>NC_058101.1:206415892-207027500 GCF_020171115.1 Neogale vison
TCTGCTTGACTTATTTCACTCAGCATAATCTTTTCCAGTCCCGTCGATGTTGCTACCAAAGTTGGGTATTCATCCTTTCTGATGGAGGCATAATACTCCATAGTGTATATGGACCACATTTTCCTTATCCATTCGTCTGTTGAAGGGCATCTTGGTTCTTTCCACAGTTTGGCGATCATGGCCATTGCTGCTATAAACATTGGGGTACAGATGGCCCTTCTTTTCACTACATCTATATCTTGGGGGTAAATACCCCAGTAGTGCAATTGCAGGGTCATAGGGAAGCTCTATTTTTAATTTCTTGAGGAATCTCTAAAGAGGCTGCACCAATTTGCATTCCCACCAGCAGTGGAGGAGGGTTCCCCTTTCTCCACATCCCCTCCAACAGATGTTGTTTCCTGTCTTGCTAATTTTGGCCACTCTAACTGGTGTAAGGTGATATCTCAATGTGGTTTTAATTTGAATCTACCTGAGGGTTAGTGATGATGAACATTTTTTCATGTGTCTGATAGCCATTTGTATGTCTTCATTGGAGAAGTGTCTGTTCATATCTTCTGCCCATTTTTTGATATGATTGCCTGTTTTGTGTGTGTTGAGTTTCAGGAGTTCTTTATAGATCCTGGATATCAACCTTTTGTCTGTACTGTCATTTGCAAATATCTTCTCCCATTCCGTGGGTTGCCTCTTTGTTTTCTTGACTGTTTCCTTTGCTGTGCAGAAGCTTTTGATTTTGATGAAGTCCCAAAAGTTTATTTTTGCTTTTGTTTCCTTTGCCTTTGGAGACATATCTTGAAAGAAGTTGCTGTGGTGATATCAAAGAGATTACTGCCTATGTTCTCCTCTAGGATTCTGATGGATTCCTGTCTCACATTGAGGTCTTTTATCCATTTTGAGTTTATCTTTGTGTACGGTGTAAGAGAATGGTCGAGTTTCATTCTTCTACATATAGCTGTCCAGTTTTCCCAGAACTATTTATTGAAGAGACTGTCTTTTTTCCACTGTATATTTTTTCCTGTTTTGTCAAAGATTAATTGACCATAGAGTTGAGGGTCCATATCTGGGCTCTCTACTCTGTTCCACTGGTCTATGTGTCTGTTTTTGTGCCAGTACCATGCTGTCTTGGTGAGCATAGCTTTGTAGTAAAGCTTGAAATCAGGTAACGTGATGCCCCAGTTTTATTTTTGTTTTTCAACACTTCCTTAGCAATTTGGGGTCCCTTCTGATTCCATACAGATTTCCATGATATGTTCTTATAATTGTTTGTATTTCTTTGGTGTTGGTTGTGATCTGTCCTCTTTCATTCATGATTTTATTAATTTTTATCTTTTTGCTTTTCTTTTGGATAAGTCTGGCAGGGGATTATCAATGTTATTAATTCTTTCAAAGAGCTAGGTCCTAGTTTTGTTGATCTGTTCTACTGTTCTTTTGGTTTCTATTTAATTGATTTCTGTTCTGATCTTTATTATTCCTCTGCTCCTGCTGGCTTTAGGGTTTATTTGCTTTTCTTTCTCCAGCTCCTTTAGGTGTAGGGTTAGGTTGTATATTTGAGACCTTTCTTGTTTCTTGAGAAAGGCTTGTATTATTATAGACTTTTCTCTCAGGACTGCCTTTGTTGCATCCCAAAGATTTTGAACAATTGAAATTCCATTTTCATATTACTAGATGATGGGGTATTGACCTATTTCATTGACCTATTTTTATTGACTTTGAGCAGGATTCTCTGTGCCTCCTGGATTTTGATGCCCCTTTCCTTCCCCAAATTAGGGAAGTTCTTTTTCTATTTGCTTCAATATACCTTCTGCTCCTCTGTCTTTTCCTTCTTATTCTGGGATCCCAATTATTCTAATACTATTTCATCTTGTCATATCACCTATCTCTAGAATTCTGTCCTCATGGTCCAGTAGTTGTTTGTGTCTCTTTTTCTCAGCTCCTTTATTGTCCATCATTTGGTATTCTGTATTACTAATTCTCTCTTCTGCCTCATTTATCCTGGCAGTAAGAGCCTCCATTTTTGATTGCACCTCATTATTAGCTTTTTTGATTTCAACTTGGTTAGGTTTTAGTTCTTTTATTCCTCCAGAAAGGGATTTTATTCTCCAGAAAGGGATTCTCTAGTATCTTCAATGCTTTCTTCAAGCCTAGCTAGCATCTTTACAATTGTCATTCTGAACTCTAGTTCCAACTTCTTACTAATGTCCATATTGATGAGGTCCCTGGCAGTCAATACTGCCTCTTGTTCTTTTTTTTTGAGGTCAGTTTTTCTGCCTTGTCATTTTGTCCATGGAAGGATAGAGGAATGGGAGAACAAAATGCTAAAAGTGTAACAATACCCCAGAAAAATATACACTAACCAAATCAGAAGAGACTGGAAACTGGGGTGGGGGAGAAGAAAGAAAAAAAAATATGATTAGGCTGGTGAATAGAACAGAGCCACACACTTGATTTTGAGTGTAATTTGATCTGTTAGAAGAAATTGCCTCACAAAATTTTAAAGAAAGATAAACATGTATATATATACATGTATATGTATTATATACATATACACATGCAAATATAGAGGTAAACATGAAGGGATGGAATATGATTATAAAGATGACAATTAAAAAAGATTTTAAAAAAGGTATTGATAAGAAGTTGTTTGAAAAAAGAAAAAATAAAGAATGTGATCAGACTGAGAGTAGAACAAAGCCATACACTAGATTTAGGGTATATTTTGTTCTGTTAGAAGAAACTGCATCCCAAAATTTTAAAGAAAGAAAAACTTTTATGTGTACAGAAAATAAAGTTAAATACAATGAAGGGATAAAAGTGTTAAAATAGAAGGGAGGAATAATAAAAGAAAATAGAATAAGAAAAAAAGAAAATTAAAAAAAAATTAACTTTGAAAGACCAAAGGATCATGGGGAAAAAAGCCATGAATTCTATGCATTGCTTCCCCAGCTCTGGGGTTCTGCAGTTCTCATAAACTTGGTCTTGGCTGGATGGTCTTGCTGATCTTCTTGGGGAGGGGCCTGTTGCTGTGATTCTCAAGTTTCTTTGCCGGAGGTGGAGTTGCACCGCCCTTGCCAGGGGCCGGGGCTAATTATCAGCTTGGGTTGTATCTTGGAGCTTTTGTTCCCTGAGCACTTTCTGCACCTGCTTTGGAGGGGAATGAAGATGGTGGCCGTCCGGTCTCTGGTCAGAGGAGCCAAAAGCCCCGCTCCTCAGTGCGCCCTCGGGGATGAGCTATCAGTCGCTCCTGTTTCCCTGGTCTCCGGCCGCACTCGGAGCTCCCCTGGCCTGTGACTGAGTGTCTCTGTCTCTGGTGCGCGGCCCTGTTTGGAGTCTCCAAACCCTGCAGATTCCTGCCATGCTCCCGCGCTGCTCTTCCAGGAGGAGGAGGAGGGTCTCTCCGGATCTTCCCCTTGTGGGATCCGTGCCTGAAGAGCAGTGACCCGACTGTGTCTTGGATCATGGTTTAAGGGAACCCCTGGCTCCGTCTCTGCTGCCGGCTTCCCTGCTCCAATACCTGTGAGCTCTGTTGCACTCAGACACCCCTGGTCTTTCTGCCACCCCGTGGGTCCTGAGACCATACTGTCCCCACGAGGGCCTCATCCCCGCTTAGCCTCTGGAGCAGACTTCTAGAAGTTGTGATTTTGTGCTCTGCTGCTCTGCTGCTTGCCGGGAGCCGGCCCCTCCACCCACGGTCTATCTTCCCAAATGTCGCTTAGGATTCACTTCTCCACACATCCTACCTTCCAGAATGTGGTCAATTTTCTGTTCCTAGAATCACTGCTCTTCCTCTCTTCCATCTCCTGTTGGGTTTGTAGGTGTTCGGAATGGTTTGATAACTGTCTAGCTCAACTCCTGGGACCTGAGGAAATTTAGGTTTCCTCCTCTTCTGCCATCTTGCTCTTCCTCCCTGGTTATTTACTTTAAATAGATAATATATATCATAAAGCAGAGGTACTATCCTAATGGAGACTTAGAAACACAGTCAATATTTTTGGAAATCATCAGAGATTATTTTTCAACTCTGTGTTTTCTTTAACCTTGAGAAATACCTCATATTAAGGAACATATTTTCTCTTTGGTGGAGTATATAGCCATGTTGTCAAAAATAATTCCTTCTGTCTTCTCTACAAATGGAAAACAACTGTAAAAATGTTGGCTTTTAATTTGTTTCTGACCTCTAGAAAACAATGACTTTTAGCCTCTCAGTTGAGTGGACTGGATTTTATTATTGGTGTCGTCTTCTATTTAAAATGGGTGAGGAGAAGAATGCCTGTGTGTGGGGTGCCTGGGTGGCTCAGAGGGTTAAGCCTCTGCTTTCAGCGCAGGTCATGATCTCAGGGTCCTGGGATCGAGCCCCGCATCGGGCTCTCTGCTCAGTGAGAGTCTGCTTCCTCTTCTCTCTCTCTCTGCCTGCCTCTCTGCCTACTTGTGATCTCTGTCTATCAAATAAATAAATAAATAAAATCTTAAAAAAAAAAAAAAAAAAGAATGCTTATGTGGCTCAGTCGGTGAAGCATTTGCCTTTGGCTCAGGTCATATGCCCAGAGTCTTGGGATTGAGCCTCCCATGGGGCTCCCCGCCCAGTGGGAAGCCTGCTTTTCCTTCTCACTTTGCCTTCTGCCCTCCCTGCTTGTGCTATCTGTCTGTCTCTCTCTCTGGTAAATAAATAAATAAAATCTTAAAAAATAAAAATAGGATACCTGGTTGGCTTAGTCGGTTAAGCATCTGCCTTCAGCTCAGGTGATGGTCCTGGGATCCTGGGATCGAGTCTCCAATCGGGCTCCCTGCTCAGTGGTGCACCTGTTTCTCCCATCCTCTCTGCTCATGCTCTCTGTCACTATCTCTGTCTCTCTCAAATAAACATATAAAATAAAATAAATAAATAGAATAAATAATAATAAAGTAAAATGGTGGAGGATCCAGATGGTTGCTTGTAGCTTTGAGTTTCTGTTCATGAACTGGGGTTGGGTTTTGCAGAGCAGCGTGCTAAGACAGCAGGTTCCGGAAGCCCTTTTCAGATATGCCTGTAGCAGGGGCACCCCCTTCATAATGGCAGCACCAGGGGAAAGAGACACCAGCTGACCTCATCAGCCAGTGGTCCCAGGACTATTCTCCAAATGGCTGCCTCTGCTCACTGGGGGCGAGTGCCTCCTCACCAGCACTTGTTTCTGTGCTCACCTCCTTCTGGGCTTCTCTTCCTGGCAGGCTGACGGTCCTTTCCGGAGACCCCCCGCTTCAACTTTGATGGGCACCAGGCTTTGTGTCCTGGAGCATTAACTGAACCTAACATCTCCTCAGTCCTCTGGTGAATAGTCCACAACCCTGGTTTTCATTTTGCTATCTCCCAATTGTTGTGGGAGGCGTAAAAAGCTTATTTAGTGCGTGGTATGCCTGGATTAGAGGAGAAACTACAAGCAGGGAACCAAAAGATACTTGATGAAGTATCAAGTATCTTTGATCTTTGGATGAAGATCAAATCCATGTCTTCAGCTGATGAGGGAGCTGCCAGGACACCGGGGACCACAGTGAGTGGTTTACATACCTCGGTTCATCGAGTGGACACAGCAGCTCTGTGAGGCTAGCTTCGGTATCCGCTTGTTGCGGCTGGAGAAATCACGGCTTACGGAGACGCGGTGGCTCGCTCAGCTCCTAGGCGGTGGAGGTGGGATTCTAACCCCGGTCCTGCCGACCCACACCCATGCTCTTGACGGATAACAGCCACCGCCAACCTGCTCGTTTGTGTTCCAGCCGTTATTCCGAGCGCCTTACCTGTATTAACTTGCTGCTTTTCTCCAGCAAAGCCGTAAGCTCGATACTACTATCATGTCACGCGTCCCCATTTCAAGCTTGAGAAGGTGAGGCAAATGAGTGCTAAAGAGAAGCGAGCTAGGGAGCCCTGAGAAGACACGGACGCGCCTTCAACGTGTATTACTAAGTGAAGGAGGCCGGTCTGAGAAGGCTCCGTGCTGTGTGACTCCAACTCGGACCTGCCGTGACATGTCCATAAAGCTGTGGAGCCAGTGGGAAGAGCCGTGGGTGCCGGGAGCGGGAGGACGAAGAGTGGGTCCCAGAGGGATTTCAGGGCGTGGAAAGTGCTCCGTGGTACAGACACTGTAGAGATGGGATGGGTGCACATCAGGACCCTCGTGTCCAAACCTGTGGATTGTACGGGAGTGACCCCCGAGGGGAGCTAGGGACTCTGCCTCGTCATGATGTGCCAGTATGGGTTTATCAGTTCCAAAAAGGAACCATCTGGTGGGGATGCAGATAGCGGAGGGGTGGGGGGGCATTGTGTGTGTGTGTGGGGGGGGGCTTATGGGATGTCTCTGTACCTTTGCCTCAATTTTTCTGTGAAACTGAAAATGCTTTAGTATATATGCTGCCGAGGTGAGCACCTGAAAATGCTTTAAAATGTAAAATCTTGGGACACCTGGCTGGCTCAGTCAAAAGAGCATGTGATTCTTACCTCAGGGTCACAAGTTTGAGCCCCACATTGATTGTAGAGATTATTTAAAACAAAAACAAACAAAAAAACTCTTACAAAAATCTATGGAAAAGGAAAGAAGAAAAGAAAACGAGTCCCAGAGAGGTTAAGTCATTGCTGAGTTCCCACAGCCAGCAAGTGGCAGAGGCAGGGTGGCCCAGAACCTACGCTTGTAATCCCTGTGCCGTGTGGTCCCTCAGAACCCACCACGAGCTTAGCCCTTCCCCAAAGGCATTACCTGTACTAACTTGTAAGTCTCCTGTGCTGTTTCTCTTGGGGAGACTCACTAGCTTCCTCTTTTGGGCTGCTGTGAGAGATTCCCGCAGGCCAGCTGACTTCAACAACAGGCCTTTCCTCTCCGAGATCTGGAGGCTGCAAGGCTTAGAAAACATTCAGGATGGGTTCTGGCGGGGGACCTGGTCCTGCTGTGAGTATGGCTGGGTGCTCACGCGCTGGGGAGAGACGAGGCAGGCCGGCCACTCCTGCATTCTCTTAGAAGGGCAGTAATCCTGTCGGCAAGGTTCCCTCCCAGAGGCCCCGCCTCCACATATTCTGTTGGGAATGAAGATTTCCACCTGTGAATTTTGGAGGGATGTGAGCATCTAGTCCATAACACGAACTCACCAGAGCCTCTGGCTGGTATTTGGGTCTTGGGATCGCCCACCTGGTTTGCCCTGGACTGAGGAAGCTCCCAGGGCGGGGGACTTAAATACTACAACCATGAAGGTCCAAGGCAAATTGGGACAGGTTGGTCCTGCACACCTCGCCGTGCTTACTTTCATTTGTCAGATGATGCTCCTCTTTGCCCTGTGGGTGACTGTGCTCATTTCTGCATCTCTGTGTTAGTGTGATTCCACCTGCCCACAATGTTCTTTGTTTCTCGTGCTTTGCCAGCTCTTCAGTGCTAACGCAGGGCCCCTTCCCACCGTTGGCATGACTGTGCCAACCATGCTGGGTACCTTGTGGGACCTCAGGCTTTAGTGGGCTCAACAGGAACCCAAGGACCACATGTGATACGGATTCTTGGCCACATTTAGGTATCCTAGTCTTCTCCTACAATGGGATGCTATGGAAATAAGTCTCCAGATGTAAGTGTTCCTCTTCCTGGCCCTTCCAACATTATTGAACATGGTGCCTATGGTGGTTGGCTCCAGGTCTGTGAGGAGAGGGTCAGGTGGCATTGTTAATGTGACACGTTGAGGCTGCCCCTTTACTTAGCTCCCCACGCTGCCCTGTCGTGGTGGTAACACATGGGCCTCTGGCATTAGCTCGGTGGAAGATGGCAATCATTGTCCATGTAGCTTGTCCCTTCCTCCCACGGCTGTGTACGTGTGCCGATAGAGGCCCAGTGCCCGGGCTGGTAGCACCTACTGTGATACAGTCAATCTTCCTCCAAGTGTTAGAAACTTAGGGGAGAAGGATGTTTGTCTGCTTTCTACTGTTGCAATTGGTGGAATGCATTGTGAAAATTCATACAAAGGAATCTGGTAAAGATCTTGGCTGTCCCGCCTTCAGAGATGTGGAGAGTCAATGTGTGTTGTTTAAGCCACCCAGCCTGTGGTATTTTGCCTAAAACAGTTGGATATACCTCAAAATGTGTGATAAGAATTATGTTCAGGATAAAGGGTAATTTTCATGTTCTTCCATTAGCTTGCTGGTACCCCCTAATTTTTCTATACTAAAAATAACAGAGGTTCGTGGGTGGCTCAGTTGGTTAAGTATCTGCCTTCAGTTCAGGTCATGGTCCCAGAGTCCTGGGATTGAGTTCTGAGTCAGGCTCCCTGCTTAACAGGAGCCTGCTTCCCCCTCCATCTTCCCCCCTACTCCTACTTACGCTCTCTCTCAAATCAATAAATAAAATCTAAAATTATAGTAAAAAATAACAACGAACATTGATCAAATGCTTACTGGTGCAGACATCTGTGATAAGTATTTTATATACATTGCTTAATCCTGACAACACCTCGGGAAATAGACGTGGTTATGAACTGTATGTTAGGTTTGGCAGCTAACACACAGAGAATTCAAGGAACCAACCGGAGGGGACACAGCTAGTGCGTATGTGAGCTGAAATTTATTCTGGTTGGACCTTGGAGCTCATCTTCAGAATCACTCCCATCTACTGTCTTCCAAGAGATCTTGCCTTACCATACTGTTAAGTTCTAAAAGTTGAAAGTTAAAAAAACTTCTCCCGTATACTCATGTTTGGAACAGATAATTACACACATCAACGGATGAATGGATCAGCAGAATAAGGCATATGCAAAGAGAAGTAAGTCAAGCAGAGGAAGTCAATTATCATATGGTTTTACTTACTTGTGGAGCATAAGGAATAACCCGGAGGACATTAGGAGAAGGAAAGGAAAAGTGAATTGGGGGAAATTGGAGGGGGGGACGAATCATGAAAGACTGTGGACTCTGAGAAATGAACTTGAGGGTTTTAGAGGGGAGGGTTTTGGGAGGATGGGTGAGCCTGGTGATGGGCATTAAGGAGGGTACGGATTGCATGGAGCACTGGGTGTGGTGCCTAAACAATGAATCTTGGGACACTGCATGAAAAACTAATGATATATTTTATGGTGACTGACATAACACGATAAAAAAATATGGCATAGGCGTACAGTCGAATATTATTCAGCCTTAAAAAGGAAGGACCTTCTGACCCATGCTACTGAAAGACTCCGCATATAGACACCCCCCCCCCAGCCATTGATTAACTAACTGCTTCTTGGCTTTTCTGTAATCGTTTGGCTTCGCCCTTCCCCTGTTAGACCCTTCCCCCAGTTAATTGTTTAACCGCTCTCTTGCCTTTCTGTAACTGCTTGGCTTTTAGGGGGTGATACTGGTCTCCTGTTTAAACAGGATACCTTATGTGCATAGTCATGTAGGCAAGGGGGGTCGCCTAAGTATGTGGACCTAGTCACGTAGGCAGGATGTTTCTCTGCTGAGTAATAAGGTCCAACTCCCCCTCCTCACTCCCCCTCCCCACCTTTCTCTTCACGCGCCGGGGTCCTTCAAAGCCAATCTACAAACACCGAGTATGCCTTACATTCAAACCAGCCAATAAGAACCTTGTAACTATGTTTCTGCTTCTGTACGTATGCTTTCGCTTCCCCAAACCCCATAAAAAGGCCCTGAACAAAGGGCTGGCGCGCGAGTCTTCCTAAGACTTGATCGCCCGCAGGTACCTGTGTCAACTCAATAAACCTCGTGCTGTTTGCATCTGATCAGTGGACTCGGCTTGGTTTTTGGGTCCGGGGGTCTCCTCCTGAGAAGGGGTCCATTCCGGGGTGCTTGGAGCCCCGGGGGGATCTTTCACTACTACATACAATGTGCATGAACCTTGAAGACACTCAGTAAAGTGAAATAAGCCTGTCACAAAAGGACATGATTGTCTGATCCCACTGACAAGGGGTCGCTGGAGTAGACAAATTCACAGGGACAGAGAGTACGGTGGTGGTGGCCGGGGCCCCGGGGAGGGTGAGTCGGAATCGGTCTTAAAGGGTATAAAGTTTCAGTGTTGGCAAGATGAAAAAACTCGCAGAGTTGGGTGGTGTGAAAAACCGTGTGTATGTACTTCCCATCACTGAACTGTACACCTGAAAATGGTTCAGGTGGTACATTTTATGTTTTGTAGTGACGTGGTTTTTACCACAGTAAATGCACAGTTCCTAGACACAAGGACTCTGGAGCATGTTGGCCCCTGAGAGGCTTTGTGACAACTTTCTGTTTCTTCAGGGAGGATCTTGGCCCGCACACCTCCCAGTGACTTTACTCCCTCCCGTTGGGGCTGTTGTTTCCAGGCACTTTTGTACATTGTTCTCTTTGCAGGTGACCCCTGGGGGGTTGGCCCCAAGGGACCTTGAGCCCATCAGCGTGCTTCTGGAATAATTTGATGTGTCCGTGAGACTGGGCCATGGGTTGCCGAGAGAAGTTGCGTAGACACTATTCTGGGTGTGTCCATGAGGGTGTCTCACTCAGGACGAGATTAGTATTTGATCAGGTGGATGCAGTGAAGCAGATCGCCCAGTGCAGGGTGGCTGGGCCTTGTACAGTCCACTGAGGACTTGGATGGAACAAGGAGGCAGAGGAAGGGAGAGTTCATGCTCTGGGCCTGGCTGTCAGTGGGGGTCTCGGTCTTCTCTGCCCCAGGCCTGGGACTTACACCATCGGTTCTCCCAGTTCTCAGGGCTTCAGATGTGGCCTGGGGCTATGCCTCCGCCAGCCCAGGCCTCCCGCTTGCAGACGGCAGATGGTGGGACTTCTTGGCCTCCACCATCACGTGAGTCAGTTCCTCACAAGAGATCTCCCTGGATAGATTCATTCCCTTGGTTCTATTCCTCTGAACGCCCCTGACTGGTACAGATGGACGGTTGCTTTTCCTCCTGAATATCTAAGGGAAGGAAGGTGAGGTATAAGGGATGTGATAGTAAAGAATTTGAATATAAAAGAGGTGGCTTCAGGGTTGCCTGGGTGGATCCCTTGGTTGAGCCTCTGACTCTTGATTTAGGCTCAGGTCATGTCTCAGGGTCCTGGGGTCGAGCCCCCACCCCCCTGGGCTCCCCACTCAGAGAGGAGTCTGCTTATCTCCCTGTCCCTCTGCTCACTCTCCCTCTCTCACTTAAATAAATAAATCTTTTTTTTTTTTAAAGGTGGCTTCAGACTGAACAGTTTTAAATCTGTCCATACTGAAGTTTGTTTGCTCACATTTTTTCTTCATGGAATTGTTAGCTATGTATTTATTTTCTGCTTTAATGGGTTTGGCTGTTCTTACTTAAAAAAAAAAAATAAACAAAACCTTGATTTTATGAGTCTGATATTCCTGTGGCCAGATGGTACCCATTCCCTCCCAGCTGAACTGGTGCTCCTCGACCACACACCCCACGTTGACAAATAAGATGAAATATTCCCTTGTGTAGCATGAAACTGTGGAATATCTCAAAGAATTTCCTTCTGGAAATTGAGGTGCTGCTGGCGAATGCGGTGCTGAATGACTGTGGAACAGATTTTTCCTTATAGTGAATGTTTAATCTAATTTTGCATCTGTTTTAGGCTTCTGGTGTGCTCTCCCATCCCTCCATGTGAAATCATCCTTGGAACCTGCCTTATCGCATAGAGTGAGGCGTAAGAAGCCCAAAACAATGAAAAATAGCGACCTACAAGTGGCAAGGGCTAAATGGGGCCCAGCTGGTTTTATGATCTTGGTATATACTCACTTTGCTTTTATTTTCCTGCGGTTCGTTCAGTGATAGTGTAGGGGCTGTGATACCACACAGATCGTGCCAATTTGATTTACGAACCCTGGCAACAGAATCAGAGTAAACGAACTTTGGGAGAAATAATTAGAAGTATTTCTGTGAGCTCCGGATGCCTATAGGAAAGGAGATGTTTTGGTGTCAGGGCTAAGGCATGGCCTTTTCTCCTGACAGGTGCTTCGAACACGCACTGTAAGTGTTCCCAGTGCGGATGGGGCATCTCTCGGACACAGTGACCAGACATCCTGAGCCCTGATGGTAGAGCGTGTGGCGTTAGTCTGAGTAATTTTGGATTTATGGTCATGAGTCTGGGGCCAGCAGCCGTTTTATATCCTGAATTCTCATTCATAAACCTCCCTCTTGTCGACATTGCCTGAGAACCCGGAGTGTGTGCGTGTTGCCGCCGTTACAGTATGTGATTGGAGTTCTCCCAGACGCCATTGGCTCGTTGCCCATATGGTGGCAGAATTGGGGAGCACACGTAGAGGGAATGGTGCAGGCCATGCTTGCCAGCTCTGGTCTATGCTGGACATTCCCCTGACCCTTTAGAAGGCATGAGTGCCCCTGTGGTACTGCATTTGGGAAGTGCTTGCTGAAGGACACTCTTCTGAGAGGATGGGAAGAATTTGTAAGTTATAATTGTGGCCTGGGTATTCTCTGTATAATTGCAACTTGGACTTCCTCAATGCCTGACCAGTTGGTAAATACAAATAAGATGTTATTATTATTTTCAGAGATTTTATTTATTTATTTGAGAGAGAGCATGAGAGGGGAGAAGGTCAGAGGGAGAAGCAGACTCCGCATGGAGCTGGGAGCCTGAAGTGGGACTCGATTCCGGGACTCTGGGATCATGACTTGAGCCGAAGGCAGTCGCTTAACCAACTGAGCCACCCAGGCGTGCAAGGTATTATTTTTAATATCTGCCCCCCTGTGATTCGTTGGTCTTACCTGTCCACACAGGGGAGCAAAAGGAAGAGTCCTTCAGTTGTGTCACGAGTGGACACAGATTTGGCTCCCACGCCTCTGCTTTGCCCCCGGGGGAAGCTCGCTAGCCTGTACCTCATTGCAGGCAGTCTGGCCTTGATAAGTCTGCACGTGTCCCCGGGACAGTGCCACATCCTTTTAAGTGCTGATATGATCTGTCACATCTCCCAGCTGATCCCCACGGTGGCAGGGAGTGTGGGCCTGGTGGCCTTTCCGGGCTTTGGGTGGAGCAGTGTGTGTCCAGACTCTGCTCTGTCCCCTCCTCTGCCCCTGAGCTTCCTCTGTCTTCCTGTTGTGTAAAAATCTCCACCCTGAGCTAAAACAGAGGCCCCCACGACCCCATCTCAGGTGTCCAGCTGCATATGAAAACGTGGTCTTACACAGGGATCTCCTCTTGCCTCATCTTTCCTGACCTTCAGAACCCTGTAAGCTACTATTGCCTCCGACTGAACAGGTGAGAGCAGCTGGTCCAGAAGCATCAGGTGACTTGGGGAAGGTGGGGACGGCTAAGACAAGACGGAGGTGGAGGTTGAGCAGTTACCTGGACTCCAAATCAGCGTTCGTGGCCCCATAGCCGTTGTGGCCCCAGGGTGGAGCCCGAGCTCCAGGCCAGGCCAGGCTGCGTTTTAAGCTACGCAGTCCTGAATCCAACCGACGTCGCACAGGGCTGCCTTTTTAATTTTTGGTAGCTCAGGCTGTAATGCAGTTTCTGGAAAAGGTATTTGGTGCTTAAAATAGTAAGCAACAGCTCGTATAGAGATTGCTCCTTGTAATCTGGTTTGCCATCTTTGTCTTTGCCTTTATTTTCCTGAAATCAGTCACCAGATAATGTCTTTGGTCTGTGAAGGGGAGAAGATGAAATTCTTACGGCACTAACTGATGTGTAGACAAGGCAGCTCTGGCAAGTCTGTCCTCAGTTACCTCCCGCCATCAGCAGGTGGACCCCCTTGATAGACAGTCGGGTCCACTGAGCCCTTTTCATTTGGGGTAGCACAACTCCGTCAGATGGTGCAGACGCAACTGCCTTGGTTCTTGTGATGCTGAGACATAGTCAGAGATGTGTCACCCTGTGTCTGGGACAGCCACGGATGTCTGCATGCTCATTTGCTTGGGTTGATTGGCACTGCCTTATGGAGACAGGTGCATGTGTTCATATTGCCCTGCCAGGGGCTGGAGGAAGGAGCACCAGGGATGCATTCCTCGTTAAGGCACATAGACCTGCCATAGACAAAACGTGGGAAACCCTGACTTGGTGGCCTCCGCTGTGTTTGACACGGACTGCCTCCTTCCTGCACAGGCAGTGTTGCGCAGGCTTCTGGTTTTTTCTGGGACTCATTCAAGCATTCAGTAAGTGAAGTTCCAGTGGGCCGGAACCTCCTCCTTCAGCAGATGTTTCAGCAAATTGTTTTCCTGCTGCCACCACTTCATAAGGTTTTTCTAACTCAGTAGACAGCTTAACTGCCTGTAGAGCTCGTGTGTGCCCCGCTTCCTGCAGGCTCTCACTGCCCTTCAAGGCACAGTGTGGCTCACCTTTATGATGGGAGTGGGCCGTCACACTTTCCTGACCGTGCCTCTAGCTCCCCGTCACTGAGGTCACCCCTCTGTCGCTCTCAGACGTTGTTACAAACATTAAAATGACACCTCAAGTTTTTTCCCTGGAGACTGACTGAGTAGTAATCCACTTCCTCTTCCAAAACAGGACACCTGTTACTGTCACAGGAAACCATCCCAGGGGATGCTGCCGAGCCATCTGCTTGGACTTCATTCCTTCCTCCGACACAGAACACTTGGCCCTTGTTGTGTAGATTGCATTGATGTAGTACTTGAGTTTTCCTCTGGTTTAGACTTTGTGTTTGTTAAATCAGAATCACCTTCGCAACAGAATCTTTCTGTTATGTATGGCCGGCGCCTGCGTGACTAGATTAAAAGGAAGGTGTTTAGGGGAGCAGATGTGAATCTCGTGGTTATAGTGGGGATACAAGGCACACGGATAGAGAGTTGTGTTTCTTATTCCCTAAGTTTCTGTGTTGTTCACTTATCTTCACCATGATGAGATGCTGCATTTCTAATAACAAATAAAGGACATATTTTCGCAGTGCGCACAGAGAGTTGCAAAGACGGTTAAACTGGCAAATGAAGATCGGTTATGCATCTCAGGTAGAGTCTCCTTTGAGCTATAGCTTAATTGAATCAAAGTTCAATTCAATGTTTTGATTTGTTTTCTGGGAGTCCTCATTCCCCTGTAATAGAATGGTAGTGAGACCCACTGGGAATTACCTTTTTTTGAGTACAGAACTTCAGGGAGTGGAAAAGAGCTCTTCCTGCATCTGAATGCATTTGTTACCCATATTCAGAAGTGAATTTGAAGACTTATTGAAAATGTGATATTACTTCTGCTGTGTTTGAATGATTTTTAAATAACAATCCACTTGAAAATTTTAAGTTTGCTATTGCGGTTTAATGTTTAGTGTTTCTGCAGTGTGGTGTATTATGCACAGTAAAAAAGTCTCTATGTGAAGAGATACAAAATGACGCCATCATCAGAATACCCGAACTTGAAGGAGAAAAAAAAAAAAACACACCTTAAAAATGAACAATGAGAGACTCTAGCCATATCTTTGTATAGATCTTCTTCCCAGCATTTTGGTCAAGATGTGTTTTTGGGACACAGCTATGTAGCTGGGAAGAACAGAAGTCTTTTGAGAGGCAGTGAGCCTTCTGGAAGATGTTTGATTCAGTGAGTGGATTCTTTTGGTTATAGCTGAGAGAAATTCAGGTAGCTGAAGTACAAAAGGTCATGTCTTTGCTCATGGAACTAAGTATGGGTTAGGAGGATATATGCGATGAGTTTTAGTTGTGACTTACTCCAGGGGCTCAAACAGTACCCCTGGGGCTCTGTCTCTTTCTCTCCTCCCATTGGCTCTGTGACTTTTATATGTCGGCTTCACCCATAGGCATGTTTTCTCTTCATGAGGTAAAAGATGACTACTGGCCACTGGGAACCCTGTCCTTGCTCCAAAAGGAACCAAAAGCCACTCTTTCTCCCAGAGTCCCTACAGCACATCCCAAGAAAGAGTCTTATTGGCCCTGCTGAGATCATGGGTTCGTCTTTGCCTGGGAGATGGAATTCATAGGTTGACCAGGCTGCATTATGTTCCCGCAGTGGTGGGGTGGGCCGGGCGTGATGGTGAGTAAGCCACCGGGACAGCATGCAGTGGAGGGAAGGTTGTTCTCAAAAAGAAAAGTCACTGGATGGACAAGCGCTGGTGTCTACCACAGAAGGCCGCTTCCCCAGGATCTGCTAAATTCATCAGCACCTAGAGAAACTGCCTAAAGGAAATTCTATTCGGGCATTTGATAACTAAGTGGATATTGTATCCTCTTAAACTTCACTTCTAGCCAAGCAGTTGTAAACAATTACTTGTTAAGAGTCACTTAGAAAACTTAGGAAAAACTGTTGGTCAGATCAGTTTATATCAAAACTTTGTTGGAAATGCAGAAACTACATTTGGATTGACTTGGTGACTGTTGCCTCAACAATCTTTTTCCAGTTCACTTAAATCTCCTTTACCTGAACTGCCTTATTTTACCTCCTAAAAATCCAGGTCCGGCATGAAATAATTATACATATGATGATGATAAATGTACGCCTTTTACAAAGTGTATTCTTTTCCAGGTATCGAACAAAGCTTATCATGTGCCTTCTCTTGGGATAACTTTTATCAGCATTCTGTGAGATAAGTTTAAAAATCCTCACTTTTGTAAGTCAGTTTGGTGGAAATAGACAGCTTACCTGAGATCACAGCGTGTGGCGGAGTAGGGGTTCTGAGAGGTTCGTCTAGATCTGATGCCTGACCTCCTCACTGCTGGGTCGAATGGCCTCTGTGTGCACAGACCGTCTGTACACGTCAAGTAAAGGAAGTTAAAGCAATTAAGGGGCTGAGCATGGAGCTGGGCAGAGTGGCTTTGTTTTGCAGGGAGAGATGATTTGAGGTCTTAAATATCTTAGGGGCGTCATTACTGGTCATTGACTCATTTTCATTCACATCGTCTTTACGCATCTAATTTTCAATCTGAGAATGTAGCCACTTAATTTCCATACATAAAACAGATAAAAATAATCTTTATTAAGGAGATGGTATCCTGGATGAAACCCAGTATCTTTCACCATTAATTGCTCTGTTTAAGTTTTAGTAGGGCAAAATGATAATTTTTTGCATGGTGCTTCATAGTTTCCTTGTAATATAATGTAGTGTAATGGGTCAGACATTTCTCTTTTACTGATGAGAAATCTTAAATTTGGAGAGATTGTTTGACTTCCTCCCAGTCTTCTGACTCCAGATCTCATGCTCTGTCAATTAAAATTCTTTAAAATAAAATAAAATAAAATAAAATAAAATAAAATTCTTTAAAAAGCAATTGAATGGTGGTGTAGGAAGGTGGGCAGAGCTGCCCTGTATCAAATAGGGATGATCAGTCCTGGTGGAGGTAAACTACCAGGGGAAGGAACTGTAATGGGGTTATTCAAATAGCCATTAATGATTTCCTTTTTTTTTTTTTTTTTAAGATTTTAGAGAGAGTATGAGCAGGAGAGGGGCAGAGGGAGAGGGACAATCAGACTGTCTGCTGAGTATGGAGCTCTGTGCAGGGCTCGATCCCAGGACCCCGAGATCATGACCTGAGCAGGTCAGAAGCTTAACTGACTGAGCCACCCAGGCACCCCGATTGTGCTCTTATTTTTTATTATTTTTTCTTCTTTCAAATATATTTATGTTTAATTTTCTGTCTTTTAACTTTTACTCCTGTTGACAAATACATAGCTTGTTGATTTTCAGCAAAGTCAAAACAATTGTGTAATTGTTTTGTCTTTGCAGACAGGCAAGCAGAGAGGGGGGGGGAAGCAGGCTCCCTGCTGAGCAGAGAGCCCGATACAGGGCTCGATCCCAGGACCCTGGGATCATGACCTGAGCTGAAGGCAGAGGCTTTACCCACTGAGCCACCCAGGTGCCCCATCAATGTATGTCTTTAAAGTAGTGTTTTTGTATTTGGGGGGTAAATACCTAGTAGTTTCATTGCTGGATCTATTTGAAACTTTTTGAGGAACCTCCATACTGTTTATCAGAGTGGGCTGCATCAGTTTCATTCCCACCAGCAGGGATGAGGGTTCTTTTCTCTCCACATCCTTGCCAGTGTCTGTTGCTTCTTGTGTTTCTGATTTTAGCCATTCCAGTAGGAGTGAGGTGATATCAAATTAGTTTTGATTTATATTTCCCTGATAATAAGTGATGCTGAGCATCTTTTCATGTGTCTGTTGGCCAACTGGATGTCTTCTCTGGAGAAATGCCTGTTCATGTTTTTTGCCCATTTTTAAAATGGGTTATTTATTTTTGGGGTGTTGAATGGTATCAATTCCTTTTTTTTTTTTTAAAGATTTATTTGTTTGAGAGAGAGAGACAGAGTAGAATTCAAGATATTGTGTGTGAACAAATGTTGGAGCCTTTGGATGATACAATTTTCCTCCAGTTTCCTTCTGGCAGGCAACTGGAGGAGGGGAAGCTCCCTTGACCCAGGAAGTGGCTGAGCTGAGAGGAGAGAATTTTGGTCCTTGTGAGATTTGATCTCTTTCCTCTGTGCCCTATTCCTAGAGCATAGCCTGGGGCATTTGCCAGGGCTGGTCTTCCTTGGCTAGCCTTGAACTCCAATTTTTGTTTTCCCAACATACAAGACTGCTGACACACCATTTTGCCTTTTTAGTCTTTGGGTTTCTAATTTTTGCTTCACTTTCTAAGTCTAGTGAATATCAGAAGTCATTTGCTGCAAGTCTCCTTCCCCAACTCCCCCCAAGAACTTCTTCACTAAACTCCTGGCCATTTTGGTAACTTTGAGCTTATTTTTGTTTTCCTGTCTCCGTGAGACTCCTGCAAACTCTGAGCTGCCACCCTCTGCCTGGGTTGTCAGCCTCTTCTATGGTGCTTCTGCACCACAGAAAGGCTTCATGCCTTTCAGAGGAAGAAGTAGGAAGAGTGTGTGGCCTTGATATGTCCTTTTTTCTGTGGCTCCTCAAGACAGTGCTGTAGTGTTTAGGCAGCATTATAAACACATTGCTCATGTTACACTTGTTTACACCTCAGCACCGGGTCTGGTATGAGCCATGCTATAACAGAATGGAGATCTCTTCTGTGGTGATTTCGTGATTTCATGGATGCTTCGAAGGTTTTGTTTTTGTTTTTGTTCTGTCTTTTGTGTTAAAGATTTTCTTACACGTGGCAGTCTTTTTCTCGAGGGTGGCACTGGGCAGTTGACCATAGTGTCTGAGAATGGCAGGGCTTCATACCCTAAGGGTGTTCCAACGTGGCTACAATGAAGGGCTTCTCTGGTCTTCTTCGCTTTCATTTCTGTAGGTGTCTCCTCTTAGGCTTCTCGTTTCTGGAGGGCGATGCTGTGGAGCATCCACAGGGTGCATGAGCCTGGAGGCCAGCAATGTGAGGGCGGGAGGGGTTCTGGGGTCTCATGTGCGTGTTTCCCCTCAGCCCTCTGTTCCTAGCACGGGAGCTGTGCCCACCCAGCTCCGCCAGCTCACAGCCGCTGCTGCATTCACTGTGCGGAGCTTCTAGTCTTCTGTAATCTGAAGGAGGGCGGGAGGGTGGGTCCCAGCCCCTTGGGTGGACCTCCAGTCCATCCACCTGAGTTCAGCCATTTCCAAGGCAGTGGGAGCCATTCTGAGTAGCCCCCATGGGTACATCCACATGTCACTGCCCTGCCATGGCGAGTCACTTTTCAGCTTTCAGACTTGTACTGCTGCAATCTCCTCTAGTTCTGTTTCCTTTCCTTTTCTTTCTATCTTTCTTTCTTTCTTCCTTTTTTTTTTCTTTTAAAGATTTTAGTTATTTATTTGAGACAGAAAGAGACAGAAACAGCATGAGGGGGAGAGGGGCAGAGGGAGAAGCAGACTCCCCACTGAGCTGAGAACCCGATGCGGGACTCGATCTCCGGACTCTCAGGACTCCAGGACCATGACCTGAGCTGAAGGCAGTTGCTTAACTAACAGAGCCGCCTGGGCACCCAGATCTCTTCTAGTTCTTTTAATGCTGTCAATCAGTTTACATTCCCGATACCTCCCTACTGTCCTCTAGTGGGATCTCAGGAGGAGACGTGTTCAATATGCCTCATTTTACTGGAGGTTTACAGTACTCTTAGTAACTAAAAGTAGGGGTGCCTGGGAGGCTTGGTCAGTTAAACATCTGCTTTTGGCTCCGGGCATGATCTGGGGTTCCTGGGATTGAGCCCTGCGTTGAGCTCCCTGCTCAGCCCCTGCTTGTGCTCTCTCTCAAATAAATAAAAAAATCTTAAAAAAATTAATAACTAAAAATATTTATTTAAAATTAATATCGTTAAGAATTAATTCTTTAAAAAATTGCATTTATCTCATATTCTTTGATGAAAACAAAGAAATCAACAACAAAGAACCCCTTCTGAATGTGTCCTGGTGTGAGTTTATTATACGAGTGACTGATCGTCATTTCAAACAGCACTGTATGGTGTTGGAATTTTGATTTGACCTGGTAGAGAATTTCTTTGGTGTTTAAAGCGAAGGAGTGTGTGTCTGCTGAGATTGTGTTGGGGAGGAAGGATGAGTGAATAACTTCTATCTGAAGTTTTTCAGTTTCTTTGGGAATTCAAACTGAAGGAGCTAGTGACATTGATAATGCATTGGCTATTGTGAAGGAGATTGGGTTCTTATCTGGACTCTAGCATCGAGGAAAGAGTTATGATCCCTCTACTGGGAACGGACAGTGGAGAATCAGCTCAGGGACACAAGGACTGGGAAAATGGTTGACGTTATTTTCTCAGAAAAGAAAGGAAGATCCTCCTGAAGTGGGTGTTAACCGTGGGCCCTGAATTGGAGGTGAGAGTCCTCAGATGAGCAGGACCCAGGCCACGCTCTTAGGAGACCCCCTCCCCACCCCGGTCTCTTTAACAGAGCACCTCTGACATGCGCCCTTGCTCAGCCGCCGTGTCATGTCTGAGAAATGTACCATCAAGTACTCACTTTCAGTAGACTACAGATTGAATCCTGAGTGATTTTTTTCTCTCTTCCGTAGAACCTCTAACAGGTTTAACTTTCTCTATTTTGAAATCTAATGGATTTCTATCTCTAGTCTTCATGTTTGCTTCTTTATGTGAGCATCTACTGAGAACTTTTTGTGTGTATAGGTGGTCTTCCCTGTAGACTCCTCCTTCCACTTATGGACTTGGTTTGTCTTATAGATGTGCACTGACAGGATGAATGTCCTTAAATTATCAGGGCAGTTTTGCTATAAATGAAAGAATCCTAATTCAAATGATCGCAAGCCAAAAAAAGAATCCATTGCCTCATGTGAATTGGAAATGGGGGGTATAGCTGTAAGTTGGCATGCCTGGATCTCATAGAACAAAGAACCATGTGATCAAGATCAGCTTTTCCCTCAGCCCATCTTTCCCCTAGGTTACCTTTATTTCCAAGCACATTTTCCCTGCGTGGTTTCTAAGTACTATGAGTTTACATCATCCCAAAATTAACCTCTGGAGAAAGAGGTGCCCCTTTTCCACGACTCCAGAAACATCCCCAGGAACCTTCTCCTTGGCAGGGTGGGGACCACCTGTCTGTTCCTCAGCCAGTCGCAGTGGCCCAGGAATCCAGTGTTGCGATTGGCTAGGCCTGGGTCCTGGGCTCATTCTCTGTGTCTAGGAGGGGTTGGGCCCCCTGAACCATAAAAGCCAGGAGTGGGAAAAGGTTACTTCCCATAGAAGTTCTGGAGGGGGGAAAAAAAAAAGTGCCTGCTGTCTTTGAGCAAGGTAAACATTTTCCTTTCTGGGGCTGGAGGCTGACACGGGGTCCTTACCCCGTCCTTCAGAGAGCTAGCTCACCTTGGCCGTGTGTGTAGCTGGCTGTTGATAACAGGGCACGTTCTCCCCCAGGTTCCCTCCATCCCCAGGATTCTGTGCAAGGACTTGTCTCTGGGAGAGTTCCCAGCACGTGCTACCCCAGCCTTTCTCGCTCCCACACATTCATACAGCATCTTTTACCTGCCTCCTCCCTCACATTCTCTTCTACCTCTGCCCACTGACTTCTGACACCTCTTCTCTCTCTTTCCTCACTCTGCATTTGACAGAAAAGCACCTGCCGTTGCAGCTGTTAGTCCTACGTGTGTGGGGTGTGACTTGCATGCACAAAGGCGAGTGAGTCAGGAGCGTAAGTGCTGTGAGCTGTGATAAGCCTCTCTAAAGATGTCCAGGTCCCCTTCCGTCTTCACAGAGGTCACCCCTCATCTGAATCATTTTCTGACTTCGTCGTTTTTACTTGATGATTGACATTTAAAATCAGCTCTTTCCGGGTAAGTTTCCCTTGGGTTTGGCTGAGTTGCGGGTCTTTGAGAGCGTTGTGAAACTCAGGCCCACAGCTCCAGAGCGCATGGGCCGGACCAGACAGCCAGTGATGGTTGTGACAGTTCAGCTCTGCAAAACCTTCCGCTGAACCTGTCCCACCTCCCGAAACAGTGACTGCAGTTTGTAGTTTTTAAGGCAATTCATAGAATGCCTGCTTGTGGAGACAAGGTTGTAAAGCCCCCTGTTGGCGCTCTGGGTGGGGCATCACAGGGCTGGGGCGGGAAGGGGGCCGGAGGGAGACCAGTAGGATTTTGTCCTGCCCTTGCAGAATGTATCCTCCGATGGGGAGTTGAAGTGGAGAGGCTCCCACTCTGGAAAGGCCTCTGGAGGGAGGCTGAACCCTGCTTCTCAGGCTCTGCATGCGTCCTGCACCCCTCGCTCTGTCCCGTGTGATCACTTTCACAGCCAAAGTGATGCTCAGGATAACAGTTTCAGTTCAGAGGCCGCCGCTGTGGTTTCGAGAGCTGAGGGTGTTTGTGCTCTGCCCCATTTTCCCGTTTCGAGTGCCGCCAAGAAGCTCCATCTTTGCAGCATGGTGCAAGCCCGGTTGCTGACCACTTTGTAAATCCCGTCCTCTGGATTCCTTGCACCGGGGACGGTGGCTCTCCCACAGGGAGGAGTGTTCTCTGGGGACAGAAACTTCACTGCCGAGCCCTCTCTCACTCATTTAATGCCATCATTTGCAAACTCTTGGTCCCCCTTTTTCTCGCTGTGTGCCTTTGAATCCTTCCCTTGCTCTGCAGCGCCCACACATCAATATCAAGAGTGTGGGGCAGGAGAATACTGTAGTCCTTGTGCCTGAGTGTGTAAAATACTTCCCCATTTCATCCCCCTCTGAGTTGCACCATCGCCAAATTCAGAGAGCTGGCGAAGGAAGTGAAGGCCTTACCCGGCGAAGCGTGCAGCGTGTTGGTGGTGCGGAGTTACACGGAAGAGGGCTATTGCCAAAGCAGCCAGGTCCAGAGAAAGGACCAGGCTCTGGCTGCGATCTTCCTCCAGCTCTGGGCACTGCTCTGGACTGCGGTGTGGGCGTGATGTGGGTGGACACAATGTTCGGCAGGCTCCAAGGCACAGCGCACCGGTGGCCGCGGAGCCGTGTTGTCATCATCAGTTAGCCTCGGTCCTGCGCGTATTGATAGGTGGCTTGTAATAAGATTAATTAGTTGCTGAGGCATGGGCTTGTCATATCCCGTTAAATGATTTTCTATCCAATACAGATACCTAAATCTGTTCATTGGATTCGAGATGCAATACCACAATGACGGATATTAAATCAAGGCTTGATGTCTTGGCAAGGTTTGTCATACATCTCTTAAAGTTCTGGAAACTTCTTCTGCTTTTTTGGTACATATATCTTTTTGTCAGGGTTTTCAAAGTTGGCTGATTTTTAAAAACAAATACGGACTTCTGTATAGTGTAAATGTGTCCTTGAGTAGGTTTAAGAGGGATGTAGACCCTTTGCAAATGACTAATGAATAAGAAAACTGAAACAGTAATAGGGAGCATTGTTCATCGTTAGAAGGTGAAGGATTCCTGGTATCATTTCCTGGAGACATGACTTTCTGTTTGGAATCTGCAAAAGAAATCCAGACTTAGAGCAGGGCGTGGACACCAGCTGCACCTTCAGGGCTCTCCTGGCCTGGAGTGTGCTGGGGGCCCTGCCCCTGGCAGCAAGGGAGGAGACGGGGCGTTCTTCATTTCCATGCCCACTGCATAGCTCAGGGTCTCACCAGCGTTCCTTGAACGGTCAGAAAATCTTCTCAGCTGGTCAGGCCACTACCCCTATTTGCTGCTCCTCATTCGAAGTCCTCCCTGCTCAAAAGATTGTCTTTGTAAATGACAGCTGTGAGCTGGCAGCTAGAGCACTGGCCACCGGCCACCTCAGTGGATCTAGGCGGCTGGGATTGGGCATCCTTCCTTCCGGACCATGTTTCTAGATGTTTCTTCCAGACCATGAGCCCTTTTGGTGAGGAGACAGCCCTGATTCTGCTAACCCTCGCTTTGAAACCTCTCGGGGTATATCTTGCTTAAGGATGACGGGCACTTAAGACTTCCCGCAGTTTGTACTTGTGCCTTCTCTCAGCCTCGTGTTCCGTCTGCTCAACCCACATCCCCCAGGCAGGAGTCTTGTTGGGTCTCATGGCACCCTTGGGGCACACTGTCTTCTTTCCGCCTTCCCCTCCTTGCCAGGCAGGTTTCTGTTTGCAGAGCTGTTCTGTTAGCCTTCTTTAGCCTTTGAAACCGCAGATCTGCTCGGTGAAGCTTTTCCTGAAGACTGAGTCCTCCAGGAAGACCTCCTGCGACCTGCTGCTTCCCTGTTGTCCTGTAAAATTCTGCCTGTCTCTGTTGCGTTTCTTACTGTATGCAGTCACTGGGCGGGTTGGTGTGTTTAGCTCTCCAGGATTTGGAGGGCGAGAGGCATATGTTTGCTTGCAGATGGGGTATGGTATAGATTTCCGCTATGTAGATTTGGGTATGGGTTTTACCTCCATAATTTTGCTATTTTAAACCCTGCTTCAAAGTCTTCTAGTAGCTGTGCCCCAGGGGTGACCTATCCTTCATCAGCCACCCATCCCTGAACAGCTTCTGTGTCTGGGGATGCAGGAGGCTCCTTGGCTGGACCTGGCTCATGGGCTAAGCCCTGTACATGTGGGGGTGGGGTCAGACCCCTCATGCTGCAGGGAAGGAAGAGGGGGACAGGGGAACTCCGCAAAAAGGAGTGGTGCAGGGGACACAAAAAAGAGTCACAAATATCATCTCTACCTAGGGGCAAGCAAGTGAAAGGGTAACCATGGAAATGATTGCACATCTCATAGGAATTAGGTAAAAAGAGAAAATAGGCCATATATTATTCACCATGATAAATTTCAATTGCCCAGAAATTTAAAAAAGGAAAAAAACAAAACAAACCAAACCAACAAACAACGGGAATAGTATTTAAGCACTTGAACCAGAAGTATATTTCCCACGAGCTCTCGTGATCACCAAGAACATTAGCACTGGGGGCCCTTTGGAAGCAGGAGGAACGCAGTTCCTGGGCAAGAGAAAGGACCGTCTTTCTGATTAAAGGCCGCGCTGCTGTCTCAGTGGACAGGCCCGATGCAACCTTGAGCATCTCCAGTCAGTGAGCACGGTGACCTGCCACTTCGTTTGCAATAGCAACACAGTCTGCCCTGGGTGGTCATTATCATGGAGCGTAAACCACCGGACACAGATGCTGTAGTCTTCACTAGGTTGTTGTACTTGTGTGGTGATGTGAAGAATCGATTCAGGATACCGATGGTATGTCTAGACTCTCAGGCCGGCCTTTTCCCATGCCAGTCCATTCTTCAAACCGCCACGTGAGCTGTCTTTCTAAAATGCCAATCAGATCACGATCCTTCCCTGCTTAAAATTTCCCGATGGCTCTCGACTGCCATCAGACTTAGATAAAGTCCAGAATCCTAAATAAGACATTCAAAGCTTGCTCATCCTGGGTGCATTCGCTCTCCATGCCTGCTTTTACTGCAGACACAAGGCCACTTTTCCCTGAAGGCTGGGCTCCTGCTTGCCTCTGGGCTTTGCTTACTCTGTTCCGCCAGCCTGCAGACCCTTCCCCATCCTTCCTCTTTAAGCTTAGGCCTGGTCGACTTGGTGACCCCTGCTCCATTAACCACAGCAGTTAAGGAAGGGGAGCCAGCAAATGAGTTCTGGGAATGAGTCTGCAGGCACAGCCTTGTTTCAGTGAACTTGTTAGGGGTGGAATGTCTGCGTCCCAAATTCACACGTTGAGGTCCTCGTCTTCAAAATGATGGTGTTCGGAGGTGGGACACTGGGAAGTGGTGAGGTCCCCAGGATGGAGTAGCGCCCTGTGAAAGAGCCCCCAGAGAGCTCTCTGGCCCCTTCCAGCATGTGAGCGTACGGTGAGATGAAGGCCTGAGAGAGGGTCCTCCGCAGAGCCCCACGATGCCGACACCCGACCTTACCCTCCAGCCTCCTGGAGTGGTTGATCCGCCCGCTGGAGCGTGGTGTTTTGTTAGAGCGCCCCGCGCTGTTGAAGCCACGAGCATCCTCACATTCTCGCTGTTTGCTTGGGGCCCACTGGGTGTCTGCCCTTCCTGGGGCTCTTACGGTTATGCAGTGCAGAGAAAGAGCTGTGAATAGAACGCCCAGCAGACGTTCCCCTCCTAGAGAGGTGACAAGACCATGTGTGCAAAGGCTCCAGTTGCCTTATCTGTGAGGGGGAATTTCTGGATTCTGTCAGCCACGCTTGCCCTTGTGGGGGTTAGCACACTTTCCGGCATTAGGATATGATGCAGGATGCTTGGAGCCCTGAAGCGGTAAACACGAATCTCAAACTAAGAGAGTTTTAGAATCCCTCAGGAACTTTGAACAGTGCTTGTGTGGTTACACTTGGTCCAGCTGTGGGCTGTCTCTGATGTGGCATTTAAAAAACTGTTTTTTGAGAGAGAGAGAGTCAGAGTAGGCAGGAGCAAAGGGAAGGAATCTTAAGCAGACTTCTTGCTGAGCAGAGAGCCCAACACGGGGCTCGATCTCACCAACCTGAGATCATGAGATTCAAACCGAGAGTCGGACGCTTCACTGAAATCCTCCCCAGGTGGCCTTGAGCTGACATTTTTACATCCCTCCAGGCTGGGCTGTCCAGGTGCTCTGTGAGATTTGCCTTTGTCATTGTTCTGCGCTTACACTGACTCTCTGCTTTCCCCCAACCTGCAGCAAGTGGTTCCTCTCTGTCCCAAGCAGCAGAACCTGTTCTTTTCTAGCTTCTTTCTTTCTTTTTAAAGATTTTATTTATTTGACAGAGACAGAGATCACAAGTAGGCAGAGAGGCAGAGAGAGAGAGAAAGGGACGCAGGCTCCTTG
Organism: Neogale vison; assembly: GCF_020171115.1. NCBI lineage: Eukaryota > Metazoa > Chordata > Mammalia > Carnivora > Mustelidae > Neogale > Neogale vison. Next base: position 206,442,899 of record NC_058101.1, read on the forward strand.
CTGAGCAGAGAGCCCGATGCAGGGCTCGATCCCAGGACCCTGAGATCATGACCTGAGCCGAAGGCAGAGGCTTAACCCACTGAGCCACCCAGGCGCCCCTCTAGCTTCTTTCTGACAGACATTACTGAAACATTATTTATTATAATTGCTCAGAAACACTGATTTTCTCTGTGTGCTCTCTGTTTGCTCTCTGTTTGGAGATGTAAGCATGAACAGCTCACTATGATCACTTGAGGTTGGGAGTTCCTGGACCCAGTGACACCCAAGGCCCTTTTTAGCTCTTGAGCTTCTGAAAAAGCAAATCTTCGGCCCTAATTTTTCCATTGATGGAATATATTCCATTGAGGGATGTATTTTCCCATTGGGGGAAACTTTTATGGGCACTATTAGGAATATGCATGAAATTTACATTTGAAAGCATTAAATGCAAAATGCATTGAAGCTTCAGGAAGTTCCTAATGATTTGTCATCCTAACACAAGAGAAAAAAAATTTGTAGACTTGTGTTTGGATTGGAAGAAGTTGGATTTCAAGAACATTGTAGACCATCTGGACCATTGGGGCATACATTGGTTGGCATAGGTGAAGGTCTGTGAACTCAGAACACCCAAGAGTCATTTTAAAAGTTTGTTGATGGCAGGAGGGGGAGATCACCTGCCCTTGCAGAAGGCTGTGGTCCTAATGGGACGTTGGTCACCTGAATGGCATTGGCAGTGGAGGAAGGGCTCTCCTGTGCTTTCTCTGCACTTTGACTCTCCTGTGTTTTATTCCATTCATATTTGCAACTTACCTGTGATATGGAAGAAGATGAAAGGTTTCCTTGATGGTAGTATTTCTTTTTGGTAAGTAACACCACAATCCCATGTCCACTTCAGAGGGAAGGCCCTCTGTGAACTGTGTCAGGGTTAGAAGTAGTATAGCAGTTAGGATCTCCTAACCAGTTGTGTTAGGTTACTGGGCAGGTTACTCACCCTTTCTGGGTAGTCCGTGTCTCAGGGGTCCTGGTAGTGCCTGACTCAGAGACCCGGCATGCGCCTTCAATGAATAAAAAAAACATGTTACCTTCCCAGAGCCCATCTTGGCCCATTTTAAGCACTAACGAGTGTTGAGGTGATAGACTTCGGAGAGGGAGCTAGCTGCTCCTTCACTAGTTCCCTGGCGATAGCTCACTAAAGTTACAAAACCTCAAATTTCTCCCTGTAAGCCAAGACTAGTAACACACTGTGAGATGACATGAGCCCAGAAATGCTGATACAAAAAAACCTTGTATGATTGGAAGGATTCCCGATTAGCGTTCTAGGTGTTTCCACAGTTGACGTGGAAATGGAGATTAAGGCAACCTTCTCCCTGCAATGAAGCACTGTTTAATTTAGCAAATGTTTTGAAAATGATGGCTATTCCTAATTATGAAATCACTTGTTAACCCCAAACCTGAGCTACGTGCTCTGCATGTTGGAAGATACGCCCTTTGTGGTGTGTGTGTACGTGCACGCAGGTAATGCCGCCCGTCTGTCCGTCTGCGTCCTGGCCACGTCTGGTGAGGTGTGACGCGCTGGTGTGCTTGGAGGCTGTTCGTCTGCACCCCTATAGCTCTCCTGTTCCGGGAAAGCGTGGCAGTATGAGACCACGAGACAGAAAGGGAAAGCTACCTGTGATTAGAGCAAACAGGATTAATTTTAGCAAGAGGAAACAGGAACAGGAGAGAGGTGCAGATCGGAAGTTCGGGGAAGGGCCAGGGATTGTTGGTGGATCCCAGTGTCTGTTCTCCCCTTGTCTCTGTAGTCATAGAATCCTCCTTATGGGGGCACGTCACCAGGTTGGTCCTGGTCTGAGGGGTGTCTTGGGACTCTTGGTGCTACAGCGAGACAGCACTCCGTCCAAGACACAGCGGAGGGGAGGGCCTCCAGCTCACACCCCCGTTCTGCCAGCGGGCTGACATACACACATGTGCTGTGTGTAAAGTCCCGGTCACGTCCTTTCAGGGGCAAAATCCAGCCCCTATTCTCTTTATCTGTTCCTGAGTCTGGGTAGCTGGTCGTGGGGCTGGGTGCCGGCTTCCGCCCATGGCACTGCTGGATGGTTTCAGTGAGAGCGAAGTCGCCCTCGACACTCTGGCCCATTAAAATACCAGCAAGAGGCAAGTCGGCCAGCCAGTGATGCCGAAGAACAGTGGGGCAGCCGGTGAGTCAGTGTGTGGGGCTTCTCTTCACACAGCCCAGAGAGGCAAGAGCGGGGTGATACGGACCCAGTAAACAGGGAGCACCCACTTTTCAGTCCCTTTCCCTGGATGCACGGAAGATGCTAGATCCACTGCCTTCTGACTTGGGATTCCTAAGCCCTTATTTTGCGAGGAGGTATACAGGCAGCCGCCGTTGGAGGCCATGACGTCACAGGTTTTCTTACTCGTGGACTTGTTTGTCCTTGGCCACAAGCCCCATGGAGGCCTGGGCTCGGGGACCATGAGCGTGTGGGTTTTACAGCAGCTCCCCATGAGGATGAAGCCCGTGCCCCAGGAGGGCTGAGCCTCACACTTGGCCTGTACCGTTCACTGAGCCACAGTTTCGCTGGGCCTCTTTCTTGTGGAGGCTGAGCCCGGACTCTGAGCAGTATGAACGAGGCATACAGCCAGGGGTCCTCCCCCTGGAGAGGTACCGGAGGGAGAGCGTGCCGAGGGCAGGGCCTGGGAGAGGAGCCCACTGAGGCCAGATCCTCTCTCCTGGCATGGCAGGTCATCAAAGAATACTAAAAAGTTCCTACAAGTCACTTCAACTACTTAGGAATCTTCTGTGTTCAAGATAGAACAGAAACGGTTCTAACGAATTCTCTGCCGTGAGGGCTCCTTCACCTCCTGTTGCTCAAGGGCCTAAGTGCCCTTCCCAGTTTCTGAGGAGAAAACGGTACCTCCCAGGTATTACCTGACTCCGAAATCTCCTTTGCTCCTGGTAACTGAAGAAGTTGCAGTGTGCGTCACAAACATGAGAGCTTGTGTAGGAAGGAACTGGGTTTTGTTTTGTTTTGTTTTGAATTTTTCAGAAGACTCCTACTCTGGTGTGCAGCTGTGGGAGTGACATTCTGTCCTGACTTATTAGCAGAGCTCTTCCAAGGATTCAGGACACGAAAATCAGCCTCTTTGTGTGGGTTTTTGAGGTGCTTGTTTGGGGGGTGTTTGCTGGTCAGAGTGTTACAGTTACTCCTTTGCATTGTAATTAGTATTTTTATGTAGAAGAACATCCCTGGTAGTTGAAAAGAAGGTAGTGAGGACATGCCAGTTCCTTTGAAAACAGGAAGCATGACCGTGCTTTGGGGGCAGGTTTTCTGGGAAGAAAAAGCCCATCCCCCTGTGTGAAATAGCTGGGGGTCCTCCTCCCCAGGTGTTACGGGCTGAGCAATCCAAGCAGTAGCAGCCCCTCCAGGAAACCCCATTTCTAGAGTTTGCGCCATTAATAAGAGAAGACTGTTGTAAGCAGAAGTGACACTGATAATGGACAAACACTTATTTCTTTAAGTATTTTCAGTCCCCCTTGTGATGCTTAATTTTGTGCATCACTGGCCAAGCCGAGGGATGCACAGGTAGTTGGTAAGACCATGTTCCTGGGCATGTCGTGGGGGTGTTTCCAGAAGTGAGGAGCGTGAATCAGGAGACGGAGTGAGTGAAGAAGGTGCCCTCACCGGGGCGGGGGGCAGCAGCCAGTCCACGGAGGCCCCGCGAGAACGGAAAGGCAGGGGAAGAGTGAACTCACGCTCTCTGTTTTAGCTGAGACATTGATCTTCTCCCACCCTTGGGTGTGGGCATTCTTCGTGCCTGGGCTGTAAGACAGACCAAGCCTTTTGCCCTCAGCCCCCAGATTCTCAGGCCTTTGGACTCAGACTGAGTCACACCACCGACCTGCTTACCTCCAGCTTGCAGAAGGCAGAGGGTGGGATTTCTCCGTTTCCACGGTTATGCAAGCCAATTCCTGTAATGAATCTTTTCTTCTATATATCTATGAAAATCCTCTTGATTTTGTGTCTCTGGAGAACCCCAGCACCTGCGCATGGATGACTTGAAGTAGTTGTTTCCAATCAAGCCAGCAAGTATCTCCTCAATATATATCGTGCACGAAGAAATGTTCGTTGCTGGGGTGCCTGGGTCGCTCCATGGGCTAAAGCCTCTGCCTTCGGCTCAGGTCATGATCCCAGGGTCCTGGGATGGAGCCCCCATCGGGCTCTCTGCTCGGCAAGGAGCCTGCCTCCCTTCCTCTCTCTCTCTCTGCCTGCCTCTCTGCCTACTTGTGATCTCTGTCAAATAAATAAATAAAATCTTCAAAAAAAAAAAAAAAAGAAAAGAGATGTTCCTTGTTTCTGTGAAGCCGGTGGAGATGAACATGGCAGAGTCTCTGCCCCTGGTGAGTGTACGGTCTACTTAGAAAGGATTTCAGCTACACATGGCAGCTCCCCCCGGAGAAGGCCATGGCCAAGACTTTACCAGGTGTGGAAACGGACGGATCGCTCTCCGTGGAACAAAGGCCGAGGACCATTTTATTCTACTTTGAAAGTGTTAGGCTCTTAAGCAGATGTTGCTGGCAGATATTTTTCATGCTTCGTGGGGTAAAAATAGTTTCTCATCATCTGGTTACCATTCATTGAGAGGGCTAGCTAACTCTGGAGGAAGACCGACTTCGGGTAAGATGAATCTGGTGAAGTAGCCCATTAAACCAGGTATTTATCAAAATGTTTTATGGGGGGCAGTGGTTCATTATTTTCTCTGTTCACTGTACTACAGGGAACATTAGCTTTCCGAATAGGTCATTTTGAAAGTACTCCCTGCGATAGGACTCAGGCTTTATAGATCGCCTCTGGTGACTTTGGCTATTGCACGCTTTCAATTTAGAAATAAAGCAGCCCGTGGCCTCATATCTGATTCATAGAATTCCAGGCAGAGGCTGCGGTTCTGCATAATAGGGTGCCCCTTTCTGCTGGGAGGCGTTTCTCTAAACAGGCCTCTTTGAAAGTTGCTTATTGATTGAGCAGATACTTACGGCCGCGTGAAACCTGACAGCGGTCGGCATTTTCTCTTTCTGTCATTTGAGCCTGCGAGGAAGAGGAGCATACAGTACATGGAGAGACATGTATAAGTTATCTTGAAGGGGACGGGTGGGGAAGGGGGACAGCAGTATTGATGGCACCCCATAACTTTCCCACCCTCTTAGAGAGTGTGTCACAGGCCATTAAACTTAGTAAGCTTCAGGTGACTAATGGAGAAACAGATGACGGTCAGTCGGTGTGAGTTTCATCTTTTAAATCACTTCTGCCTCGACTGAGCTGCAAACGGGAATATAATTAATCTACTCTTTCATAAAGAAAACAAGCGTGTCATCACTGATGTATTATTGTCACTGGCTCCGCTGTGATGCACAGATTGAAGATGACGGACAGCGCTCTCCTGCTTCTAGAAAGTGCTCTGACTCTCAGGCATAGAATATGAAGGTCGCCAGTAGCTCTCCCTTTATGCCTGCACGCACATGCACACACACGTCCACGTGGACACGCACCTTTGCAGGATGTACACGCATCATGCAGGGAGAACTCTGTAGTCTTGCTCATTTGGGGGAAATCAGGATGGTCTCTGCAAAAGTGACTTCTTGGGATCAGATTTTAAGATGAAGGCAAGAAGGGGTGCCTGGGTGGCTCAGTGGGTTAAGCTGCTGCCTTCGGCTCAGGTCATGATCTCAGGGTCCTGGGATCGAGCCCCGCGTCGGGCTCTCTGCTCAGCAGGGAGCCTGCTTCCCTCTCTCTCTCTGCCTGCCTCACCATCTACTTGTGATCTCTCTCTGTCAAATAAATACATAAAAAATCTTTAAAAAAAAAAAGATGAAGGCAAGAAAATATTGTGATCCAAGTGTTTGCTGGGAGAAATTTTTTTTTTTAACCAATTCTTTCTTTAAGATTTTTTTTTTTGTTTGTTTGTTTGGACCAGTTCTTTGAGTAGTGTATTTGCAGAGGCAAAGAATGGAAGAATGTGTCCTTTTATTTAACAAAATACCTTAATTTTAGATGAAGTCTCCTACCCACCCCTTTTTCTTTAAGAAGAACAATGGTCAACAGAGAAAATCGCATGAAGTTTGCTCTAATAAATTTCTGATCGTTCATCTCTCTTTCTTCTGATCCTAGAAAGGAAACCCTGCCTTTCCCAGTGCATAAGCCACAAAGCATTGGGACTGGTGACTCGTCTCTTGCTTCCATGCCCTGTGTCCAGTATGACAGCAAATTGTGTCTGCCTCACCTGAGATTATATAGAGAACCTGCCCCTTCTCTTCATCTGCTCCCACTGTCTTGTCTGTTGCCAGCCACCATCATCTCTTACCCAGACAGTGGCCTTCCAGCTCCTCACCTTTGCCCTTGTCCTCAAGTCAGATCATGTTCTGCTCACAAGCTTTTAATGTCTTCCAGTCTCTCTAAGTAAAAGACAAATTCCATACTATGGGCTGCAAGGCCTTACATGATCTGGTCAGCTGAGTCACTGACCTAGTCCCCACTTTCCTTATTTTCCCACACTGGGGTCCTTGATGGTCCTTTTTAAGAACTCAGACATTTTTCTGCCTCAGGGCCTTTGCACATGCTGCCCTTTTTGTTTAGCCTGCTCTTTTCCTTGATATCCACATGGTTCCCTTTCATCTCCTTTGGCTTATTGCTCAAATGTTACCCTTTCAGGGAGACCTCCCATGACTACTCTTATTTAGAATTGTACTCTTACCCTCCATCCCTCCTTTCTCCTTAATTTTTCTCCACATTACCTTTCACCATCTCACACATTATATACCTTCTCATTTGTTTTCTGTATTGCTGCTTCAGATTGTGAACTCCAGAAAGGCCGGCGACTTTGTCTGTTTCTGTATCCTCAATGCCTAGAAGAGTGCCTGGCACATAGCAGGCATTCCATCGGTATTTGTTAAATAAATGCCTAATAAAGCAAGTAGGTTTTGGGAGGGGTTCCAGTGCAGCTCTAGGAGAAGATTTTAGGGGTCACTGGAAGATAATCCGAAGTGAAAATGCAGGATGAGAGGGAATCCGCAGAATGGGGCAGTCATAGCTAAGCATTCAACATTATGCTTTTTGTTTTGTTCTCCTTGGCAATAAACTTAACCTCATTGTCTATTTTCTTAAAGATTTATGTGTTTATTTATTTTAGAGAGAAAGCAAGTACACGAGCTTGTGGGGAAGGGTAGAGGGTGAGAGAGACTTAAGCAGACTCCATGCTGAGGGCAGAGCCTGATGTGGGGCTCGATTCCTGGACCCTGAGGTCACGACCTGAGCTGAAACTAAGAGTCAGACACTTAAGGGACTGAGCCACGCAGGCGCCCTGCCTCATTGTCTACTTTAAAGGGTGGAAGGATAATATCCTCAGGATAATAGTTTCAAGCTGTGCCCTCATCTGTGTATGTATATGCTTCCTGTGTTTTATATACCTTCACTCTTAGCCCTCTCTAGATTTAACCTGAATTGCTCTCCAGTCTCAGAGAATTAACCACCAGGTGATATTCTCGTTTTCAAATGGCAGCACTGGGATGAATTAATTAAGACACCTGAATATTTTTTTTTCTTATCAGTATTCATTTGTGAAGAAAATAAGATTTATGTTAATGGTATATGCATCGCGTTCCTACTCTAGAGACAGGCGTGGGGTCACCAAGTGATTAATTAACTCTCTGAGCTGATTAAAGACTTTTAAAACAAGCCGCTTGCTTGTCACCAAGAGTTTCTTTTTAGAAAGCTGGAAGTATCTTCTATATTTCAAAAGGAAAACAAAGACCCGATAGCATTTTCAACCTCAAATGAATGAAAAAGACATTGGCATAAAGAGAATGTGCAGATTAGGGGTGGAAACATAAATGACAACATCGCAGATGAGTTCACCTTTATAGGGCTGATCCTTATTGTTCTGGAAGACTCTCAAATAATTAAGAAATATTTGGGAGGATTTGAAAGAGTTTTTACAGGAAAGAAAAAACAACGTGCCAGATGGTCAATGAGAAATTCTTTCCTTACAATAAAAATTAAGAAAAAAAATCTTTATTTATTTATTTGAGAGAGCAAGTGAGCAAGAGAGCCCAGGGAAGCAGCAGAGGGAGAGGGAGAAGCAGACTCCTTGCTGAGTAGGGAGCCCAATTGGGCTGGGCCCAATCCCAGCCCCTGGGATCATGGGATCAAGACTGGAACCGAAAGCAGATGCTTAACCAACTGAGCCACCAAGGTGCCCCAATGAAGTTTTGTATTTACACTTGTAGTTTACTTATATGTTTTATGTTTTTAGTATTTTGATGTTGTAGGGCATAGATAATTAACTGTATACAGTGTACCAAAACTGTGAATATACTCTTGGGGAATTCTAGTGAATTAAAATGTTGTCATATAGTTTTGAAATATTTGATAGTATTCCTCAATGATTGAATTTTTGGAATTGCATATACTGTATGTAGTAGAAACAGAAATGAATCCTTTTTTTGGATCAGTAATTGTGATTGACATATCACTGTAGATCTGTGATTGACGTGGCATTCAGTATTAGGGTAATAGATCAGGATCTGGGGATGTATGTGGTTCAGAATGAAAAGTAGTTCTCTATACCCATCATGGGTTTTCAAAATAAGGTTGTAAAAATTTATTTAGAAATTTCAGGTAGTGTAAGAAATTTTTGTGTTTATCTAAAGGGCATATGCATTTAAACTTTTTGAAAATCTTGAATACCTTAGAATGAATTAGCAAACATTTGCTAATGAATTAGCAATACCTTAGAATGAATTAGCAAACATTGCTGCTGGGAGAAACTGCTGACTTTTTCCATCTAGGAAAGGAGGTGTAGTATAGACTAAGCAGTAGTAATGCTCCCATTTCAAATTTTCCCAGTTATCTACTGTGGCATAGTAAATATCTCCAAATTTAGTGACATCAAACAACAACATTTTATATGCTTATGGATTCTGTGACTTAGGATTCAGACAGAAGCTGGCTTGTTTCTGCTTCACATTCCGCTGAATGGGAACTGAAGTGCCTGCTATGACCTCTCCGCGTGGCTTGGACCTCCTGACAACATGGCGGCTGTAGGATGTTGGGTTCTTACAGGGCTGCTCACGACTCAGAGCACAAGCATTCCCACGAACAAGAGGAAAGCTTTAGGACCTTTCCGACCCAGAGGTGAAGTCCCTCAGCACCACTTTTGTCTTATTCTTTTGATCAAAATTCGGTATCTAGAAGTGGGGTCTCTTGGAGGGTAGTGGAGTGGATTTTGCATGTGAGACAAATTTCGATAGTTTATTGCCAGAAGATGGTGTATGGTGATTTTTTAAAATTTCTGAAAATTATTTGACACTGCTGTCAAGAGGTTGGGTTTATGAACCTATCTTTTAAGTCTGGGTGGGGTTGTGACTGCTTTGAACAAAAGGATATAACAGAGAAGGAAGGAATATGACAAAATTGTGAAGACATTCTCTTATATTCCTAGTTTTCTGAGAGTTTTTAATCAGAAGATGTCAACATTTGTCAATGTGTTTTTCACATTTATTAAGATTATCATTTTAATCTCATAGTTAGTCTGCGGATATGGTATACCATATTGGTTGATTTTTAAATAGCAAACCAACATTTCATTCTTGGGATAGATATCATTTGGTCATGCTGTGTGTGTGTGTGTATATATATATATATATATATATATATATAGCCGAATTGGTCATGATTGCTGAACTTGGTCATGATGTACATATATATATATAGCTAAATTCAGTTTGCCAATATTTTGGTAAGGATTTATATGGCTATATTTATGGTCTGTAGTTTTGTTTTGCTTTGTTTTCTTGAGATATCTTTGTTTATTTTTGGTATCAAGGTAATTCTGGTCTCATATAATGAGTTAGGAAGTGTTTACTCTTCTTGTATTTTTTTTTTTTAAAGATTATTTATTTATTTATTTTTCAGAGAGAGAGGGAGAGAGAGCGAGCACAGGCAGACAGATAGGCAGGCAGAGGCAGAGGGAGAAGCAGGCTCCCTGACGAGCAAGGAGCCGGATGCGGGACTCGATCCCAGGACACTGGGATCATGACCTGAGCCGAAGGCAGCTGCTTAACCAACTGAGCCACCCAGGCGTCCCTTCTTGTATTTTTTTTTGAACCAGTGTGTAGAAATGTTATCTCTTTATTAAATGTTTGGAGGATTTTGACAGTGAAATTATCTGGGCCTGGAGTTCTCTTTGTTCTAAGATTTCAATTTCCTTAACAGATCTAGGATTTTTCAGGATATTCTTTTGAAGTGACTGTTGGTGGTTTCTTTTTCAAGGAATTTTTTCATTTCATGTATGTTATTGAATTTATTGGTATAATGTCATTTATAATATGACTTATTATCCTTTTAATATTTATAGAATCTGTAGTAATGTCTCCCTTTTCATTCCTGGTATAGGTACTGTGTTTTCCTTCTATCCCTCCTGCCCACACCTTCCCTTGTCAGTCTGCCTACAGGCTTACTAATTTTAGTGAATTTCTTAAGGAATCAGCTCTTGGTTTCTTGGACTTTTCTCTGTTGCTTTTCTATTTCATTTATTTCCACCCTTAACTTTTTGCTCCCTTGTGATTTCTTTGGGTTTAATTTGCTCTTCTGTGGCTAGTTCCTTAAGATGGAAGCTTACATACTTGATTTGAGACTTTCCTTCTTTTTTTACGTTAGCTTTTAATCCTGTTAATTTCCCTCTACGTATTCATTTAGTTCTGTCCCACAAATTCTGGTATGTTATATTCTAATTTTCAATTAGAAATATTTGGTAATTTCTCTTTGATCTCCTCCTTGGCCCTTGGGTTATTCGGAAGTGTATATTGTTCAACTTTGACGTATTTGGAATACTTTAGAGTGTTCTAGATATTTTTCTATTATTTACCCAGATATTCCGCTACTCCCCTGTCTGATCCATTCTGCTTTGCATTAGTTATTGTACATGTCTGATGGAATCCCCAGAGAGAACCCCCAGGAGTGACCTGAGCTTTACTAATAATGTGAATTACTTGGTGCTGAATCTTTTCCTTGATTTCTCTGCATCCAGTGACCCCTGGCCAGTACTGCTGATTGAGGAATAATGCTATATTATGGTCCAGCAGATCTGGGTGCTGACCAGCTCTTGCTTAGTAAAATACTACTTAAGCTAATTACCTAATGGAATCTTAGTTTTTTTGCGTGTGAGGTAGACATAATAGTCTTGCTTATGATTATGTCCCAGGGTTTTTGTAAATATCAGGTGAAATAAATATTGTTGTTAAATTATCAGCAGTGTAAAATGGAAGATGTTATTATTGTTAAGGATGTTTCCTACGTGTACAATTATTTGTCACTCAGTTCTTTAGTAGGGTTACATTTGACTATTCAAAAGATCATCATAAAACTTCTTTAACTTATAGGGAATTGAATGTATGCATTACAATATAAGTTTGAAGATAGTATTCACTTCATTAACGTCTAATAACCAAATATATAACTAAGAGATGTGATTATATGAAATAACTACCCACTTGAATGAAAAAATGGGTATAATTCTGTGCATATTTTCATTGGTGAACAAAGGAAATGTCTTTCTACAAATCCATCTTGAAGAAGTGTTGAATCAAATAGCCCCGAAAGATTTTTTTTTTAAAGATTTTTATTTATTTACTTGACAGAGATCACAAGTAGGCAGAGGCAGGCAGAGAGAGAGAGAGAGAGAGAGGAGGAGGAAGCAGGCTCCCCGCTGAGCAGAGAGCCCGATGCAGGGCTCCATCCCAGGACCCTGAGATCATGACTTGAGCCGAAGACAGAGGCTTTACCCACTGAGCCACCCAGGTGCCCCTAAATAAGATTTTAAAAAATATTTTTACTTAAACTAGCTAACATACAGTGTAACAGCAGTTTCAAGTGTAGACTTCATGACTCCTCACTTACTTACAACACCCAGTGCTCATCACAAGTGCTCTCCTTAATGCCCATCCCCCATCTAGCCCACCCCCCACCACCTCCCTCCAGCAACCTCCAGTCTGTTCTCTAGGGTTAAGAGTCTCTTATGGTTTGCTTCCCTATCTGTTTTTCGCCGTAGGGTTCATCTGTTTTGTTGCTTAATTTCCATATATGAGTGAATGAAATGAGATTTTAAGAATTATTTAATTTTTCTCATCATGATAAATGTACTCATTTATCCCCATCAACCGTTTCACTCATCCCTCGCACACACCTCCATTCTGCTCATCACCAGTTTGTTCTCTCCAGTTAACTCTCCTTTCGGTTTGTCTCTCTCTCTCCTGCCTTGGCTCGTTTGTTGTGCTTCGTAAATTCCACCTGAGTCAAATCGCGCGGTATTTGTCTCCCTCGGACTGCGTTATTTCGCAGAACATTACGTCCTCTGGCTCTATCCGTGTCATTGCAAATGGCAAGATTTCAGTTTTCTATGGCTGAGTCATATTCCCGTGTATACTGGAATGTAATAATACTGCTGTAAACATAGAAGGGCATGTATCCCTTGGAATTCGTGTTTTTCTGTTTTTTGGGTAAATACCCAATAGTGCTCTTGCTGGAGCATATGGTAGTTCTATTTTTAATTTTATGAGGAACCTCCCTACTGTTTTTCAGAGAGGCTGCACCAGTTTGCATTCCCACCAACAGTGCCAGAGGATTCCTTTTTCTCCACATCCTCACCAACACCTGTTATTTCTTGTGTTTTCTATTTTAGCCATTCTGACCTCATTGTAGTTTTGATTTGCATTTGCATTTTCCTGATGATCAGTGAGGTTGTGCATTCATATATCTGTGGGTGATCTGGATGTCTTCTTTGGAGAATGTCTGTTTATATCTTCTGCCAATTTTATTTATTTATCTATGTACTTTTTTCTTTATTTTGCAGGGACATAGAGAGATAGAGCGCAAGCAGGGAGAGAGAGAAGCAGGCTCCCTTGCGGGCCAGGTCCATCCCGGGACCCTTGGATCATGACCTCAGTTGGAAGCAGATGCTTAGTTGACTGGGCCACCCAAGCACCCCTCTTCTGCCCATTTTTAAATTGGATTATTTGTGTTTTGGGGTTTTATTTTTTATTTATTTGGGTTTTATAAGTTCTTTATATATTTTGAATACTAACCCTTCATTAGATATGTCATTTGCAAATATCTGCTCCCACTCCACAGGTTGCCTTTTAGTTTTGTTGATTGTTTCGTTCACGGTGAAGATACTTTTTATTTTGAAGTAGTCATAATAGTTTATTTTTGCTCTTATTTCTCTGGCCTCAGGAGACATATCTGGAAAATGATGCTATGGCCAATGTCTGAGAAATTACTGTCTGTGCTCTCTTCAAGGATTTTCATGGTTTCAGGTCTCACATTTCGGTCCTTCAATCATGGGGAGTTTATTTTTGTGTGTGGTGGAAGAAAGTGGTCTTCTTTCTTTTGCACGTGCTTGTCCAGAGTTCCCAAAGCCGTTTGGAAGAGACTGTTTTTTTCCCCACTGTATATTCATTCCTCCTTTGTTGAAGAGTAATCAACCATATAATTGTGGGCTTATTTCTGGGTTTTCTATTCTGTTCCATTGATCTGTGTATCTACTTTGTGCCTCTACCGTACTGTTTTAATTACTGCTGTTTTGTAATACAGCTTGAACTTGGAATTAGGATACCTTCAGTTTTGTCTTTTCCTTTTCAAGATTGCTTTGGCTACTTGGGGTCTTTTTTTGGCTCCATTAAATTTTAGGATTTATTGTTCCAGTTCTGTGAGAGGCGCTGTTGGTATTTTCATAGGGATTGTGTTAAATCTGTCAATTGCTTTGGGTAGTGTAGACATTTTAATGATAGAAATCAGGTGAGTTTTAACAGTTGATATTTTGGCTGTAAACAAAAGAAAGAAGTAAGAGGAGAAGCTCTGGAGAGCCCCGTGGTTCTGGCTCGCCCAACTGCAGGCAATTCAGTGGCTTTTGATACGCGTTAGGGACCAAGTATCCTTGAAGAGTAAGATTTTGAATTCTGATAAATGAGATTCTGAGGGAACTCTCTCTAGAGGATTCTCTGGACAGATGTTCTGCTCTGTTATCGTAAAAGGTCCACTACAGGAGACAAGGAAAACAGATACATATGCTTTAAGAACTAACCACAACTTGCTTCTCTCTTGGGGCCACGGTGTCATCACTTTACCTTTCATCGGCCGACAGCTGGTGGCATTGTCGGCGCCGAGCACTGGATGAGAGAGAGGGGAGACTCTGTGTCCCTGTTCACAAATGAAGGATCCATTCCGGTTGGGGAGGCTTTTATTATAAGAATAATATCATCTAACATTCAGGTCATAGAGCAGAAGTCAGCACTCTGGGGAGTGGGTCAAACCTGGTCTGGATCCTGTTTTTACCAAACGCATCAGATGGTAACCACACCCCTTCATTTGCTGTCTGTGGCCCCTTCACAGATGCAGTGACGGGGTGGGTGCTGGCACAGACTGAAGTGGCCCGCAGAGCTTCCAATGTTCGCTGTCTGTTCCCTTACAGAGGAGGTGTGCCGACTCCTGGTCCAGAGTAGGACAGAGGCAGAGGGCGGGCAGGTTCCTCCATGGAGGAGAACTTGAGCTGAGACCAAATGAGAAGAATGAACTGAGGAGCGTGGCATAGTTCACTCCAGGCGGAGGGCAGAGGGCACAGGACATGGGCACAGGCACGGGGCAGAGGAAGCTCACAGTCTGAGGTGTTGGTAGGAAGTGGCTGGGAGTGGAAAATGAGGATCAGGGCTCTTTGAGGCAGGTGTTCCAGAATGTTTCAGTATGAGAGGTCTCCCCGAAGTTGGCCAGAACCTATGGATCTCTCCCCAGAATAACCTTTTTAAAAAAGTGCATATTGGAAACAGTGTGGAGATTCCTTAAGAAATTAAAAATAGAACTTCCCTATGACCCTGCAATTGCACTCCTGGGTATTTACCCCAAAGATACAGATGTAGGGAAAAGAAGGGCCATCTGTACCCCAATGTTCATAGCAGCAATGGCCATGATTGCCAAATTGTGGAAAGAGCCAAGATGCCCTTCAGCAGACGCATGGATAAGGAAGATGTGGTCCATATACACTATGGAGTATTATGCCTCCATCAGAAAGGATGAATACCCAACTTTTGTAGCAACATGGACGGGACTGGGGGAGATTATCCTGAGTGAAATACGTCAAGCCGAGAGAGTCAATTATCATATGGTTTCACTTGTGGAGGATAAGGAATAACATGGAGGACATGGGGAGACGGAGAGGAGAAGGCAGTTGGGGGAAATTGGAGGGGGAGACAAACCATGAGAGACTGTGGACTCTGAGAAACAAACTGAGGGTTTTGGAGGGGAGGGGTTAGGGGGCTGGGTGAGCCTGGTGGTGGGTATTATGGAGGGCACGGATTGCATGCACTGGGTGTGGCGCATAAACAATGAATTCTGGAACGCTGAAAAGAAATTAAAAAACTAAATAAAAATATATAAAAAAAGAAAAAAGTGTATAAAATAAAAGACCTAGGGTTCCAAAGGAGACTGACCACAATGAAACAGTTATCAAAAGGCCACAAAGACACATGTGCATGGCGGTACTGTGTGTTCCTTATTAACACCCTAATCCTAACCCTAACCCTAACCCTAACCCTACCCTAACCTACCCAGACTGGGAAGTCGGCCTCACAGCTACTCTCCCGTCTCCTGATCCCAGTGCTCGCCGCACCTGGGAACCCCCTCACAGACACACCTGGAAATAGTGTTTGCTCAAATTTCTGGCCTGGCGCAGTCAAATTGATACATGAAATCATCATCGGGAAGTGCTGGGCTCCGAACTGAGGCTATGAACCCTAGGGGAGGCGGACTTGACCCTGCCTGCGTTCCTGGACCCCCGGCCCCAGGTTCAAGTCCTCTGGTGTAGAACCTTGTTCTTGTCGAATCAGAGCAGAGCCCAGGGAGGGGGAGGTGGGACACAGACCTTGCTGGTACTTTACAGGTGCT
The DNA here is from genome assembly GCF_020171115.1 of Neogale vison. Taxonomy (NCBI): domain Eukaryota; kingdom Metazoa; phylum Chordata; class Mammalia; order Carnivora; family Mustelidae; genus Neogale; species Neogale vison. Next base: position 206,458,867 of record NC_058101.1, read on the forward strand.
CTTTCGCTGCTCCGTGGGGCATGGATGGACCTCCGAGGAAGAGGTGCAGCGATGGGGGCCCCCGGGTCCTCACCAAGTGCTCTCAGACATTGCCCGTCTTTCTCTCTGCTCCCTTCTGCTCTCTGAACAGGAGGAGCGAAGACTGACCCTGGCACTGACGTGGTCCCTTCCACCAGGAGAGGGCATTTGAACGGAGAGTGAAGTCTCGGTTCATTGATCTGAAGATTCGGAGGGTTGAATTAGGCTTTAAGGTTCATGCAAAAGGTAATATTCTCGGAATCTATACTTTGCTTTTCCTTTAATTGTCGGCAGCTGTGAATAATTGTGTGCATTCATAAATGGATAGAAAGAAACAGAGGGAACTGTTTGGAGTCTGTCCTACTAGCATCGCTTAAGAGACCTAGTCACAGCCAAGAATACAGAATGTTAGCATTTTTCACTGACAAAAGAACTCAGTTATACCAAGGACTTTCCTCTCTTCATCACGATATGCAGCTGGGATAAATCTGGTATCTCCAGGCCTGTCACATTCTCCTCGACATCTCTTGACATCTTTTTCTGGTTTCCACATCGCCATTACCTCTAGAAGTCAATATTCTTTAACTGCTGATGTTTTCCATCTGCAATTAAATGGTCATGTTAATTCACATTTGCAGTGAAATGTGGGTCTTCTGTGTATTCATCTGAATCCTTGAACCTTAATTGTTACGTTGAGCGGTCTGGTCAAGGTCGTTAGGACTTTGTCTAGTCTAATCCCAGTTTTAGTTAGCTTGGTTATAAATGCCATGAGGAGATACTCGCCTCGGAGGTTAACAGAGATTGAAGGGTTTGCTTTAAAGGTGATGTGCTGAGGGAAGAGGACCACATTGTGTTTGCTTTTCCTTCTGCGCCTGTGGGGCTCAGGCCACGGGGTGTGTGCAGTGTGTGCTGTTACAGCAGTCCCGGATCCTCACTGGGAATACAGGCGTGCCCAGCAAAGCAGGGACGTTCTGCCTGTGCACGTAAGGATGGATTTCATGTGCCGCGCTCTACCGAGGTAAGTCAAAGAAAGATTCTGGCAAGAGATGGGTGACTAGCTCAGGTACAGGACCTCAAAAAATCACCCAAACTGGTTTTGGGTCTTTGCCCAGAAATTGCTTGGAAGTGAAAAGTCAGCAAGTTTCCAAAGAAGATGTAGCTTGCGGAGAATCGATCCTTTTTGTCTTGCGGCGTCGTCTGACCTCCTCCTATCTCTGGAGGGAGCCAGTGTTCTCCAGTTTCCTCTTTCTGTCATCTCAGAAGAAGTTGGCAGGTAGGGCTGCTCAGAGGGGCTGAGGGGACAGATTTTCACTTTCAGTTTCTGAGGAGATGCAGGAGGATCTCATATGCCAGGCAGCTGTGGCGTGAGCTGGAGACCAGACTAGACGTCGGACAAAAGCGGGCAGTGTAGAGCTGCACTGATTTTACCAGTAGCTGCCAGTATGAGAGCAAATATCCAGTACAAAAAAGGGGGTGATACCTTCACACCCTCTGTTTGTATTTTTCCTCCATGGCTGACGTTAAAGAAATGGAAACATCTGGAATATTTGTGAAGTTGGAAAAAAAAATAGGAGCCTTCGCATCATTATTTCGTCAGGTATCATGCACATGGGAAACAGATTTATTTGGATATAGACTGGAAAGTGATTATGTTTTCTGGAGCTTTAATAGAAGTCCAGATTTTATCTTCAAGTAAGTGTGAACATGCAAGGCCGTTTGTGTGCGTGGGGGTCCCTTCTGTGTTCTGTGAAACCTCACGTCCATGTCCCGGCATATTTTTTGAAATTGTGGCATTGAATTCAGACTGCAGAAAGCTGGTGCGGTCATTAGACGTTGTATTACCTTTCATACATTTGATTTTGTACGTTTGAGTCGGAAAGAAATATTACCTACAACAGTGCACTTCTTAGAAAGAGGTTTGTAGCTTCAGCTATTTTGTGGATGCCGGCCTAGAAGACTAAGGAGAACATGTGGCCCTCACTTCTTGCCGCTGAGGCTATCATTCTACCGCAGGGCGTCCCAGAGAACATCTGGCGGACCGTCGTGTTTTATCTCAGCCCTGTGCCTCACTCTCCTCGCCGTCTTGGCTCCGTGGGCACGCGGGCTCCTCCAGCGCCTCTGTGTCTCCAGAAGTCCTTTCCGCGCGCTGTTCCCTGCACCTGGGGACCGGCGTCCTGTCTGCCGGTTTACCTCTTACCCATCCTCCGACCTCGGCTCCAGCGCCTTCGTCCGGGAAGCCTTCCTGACCTCCCTCCATCAAATACCCCGTACAGCGGCTCAGAGCCCGTACGGCGGTCCTCCAGCACCTCCCGGCCGACTTCTGACTTCCTGCTCGTTGGCATTTAGGGCGCGTCTCTGGGCTGTGGAACTTGGCGGTCTCCGTGGTGGGCTTGACGTCTCATCAGGCGTATTTGATTTTCTTATCTCTAGCTCGGGGTGCTTTTCCCGATGGTGGGGGGCCAGGCCGTCTTCGTGACAGCTTTCCAGGAAGGTTCTCGGGCTGTTCGGGAGGCTATACTGAAGTGCTACCGGGGGGGCTGGGGCTCCACCCATGATTTCATTTCCTCCGAGAGGCCTCACCTCCGTGCAGCATCACACCCGGGGGGAGTGTTTCCACTTGTGCAGTTGGCAGGTGGGGGCCCGGGGCGGGGCTGCAAGCCGGCCATGATCGTCTCGTAGCATGAACTTCAGGTGAATTACGTCTCCCACCTCTTGAGAGCAACTAACTGCTCATAATTACCATCTCTGTGTCACTGTTCCCAAGAACCTGAGGTTTCCCGGGTAACAGCCAGGGTTAGTCCACGTGCCCACACGCTGCTGGGTATACAAGTCCTCTGCGTTCCCTTTTCTCATAGTCGGGCGTATCAGGGACACGTAGGAGTGTTTGTCCTTCACCCCAAGAGCTCATCACGGTCATTTTGTTTTAGAGACTCGCACGTGTCCCTTGGCTTTCAGCCTGCCTCTGTGGTCTGTGTCGTATTGACTTTCGTAGTCAGAATACATCTTCAGAGATAGGACAGGAGATGTTCATCCTGTCAAATAAGAGTGGAGACAATATCTTTTTAGTATCCCCGGTGCTCCAGATCACTGTGCGACCTAGATAAATATTTAGTCAATAAATACACGAACGAATGAATGCATACATAAAAAATAGCAGCTTTTAATTGGAAAATTGTTGTATGCTGACACCATGACGGGGCCAGCAGCTGTGTCAGATACCTGACCGGTGAAAACACCGGTGGCCCTTGTTTAGCTCATTCGCTTGCAACGCACGTTCCTCTGTTGTTCTGAGCCTCTTGAGGATGCCGTGGGTCAGTGCGCAGGCATTATGCACTCTGTGATACAGAGGAAGGTGCTGAGCTCAAGGTCACGGTGGGACCCAAACTCAGATCTAGACCCTTTCCACCTCCCGGTGTCCTCAGGGCATGGTTGAGAGCACGTGTGCACTTAGCACACTCCCAGTGTAGAAGTTCCGCTCTGTCACATGAGGAGACGTTGCCTTACGTGGCGCCTTCATCTGCTCAGCCTGCTGTAACGAAGACCACATGCGGGAAGGCTTGCACAACAGAAATGTATTGTCTCATGGTCCCAGAGTTTGGAAGCCTAGGGTCAAGGTGTCTGCAGGGGTGCTTCCTTCTGGAGCCATGGAGGAGACTCTGTTTGATCCATCCCTGGTCCCTACCTTCAGGGGGTCTGCTGGAATCATTGGCTTTCCGTGGCTTGTATTTGCAGGACCCCGTCTCTGCCATCACAGTCACTGGGTGTTCTCCCGTGTCTCTGTCCTCACATGACTGTCTGGTAGGGCATCTGTTGTGCTCGATACTCTAATAGGACTTCACCTTAACTATTACATCTGTAAGGGACTTCTTTTCTTTCTTTCTTTCTTTTTAAACATTTTGTATTTAAATTCAATTAATTAACATAGAATGTATTATTTGTTTCAGGGGTACAGGTCTGTGAATCATCAGTCTTACACAATTCTCAGTGCTCACCATAGCACGTACCCTCCCCAATGTCCATCACCCAGCCACCCTGTTCCTCCCCACCCCCACCGCCTTCCCTCCAGCAGCCCTCAGTTTGTTTCCTACTATTAAAGAATCTCTTATGGTTTGTCTCCCTCCCTGGATTTGTCTTCTTTTATTTTTTTCCCTCTCTTCCCTTCTTATCCTCTATTTTGTTTCTTCAATTCCACATATAAGCGAGATCATATGATAATCGCGTTTCTCTGATTGACTTATTTCACTTAGGATAAAACCCTCTAGTCTAGCCACATCATTGTAGATGGCATGATTTCATTTTTTATGGCTGCATAATATTCCATTGTATGTATGGACCATCTCTTCTTTATCCATTCATCTGTCAGTGGTCATCTGGGCTCTTTCCATAGTTTGGCTATTGTGGGCATTGTTGCTGTGAATGTTGGGGTCACATTTTGAGGTACCGTGGGTTAGCCCAGTTTTGGAGAGGGACACAGTTGAACTTACATAACAGATAGTTACGGTTCACGGCTTCATGGCTTCTGCAGAATAACAACCACAATGTGCAGACACCAGAAGTTGGCACCCTTACCCTCGGGGAGCCGCACCTGTCAGTCTTCAGGAGAGTTTCCTTTGACTTCTGAAGTAAGGAGTATGACGTGTGCAAGACAGCCAGCATGGCCTCGGCCCAGTCAGGAAGAGTGAGGCTCTGGGTTATGTGCTGTTTTCCGGGTCAACACTGATCTTTTTGATTCATCACCACTAGCAATGTGCAGATTAAGAAACAAAATAAAACCCATCAAAACAGCAAAAACTAGACCCATGGACACATAAAGACCTTTTGTACTAACCATTCTCCTTCCCTTACTAACCTTGTGGAATTTCTAAGCTACCCGCCCCTTCTGTTCTCAGTGTATGTGCCTGTGATTCTGGAAGCCTTGTGGCTTCTGACTATGATGTCTCTCTGACGCATTTGTAACCTTGTAAATCATGTTGGAAGATTGGGAAAAGTCTGTTACTCTTTCCTTTTTAAACCAAGCTCTGTGGAGGAAATATGCTCTTTAGTGTGTGTATTTTAATTGTACAATTTTTTTTCCAGGAAAGCTCAAAGAAAATACATAAAAAATACTGCTTTGATCTCTTTGGTGCCAGATGAAATGGGCAGCCTGTATCAATCCCAGAAAACAGCACCCGAATGCCGCACGCGTGTCTCAGAGTTCCGCACACCTTTCTGGTTTTTTCCCCGGGAGGGGAGGATTACGGATGGGAGAATGTCCTGGGCTCACAATTAAGTGAATTACTTGCTGGCTCATCTCTAACTTTAATTACTTTCTCTTCTTCAACTTTGCAATTAGCTGATGTTACTACAAATTTTTGTCACATACTTAATCTTTATATAGCGTTTTTGGCCAGAGTGCAGTTAAAGTCTGTGAGCAACTCTGATATCTTTATCCAGAGGTGAGGCTCTGCCCAGTGTACCCCTGCAAGGGCTGGCCTGTACTGAACAAGAGAGCAGGTGAGCTTTTTTTCTTGATGCTCCCTGTGCCTTCCCACAGCCCTGTAGGTGCACGGCGCCTTCGGGCTGCAAACGACCTTCACCCCTCTCCCCCAGTCTGCTCCATAGAGGACTTACTCAGCCCCAGGAGCTTTGTAACCACGGTGGATCTTAATCCGCTGCAGACAAGCAGATGGGATTCCACCCAGTTAGCAGGCGATAGACCTGAGTCTCAGACAGGTGATGTCACTGAGGTCATTAGAGGAAAAGCCGGGATTTTAACTCTGGATTGTCTTATCCCAAACTTTGCTGCAGTGTTGTAGGATCAGCTGATACTGGAAGGAAGGGGGAGATATACCGATTTGGGGAGTAGGGTTGAGGCGTAGTTATAAGCCAGGGTGCTGAGTTGGGAATTAGCAAACTCCTATGGGAGAAGGGGCACAGTATTTTGTGGGGCAAGGGGAAGCAGTGAATTGGGGAATGTCCAAGTTTTAAATTTAGGGAATTTGGACGGGGTGGGGGAGCTCTCTTAAGTACGTGTCCGTATACTCAATTTCATAGTGTGACTTTAGAAAGACATTCTCATTTGAATGATTTAGGTATGTTGTTTCAGATATCCTGTAGACATTTAGATGTACATATGTAGTGAGGAACCAGAGCAAAGTATGTAGAGTGAAGAGTTACTCACACAGACAGTAACTAAAATCTGAGTCGGGCTAACCGGAAGTCTCTACCAGTACCGTTCAGTTCGTTCCCAGATGGGTGGACGGGGGCGCCGGGGCTCAGGATGATGAAGTAACTTCCTGACCTGAGAGGCTGGCTAAGAAAGTGCTGGAACTGGAGAGGAATCCAGCTCTGTTTGAGTCCTGCACCCAGGGCTTCCCCGGAGCTCCTTCCTCTCCAGCCCAGGAAAGCATCGCGGCCCAGCTGGAGGGCACGTGTGCTGTAGGGAGACGCTTACCAGGCTTTGTGCAGTTCGAGTCCTAGACTGTTAGGACCCTTTGGTCCCAGTGAGTCTGAAGATGTCTGAGAACAGCCTGCGGGTGTTTAACGCTGGTTCTTACGATGAACTTGCGCTCCTCCTTGCTGTGTTCTGAAGCTCAGTTCGCTCACCAAACTGTGGATGTCGCAAGGAGGATTCTGGCAGCCCTCTCCACTTACTCCCCACTGAGACATCCGTGCTGGTTTTTAAGACGCACCTTTTACTGTGAACATTTCCAAAACCACAGAAGAATACGAAGGACAGGACAGCGAGTCCCCATGGATCCACCACCCAGACTCCCCCGTTCCCGTTTGGTCAGATTTCCTTCCTCTCCATGATTTTCGTTAAACAGCGAGTTCTATATATCATACTTCATGCCCGAATATTTCAACATGGTCTCCAGAAAAGCAAGAATATTGCCTTTAATAGCCTTAAAACCATCGCCGTGCTTACTGAACCAGTGGTTCCTTCGTATGTTCGTCCACCCACGTGCTGCACAGAACAGTGTGTCCGGACCGTTCCCGCGCCGTTCTGTCTTGCTATGGTCTGCTCTGAGATACCCGGGCCTTCCTCTGGTGCCCTTGAACCAGAGGTCAGCCCTCCCGTCCGGGAATAACAACTGCAGTCGGTGATGTTGTTGGACGGTTCTACTGTGCCAAGCCCCGAGCGAAGCTTTCCGTTCATGAGGTCTTAGCAGCCTCCCAGCCAGCCTAAAAAGTGGATTTAATTATCATCCCCATTTGTAGCAGGAAATTGAGGACTGCATAGTTTTTAAGTGATGCATCTTTGTAGAATCAGTTTCTTTGGAAATCTGTGTATAGTTAGAACTCTCCCTTCTCTAACCCAGACATGGTCTGGTGGCGTGTTGGCCGCAGAGATTAGCTCTATTTAAATGACAATGACAGAACTCCATTGGCATGGAATGGGGTGTAGGGTCAAAAACAGATGCTCTTTGAGGTACAGAGACAGCTCTTGTGTCCTTTCTCAGGCAGGTGGTAGTTCAGGGGTCACTGGCGGCATGGGGGGAGGGGATGGCTGTCTAATCAAGGAAAGCCTGCACAGTGGAGGGTAAGTAGCCCTTTCTGACTTGATGACTAGAACGAGGTTCTCTGGTCGGGCCAGCTTCCGGAGTGAGTGAATTGTTCTGTTACTGGCTAAACAGGCACTTAGGTCACTTTCTTGGATTTCTTAATACATATTTTTAAATTTGTGTTTTAAGGGAATTTGATGGAGCAAAGGAGGGGAGGCTTTGGGGGTTGAAGCCTGCGTGCCTGCCTCCCATGCTGAGTCATGGAGCAACCTCCAGGTGTGGCTGAGCCCCCGCGAGGGCCTGTCCTCACCGCTGAGGGTCTCTGTGCCCCAAGGGTGAGAGGGTGACATTTAATAGCAAGTAGGAACTACAATGACAGGTGAAGAGGGAGTCTGCCAAACAAAGCAAAACAGCTTTCCCTACTTTTGAACAAGAGGCCCCCTTTCTATTTTGCATTTCTATTTCTTCTGTTAACTGATAGGACTGAGATTTTGCAGCCTCAGACATGTGAAGATATACCAGAAAGAGCTTTATATTTGATGCAAGAAGGGAAAGAAGGAAGTGTTGAGGTAACATGGGGGGAGCAGAGGTGGTTGGATTAAGCAGCAGTTTCTGGGAAGGGGCCATCAGGACTTGGTGGAGGGGGAGCAAGGCAGAATATGCACCTCTCTCTCCAGAGCATGAATTTGGGAGCTGGGCTGACAGCAGAATCAGACTCAAGCCACGTGGGAAGCTGGTTCAGAAGCTTGTATTGATGTATCCAGGTGTCTGGAATTTCCAGTGGAGTCTGGAAGTTCCAGCAGGAACCCACCCTCAGGACGGGGGTGATTGGGGAAGAGGGCAGAATAAGAATGGTAGTAATAGACACTGGCGTGACAGCATTTTGTTCTAGGGACTCTGGAAACACTTAACATAGATTTCCTCAACCTTGGGAGTGGACCATTTCCCAGAGGAATAAACCAGGGCATGGAAAGGAGAAGTGGATTGCCCAAGGAAGGAGGGTCTGGAGCCGAGGGAGCTTTACCCTGCACCCACACATCTCCTTCAACAATTCCGCCATCCAAAGGGCCAGGCTTGTTGGAAACCAGTAGGAGCCAGCTTCTCTCTGTGAGAGCCTTGTCTTCAGGCTGGAAGCGTATCTGGAACATTTTGCCACACCGGCAGCTACTGCTTCTTCTGTTTTCCTAGAACTTTATTGATTTTCTCTTCAGAGTGACTCTAATGCATTAATTGGTTTTTGGCAGAGAATGAGGTCGTTGAGGTCTGTTATTCTTCTGTGATTGCGTATTGTGGATATATTCTCTGCCAGCAAAGGCAACGTTTTCCCTTTTGAAATTGGTGGAGACTTGAGGGGAGGGGGATGGGGAGGTGGGAAGAGGCAGCTCACAAGCCTGGTGGTCTTCTCAGTTGTTCACATGCGCTTTATTTCAGTTCCTGATGTGATGGGTGATTTTGAGGAATCAGGGAGGGAGGAGACTTTTTTTTCTTTTTTCTTTTTAAGGCCTCTCCCTATAAACCTTTGTCAGGGGAAACAATTTCTTATGAGGCAAAAGATCATGGTGAAGAGCCAATGATGTTCCATAGGAATTTAAAGTTGGGGACCGAGTTAAGTTTCCTTTGCCAATGTAGTCATTTGTCTGTGCCAGAGTTTCCAGACATTAGCAAATAGTTAGATACTTGTTCAAAGGGATTCTGTTCCTTCCCCAGGCTCCTTAACCATGGTTATCCAGTGGAGAAAGTGTATATTCCTTCAAGAAACATGGCAGATGGACACCAGACATGCAGATGGGTGAGTCAACCTTGGCATTTCTAAGAACTGTTCATCTCTGGATGATGTCAGCCCAGCACCAGATGAAATTATTAAAGAGGGTCTTTGGGTATCTGTATTTCCCTTCTACCCTGTGCCCTTCACCTTAATTACTTTGAACCTTGTTGCATCAAGTTCCATGCTTTGTTTTCTCAACACTGACCAGCTAGGGCCAATGTGATAAATAACATTTCTTTTCTATTCATTCTTCACTGAAAATGTTATTGGATTTGTTGAATTGGAAGAATGTGAGGAAGATATGTAGTATTCTTATCCCTTAGATATAATAAAGAGCTGTCCTATATACCAACAAATGTAACCATATATCAGGGGTGGTGTATGGAGGTGGTGTCTTTTTTCAGCATTTGAAGGCAAGCTTAGGTAGGAGCTGTAGTGCCCCATTTCACGATTAATAGTAGATAATCAGGTGTCTGTAACCATTTATCGAGAAGTACCATGTTTCACATACTATGCTAAGCAGTCTAGAAGCATTATGCCATCTTTTATTTTCGGGAATCCCCCTATTAGGAAGCAATTTTATTATACTTTTATAGATGTGAAACTGAGGCTTAAGAAAGTTTACGTTATCCATGTGAGAAGTTTCCTGTTTGAAGTCTCAACAATAGAGAATTCAGGGGTTTCAACAAGTTCTCAGTAGCTTTTGTCTATGTTTCTCTCCCTCTCTTTGTGATATGGGAAGGGACAGAAACAGTTGTTGAACACCCTCTATCTTTTAGGCATGGGATGACTTTCTCTCTATTATAACATTTTAATTTTCATAGCCATCTTTGGAGGTGATATTAATGATCCTGTTTTACAGTGGAGTAATTGAGGTTCAGATTAACCAAGTAATTTGTCCAAGATAAAATATCCAGTGAGATGTGATGTCGGCAGTCGAACCCATGGGAAGGTGGGCCAGGAGAAACAGAGAGGAGTGAGAGATTGGTCATTTGTAATCTTGCAGAAGTTGGGGGCGGCAGGCTGTTGATGGAAGTAGTAGGGAGAGCTGTGCACCTGCTTCCTCCTATTACAGTTCATTCTGTTCCCACCTGCCCCTGAGTCCAAGACTCAGTCATCAATCAAATGAAGAGTTTTCTTTTGGTGACTGCGAAAGTTTGTTCATCGTCTCCTCCCACCCCCAGTTCTTCACACTCAACCCTACCCCGGGACAAGACTGATTCAGGAGCCAGTCCCATGTTCTAACACATGTTTCCCAAGGAGTAGGAGGGACATGTAGGTAATTAACAGTGACCTCCTGCCTGTGAAAGGTTTCGTTTGTCTCAAGAAAGAGCCCAACCTCACAAGGAGTGGAACATGAACACACACAGAGTTTAGAAGGTGGCATGGAGTATCTTTCATGTCGATCCTAGGTCACTTGCTCACCCCTGTCTTCCTGACTCAGATGGGCATGTACGTGTTCCTTCTTTCTTATGTTCCATTCCCTCCTTCCCTAATTTCTAGCCCCTCTGTGCTTTCCAGTTATTGACTTCTTATTGGCCCTTGTGGCCATGAACAGAGAGTCCTATTTTCCTTGAATTGTTAAATGTTCTCCACACCTTCAACCCTTCTTAAATTAATATTCAGCCCCTTAGTGTGTGCTTCTATAACAGAATACAGAAGACTTGATGGAAAAAGCAACAGACATTTATCTCTCACAGTTCTGGAGGCTCAAGGCTGAGGTGTTGGATCATTTGGTTCTCAGTGAAGACCTTCCTCTTGGCTGGAGGACAGAACCTCTCTCTGTGTCCTCACATGGCAGGGGGAGAGGTCTGGTGTCTCTTCCTATAGAGGCATTCATCCCATCGTGGGTGCCCCAGCCTCATAGCCTCATCTAATCTTAATCCCTCCCAAAGGCCCCATCTTTCACTGTTACCACATTGGGGGTTGGGCTTCAACATATGAATTTTGGGATGGACACAAACATTTGGTCCATAACACCCTGTTGTTGCACATTTGAGAAGCCATCGTCACACTGAAGAGTATCCTCTCTAGTGATGGTGGGGTCAAGAGGGTGAAGGAGATAGAGAGCTCTGCCCTCAGAAACTCAAATATTAAGGCAAGTGACGCAAAAAAAAAAAAAAAATCACGTTTGGGTTGGATCCTGCCTATCAAGAGTTACAATGAAGGAACTCAAAAGTGAGATGAAAATTAGAAAACAGAGTCTTAGAAAATGAATTTTCCAGATGAAGCATGCCTGGGCTCTAATATCCTCAATTAGGATCACATCTCTGGGCTTCTTGCCCCAGTGGATGGCTCTGTGCTGAATTTCTGCTTTATTCGGTTTGATTATATGAACATAAATAGACCTCGGTGAAACAGTTTGAGTGACCCCTTGCCAAGGAAATGGCTTTCTGAGCTAGTGAATCACATCCTTACATGACATCTCTTTCTGTTCCCTCTCTTTATTTTCATGTAAAGTATTCCAGATGACATTAAGTGTACCCTGTGATTGTCAAGGGAAAAACCTAGCAAAGTACTTAGAAATATCTGCATATTCAGGAAAAATCATTTGCCAAGTATTAGCACACAAGAGTGAATAAATCACCTGGGAGGAAGGGAAAGGTTACATTCCAGTTTTATGAAGCAACAGCTGCTGTAGCTGAAAAAGAGAAAAATCAATACCATAAAACACCGTTTGATTTTTAAGGTGTAACAAAGCAGAACGTTTCCAGCTATGGTTTTTTGGCGGTGCCCCCAGTATTCTCTTTTACATAAATGGATTTGGTTGCCTTTTTTTTTTTTTTAATTTTGGACATGAAATTTCTAGAATGGTTTTTCCATAGCTGGGGAGAGACTCAGTGTGAGGTTGTGGAAAAGCATGGGAGTCGGCATCAGTGAGGTTTAGATTTGCAGCTCGGCTCTCTGCACCAGGTAGGATTTGTAGATGGGTGATCAGAATGACAGTGTCTGACCACATGAAGGGGCATTTCTCTTTCTCGTGAAAATCCAGAGGTTGGCAGTCTGGAAGAGTATGTTGGTCTCGGGGATCTCGACTCTAGCGCATGTCACTCTCACGCCCGGAACTTGTGCTCACAGTTCCGCGCCGCGGATAGGGTACCTGCTGTCCCAGAAGCATTTGCGGAAGCAGGTGGAGGAACGTGAGAAAGAGGAAACAAAGTGCATGTGCTCGGTGATCTCTTTTCACAGATATCTTCCTTGGTACATAGTGCCCTATTACAAAACACACAGTGCAAGTGTATGGTTTAGTAACTTACCAGAGCACACCAGTGTGCATTTAATACAGCAGGCCCTCAAGTAGATGTGACTGCACCCCACGGTCCTCCTTACCCTCTTTAATCACCTCTCAATCAGCATCCCTTCCTCCTTCAAAGGTAGCTACTGTCCTGACCTCTTTGACCATTTTAAAATTTCACGTAAATTGACTCATAGAGCATATATTCTTTGAATCTACCTTCTTTCACTTAGAACATGTATTTGTGAGAGTCACCCATGTCGTTATAAGTAGCTGGAATTAATTTGATTTCATTGCTGTCTGCAATTTATTTCTTCTACTGTTGACTATTTGGATTGCTTCTAAATTGGGGCTATTAGGAGTCATGTTGCTATGAACGTTCCTTTATTTGTTTCTTAGTGCACCTTTGTGACTATTCTCCTGGGTATGTGTATGTTCAGAATGATTGTCTGATTGAATCACCAGCAGTGCATGAGAGTTTCCTGTGCTCTGTGTTCTTGTCAACACTTGGCATTGTCTGTTTCATTTTAGCCATTTTTATGGATTTATAGTGATATCCTACTGTGGTTTTATTTAAATTTATTGATTACTAATGAAATTGAACCTTTTTATCCTTTGAATATTCTCTGTTGTGAAGTACCTGTTCATTAATTCTCTTGCATGTTTTTACTTGGATTGTCTGTATTTTTTCTCTTGATTTTTAGGAGTTCTCACTACATCCCGCACAGTGTTTTATGGTCTGTTGAGCGTTTTGCAGATATTTTTCTACCCTTGATGGTTTGCCTTTTCATTTTTGTAATAGTGTATTTTTCATGAACAGAAGTTTTTAATTTTTATGGGGTCTAATTTATAAATTTTTTATTTTGTGTTTTTGCTTTATTTAGTGTCTTATTTATTCTTTCCCTATCTCAAGATCAGAAAGATGCTAATCTCTGTTACTTTTTTGGAGCTTTATTGTTTTATGTTTTGCATTTCATACTTAGATCTAAAACCTGAAGTGATTTTTGTTAGTGCTGTGAGATGACATTCTGTTCTTCCATGTAGATATATATTTAACCCAAAACTATTGAAAGAATTTTCTCTTCTGTGTTGTGCAGTGCCAGTTTTTTTTCTAACTCATGTTTTTTATTCCCCCAATTTATTTATTTTCAGAAAAACAGTATTCATTATTTTTCACCACACCCAGTGCTCCATGCAAGCCGTGCCCTCTATAATACCCGCCACCTGGTACCCCAACCTCCCACCCCTCCGCCACTTCAAACCCCTCAGATTGTATTTCAGAGTCCATAGTCTCTCATGGTTCACTACCCCTTCCAATTTACCCAAAAGCACATACCCTCCCCAATGTCCATAAGCCTAACCCCTTCTCCCAACCCCCCTCCCCCCAGCAACCCACAGTTTGTTTCATGAGATTAAGAGTCACTTATGGTTTGTCTCCCTCCCTATCCCATCTTGTTTCATGGATTCTTATCCTACCCACTTAAGCCCCCATGTTGCATCACTACTTCCTCATATCAGGGAGATCATATGATAGTTGTCTTTCTCCGCTTGACTTATTTCGCTAAGCACGATACGCTCTAGTTCCATCCATGTTGTCGCAAATGGCAAGATTTCGTTTCTTTTGATGGCTGCATAGTATTCCATTGTGTATATATACCACATCTTCTTGATCCATTCATCTGTTGATGGACATCTAGGTTCTTTCCATAGTTTGGCTATCGTGGACATTGCTGCTATAAACATTCGGGTGCACGTGCCCCTTTGGATCACTACGTTTGTATCTTTAGGGTAAATACCCAGTAGTGCAATTGCTGGGTCATAGGGCAGTTCTATTTTCAACATTTTGAGGAACCTCCATGCTGTTTTCCAGAGTGGTTGCACCAGCTTGCATTCCCACCAACAGTGTAGGAGGGTTCCCCTTTCTCCGCATCCTCGCCAGCATCTGTCATTTCCTGACTTGTTGATTTTAGCCATTCTGACTGGTGTGAGGTGATATCTCATTGTGGTTTTGATTTGTATTTCCCTGATGCCGAGTGATATGGAGCACTTTTTCATATGTCTTTTGGCCATCTGGTTGTCTTCTTTGCAGAAACGTCTGTTCATGTCCTCTGCCCATTTCTTGATTGGATTGTTTGTTCTTTGGGTGTTGAGTTTGTTAAGTTCTTTATAGATTTTGGACACTAGTCCTTTATCTGATATGTCGTTTGCAAATATCTTCTCCCATTCTGTCAGTTGTCTTTTGATTTTGTTAACTGTTTCCTTTGCTGTGCAAAAGCTTTTGATCTTGATGAAATCCCAACAGTTCATTTTTGCCTTTGCTTCCCTTGCTTTTGGTGATGTTCCTAGGAAGATATTGCTGCGGCTGAGGTCGAAGAGGTTGCTGCCTGTGTTCTCCTCAAGGATTTTGATGGATTCCTTTCTCACATTGAGGTCCTTAATCCATTTTGAGTTTATTTTTGTGTGTGGTGTAAGGAAATGGTCCAATTTCAATTTTCTGCACGTGGCTGTCCAATTTTCCCAACACCATTTATTAAAGAGGCTGTCTTTTTTCCATTGGACATTCTTTCCTGCTTTGTCAAAGATTCGTTGACCATAGAGTTGAGGGTCTATTTCTGGGCTCTCTATTCTGTTCCATTGATCTATGTGTCTGTTTTTGTGCCAGTACCATGCTGTCTTGATGATGACAGCTTTGTAATAGAGCTTGAAGTCCGGAATTGTGATGCCACCAACTTTGGCTTTCTTTGTCAATATCCCTTTGGCTATTCGAGGTCTTTTCTGGTTCCATATAAATTTTAAAATTATTTGTTCCATTTCTTTGAAAAAGATGGATGGTACTTTGATAGGGATTGCATTAAATGTGTAGATTGCTTTAGGTAGCATAGACATTTTCACAATATTTATTCTTCCAATCCAGGAGCATGGAAGATTTTTCCATTTCTTTGTGTCTTCCTCAATTTCTTTCATGAGTACTTTATAGTTTTCTGAGTATAGATTCTTAGCCTCTTTGGTTAGGTTTATTCCTAGGTATCTTATGGTTTGGGGTGCAATTGTAAATGGGACTGACTCCTTAATTTCTCTTTCTTCTGTCTTGTTGTACGTGTAGAGAAATGCAACTGATTTCTGTGCATTGATCTTATATCCTGACACTTTACTGAATTCTTGTACAAGTTCTAGCAGTTTTGGAGTGGAGTCTTTTGGGTTTTCCACATAGAGTATCATATCATCTGCGAAGAGTGATAATTTGACTTCTTCTTTGCCAATTTGGATGCCTTTAATTTCCTTTTGTTGTCTGATTGCTGAGGCTAGGACTTCTGGTACTATGTTGAATAGCAGTGGTGATAATGGACATCCCTGCCGTGTTCCTGACCTTAGTGGAAAAGCTTTCAGTTTTTCTCCATTGAGAATGATATTTGCGGTGGGTTTTTCATAGATGGCTTTGATGATATTGAGGTATGTGCCCTCTATCCCTACACTTTGAAGAGTTTTGATCAGGAAGGGATGCTGTACTTTGTCAAATGCTTTTTCAGCATCTATTGAGAGTATCATATGGTTCTTGTTCTTTCTTTTATTGATGTGTTGTATCACATTGATTGATTTGCGGATGTTGAACCAACCTTGCAGCCCTGGGATAAATCCCACTTGGTCGTGGTGAATAATCCTTTTAATGTACTGTTGAATCCTATTGGCTAGTATTTTGGTGAGAATTTTCGCATCTGTGTTCATCAAGGATATTGGTCTATAGCTCTCTTTTTTGATGGGATCCTTGTCTGGTTTTGGGATCAAGGTGATGCTGGCCTCATAAAATGAGTTTGGAAGTTTTCCTTCCATTTCTATTTTTTGGAACAGTTTCAGGAGAATAGGAATTAGTTCTTCTTTAAATGCTTGGTAGAATTCACCGGGGAAGCCGTCTGGCCCTGGGCTTTTGTTTGTTTGGAGATTTTTAATGACTGTTTCAATCTCCTTACTGGTTATGGGTCTGTTCAGGCTTTCTATTTCTTCCTGGTTCAATTTTGGTAGTTTATATGTTTCTAGGAATGCATCCATTTCTTCTAGATTGTCAAATTTGTTGGTGTAGAGTTGCTCATAGTATGTTCTTATAATAGTTTGTATTTCTTTGGTGTTAGTTGTGATCTCGCCTCTTTCATTCATGATTTTATTTATTTGGGTCCTTTCTCTTTTCTTTTTGATAAATCTGGCCAGGGGTTTATCAATTTTATTAATTCTTTCAAAGAACCAGCTCCTAGTTTTGTTGATTTGTTCTATTGTTTTTTTTTGTTTCTATTTCATTGATTTCTGCTCTGATCTTTATGATTTCTCTTCTCCTGCTGGGTTTAGGGTTTCTTTCTTGTTCTTTCTCCAGCTCCTTTAGGTGTAGGGTTAGGTTGTGTACCTGAGACCTTTCTTGTTTCTTGAGAAAAGCTTGTACCGCTATATATTTTCCTCTCAGGACTGCCTTTGTTGTGTCCCACAGATTTTGAACCGTTGTATTTTCATTATCATTTGTTTCCATGATTTTTTCCAATTCTTCTTTAATTTCCCGGTTGACCCATTCATTCTTTAGAAGGATGCTGTTTAGTCTCCATGTATTTGGGTTCTTTCCAAACTTCCTCTTGTGGTTGAGTTCTAGCTTCAGAGCATTATGGTCTGAAAATATGCAGGGAATGATCCCAATCTTTTGATACCGGTTGAGTCCTGATTTAGGACCGAGGATGTGATCTATTCTGGAGAATGTTCCATGTGCACTAGAGAAGAATGTTATTCTGTTGCTTTGGGATGAAATGTTCTGAATATATCTGTGATGTCCATCTCATCCAGTGTATCATTTAAGGCCTTTATTTCCCTGTTGATCTTTTGCTTGGATGATCTGTCCATTTCAGTGAGGGGAGTGTTAAAGTCCCCTACTATTATTGTATTATTGTTGTGTTTCTTTGATTTTGTTATTAATTGGTTTATATAGTTGGCTGCTCCCACGTTGGGGGCATAGATATTTAAAATTGTCAGAATTTCTTGTTGGACAGACCCTTTGAGTATGATATAGTGTCCTTCCTCATCTCTTATTATAGTCTTTGGCTTAAAATCTAATTGATCTGATATAAGGATTGCCACTCCTGCTTTTTTCTGATGTCCATTAGCATGGTAAATTCTTTTCCACCCCCTCACTTTAAATCTGGAGGTGTCTTCGGGCTTAAAATGAGTTTCTTGGAGGCAACATATAGATGGGTTTTGTTTTTTTATCCATTCTGATACCCTGTGTCTTTTGATTGGGGCATTTAGCCCATTAACATTCAGGGTAACTATTGAGAGATATGATTTTAGTGCCATTGTATTGCCTGTAAGGTGACTGTTACTGTATGTTGTCTCTGTTCCTTTCTGATCTACCACTTGTAGGCTCTCTCTTTGCTTAGAGGACCCCTTTCAGTATTTCCTGTAGAGCTGGTTTGGTGTTTGCAAATTCTTTCAGTTTTTGTTTGTCCTGGAAGCTTTTAATCTCTCCTTCTATTTTCAATGATAGCCTAGCTGGATATAGTATTCTTGGCTGCATGTTTTTCTCGTTTAGTGCTCTGAAAATATCATGCCAGCTCTTTCTGGCCTGCCTGGTCTCTGTGGATAAGTCAGCTGCCAATCTAATACTTTTACCATTGTATGTTACAGACTTCTTTTCCCGGGCTGCTTTCAGGATTTGCTCTTTGTCACTAAGGCTTGTAAATTTTACTATTAAGTGACGGGGTGTGGGCCTATTCTTATTGATTTTGAGGGGCGTTCTCTGAACCTCCTGAATTTTGATGCTCGTTCCCTTTGCCATATTGGGGAAATTCTCCCAATAATTCTCTCCAGTATACCTTCTGCTCCCCTCTCTCTTTCTTCTTCTTCTGGAATCCCAATTATTCTAATGTTGTTTCGTCTTATGGTGTCACTTATCTCTCGAATTCTCCCCTCATGGTCCAGTAGCTGTTTGTCCCTCTTTTGCTCAGCTTCTTTATTCTCTGTCATTTGGTCTTCTAATATCGCTAATTCTTTCTTCTGCCTCATTTATCCTAGCAGTGAGAGCCTTCATTTTTGATTGAACCTCATTAATAGCTTTTTTGATTTCAACTTGGTTAGATTTTAATTCTTTTATTTCTCCAGAAAGGGCTTTTATATCTCTGGAGAGGGTTTCTCTAATATCTTCCATGCTTTTTTCAAGCCCGGCTAGAACCTTGAGAATTGTCATTTTGAATTCTAGATCTGACATATTACCAATGTCTGCATTGATTAGGTCCCTAGCCTTCTGTACTGCCTCTTGTTCTTTTTTTTGTTGTGAATTTTTCTGCCTTGTCATTTTGTCCAGCTAAGAGTATATGAACGAGCAAGTAAAATACTAAAAGGGTGGCAACAATCCCAGGAAAATATACTTTAACCTAATCAGAAGAGATCCCAAATCGTGAGGGGGGATTTCTCCCCCCTCACGATTGGGTGAGGGATCTCGTCTGATTGGGATCTCTTCTGATTGGGATCTCCCAATCTCTTCTGATTGGGGTCTCTTCTGATTTGGGGATAAAAAGAGGTTCAAAAAGAAAGAAAGGAAAAGAAAGATTTAAAAAAAGAGATTGAATTAAAAATTCAATCAAGAATTAAAAAAAGAATTAAAAAAAGAGATTGAAGAGATTGGGATCTCTTCTGATTTGGGGATAAAAAGAGGTTCAAAAATAAAGAACGAAAAAAAAGAAAAAAAAGAATTAAAAAAATGAATAAAAAAATAAAAAAAATATATGTATATATATTATATAAACTAGTTAAAAAATGTTAAAAAAGAAAAGGATAAAAGTTTTAAAAAATTTAGCAGAAGAAGAGAAAAAAAATGAAAAAGAAAAAAAATTAAAGTAACTGCAAGACTAAAAAATCACAGGGAGAAAGCCATGAGTTCCGTGGTTTGTTTTCTCCTCCTCTGGAATTCTGCTGCTCTCCTTGGTATTGAAACCGCACTCCTTGGTAGGTGAACTTGGTCTTGCCTGGATTTCTTGTTGATCTTCTGGGGGAGGGGCAGGCGGAATTACACCACCCTTAGCAGGGGCCGGGCTGAGTGATCCGCTCGGCTTTGCTTTCAGGAGCTTTTGTTCCCTGAGCGCTTTCCGTAGAGTTCCGGAGGACGGGAACACAAATGGCGGCCTCCTGGTCTCCAGCCCGGAGGAGCCGAAAGCCCGGGGCCCAGCTACCCAGTGCGCCCTCAGCGAACAGCGCCCAGTAACTCCATCTGCCTGACCTCCGGCCGCGCTCCGAGCTCACCGAGCCTGCGGCCGGTTCAAGGTAACCCCGAGCTGCGAGCTCACTGTCGGCTCCGTCTCTGCAGCCGGCTTGCCCGTTCCAATACCCGCAAGCTCTGCGACACTCAGACACCCCCGATCCCTCTGTGACCCTGCGGGACCCGAGGCCACGCCGACCCCGCGTGGGCTTCCCCCCGGTTTAGCCTCCGGAGCGATGTCCCTCAGCGGAGCAGACTTTTAAAAGTCCCGATTTTGTGCTCCGTTGCTCCGCCGCTTGCCGGGAGCCGGCCGCTCCCCCCGGGGTCTATCTTCCCGTCGCTTTGGATTCACTTCTCCGCCAGTCCTACCTTTCAGAAAGTGGTTGTTTTTCTGTTTCTAGAATTGCTGTTCTTCTTCTCTTCGATCTGCCGATGGATTTGCAGGTGTTTGCAATCTTTAGATAAGCTCTCTAGCTGATCTCCTGCGAGCTGAGGTAGTCTCCGCCTGCTCCCTCTCCGCCATCTTGACTCCTCCCTAACTCATGTTTTATATGTGATTGGATATATTTGTAAAATCTCTTCTGTCCCATTTGTTTATTTGCCTAACCTTGTAGAAATACCACCCCATTTTAATCAATTCTTTCTGTCAAATCTTTACATACAGTGAATGTAGCTTCACATTTTTTCAAGAGCGTCATTTTAAATCTTGGCTTTGTTCTTTTTTATACAAAACTTAGAATTAGCTTATCAGTTTGTGCAGAAAAATCTACTGGATTTTAATTGAAATGTTTTGAATCTATAAATAGTTTAGGGGAGAATTCTCATCTTTCTCGTATTAAATTTTATTTTTCAGGAATATCTGTTTTGCTTTTAAAATTTCTCTCAGTAATGTTTTGCCTCCCGTGTGGCAGTTTTATAGATAGCTTTGTGTATTTCTCCCCAGAATAGGTATTTTTGAGCCACTTTAAATAGTATCTTTTAAAAATTGTATTTCTACATTTTTTTTGCTAATGAATAAAAATATGATTTTTTTATATTGGCCCTGCTAATCTCACTAATTTTAATAATTTTTATTGAGATTTATTTCTTTCACAATCATGTTGTCTGCAAAAATGACAACTTTATTTCTTTTCTTCTGATCTTGTTGCATTTTTGTTTCTTTTTTCTTGCTTAATAATGCTGGCCAGAACATGCAGTCCTGTATTGAGTAGAGTGGCACTAGGAGGCATTTTTTGGGTCTCATATAGGAACCCTGAGGGGAAGCTCTCAGTATGTCACCATTGAGAATAAAGTTAGTCCAGGTTTTTGCAGGTGTCTTTTATCAAAGACATTTGGTTTGGTGCACAGGCTGGAGTGATGAGGCAGTTCAATGTTGGCCTGGCCTCCCCAGAAGCACAGGGTCTTCCAAGTCACAACTTGTAAATATGCCATGATTTCTTCGTTCTCTGATGTTTCAGGCCAATTTTTAAATTTAACTGGCTTTTCTCAAACTTGGGCTCTGCATCCTCTCTAGTTCTCACATTGCCATATACAAAATACAGATGATAACACTCGCTCATGGATCTTTGAGGGCCAATGGGAGAATGTACCATGATTAATGAGTGTGCTGTTCCTATTTTTGCTGTACGTGTTGAACATTGTTACTTTTAAAACCCATGAACTGTTAGCTACTGAAATTTCAGGGCCCAGAAATTATGAACTTTTGTTTGATCTCCTGAGAATATTTTACTTTAACATTCTGGCATTCAATGAAGTTATTCATGTGGGTTTCAAGAAGTTGGAGGGGAGTTGCGTCCCTTTGACAAAATCTGTTACTCAGAACAGTAGTAATACTATGTATTACATGTTTCTGTACGTAGGCTTCAGACTAAGTATTGTGTTCTTTCACCATTAATTCTTCTGATAACATTAATAGTTAAAACTTAAACATTGCTTTTTTCAGATTTATTGAGAATCTATAGTTAGTCTGTATCAAGCTATTAAATGAATTAGCTATGTACGGCTTCTTTCTGATAATTTCACAAGAGATAACTACAAGCTTCTCAAAGATCTTTATACCCTCAATTTAAATTTCAGTAAAATACAGGGTCTTACCCTTTTATGGCTGGGAGCAGTTGTTCCGAAGTTGTGATTCTGTACATTTATTTATTTATTTATTTAGTTATTGAATTTTGACATTTAAAAAATTTTTTAAAAATTATTTATTTATTTATTTGAGAGAAAGAGAGACAGAGCATGGGCAGGGAGAAGGGCACAGGGAGAAGCAGACTCCCTGCGGAGCTGGGAGCCCGATGCGGGCCTCCATCCTGGGACCCTGGGATCAGGACTTGAGCCGAAAGCAGTGGCTTAACCAGCTGAGCCACCCAGGCGCCTGGTTCTGCACATTTAATCAATATGGTCGTAGTTAAGTTATTGGTTTACAAATTAGACTTTATGGCTTGAAAGGAGCTTCCATAAACAGCTGTATAGTGATGGAGATGTTAAGCTTTTCTTGTGAAAAGCCGACATGTGTTCTCAAGCAGGTGTGAAACAAATCTGTAATAAATCTGCTGGACAGCGGCTGTATTGATGGAGCTGCATCCACGCACACTTGAGGGCCTACCATTTGGCATTAATTCCGAACTTTAGGATCTTTCGTAAATTCCTTAGTGTATAGAGCTCTAATTTACTTAAGTGATGCAGGTGTTATAAAATGAGGATAAAACATGATGTTTCCTCTGGTAGCAAGTGCAGTACTTGGTTCATGCTGGATTTCCAATAATTACTTGATTCAGTGATTCATGGTCTAAGGAGAGAGAGAGAGGGGAAGGGAGGGAGGAGAGAGGTTGGGGGAGGGGAGGTAGGGAGAGGGACGTTGAGGGAGAGACGGAGAGAGACAGGGAGGCCAGCGTGTCTGGACTGGAGTGTGGAAGGTCTTCCTCATTGTCTGAAGCTCTTCAAGTCACCTCCCCAGAAGCTGTTTGAACTCTTCTGTCTTCAAACTCTTCTCCCTTCTGACCTGTAGAAGTCCCCACTCCGAGGGTAGCCACATAACCTCATTGTTCACGGTGCAAGAGGCAGAGAGAAGACAATGGGTTTTAATCTGTCTAACCATTCCTAACTCCAAATCTGGTCTTTCACATTTTCCACCTCTGCAAGTAGGTACAAGTGGAAATACATTGGTTGGAAGAAGAGAATTAGGGCCTTTTACGTATTAATACCGGTTCTACCATGTACCAGAATTGCGTCCCTGACAAATTGCTTAACTTCTAGGCCTTGTGTATAAAACAAAAGGGTTAAATCCACCACTTGCATCTGGGGTATTTTTATATTCTGGTACTGTGAGGTAAGTTTTCAGGTGTTTCCCCCACCCCCTAAATTTTTATTTTTATTTGTTTTATCATATTTTATTTTTATTTATTTGAGAGAGAGATAGTGAGCGCACAAACAGTGGGGAGGGGCAAAGGGAGAGGGAGAAGCAGTCTCCCCACTGAGCAAGGAGCCCTTTTCAGGGCTGGATCCCAGGACTCCAAGATCATGACCTCACCGAAGGCAGATGCTGAACCGACTGAGCCTCCCAGGAGCCTCAAGAAATTTTTATTAATGATAATTAAAACACTGATTTCAAGGCTGTTCCTATGATGACATCCCTCTCACTTGTGTTCTGATGATTTCCTGCTGGACAGAGAAGGAGCTGTGGTTGCAGAGAATGCACTAGAAATTGCGAACCGCTGAGACCTGATCTGATGCACGTGCATTAGATGGTTCTCCATGGCTCATTGTCCGATTGATCTCATGTATGTTACATTAGGAACAAGGAATTGAGAACTTCCAGACTGTATGATATTTCTGTGCCACTAAGCTCTAAAATTTGTGACTGATTTTTGGGGTATTTCTCTAAGAACACTACCATCATGGACAGACTTTGAGATGGGGGACGCTTGTCTTACTCATCTGTGAAGGATGGTGGCATCAGAGTGAAAACTGTTGGGAGTCTGATGACCCGAAAGTGTGATGTGGAGCAACCACGTGCTTCTGTAAATGGTCACATGAGCACTTGGGTGCTGTTTTTCTCGTTGGTTAAAAGGGAGATGATACCAGTTTTATCCACTTCAAATTTCACTGTGATGTGAAAGTGTTTGTAAACCATAAACACTGAAGCTGAATTGGTTATTAAAAGTGGTACTTGTGGGGTGCCTGGATGGCTCAGTTGGAGCATCTGACTCATGATCTCGACTCAGGTCATGATCTCAGGATTGTGAGATCGAGCCCTGTGTTGAGCTCCATGCTGGGCATGGAGCCAGCTTAAGATTCTCTCTCTCCCTCGCCTTGTGCCCCCCACCCTAGCTTGCTCTCTCTAAAAAAAAGAAAAGAAAAGGTTCCTAATACTTATTGTTGAAATGGAAAGAAATAGGTTAATATGTAATTATTTGTGCAGTACATTTCACTTTTTATTTTGGAGTTGTTATGAATATAGATAAATTACATTTTTTACTTCTCAGTTGTAAAATCACCTTAAAGATTTCATAGTATCTAGTTTCGGCTTCTTTAGAATCAAGCAGAAGTGGGTCTTATTTTAATATCTTACATAGAAACTTTAAATAAGTTTTTACCCTGATGGGGATAAAGGGAGATTTTACTTAAACATTTCACCTTGGAATGGGTCACCTAAGTTTTTTCAGCTTAGCTATGTCTAAGACCCTGGAGCATCAAATCCAGATTTGAACTTCATCAAATCTATCTATGAAAGACCCACAGCAAATATCATCCTCAATGGGAAAAAGCTTGCAGCCTTCCCGTTGAGATCAGGAACATGACAAGGATGCCCACTCTCACCGCTCTTGTTCAACATAGTATTAGAAGTCCTAGCAACAGCAATCAGACAACAAAGGGAAATAAAAGGTATCCAAATTGGCAATGAAGAAGTCAAACTCTCTCTCTTCGCAGATGACATGATTCTTTATATGGAAAACCCAGAAGACTCCACCCGCAAACTACTAGAACTCATACAGCAATTCAGTAACGTGGCAGCATACAAAGTCAATGTACAGAAATCAGTGGCTTTCTTATACACTAATAATGAAAATACAGAAAGGGAAATTAGAGAATCGATTCCATTTACTATAGCACCAAGAACCCTAAGATACCTGGGAATAAACCTAACCAAAGAAGTAAAGGATCTGTACTCGAGGAACTACAGAACACTCATGAAAGAAATTGAAGAAGACACAAAAAGATGGAAGACCATTCCATGCTCTTGGATCGGAAGAATAAACATTGTTAAAATGTCTATACTGCCTAGAGCAATCTATACTTTTAATGCCATCCCGATCAAAATTCCACTGGTATTCTTCAAAGAGCTGGAGCAAATAATCCAAAAATTTGTATGGAATCAGAAGAGACCCCGAATTGCTAAGGAAATGTTGAAAAACAAAAATAAAACTGGGGGCATCACGTTACCTGATTTCAAGCTTTACTACAAAGCTGTGATCACCAAAACAGCATGGTACTGGCATAAGTGGCCATATGAAATCTTTTCAGGTGGCATTAGAATAATGAAGTAACTCTTATCTGACTTCTGAAATACAGCCATTTCACCTATATTATATTAGAGTGAATGTATTGTTTGTTTTTAGGAATCTCCACAGCCAGCATGGGGCTCGAACTCACAACCCTGAGATCGTGAGTCACATGTTCCTCTGACTGAGCCAGCCAGGTGCGCCCTGTATTATAATAGGTCTAAATATTCACTTACAATCAGACAGGGTCTTAAGTTAACTGAACACAAGTGGTTCCCAAGAAACTGTGCTTTGCTGAATTATATAAATATTTTTTATTAAGCCATTTATTGACCTTGTCAGCCATCTGGAAAATATATTGAAGGAGCAGGCCTGCCAAGGATGGTCATGAGCTTTTTGTTTATGGACTCGTAAGGAAGTTTATTTTGTGTGGAATGGTGAAGCAGTATCTGTAGGAAACACCAGAATAGTTCTGAATATTTTTCGGATAATGCATTATCTTCTGTTATGTACTTGAAAGCCATTAAAATTAGTTAATATTGAGCTGCTATTCATTACTGAAGTTTAAGCTCTTATATTAGCATTTTACGAACAAGAATATTTAATCCTTTTTTGCTACAATATTGTATCTTACTCTAAATTAACTTTCATCAGTCCTCAATTTTATATGTCATGACTTCATAAAAAATAAAATTTGATTAACTGGTCTAGGTAGATGGAGGCTGAATTTTGTGAAATGACAATGCACTGTTTTTGGAGTGTTTTTTAATTACTTTGGAGTTAAGTCAGAAATTTGTTAGAAATGCATCCGTGCTGTTTTATTAGAGCTTTTTTCTCTCAGGATGAACAAGCTTATTTTAATTTTAAATACGTATTTAGTGATAGCCCTGGGATATGAATAATTAGAATGAATTGACCCAAGTTCTCTTAGTGCTGCAGAAAGAAGTTAGGGAACACATTAAGTATGTACAGAAAGCTTGTTTCCATGATTTTGTGATGTAATTAACAACAACAAAAAACCACTTGTACAGTATTACGAGCATGTGACATAATTTATCCTACACAGTCATAAGTGGCTTATAGTCTATACAGCTTCACGACCACATTCATATTTAAACGTAGGACTCTTGTAGTATGATTCAAGAGTGTAATGGTGTGTGTTGCAGATGACTCTGCATCCTGCAGCTAAAATGAGGAAAACTGACAACTTTCAGGAGGTTTAACTGGAAATGAGCAAAGTGGTTAAACCAAACATACGACTAAGAAATATTAAATAATGATCCTTTCCTGGCTTGGAAGCCTGGCCCGGCATGGCCGAGCTCTGCGTGATGAGCACGCGGGCAGGTTGGTTCGACATCTCTTGGCCTCAGTTTCCCTGTGTGTCAAGTTGACCCCCAACAGCCTTTCTGCCCTCTTTCTTCATCCGAGGCTGCTGTGATACTTACTTTCAGTCTTTCTGGTTTCCTGATACATACGTTTGAAGGCTAAAAAATGTACATGATTAATGATCAACTATTTCAAGCCTAGAAATAGAGAAAGTAAGCAAAGCCCTTGCGTATCTTATACACTGTAATGTATATGCATTACTGCTTGCCATATTCGCTTCCGTGAAGGGTGACACCTGTGGTGAAACCTGTTCCAGCCGCTCCAGGTTACCTGCTGGCCTTTGCCTCCGCTCCCTGCGTGGGGCTCCCTCTGGTCCAGCTCCTCCGCTCCCTGCGTGGGGCTCCCTCTGGTCCAGCTCCTCCGCTCCCTGCGTGGGGCTCCCTCTGGTCCAGCTCCTCCGCTCCCCTTCATGGGGCTCTCTCTGGTCCAGCTCCTCCGCTCCCTGCGTGGGGCTCCCTCTGGTCCAGCTCCTCCGCTCCCCTTCATGGGGCTCTCTCTGGTCCAGCTCCGTGCTCCCGCTTGAGGCACTCATGCTGCTCCTGCTTTCTCGCACATGGTCTTCCCTCTGGCTGCAGTGTTGCCCTCTCCCCTCATCCCCATCCCGTTTGCTTTCTAGATCCCAGGGTCGCTCTCTTACCTGCTCAGCTGGGGCTTCTCAGCTGACCTCCCCAGACACCTTGTGACCTGAGTGCTCTCCCTCGCACAGCCTCTTCTTCAAAGCCTTCGTCATCAGCTCACTTTCTGGACAATCTTCTCCTGGTTTATTGTATCATTTACCCCCTGCCTACTAGAATGGATGTTCCATGTCGTTGGTTTGTTTAATCTGTGTAGAAGTGACAACGCCCAGAGCCGGGCTTGATGGGAGAGAGGCGCTCGAGAGATTGTTGAATGAATGAATGACGTACTTTCCCGTGTACCTTTGTGAGAGTTTCTGGGTAGATTCTCCATTTTTTGGGACCTAAAGCTCATTATACTTGGGAGGATCTTCAAGAAAAAGAACACAGCAGTTAAACAACAACAACAACAAAAGGGAGATTGAATATTTATTTAAAATAAAAAAGAATAAAAATGCATTTTTAAAAAAAGTTTATTTCTTTTCAGCGTAACAGTATTCATTGTTTTTGCACCACACCCAGTGCTCCATGCAATCTGTGCCCTCCCTAATACCCACCACCTGTTCCCCCAACCTCCCACCACCCCCTTCAAACCCCTCAGGTTGTTTTTCAGAGTCCATAGTCTCTCATGGTTCACCTCCCCTTCCAATTTACCCCAACTCCCTTCTCCTCTCTAACTCCCCTTGTCCTCCATGCTATTTGTTATGCTCCACAAATAAGTGAAACCAGATGATAATTGACTCTCTCTGCTTGACTTATTTCACTCAGCATAATTTCTTCCAGTCCCGTCCATGTTGCTACAAAAGTTGGGTATTCATCCTTTCTGATGGAGGCATAATACTCCATAGTGTATATGGACCGCATCTTCCTTATCCATTCGTTCGTTGAAGGGCATCTTGGTTCTTTCCACAGTTTGGCGACCGTGGCCATTGCTGCTATAAACATTAGGGTACAGATGGCCCTTCTTTTCATTACATCTGTATCTTTGGGGTAAATACCCCAGTAGTGCAGTTGCAGGGTCATAGGGAAGCTTTTTTTTAAAATTTCTGAGGAATTTTTAATTTCTTGAGGAATCTCCACACTGTTCTCCAAAGAGGCTGCACCAACTTGCATTCCCACCAACAGTGGAAGAGGTTCCCCTTTCTCCACATCCTCTCCAACACATGTTGTTTCCTGTCTTGCTAATTTTGGCCATTCTAACTGGTGTAAGGTGGTATCTCAATGTGGTTTTAATTTGAATCTCCCTGATGGCTAGTGATGATGAACAGTTTGTCATGTGTCTGATAGCTATTTGTATGTCTTCATTGGAGAAGTGTCTGCTCATATCTTCTGCCCATTTTTTGATACGATTATCTGTTTTGTGTGTGTTGAGTTTCAGGAGTACATTATAGATCCTGGATATCAACCTTTTGTCTGTACTGTCATTTGCAAATATCTTCTCCCATTCCGTGGGTTGCCTCTTTGTTTTCTTGACTGTTTCCTTTGCTGTGCAGAAGCTTTTGATTTTGATGAAGTCCCAAAAGTTCATTTTCGCTTTTGTTTCCTTTGCCTTTGGAGACATATCTTGAAAGAAGTTGCTGTGGCTGATATCGAAGAGATTACTGCCTATGTTCTCCTCTGGGATTCTGATGGATTCCTGTCTCACGTTGAGGTCTTTTATCCATTTTGAGTTGATCTTTGTGTACGGTGTAAGAGAATGGTCGAGTTTCATTCTTCTACATATAGCTGCCCAGTTTTCCCAGCACCATTTATTGAAGAGACTGTCTTTTTTCCAATGTATATTTTTTCCTGTTTTGTCGAAGATTATTTGTCCATAGAGTTGAAGGTCCATATCTGGGCTCTCTACTCTGTTTCACTGGTCTATGTGTCTGTTTTTATGCCAGTACCATGCTGTCTTGGTGATCACAGCTTTATAATAAAGCTTGAAATCAGGTAACATGATGCCGCCAGTTTTATTTTTGTTTTTCAACATTTCCTTAGCGATTCAGGGTCTCTTCTGATTCCATACAAATTTTAGAATTATTTGCTCCAGCTCTTTGAAGAATGCCGGTGGAATTTTGATTGGAATGGCATTAAAAGTAAATTGAGAAAGTGACAAATATCACATGATCCATAAAAATAACACATTTTTTAACAGCCTAACAGACTATTGTAGTACTTTTACAATATATGGCTCATATTCTGACTGACCCTTATATGCAGTGATTTTACAGTATTTTTTACAGGAGGAATAGAGAGTTATATTACTGGCCTGCCTGATCAAAATTTGTATTTTATTATTGGTAGTTTAGGTAAGTTTCTTTCAGCTTCACCATTTGTAACTGAGTATGTCATGAAAAGTTTTAGGGATTTTATCAAATTTGGGAAAATCTTCATGTAGTTTCTTTTATGCATGAGCTTTAACATGTCAGGATATTTCAAATTTTCTTCAGCAATGACTAATCTTAAATAATTTTAGGAATTGAAGGCACTCATTTCCTGGTATATTTGAATTTGGGTATGACAAATAATTCTGGAAAAATTATATAATTTTAGTTACCTAAAACATGCAGTATTAAAATTATTTATAAAAAAAGGCATAATCAAAAATATTCCAGGGCACCTGGGTGGCTCAGTGGGTTAAGCCTCTGCCTTCGGCTCAGGTCATGATCTCAGGGTCCTGGGATTGAGTCCTGCATCGGGCTCTCTGCTTGGAAGGGAGCCTGCTTCCTCTTCTCTCTCTCTCTGCCTACTTGTGATCTCTCTTTCTGTCAAATAAATAAACAAAATCTTTTTAAAAAGTTCCTAATGCTTGTCACTTGAGGCAAATATTGAGTGTCTTTGCACCTGGAACCCCCACTTCATCAAGATATGATGCATTCGAAGCCACCACATTGTCAGATCTGGTAAGTTGCAGTATCTGGAACATGAGACTTCCTCTGCAGACATACGTGCCTATAGTACTGTGACAGCTTTGTGTCTTATAAACATGAAGTTTGAATAAAATGTATTTGTTGTGCATCCCACCAAAACCAAACAAAACTGTATGGTGCCTTTATAATTGTATATGCTTTATTAGTAAGTCAAGTCTCTGTTCCTCACAAAGGAGAATAGACCTTTATGAGACTCAGATTTTCTGCTTATAATTTTACATATCTGATGATTTAAAAATTTTCCACTGATTAGCTTTGGGCTTTGTACCTTTTGAACCTCATTTCATTTTGCTACTCACAAAGTCCAATGCTAGGCACAGTGTAAGTAGATCTCCTGTAAATATATCCAGCATGTCCCATTTGACCCCTGGCCCTGAACCTTCGTGTCTCCTAACAAGGAGAATTGGCACAGTGGGTAGAAGAAGACTTCTAGAAGGTCAGCTAGCAGTAACCTTATTCCTGCAAATGCCTCCCCACCACATATGTACATTCCACAGAACACAAACTAGACATAAGCCCAAGCAAACCTTCCTTTAGCTGCGTGTCAGCGGTACCCACGGAGAATCTGGCCCTTCCAGTGTGACGGAAAGTGACTGAGGAGAAGAGGGAGAGTAGAGTGACAGTCATTATGTGCGTTGCATTTTTAAAACTTTACAAATACTTATGACTCTTTGAGCACTGGAAGGGGTGTTTTTATAAGTGGGTGCTTCCATCGAATGGAGAATTCTGTTTCGGAACAGCCTATTCAGTTGAAGTAACATTCTCTCCAACCACAACCCAGATCAGTTGGTTTCCACCAGCTTGAGGAAATCGATTCAGTAGCTCGGTGTGTTTCAAGCATATACAGAAGCAGCTGAGGACTGGAGTTTATGGCCGTAGCTGAATAATACATTTTCACAGCCTCATCTTGGCACACTTGAAGGCTGTTGCATGTCGGAAGGTTGCCGCTCTTACCCTTAGTGAGGAATATTCTTCCATTGAGAGAGGTTCACGTTCATGTACCAAATACAGATTAAGGATGTATAATGGGCCAGATGCTATGATGGAGGCTGGGGAGGGGAAGAGGCACAAGACGTAGGCTTTGCCCTAAGGGACTTCATACAGAGTACTTAAGTTCTTTATTACAAAAATGAATCAGGTACAGTGCATAAGAGGTTTTTTTTTTTTTAATGTGTAATTCAAAGGAGAAAGATGCTGCATGGAGTAGAGAGACATCCAGGTGTCATTGAAGGACCATTTGAGGTCATCGTTGAAAAGTAAGAAAGACAGTAGACATTGGAGAGAAGAAATGGAGGAGGAAAGGCGGGGGAACATTCAGGAAGCAGTCTTATTGGTCTGGCCCTGCGTGTGTATTAATATGACATAAGACTAACATCATAGTGAGGATTGTTGATTTTTAAAGTACTCCTTTAAAAAAAGATGATATTTTTAAATACCAGAGTGAAGAGGTTTGTGTTATTTGATAGGGAGTAGTCGAAATTCTTGAGTTGGAGAAGCAAGATTGCAGAAACAGGTGGATGGCGTTGGTGTTGGTGCACGGATGGTTTGGAAGAAGAGAGAAGAGACCCGCTGGAAAGTGTCCTGGCATCTGCGAGCCCCCTGGGGGCGGGAAGGAGGGTGGAGGCAGTGTAAAGGGAGACAAGGTCAGTGCTGCGCTGAGAGAAAAGAGAACATGTGCACTTCCAGCGCCAGAGGCTTGGTTTTCTTTCGTTGTGGGGAGGATGAGGTTTTGGATACTTTGAATCTAGGGGAGGTGACAGTGCTGATGTGGGAAGTGTAGGTGTGGTTCTGGAGCTCAAAACAGAGCCCGGGGCTCTCGTGATCAAGAACAGTGTCCTCCTGCTTGTGAGTCCTCACGAAGCCGGACCCATGCTGGCCGTGGCTCCCCTTCTCCTCCCTCCCTCCTGCTTCTCCCTCCTCATCTTCGTGGCAGGAGAATCGGGGTTCTGGAATGCTTGAGTGCTCGCTACGGAAGAGCCCAGCAGAGCATTATCCTTAAGGTCCATGAAGGCAGAAGCTTACAAGAGGGGGCAGAACTCAGTTCAGGGTGGGAAGTGTGTAGTTTAAAGCACCATGTGTTGAGAGTCACTGCTCCACTGTGCAAAGGGGGCAAGACATTGGGCACTTTTTCCCTGGGAGCTTAACAGACACTGGATGGTCCATTCTGATCTCCTGACCCTGGAGCAGGTTAATAGGAACAGGACACTGAGGTAAGGCACTGCTCGGGGATATTGGTCACATCCACTTGCCAGCCGGGGCCTTGGGTAGCTTTTAACTCTCTCTGGACTTGGACTGTCGGACTCCTGACCAGCCAGCCTTAATCCATGAATGGATGGATGGGGGCGCCTGGGCGGCTCAGTCGCTTAAGCATCCGACTCTTGATTTCAGCTCCCGTCATGATCTCGGGGTCCTGAGATCAAACCCTGTGTTGGACTCTGCACTCAGGGAGGAGCTGCTTGAGAAGCTCTCTCTTTCCCTCTCCCTCTGCCCCTCCCCCACTCACTCTTGCACTCTCTCAGCTAAACAGATAAATGAAGTCTTACGGGTTGATGGATGGATAACGGAATGAATAAGCTTTCCACGTGGGTTGCGTGCTTTCCTGTGCACCAAGCACAGCTTACAGGCAGGAAACTGTTCAGCTGTTTGACTCTACTTCACATCACACATGTCTCTCGGTGCCCACGGCCAGTGGTGTGCGATGCTTCCAATTCGGGAGACTCTGCGAGTCCTGCGGAGGCCCCTCCGGAGGGTAACACGCAAGGACATGGGTGTGGAAGCTGTTCACTCTCCAGCCGGGCCATCGTGGCTGGGCAGTCTGGGAGGTCTCTCTTTTCGTCTTTCGGAAGGATACACCAATTTAAAAAATTCCTTTATTGTAATAATAGGAATAGAGTACACTCTCCAAATTAGTCACTGTAGTTTTTTAAGAATAACCTTTTGTGAAGAAGCACCCAGCACATAAATCTTCAGTAGGAGAGTGAGATCACGGAGGCGGCGGTCCTAGCTCATCCCCGTGTTTTAAGTTGCTGAGTGTCCTGTGTAAATTGTTTGTATTGCTTATGGCTTCTAGAGATGACAGACTAATCTGAGCAATTAGATTCTTGGGAAAGATCAAGACACTTATTAAATCTTATCTTAGTTACTCCTAATTATAATCATCCATTTATCCCCGTGGAATAAATTACTAATGCAAAGCTCAATTCAATCACAACATAACTAGTCTTTATTTTAGATGATTAAAAAAATCAACACTATGGCCACATATGCATAAAAGGGATCTATGATTAATTAATGAAGTTAGACCCAGCAGATTGCTAATTGCATGAAAATGCAAAGTACATCTTCCAATTTGCTTCATAAAGTCACATACACGTCAGCCGCGCGTCGGCCGTCGTGCTGGGAACGGAGCGATGTCTGTGGCCTCGTGCCACCCAGAGTCTCCTGTCGAAGCCCTCAACCCCTGCGGGATCGGGTTTAGAGTGGTGCCTCGGGGAGGTGACCAGGTCGCCAGGGCAGAGCTCTCATGATGGGTTTAGTGCTTTTCCACGAAGGGACCAGGAGGGATGCTCTCCGTCCATCACGTGACGACGCGGAAGAGCTTGGTGGTCTACATCCGTGAGAGCTTCTCACCAGAACCCACCCATGCTGGCTTTTGGACAAATAGCAACAGATACTTATGCGGTGCCTGCTGTGTGCCGGGCGCTGTGGCGAAGGCTGTGCATTCAGCAGGGAACAGAGCCGGGTCCCCGTCCTCACGCGGTCGGATTCCTGCAGGCACGAGAGAGGCAAACATACAGCATGTCAGGTGGGGTTCAGTGCTCTGGAGGAAGACAAGGGGAGGAGTGCCGGCCTGCAGGGGAAGGTGGGGAGGGGGCTGTTGTTCTGTGTGGTGTGATCCGGAAAGACTTCTCAGGGAAGTGTTACGTAAGGCGAGACCTGGGAGAAGGGAGACGAGCGCCCATGCTAGGGGGAGGGAAGGGCCTTCCTCACTGGGGCTGCCCCTTCTGCCCTTAAGGAGCTGCCTAGAGAGAGAGGAAGTGGGGTGGGGAGGTGCGTGGGGAAGCGGGGAGGGGAGGGGAGTGGATGGGAGGTCTTGCTGGCTGTGGGAGGAAAGCACAGCCTCTGAGCAGTCTCTGAGCATACTAGCTGTCCTTGGATTTTGGATTTGGGGAGCAAGGGTGAAGGTAGCATCGTAGTGGAGCGCCCGTGGGGGCCCGTGGTGGGGGTCGTGCTGGAGGTCCCTTTGAACCTACTCGGGTGGAGTGCCAGGATTTGCAGAGATCTGGGGGTGCCCCATGGACCAGGGAGGGGAGGCTGAGGAATCCCGGTAGGCCTGGTGAGTCCTCATCTCCTCCTGACCTTTCAACCCCAAATCGGAAGTAAACTGTTGGGGCGCCTGGGAGGCTCAGTCAGTTAAGCGTCTGCCTTCAGCTCAGGTCATGATCCCAGGGTCCTGGGATCGAACCCCACACTGGGCTGCTTGCTTAGCAGGAGCCTGCTCTCCCTCTCCCTCTGCGGCTCCCCAGCTGCTCATGCTCTTTCTCTGTCGAATACGTAAATAAAGTCTTAAAAAAAGAGTAGTAGGGGCGCCTGGGTGGCTCAGTGGGTTAAGCCGCTGCCTTCGGCTTAGGTCATGATCTCAGGGTCCTGGGATGGAGCCCCATATTGGGCTCTCTGCTCAGCAGGGAGTCTGCTTCCCTTCGTCTCTCTCTGCCTGCCTCTCTGCCTACTGTGATCTCTGTCTGTCAAATAAATGGATAAAATCTAAAAAAAAAAAAAAAAAAAAAGAGTAGTAGCCTATCGAATGAGGTCTCTGATGACCTGTTCTCTGCCCCAGGCCTCTGCCTCTCTCACCTGGGTCCCCAGTGCCTGCTTGGCTCCTCCCCCCCTAATGTCACCAGCTCCCGCCCCCAGATATTTCAACCCCCATAAAACATGGCTCTGGTCATGGCACATTCCATTGATCTGCAAAGCAGGGCCTGTGGGACACAAAGGACACTGGGTGGAAGAGAACAGGGTTCCAGCAATGCTTGGTGGGGCTGGGCTGTCCTCCTGTCCTTCAGACCTCCTGCCACCATTTTCCCAGCAGGTACTGACTTTCCCCAAGGCTGTCCGCGTAGACATGTCTGGGGGAGATGGGCAGCCCTGGAAGCCTCAGGGTAGGCTCTGTCTGCTAATATCCTATATCATGTTGATTTGAACATTTATCAGACAACGATGCTGCTATGAGCCTGCTCTCTGCGTTCTCGCTCAGTAGCACTTCGCTTTGGTGCCCCTGTGCTGTCACGTAGCTTTTGCCTCCGCATGTGCCTGCCGACTGACGTTTTGCAGTAACAGGAGAATTAAGAAACGTTATGAATTCTCTGTCTACATTTAAATCACTTGAGACATTTATTTGGATGAGCCAAGCTCTGTAACGCTTTCACCCGATCTAGTGATTTCCGGCACGACCCCCCGTGCCCCTTCTCGAGACACACGCAGATGCACGCGTTTGGGTCGCCTCCCCCATCTGAGCGCGCTTCCAGGATGCAGCCCGCCGTGCTGTAGAAACCTCACTGTGAAAATACGGAAATCTTCTGCAGACACAGACTAAGGAGCCATCGGTCCCAGTAGCCTCCATCTCCTCAACGTTCGGACGCCCAGAGTCGGGTTCTCTGGCTGCTGAATGGACCGACGAGCCCAGCTGTGTGCTGGCCCCTGCCCAGGGCCCCTTTAGGGCTTATGACACAACCTCGGTCAGAGAGGGAGAGTAGGAGCTGCTCACCAGTGACATTGTTTCTTGTGGGGCCAGCATGTTATTTTTCAGAATGCTTTCTTTTTTAAGTAGCGGAAATTTTCCTGGTTTCTGATGCCGTTCCCTGGGGTGTGTAGATGATTTTCACGGTGTGTGTCTATTTCTGCCGGCTCATCTACCGTAGGAACAGTTTGCATGAATGTTTTCCTGCCACTCTCCAAATCCTGACTCTTATTTGGCATAAATAATCTCTATACAAAGTAACTTTGAGACCCGTTCTACTGCTCTGAACAGCTGTGGTCCGTCGCGGGGCTGTGTTTATATTCTGGTGGAAGCGGCAGTTGAGGGCAGCTTCCCCCGTCGTGGAGGGCATATCTCTGAAGGGACGTCATCTCTCGGATGTGTTCTTGGCTGACATGATACAGTTAGATTCAGGAAGGAGACATATTTGGGTTTATGACGTCAGTAAGCATGGGGCCAGCCTGATGTTAGTCGAGTGAATATGCATGTTTTTGGTGAGATTTGCCTGTGAGATTTTTGAAGGAAAAAGAAAAAAAGCTAATACTGGTGGTAAGGTATTTATACTTAGCTATTTCAGGAAAGAAAATGAACTATAGCCTTTCGTGGTGAAGAGCAAACAGGCAAGAACAAAGGTACCTTCTGTTATTCACCCGCTATGGCCACATGAGAGCATCTGCCTCCCTTTTTGGAGCTAAACCTTTGGCAGAAGGAAACTTCTTTAGGTTCCAGAGGAAGCCAGAGGCGGCAGGTTTGGGAGGAAAAGGAAGAAATGTCCAGGAGGAACAGGGCCGTTCCGGCTGCTGACGTGTCCACGATCCTGACTCTTTGCTGCAGAAGAGACGGAAGGGGGAGCAGAGGACCCCCCCCCCCACACACACACAGAAATTGAACCTCATCCCAACCCCAGTTACCTGCTCAGGCCCTGGCCCTTCCTGCATGGATTTGTACCTATGGGGGATTAAGACCGTGGGGGGACTCCCAGAATCTGAGAAGGAAAAGGAAATCTTCTGTACGAGCACCTGCTGGCAGGTGGGGCAGTCTCTAAACTCATTGCACCCATTTGCAGAATCGCATGAGTTCGCCCCAGGCAAAATTACAAACGCACTTTTTCCAAAGGTCAAAACTGAGTTAACTTTCGATTTTGGAGTACTTTCAGACTTACAGAACAGTTGCGAGCAGAATGTGGAAACTCCTGCATACCATTGGTCCAGAGAAAGCTGGAGACATGAGACCCTCTTACCCCTAAAAACTGTAAATTTTATTTCCCCCCAAACAAGGCTGTTTTCCCACGTGAGCAGAGTACACGCAGCAACCTCCCAAAGTTAGTGTTACCGGAATACTCTCATCTGACCCGAAGATCTCATTCAAATTGTAGCCATTGCTCAGAACTGCCATGTATATCCACGCATCTTCCCCCTAAGAAAAAACCCACACCAGACCCCTAAAAATCTTCCTTTTACTACTTTCCTTTCTGTTCCGCTCCAGTCCAGAATCATGGGTTGTAATGAGCTGTCATGTTTGTCCGAAGCATATCAGTCCTTCCTTGATTTTCTTGACCTGATAATTCTGACGCCTGCAGACCAGTACTTGGAGGATGTCCTTCAGTTAGGTTTGTCCGATGTTAGCTCCCGTCAGAACCAAGTCCTGGACTTCTGACAGGAACAGCCCCAAAGCCGCTTTCCTCCATGTGCCACTGTCGGGAGGCTCCTCGTGTCGAATGTGACAGGCGACATTCACTCTTACCACTTGGTTAAGCTGATGTCTGATGTAATTTCTCCTCTGTAGTTAATTAATAGACATTTTTATATATGAATTAATAGTAAGTAAAATGTGTATTTGAAACTATATAAATATCCTTCCTCAGCAAGCTTTCACCCATGAATTTCTTTTATCCACTGGTCATTCTTGCCTGAACCTTTTCTATGATGCCTATAATGATTGCTAAGTGATGACATTCTAATTCTGTCATCCCTTGTACATTTATTATTTGGGATTTTACTGTAAGCAAGGATTTATCCTCTCCATTTATGTATATGTGATATATATTCTCTCTCTCTATTCCATATATATTTGTATGCACACACGTACACATATCAGAATGCACCTGCACATGCTTATTTTATTCACGGGGTTATAATCCATTACTCTCATTTGGCCAGTGCGTAGTCTTTAGGTTGGGGTGTGTGTGTGTGGGTGTGTCTGTGTGTCCCCGTGATCTTTTGAGCAGTTTTTCTTTCTTTGGAACAAGTTATTTAGACTCCATGTTATACTTGATCTGCTCCTGGATTGAGCTGTGTTGCCAAATAGCTATTTCCAATAGATCCTTTCAGGGGAGAATGACATTTCATGACCCAGACCTGGGTGCTAAGTGCATCTGTTGGTGTGGCGTCATTGCTGTCTAGGTTTCCCAAGTGGACTGATTTAGAAAGCCTGTGTATGTGTACACACACACACACACACACACACACACACACACATCTGCTATGCTTATCTATTTATGTAGATGAAAAAACATGAGTTGACAGCAGTCCCTCCCATTCTAATCCAAAGCCACAAGTGTTATTTTTCTGTATGTATTTTTAATAGCTTCAGTGAGATACAGGCATACACCCAGCTGCACATATTTACAACATACAGTTTGTACAGGTCAGTGCAAACCATCCAGGCATGTACAGGTCAGTGCTGTTCCACATATTCATCGTGTTGTGGAATGTGCTTTCCAGAGCTGGACCCTCTTCACCAGCTCTGAGAAACCCCGCCCCGTTGTCATCAGCTTACGTATTTATTTTCTCAGTCACCCTATAGGAAACCAATTTCCAGACTGCGGAGGGCTTGGCTCTGGCCCTGGCTCACAGGTGGCCAGGCTGGTCGCATCCCACTATCCCCTCCTACCAGGTTCTGGTTCCCACCCCCAGGGCAGCCTCGCTCACTGCCTCCCTCGGGGAATGTCGTCAGGCACATGGAACCCGCCCACTTCTCGACTCATCCAGACTTAGCACTGTCAGCCAGATTCCCTAGCCCAGCATTCATATGCATCAAGGAGCGAGGCAGTGCAGCCCGGGAGAGTACTACCTTGGCAGGCATGTGGTCTGTGCTCCACCCTGGGGAGCCTGGGGGGAGTCCCTCAGGGCTGTGGGCCCCATTTTCTTATGTGAAACAGAGCAGGTAAGACGAGTACTTCCCTCTTAGGACTTTGTTGGACTCTGGGAGTCTTATTTGTAAAGCGCATAGCAGTGTGTCTGGAGTATCATAAGTACAAACCCTGTATGGTTCTGTTTCTCACGTGCCAGTTTCGGCTCTCAACACAGGAGGGGAGGCAGGGACTGGAATGGACTGGGCTGGAATGAAAGGGACTGGACTTCATGCTCTTTATGTCCCACAAGCGAAAACAGGGGCAGTTCTTCAGCGGACCCCCTGGCAGGATGCTCCCGCCATGCTACTCCAAGTGGGGGTGTAGACCTGGACCCCAAGGAGCTGTTTTAATGACTCTCCGGGGATAATGTGGGCCATGGCTGTCAAGATTGTACCTTTGTTTGCACACCATTGGGTTTGGCCTCACTTTGTTAGCTTTATGAAGGTGTAGTTACAAAATTGTAAAATATTTAAAGTGTACGATGTGATGATTTGTTATACGTGTGCGCCTTGTGGAGGGACCGCCCCGGTGGAGTTGATGAACACAGCTCTTCCTCCCATATTTACTTTGTGTTTGTTTTTGGTGAGAACATTCCAGTTCTACTGTCTTAGCAAATTTCAGTGATACGATACAGTGTCATCCACTATAGTCACTACGTAGCGTCAGATCCTCAGACCTGTGTCCCTTTTATAACTGAAAGTTTGTATCCTTTTACCATTATCCCCCAATGTCCCCCCTCCCCAGCGCCATCCCCTGACAACCCCGTCTACCCGTAGGTCCCATGAGTCAGACTGATTTTTTTTTCAGATTGCACGCGTGATTGATCGCAGGGTGTGGCCTCCCTCGACAGCGGGTCCTGCTCTCTAGTTCCCTCCCTCCCCTGAGGCTTGTCCGCGGGACCTCCTTCAAGTCCTGGGGGTGCGCTCTCCTCCGCGGAGCGTGTGTGTATTGCGAGAACGCTCGCGCACACAGTGCCCAGAGCAGCGTCTCGCAACGTGTGTTTGTCCAGCAAGTGGCACCTTTTGCTACCCCCGGGACTAGGGGTTGGAGCACTTCTGCCCACCACGTCTCGGTATCAGAGTCACCAGGAAAAGCACGTCAAGCTCGGATGGAAATCCCTTCCTCGTGCAGAGAAGAGACAGAGCAAGGTCAGCTTCAGTGGCGAGTCTCAGGCCCCCGGGTGATGCAGGACAGTTCTCCCCCCCCCCCCCGCCCCCCGAATGCTGCAGAACCGGGCTCCCCGGCCCCTCCCGGCCCCTCCCGGGGAGGGGACAAACAGCAGTGGAGCTGGCCAGGCGCCATATTCCGCATGTGCTGAAGCAGGACAACGGAGCACACATTGTCCTGAAACAGGGAAAGATATTCCCACTGGGGTGAGAAGCCCCCCAGGGGTCGGGTGGACGCTGCATCTCCCAGACGGAGGTGTTCCAGGCCCATTCGTGGTGGCTGGGAGGGGCGAGAAGTCCGCACGCAGGACGGTGCCTTACTTCTCTGTTCGCCAGAACTATTTACTCATCTGATAAATTTGGAAATTTCTCCAAAATGTATTAGATACACTTCCAAATGTTACAAACTTATTATTCGATCAGGAAAGAGAACCCTTACTATGCTCTTAAAGAACAATTTCCAAGAGAGGGAGTATGATATGCAGTGCTTCCCAGACTGCTTTTCCTGCAGAATCTTAGTTTGAGAGGAAGAATCTTAGAGTTCTTGGAACATATTTTGTGAAATACCATCCTATAGGAATAATTCTCCTGGTGGAAAACTCAGAGGGTATGGCAAGAATGAGTTATGTTTGAAAAGGTCCGTAAATTTCACTTTCAAGATACTTGGTTCTCAGGAGAGGCCATTACAGTAAGATCAAATGCGAAACCATTTAACAGTGCCTGTAAAACTGGAAATAAAGATGTTCACCAGGTACTCTTGTTCTATCCTTCTGGGCTACCCAAGATAAATTTTAGTAGAATATAATAGCTCCGATCAGTGAGGATTGCAGTTTATGTTCTCACTCAAAAT
This sequence comes from Neogale vison, assembly GCF_020171115.1. Lineage (NCBI taxonomy): Eukaryota > Metazoa > Chordata > Mammalia > Carnivora > Mustelidae > Neogale > Neogale vison. The sequence continues at coordinate 206,499,902 of NC_058101.1, forward strand.
CTTTTAAATAATATCACAAACCTCAGTGCACATGTAATGTAAAAATTAGGAATTTGAGTCCTGATAAGGAAAGTGATGTAAGATCCCTCAGTCTAAGTGGGAAAAGACTGAGGGCGTTAGACCTGGGAGTGACTGTTTCTGCCACTTCGCAGACTTAACTATTGAGCGAGATGGTCTTTGGTTAAGTATCAAAGAGTCTTTCAGTGGGATTCTGTTTTGATTTTTCCCTTGGCAACACCAAAAAAAAAAAAAAAAAAAAAAGAAAGAAAATTCCACCAAAGTATAGTTATTTTAAACATCTTAGCTCTATTATAATCTAGAGATTTTAATTGTTCCTTTTTGAATACTCATCTCTTGTTGATGAAAACATTGTGCACAGGCAATTCTCTTTGCTGTGGGGCTGAGTCACATACAGTGGTCACAACTGCAATTCAGAATGTTACCTTTGATTGTTTCCCCCAGTATGTTCATGCTGAGATTTTCTTCCTCCAAACTATTCATCTGAGAATAGAGAGTATGGTCCTTTTTCTTCTTCTTCTTTTTTTAAAAATGACACTAAGCGACGACAGGTATTTCATGTGAATTTTGTAAGCAAAGCTGGAGGTCATTAGTATATAGCCACCAAGTCTGAGTAACTCTTTTAAAAGAAAATATCGTGGCCATCATGGCCTTCTGCCATCTCCTATGGTGCTTACGGGAATTTGACATAGCGACCTTGGAGGTCGTTTATCGTTCTTAGCTTTTGTCCCATTGAAGAGCTATTTTCAATTATTAAATTCTGTTATGAGAAAGCAGCATGTCCCAGTGGACAAAGCCAAATTAGATTGAGAAACTAAAGAAAATCACTTTAAGGAGTTCCCCTCTAGATTTCTGAAACGATAGCAGGCGTGTGTACTGTTAACTCTTCATTGCAAGAGGGGCCCCTGGCACCACGGTAGCTGGCTCAGTGGGTTCCGGGTCTTCCCCTTCTCAGTGATTTTAGTCTCAGCTGCAGTTGGATCACCTCATCTCTCCGCTTCTGCAACCTACAGCCTCCTCCTCGTGGCTGACCCCACCGGGCTCCACTCGGCTGGGAACTGTGGCGTCCTAGGATTTTTCTCCGGCTTCCTTCACGCATTCACCAAACATTGGTCAAGCACCTGCTGTATGCTGGGTGCTCTTCATCTGTGAATGAAACAAAGATCCGTGATACTTTAGAGTTCGGATTCTGTAAGGAAGGCAGAGATGAACACAATGAAAACTAAACCACGTGCTGTGCTGGGTGTGATGAAGGGCCGTGCCCTCTGAGGCACAGAGGAGCCAGGCGACCGGGGGTGTGTGTGTGGGAGGGGGTGGGGGGGAGGGCTTGGGGCGAGGGGGAGGGTAGTATCAGTACTGAAGAGAGTGCTCGGAGCAGACTTCTTTGAGAATTTGTCTTTCACTAAGAAACTGTAGGTGGTAAGGAATTTTTCTAAGACCTATCCAGAGGAAGAGCGTTCTAGGCCATGGGCAAGGGCAGTGTGCTGTACAGAGAGAACAAGGGAAAAAGTAGAGATAAGGTCAGAAGTGTAATGGGGACCAGATCTTTTAGGGCCTCGGACCCTTGTAAGGACTGTGGCTTTTACTGTGAGTAAAATTGTGGGGTTTTGAGCAGAAGAGCAATGACATGATTTATTGTTTAGATGGTGGGCGTGCTGAGACTAGACTGTAGGTTTCAGTGTTAGGAGCAGGGAAGCCACTAGAGGGATGACGGTTACCTACGTGAGAGATGCTGGGGGCACAGACAGGGTGGCAGGAGTGGAGGTGGTGAGGACTGGCAAAAGTCTGGGCATTTTTTCAAAGAGGAAGCAAGACTTCTGATGGTCTAGTGTGGAATGTAGGGTATTTTGAGGAGCCTGGATGGTTCTAAGAAGTAAGAATGTAGTTGTTATCGACTTAGGTGATGTGTAGAGTGGATTTTAGGAGAGGTTAAGGAGTTCAGTGCTGAGTGACAGAAACTGTTAGACAGACAGGTCTTGAGTAAGCGGTTGGGTGAATGAGTCTGGAGTTTGGGAGACACGTGCAGATTTGGACACGGTGAACAGATAGATGTACTGGTCTTAGTCGATTTGAGTTGCTATAGCAAAAATACCAGAAACTGGGTAGGTTATAAACAACAGGCTTTTTTTTTTTTTTTCTCAGTTCTGGAGGCTTGAGGCCCACGATCAGGCTGCCAGCAGATTTGGTGTCTGGGTCGGACCCTCTTTCTGGATATTCGATGAGCATTTTTCTTTGAAACTTCACATGGCAGGAAGGGGCAAGGTGCTCTCTGGGATCTCTTCTGTAAGGGTAGCCCATGGGGTTATATTCTCATGGCCTACTCACCATGGGCCCTGCCTACTAACAGCATCAGGTTGGGGATTAGGATTCAACGTATGCATCTGGGGGGACAGAAATATTCAGACCATGGCAGTACTGAAAGGCATGAGACTGGTGATCTCACCAAGGGGGCTGAGTCTAGAAAGAGAAGAGAGCCAGACGTAAGAGCACAGGCAGGCCAGTCCTCGCAGGTAGAGGAGCATGGAGGGGGCAGAAAGGTCAACTGGAAGGAGCAGCCCAGGAGGGAAGCAGGAAATCGAGGGTGTGTGGGATCTAGGAGGCTGAGGGAAGACAGTGTGTCAAGAGGAAGAGAAAGTGATCGCAGGTGGGTTGTGAGAGAATTGACCTCTGGGTTTGGCAATGTCGACATCCCTGTGAACTTGACAAAGAACCATGTTGACTGGATTGGGTGGGTTTAAGTAAGAATGTGAGGAGGGCAGTTGGAGACACATGGTCGATCCGTGAGGCATCTTAGAATCAGGGATGTTTCGCAGCTGCTACCGGACAGGCGGTTGTGATGCCGTGGATGGGGCTGCCCGCCCACACTGGACCGTGGTCACGGGTGTCCTGTATGTCGGTGTCACACGGGCATCAGTGATACTGTAGGCGTCGAACTGACCACCATTTAAAATGCCTTCTTTGTTGTCATCTGAAAATCTTCCCTTGACGCATTCTAGTAAAATAAAAAAAAAAAAAGTGGGAGCACCAAAACGGGAACAGGTGTCAGTAGCTTGGAAGAAACTCCTGGAAACAAGAGTGTGACTCCTCTTAAAGAGAACGTCTTTTCATCTGGCAACACTGAAACTTTATACGCGAGATAAAACTGTGCCTGCCTATGGTGAGCAAGACTGCGTTGTGCACTTAAAAAAAATCTCTTGAAGGTGGATCTCGTGTTAAGTGTTCTTACTACAATAAAAGTAATTAAATGAAATAAAATTCAAAAACAGAATTTTTGAAAGGATTGAGGACTATGTTGTATGAAGTTCTCAATGATGAGAATACATTAGGTCAATTTAATTGCATTTTTTTTTAGTGGTCATAAAATATAAATCTGCCTTATAGTGTCTTAGGTAATAGGAAATACAGTGTATGAACGGTGTATATGAATAAGTTTTTTATTTGCAAAATGTTGCAGTTTTTTAATATGTGGATTCCTTTTGTCAACACACATACCGAAAAATCATTGCTTCTCACTTGCATTTGCAAACGTCTGTTTACCTGGTAGCCAATAAATTATGTTCTCTAAGGAGAGTCATTTTCTCAGTAATGTTAGTGGAGACTAGCTGATTTAGCTGAAAGATTTACAAAAATCATATGTGTAAATTATTCCACTTATGGTAGCAGTAATTTATTCTAAACAAATTGGATCCAGGGCCATCTGTTTTAGCTGCTGGGATAGGAAAACCTGCTCTTCTCTATCTCCACAAACTTATGTTCAAGTCACAAATGGAGAACTTTGCAAATTAGACAGTGCATCCTTTTTGATGTGAAGAAAAGCATCAGCAGACACTGAGGCAGTTGAGACTCAGTGTCCCGGGAGCTTCTCATCTCAGAGTGATTCTAACCCAAGGCCGGAGAGCTTTGGGAATTTCCATATTGGACGAGGATCGCAAAATTGCTAATGATCAAAGAAAGACGTGATGACTACTGCCTTGGACTTGACACCGTTCTTCCATTCCAATCCCATCCCCACCTTCTTTCCCTTGTATCTCTTCCCCCTGTACCTTGAAGTCTTTAATGTCACATCAGTGAAGCCCACTTGGGGCCGCACAACCATCTCTGTCTTGAAATCTCATCATGAAATCTCTTTCAGACAGCTCTTGGACTTAAATCCAACTGTCATCTGGGTATGACTGGGCCCCGTGGGAAGTTCCTGTTCTTACATCTTGCCCAGTGTCAGGGAAGAACCCCAACTTTGTAGAGAATGGCAAAGAGTAACAAGTCTCCAGAGGAGACAGCTCAGCAAGCCAGCAGTTGGCGTGCGGCAGCTCCGTCAGTGCTAGAAGTAGGTCACGGCATCCAACTGACCAGAGCTCGACCGTTCATACTCAGAGCACAGCATGACTAGCAGCAGCAGAGGACCAGGAGTGCCAGTCCTCCTTCTCCGAGTCCCACGGATGACACGGTGGACCCGGATGGCAACTGTGCACGCAGTGGTTGGAGCCACAGTTGACGTAGCTAGGACCAGGAGCCTAGCGCCTTTTACAGAGCACTGGACAGGTCAGTTCTCTCCCCTCAGCCCCACGGCCCCACCAGGGAGCAAGCAATCATACATGCTATGTGCCTCAGCGTACTTAATGCCGGGTGACCAGGTCCAGAAATAGCTCGGGATCCGAGGAAGTTAGGCCTTGCCGATTGCCATACTCAGCGAAGATGTGCAGGATGCTTGGGGTCTGTGGCAGACTGTCCCTCCCAGAAATCCACTCCTTGGCCCTACAAGTTCTGTTTGAACTCAGATTTTCACACGAGCGTGCCACCCTGTCAGCAACTCAACTCAGGTGCGTTGACAGGGACTGGGACAAAACTTACTTATCTCATGCAATAACTTGGTTATTTTGACATTATTAACTAAGTTCTGGTTATTCAAATGAAGCCAGTTGGCAATTGATCTTAGCTCTGCCCCCTAACTCCTGTACATGTCCTACTGAATAAGTCTCAGTGGACGGATGGGCCTTACTTCAGATGACCATTTAGTGTCTGTCTTACAATATGTATGAACTGTCCCATCTGAGTAATGGCATTAATCTAACCGTAGCAGGTAGTGTTGGTGACCACGTTTATACCTTCCTTGTGTAGGCAGGGTGTGGTCTGAAGCCAGCCTGTTACTTGTGACCCATCATCCATTAGGAATTTAGACTGCCTCGTTGACCTTCTAGGGTTTTTGCTGTCTCATTGGCTAGAGTAGCTCAAGTCAAGGATAAGTTCCATTTATTGTCTTTAGGATGTGGACTCCGAGAATAGGGAACGATGCTTGTACTACTTAATGGAATTAGGGGGTTTTGAATTCCTTTCTACCCAGGAACCCAACAAGGAGAACATGGTGTCAATGCCAGTAATTACAAGGGGCACTAGATGGGCGAGGAAGCAACTCCCATTCCTAATGGAAAGACCTTCCATGCCCCACTCTCTTTAACATACAACTGTGTGGCTACCAGTCACCCATGTGGGGTTTGTGGTTAAACTTAATCGGTTTACTGCTGTATTACTTTTGTTCAGCCATGAGGATAGTGTCAATAGTATTGCTACCTCAATAACCATACGTGACTTAACCCAAGACCACTTGGGCATCAGAGGAATCATATGGATTTGTATGAGTCAGGATAAAATGAATTTTGGGTGTTTATAGATGTGTAAAGTCGGAAGTGGTTGGGTTTGGGAATGACTTATGGTGTATCAGGCACAGCAAATTAATTCAGAACTGGCCATGCCCGCATGAGTTTTTCTGTTTCCATGGCACGTAGACAGGAATGGCAGATCCAGCAATGGGCTGGATTATCGGCCACTGCTGGATTACCAGCAGATTGTGTGGTTGTTTGTCAGGTGGCGTGCTGGGGGAGGGGACAAGAAAGCATTAACGGTGCCCTCCTCCCTATATCTCCTGCGGGCTGGGGTGGTCCTTGGATGCTTGTTGCTCTCCCTTCCCAGCCAGATGGTCTGTTTATCCAGTCTTATAGTCACCACTGCTTACTTTGCCCAGTTCCAAGAGGACATCCGTCAGTATTCCTGGAGCTGGAGTCAAAGGACAAGAAGAAAAGGCGTGGTCAGGACCATCAGGGTGGAATTCCAGATGCGGGGATTCAGTCTCCTTGTTCCTCCTCACCTCTGCCATTCCAAAGGGGACATTCCCTTGCAGAGAACAGCTGCTTCTAATGCCCACATTGTCTGGCTAAGAAATGTCATCCATGCTGTTGATAATGAGATTGGTCCATTAATATTTATGAGTTGAGTCTTTAAAAGTCCATTCAGACTCTTGGTGATGACTGGAGAATGTCCATCAAATGTCATGACATCACTTTACTGCTGGACCTCTCTCTCCCTCCCTCCCTTTCTTTCTTTCTTTCTTTCCTTTGCCACAAACTGTATGCCACTGTCTGCTTCTAACTGTCTGGACAACCACAAACGTGGCCAGCTTAGTCTCATGTGCTACAACTGTGTGGTCACAGTGTGTTACTGTCATACAAGTTGCAATTCTTGTAATGGGATTAAGTGTCAGTAGGCTGTTAGACCCTGCCATGAGGTGGGGGCAGAAAACCAGTATGTCTATTTGATAAGAATGGGTAGGAGCCCTTTTGAATATATGTCCTTGCTCACGTGGAGGAAGTCAGATCAACTGCTCACAGGTAGGACAATACTGGTACGCCAAACTTAGCCTCTTCGGCATAGAGATGGACGTCCATTGGGTTCTGATAGTAGGACCGAGAGACCCAGGCCAGTGATACATCCAGGGAGCAAAACTGGCACCTGGGCTCTGCAGTTCTGATCAGCTCCATTGTTTTCACTGCTACCTTCTGGATAGTGATCCTTCCATGGCAGGATAGAGGATGTTTCCATTGGTTACATAGATGTCTCACGGTATCATGACAATGGCTTTAAGGTCCCACAGAGAGATGTGTTTAATAGTCCAGTCTGTCATTACCCTGGTATCGAGCTAGATAGCTGTGCTGTTAGCAACAACACAACAATCTGTGAACACAGAAAATGTCCGGTCCCAGGAGCATTGTCCAAGCAAGGGTAACGGCTTTTAATTTGGTCCATTGTACTGAGTCATTTGTCCAGAGTTGCCATCGGGACAGGATGCCTGGTGCTGCCCAGTGGACACCACTGACTTACAGTTTGGATAAGCCAATATGAGCATAGTCAGGGGCTGCCCAGAAGTGAGTCCCCTAGATGGCCAAACACTGCTCCAGTCAGGGATCGGTGAGGGGCGGGGTACTACGGCTTCTGAAGGTGTGCTTGCCAACTTTTATGTAAGGAGGACCTACCCACGGGGCCAGGCTTGCTTTTCACTTGAATAGATCTTTACATTCCGCAATAGCAGACTATTTGCCTTTTCAGCCTGGTTGTTAGCCTCACCCCAGGCCAAAGTAGGAATACCTCGGTGCATTGTTACTGGGTAGGACTGTGTGAGAACTGTCAAAGTGCCCACTAGCAGGCCAGTAACTGTTTCTAAAGAGGAGTTGGTGGGTAGCTACATTGGAGAGGCTGAGGGTCCAAGCTGCACCTGTACGTGGCCACTACTCCCTTTGCTAGACCCTCCAGGCATGCCCACCAGCAGCAGATGCCTGTAGCTCAAAGAGGCCCTTGGTTCGCAGGTTCCTAGACCGTTGAAGCACCTGTTACCTAGGCTCCCAGTGAAATCTGGTAGATTTTCTGGTCAGCTTGTTCATAGGATTCAACAAAATGCCTACCCGAGGCACATTTTGTCTCTGGCACTCAAATTATCTAATTAAGTGCTGGGCTTCCTTTTTGGTAGCAGAGCATATTTTCCTCAGGGATCGACTTTTGAACTTGAACCTCTATTGCTCTCAAGAATTTGACTTGGACCTTTTTCACCTCATCAGGATTAATGAGCCAGGCATGGGCTCTCCCCTGCGTTGGTCTCTGTCTACTGCAATGCTACTGCGGTTTTTTCTGTTTAAGATTTAGGAACTTGATGCCTTCAGTTTAGTGGAACTAAATCTCTCTTTTCCCATGTCTTTGCCAGTGCACTGGCGGCAAAGAGCAGGAGGATTTAGGTACATTGTAGCAGCACAGTGCATATGTATCAGGGTCCCAGCTAAGGGAAGATTTTGATCTCCTGGTGTCAGCAGGATCAAGAGAAAAGCATTAGCAGTATTCAAGGAGGCATGCTAGGTGCATCCGTCTGTGCACTTGACTCCGTTACAGTCACAATGCCTGCATCAGCTGGGGCTGTGGGAGCAGCCTCTTAATTCAGTGGGCAGTAATCCCCTGTAATCCTCTGTTCTCATTAGTTTTCTCATTGGCTACACAGGCTATTGGATTGAGATATTGAATGTCTCAAATCCTGCCTACAGTAATCAGGCTGTGGTTTCCCGGTCTCCTCCTGAAGTTCTGTATTGCTTTTGTTGTACAGAAAGGAAGGCAGCCTCACTGGCAGTCTATTATGTACTCTTCTTCCCATCATTTCTCTACAAGTGGTGTTTCTCAACTAGGAAACTCATCCTTGTGCTTTTATGAATACTACTGTGTAAGCATGTAAAACATCCACACCATTTACACACGTGGCAGTGCATGGTAGGAGTGTGAGGGGCCTGCCAGATGGTTAAAGTTCCTTTTATTCTCTGTTTTTAACCATTTCCACTCTGGTCAGTAAAATGAATGGACCTTGTCCATCGAAAGGATCTGGTCATCTAGTCGTTTCAGCCCTTGTATGTGAAGAAATCTCATCCCTACCCCATTGTAGCCTTGCTGGTGCTTAAATTCTCTGTTCCCCCAGGGAAAGAGAGGTCTCAGCTCTGCCATACGCCACCTTCTTCTTAAAGGTTCTAAAATCAGGGCATAGCATCAGACAGCAGAAATGTTGAAGGAGTGATCAGTCTTATGGTGACCTCCTGACCTCTTGGTTCCTATAGTAGAGATTGCTGTTCATGGAGGAATTATCAGTTCCAACCATGTAGACAAGCTGCCTGCTTGGGATTCCCCATTGGTAGATCGTGGACTAGATTTCTTCTGCTTGTTGATCTCTTCACTGAGAACCCCTGTGATAACAGCGTTATCTCATAGACATGAGATATGTCTGTTTTTATTCCCAATGCTTCCCCTCCCCATCCCCAGTTGGATGCGGAGACTTTGCTAGTATAAGAAGGTCTCTCTTGTCCTGGGCATTTTTTTCCCCTTAAGTTATCACAACCTCCTGCTCTGGCCACTTGCTTCTACTGACCCACTTAGTGGAATTCTCCCCATTTGGGGAAAGGGGGAGGCCTACCTTGAACATTTATCAATCTTCTCTGTGTTCTCTCTGTTACTCTATCCATTGTACAGTGTCCTAGGTATTCCATGAGATTCTATCAGTCTTAAGGAAGTCTCTCAGGTTAGCCGTAGTGTAATTACTGTGATTGAGATGTTGCAAGTGTTAGTGGGGGGCATGATTCCGTCCCAACTGAATAGCCTCCATATTGGCTGGGAGCATGGGGACGAGTGTGAGACAGCCTTGCTGCTGCCTTTTGCTCTCTGAGAATGTCACTTTTCTGGCCCTTGTCCTCACACAGGGCCTGGCCTCACATCTCCCCAGTCTCTTGACCAAAGAGGTCAGGATTTCTGTTCTCTGGTTCTGACTCTGATCTTTGTCTCCTCACTCTGCCCTCCAGGGATGCTGGATGGTTCAGATGGTTCAGGGATGGTTCACACTGAGGTTAACAAAGTGCACTTATCTTTTCCTCCCTGGCAGGACTCGGATGTCCTCCTGGTCCCCGATCCCGCAGGAGCGCAGGCAGCCGTCACGGCACCACTTCCGTGGCCGGCTTCAATGCTCCTGTTGCTCACATTCCGTCCTTGTCACTGGCGATTGCCATTAGCAGGTAGGACGGGGCTGGGCCACTTCTTCCTCATTTGTCCATCGTTTGGGCAAGAACATTTACTTCTTGGAGGAACATTTACTTCCTCCAAATTTTGTAACTGTCCTGTGGGATTTTTGCCTTTTCCCTCCCCGCCAAATAAATAAATAAGTAATCACCTTTCTTGGTATCGTTGCTCCGTATGGCTATTTGTCAAGTCAACCTCATTACAGGGTTGGCAGACCACGTCCCACAGGCCACACTCTGCCCGCTTCTGTTTTGTGGATGGTCCACAAACTAAGAATGGTTGTTCACATTTTTAAAGGTTGGGAAAAAAAACCAAAAGGAGAGTAATATTTTATGACACATGAAAATTACGTAAAACCCTTCAGTGTGTGTAGTGTCTACGTGGTGTCTATTGCGGTTTTAGGGCTGAATGGCAGAGATGACGAGTTACGGGAGGACCGAACGGTCCACAAAACCTACACTATTTACCACCTGGCCCTTCGCAGAAATCATGGAAGGCAGCAAGAAGAACAAGGCTCTAGGGGCGCCTGGGTGGCTCAGTGGGTTAAGCCTCGGCCTTCCACTCAGGTCATGGACTCAGGGTCCTGGGATCGAGCCCCACATCGGGCTCTCTGCTCAGTGGGGAGCCTGTTTCCTCCCCACCCCCACCCCCGCCTCTGTCTCCTTGTGATCGCTCTCTCTCTGTCAAATAAATAAATAAAATCTTAAAACAAACAAAAAAAACCCTAAAGGAAATAAAAATAAAAATAGAGGAGCCAAGTAAGTAAGCCCACAGGTCAGCTTGCCACAGCTCCCTCAGGTCCAGTCCTAGAGGAGGAGGCTCGTTGCATTGGAACGAGGCAGGGTACTGCTCCCAGTGCAGCAGATGGCAGACCGGCTCCGGGAGTGACGCGCCGTCCTACTCTGGTTGCCTTGATCGACCCAAAATCTCTACAGAAAGTTGAGGGAACAAGTTGGCTTTTGGCCTTAGACCAGTGAGGACGGATGGGACGGGGGGCAGTGGGGCGTCCATCTTCAGCTGCCTGGCCTGCTTCAGCTGCGAGATGGGTTAAGGTTGCCTGTGGCTCCCGGTTTCCGATAAATCCGGAGCTCTCTAGGAATATCTCGTGCTTATTAGGCTGCTCTAGACGGGCCCCTTACCACAAAGTCAGATTCCAGTCTCTATCTCTGTGCTCTTATGCATTAAGAGGGGCCTCCGCGTCTCTGTCAAGTATGCGATCTCTCTTCTCCATCTTCAGAATTTTTATTTTCTTGGGTTTTGGCAGAAATAATTAGGTTCTCCTTTTCTTGATTTTTTTTCTCTTGACTTTTCAAAGGCCAGAGTGAGACCATTTTATTTGCAGTTCTCTCCCTTCATTCTTTTCCCAGGAAGATCAGGAGATGGAGACACGGCATTTGACCGTGAGGGTGAGGTCAATTCTTTTTCTTGACCATCATTTGCTGGTAAAGTAAGTGATCTCCCCAGGCCTCAGGTCCTCCTGCTTCCCCAGCTCTGGAAACAGCCCAGGGTGCGGATCCTCACCCCAGAAGGCAGCCCCTTTGCGGAGTGGGATCCATGGCTTTTGGTCACTTGGGATTCCACGTAGTGTGTGACATTGAAAAATAAGCACAACAGAAGCAGGATGCTTGCTCTGCTGTTGGCGGAAAATCCCGTTTTTCAGTATTTATAGTGTTGTACAAAATGTGTGCATTTCCTCCCTTTCCTTGTTCCTTTTCTCCTTGCTGTTTCTCCTCACGGTGATGCGTTTATCACTGGCAGAGAAGCTCAGGGAGGTCACAAAAGACTGGCTCCCGTAGGTATGGAATGTTCTTAACAATGCTTATTTTGCCATGTAGCTCCCCTGTGTGGATCAACATCTTTTTTTTTTTTTTTTGGTAGTAAAATGCATGCATTTTTGATGTATTTACATAATGAGCCTTGCTCGCCGTCTTTTCTCTGTCTTATGAAAATGGTAATCAGAAGTATGTGTATATTTCCACTTGGAAACCGTTTTTGTAGACAGTGTCAGACTCAGACACTCAGGTCTCAGAGTGTTTCAGGTTGTTTGAAAGGAAGACTTGAAGGTTCTTGCCAGTCCCGGGAGCTTCAGCACCTCTGCCTAGTCTTCTGGGCTTCAGCCTGCACACCCCTTGCCTGTCGCCGCAGGAGCCATGCCTGACGTTGACTCGCACACCTGTGTCCCTGCCTGCCTCACGCCCTGTGGTCTGCTGTGGCTTCTCCTCCATCTGTGCACTTGGGCTGTCTGTTCAGGACTCAGAGCGGTGTCACCTCCTCTTTGGTGTTCTCCAGGCTCTCCCCCTGCCCAGGCTGGCTCAGGTGCCCCTGATTTCTCTAGTACTCTGCACACTTGTTTACAGCACCCCCAGCTTTCCCTGGAAGGATCTGTGTCAGCAGCAGCAGTGGCCTCCTCTCGTGCTGTGTCCAGACAAATCAGCATCTCTTGCCGCACAAACCAGGCCCTTAGGGTGCTTGTTGGGCTGTACGAAACCCTGTATCCTCAGTTCCTTGAGCAGCTGTTGTTAGAGTCAGCACGTAGTAAATCTCTGCTGGATGGAAGCATGAGCATTCTCCTGCCCAGGCTTATAGACAGATACATTTATTCTTTATTGTTTTTTTTAATGCATGTTTCATTGGGTTCATAACTTTAAAAAATTTCAATCTCTAAAAATTTGATTCAGGGACACCTGGGTGGCTCAGTTGGTTGGGCGCAGTCATGATCCTGGAGCTCAGGTCATGATCCTGGAGTCCTGGGATCGAGTCCCCCATCGGGCTCCCTGCTCGGCGGGGAGTCTGCTTCTCCCTCTGACCCTCCCACTTCTCAGGCTCTCTCTCTGTCATTCTCTCTCTCTCTCAAATAAATAAATCTTTAAAAAAAATTTGATTCAAGAAGGATCAAACTTAGATACTGTAAGTAATATATTAAACTTACAATATACATAACTATAACTTCAAATGTATAAATATGTCTGTTTATAAGTAGTATACTATACAGTCAGGAGATTACGACAGCATGATATGAGGATATATACTTCTTTATTCACACATTAATGTATATTTTATGAGAAATTAGGCATTTTAGGCTGATAAAGCCATGGATGTTGCATTCTTAAAAAGGACGTTTCCTTTTTATTAAAATGGATCTTTTTTAACAATACTTTGTGTGTGTATGATACATGCATGTGCATGGGATTAAAGAGAAGAACTTTAAAATAAAAAAGCTCTAATGGCCCTGTGGGAGATACTCTAGGCGAAGCGCAGAGATGTTGCAGAGAGAAGGCTTGTATTTGAGACCTGGCGTGGCCCCTGTAGCTCCCTGATACTGAAGAGACCCCCGGTGACTCTGGACTAGGTTGCTTCAGCTGAAAGATGGAGCGGGAGGGGCTACAATCATAATACCGAGTTTATAACTTGTTTCTCATGCATAAAAATAGATGACATGTGTATCATGTTTTATAAATTTTAATAATAGGATGTTGAATATGGCCAATACTGCTATTATGCTTGTTTTGAAAAATGCAAACTTCTTCTGATGCAGTTGCTATATTTGGAAGCAATTTGGGCAAAACGCTCAACTTTGCTTAAGAACAATTTCATGAGCAAAGCACGCTGCGTGACTGCAGAGCAGGTGACCAGCTGAACCGTGGTGGACAGGAGAACACCAGTGCGTACTCAGACACCCCCAGACGCCTCCGTTCAACACCCCTGTTTTGCGCTCCCCCCACGAGCACCTGATGTTAGTCTGTCCCATCTCAGACAGCGCTCCTTCCCTGTCACGCATAGCTGGAACTTCGGAAACTTCCCTCCACAAGCAAACGTCAGGTAGTTTTCAGTATAAACTGTCATATTTCTTGTAGCACTTACATATTTTTGACCATTTAATGTGCGCCATTTTTATTAAAATTTATCTTTTAAAGGCTTCTGTACAGCAAAGGAAATAGTCAAGAAAACAAAGAGGCAACCCACGGAATGGGAGAAGATATTTGCAAATGACAGTACAGACAAAAGGTTGATATCCAGGATCTATAAAGAACTCCTCAAACTCAACACACACAAAACAGATAATCATATCAAAAAATGGGCAGAAGATATGAACAGACACTTCTCCAATCAAGACATACAAATGGCTATCAGACACATGAAAAAATGTTCATCATCATTAGCCCGCAGGGAGATTCAAATTAAAACCACATTGAGATACCACCTTACACCAGTTAGAATGGCCAAAATTAGCAAGACAGGAAAACAACATGTGTTGGAGAGGATGTGGAGAAAGGGGAACCCTCTGACACTGTTGGTGGGAATGCAAGTTGGCACAGCCTCTTTGGAGAACAGTGTGGAAATTCCTCAAGAAATTAAAAATAGAGCTTCCCTATGACCTTGCAATTGCACTACTGGGGTATTTACCCCAAAGATACAGATGTCGTGAAAAGAAGGGCCATCTGTACCCCAATGTTTAGAGCAGCAATGGCACGGTCGCCAAACTGTGGAAAGAACCAAGATGCCCAGGGCGCCTGGGTGGCTCAGTGGGTTAAAGCCTCTGCCTTCGGCTCAGGTCATGATCGAGCCCCGCATCGGGCTGTCTGCTCAGCAGGAAGCCTGCTTCCTCCTCTCTCTCTCTGCCTGCCTCTCTACCTACTTGTGATCTCTGTCAAATAAAATAAATAAAATCTTTAAAAAAAAAAAAAGAACCAAGATGCCCTTCAATGGATGAATGGATAAGGAAGATGTGGTCTGTATACACTATGGAGTATTATGCCTCCATCAGAAAAGATGAATACCCAACTTTTGTAGCAACATGGACGGGACTGGAAGAGATTATGCTGAGTGAAATCAGTCAAGCAGAGAGAGTCAATTATCATATGGTTTCACTTATTTGTGGAGCATAACAAATAGCATGGAGGACAAGGGGTGTTAGAGAGGAGAAGGGATTTGGGGGAAATTGGAAGGGGAGGTGAACCATGAGAGACTATGGACTCTGAAAAACAATCTGAGGGGTTTGAAGTGGCGGGGGGGGGTGGGAGGTTGGGGTACCAGGTGGTGGGTATTGTAGAGGGCACGGATTGCATGGAGCACTAGGTGTGGTGAAAAAATAATGAATACTGTTTTTCTGAAAATAAATAAATTGAAAAAAAAATAAAAAAATACAGATTTCTTCTTAAAAAAAAAAAAAAGAGTGTATGTGTCACTGCTGAAGCGTTTGAGTATTGTCCTGTTAACCCAAGTCAGCCCCGTGGTTTTATTGTGCAGTTTTGTAGAGGGTGATTTTTAGGAACACATGAATCGAGTTGAAGCAGAGCTGACTATATTTCAAAAACGATACATTGACATGCAACTAGAAGTGCTGTCTGTTTCTTTGAAGTCATGGTTAACTCTGTCATGTAGCTTGCGTAATAAACAGAGTGAAATGCATCCATGATTATGCAGTTAGTAAATACTGAAGCGTTTTCAATTGACATGTCACACAGCCCAAGTGTTAAGATAAAGTACAAGTTTTCTTGGTGCAGTGTGGAATGTGTTTCTTGCTGTGGTTAGCAAGCAGAGGAGTGGGGAGTTGGGAGCCAGCAAAGAGACCCAGGTTAAGCGGGAGGGTTCCGGGGGAAATGGAAAGACCCAGAAGCTGCCTCTTCGGGCTCTCTTGGCCTCTAAAACGTGCTCCCTTCATCATACCCATCTCTGGCACATAGCGCTTTCACCCCTGGCTTCCACTAAGTTTTCATACTTAGATTTTTCTTTTGCCATTAACTTTTTTGTGCATTTTTCCCCCCAGTGCCTGTGTTTTTGGAGGCTGTTTTTAGTTGTATGGGACAAAGTCCTTTGGGATCCAGCAGAGTGAGAGTCCGCTGACTTAGCAGCCATGTGCAAGTGTCCCCACCTCCCTGAGGCTGAGTCCTCTTCTGTTAAATGTGGTCACTTTCGGGGCATCTGGGAGGCTCTGTCAGCTAAGCATCTGCCTTCAGCTGGGGTCATGGTCCTTGGGTCCTGGGATGGAGCCGCATGTTGCGTTTGGCTTCCTGCTCAGTGGGGAGGCTGCTTCTCCCTCTGCCTCTCCCCCGGCTCATGCTCAGTCTCTCTCTCTCAGAAATAAATAAAAATCTTCAAAAAGAAAAAAGGCAGTAACTACAAAGCTAATGGATGGGGTGTCGTAGGGGCCTGGCAAGTGCTTAGTGCGCCATCGTGAACGATGAGGCGTCTTGCCTTACCAGACCCGTGGAAGAGCCAGCAACAGCTTTGTGTCCCCGGCGCCCTCCTCCGTGATTTCAGTGTTCACACTCTGTGCTCATTTTCAACTTTATTTCTTGGCGATTCCATCTCGCCTTCAGTAATTGTGAGTGAGTCTGTGTTTGCTGAAACTCGAGCCCTATTGCATTTTCTCAGCCCCATTCATTAAGTGTCATGATGTATTAGGTGCCGTGGACATGAGGAAGGAGAGCGCTCTTCCTGCCTTGCACATTGTTATTTGGAGAGGCAGGAAGACCTGTGATTACAACATAGTGTGAAAGTGATCTAATGAGAGTGTTTTCAGAGAGAGCACTAGCAGAGGATGGGGAGAAGAGACACATCTAAATGACCGTGGGGAGGATGGGTCAGTAAACCGTCTTAGAAGCCATGGTTCTCGGGTTTTTAGCCAGACCTCAAAGCAGGGAAATCACTTTGCTTTCTCAGGTCCAAGGAATTTACTTTGTAGGGCAGATCATTCCGCCTCTGAAAAGCTCTACTCCATAGAAATTTCTTCCTCACAAGGAGGCCCAAATCCATTCTTGTGGCTTGTGGGGGGCTCACACCTGATCTTCCAGCTCGTGGGGACAGAGGTGAATGTCATGGTGGCCCTGCCTGAGTCAACCAGTGTGTGGGTTCTACCTCCAGGCTTGTGTTTCCCCCAGGGAGTAGAAGCCTTTTACTCTTTACGGCAAATTGTGGGTCAGGTTGGGAAGGAAAATGTAATCACGTGCGTGTCGCTTGGGATTGTCCTCCGGGTTTCACTCTGTCTAGACACTGGGGAATTAGGCCTGACCAGCTTCAGACTTCTTAGTTCCTCTCCCATTTATCCCGATTCCTTCTTTCTTTCTTTTTCTTTCTTTTTTAACGAAATGATGTCATGAGAGGCTTGGACAGACATTACTGGGAACCAGTTGTGTTATGCTGTTGAAATTCTCTTGACTTATTTATTCTGTTACAAAAAGGAGAAGTGTGATTTTGGCTTCCCTTGTTCTTAGTATAAATATGTTGGCTCTTACTTACCATTATAACCTTGTGGTAGGTTATAGCCAATCATCCATTTCACATTCAGTCGTCTCTTTAATAATCGTCCATATAATAAGCTGTACTATAGTTTTGCCAGGATTGAAACCTGTATTGTTTGATTTAGTTGCTAGAATTTTCTTTTCTCATTTTAGACAATTCAGATACTGCTAATTCCCAGGCTTATTATCTTTTTTGTTTGTTTGTTTCATTTGATTCAAAAAGACTCAACAGAGATTTTTTAAAAAAAATTATTTATTTATTTGACACAGAGAGAGAGAGACAGAGATCACAAGTAGGCAGAGAGAGAGGAGGAAGCAGGCTCCCTGCTGAGCAGAGAGCCTGATGCGGGGCTCGATCCCAGACCTTGGGATGATGACCTGAGCCAAAGGCAGAGGCTTTAACCCACCGAGCCACCCAGGTACCACTCAACAGAGATTTAAAAAAAATATTTTATTTGTCAGAGAGAGAGAGAGAGAGCAAGCAGGGGGAACTGCAGGGGGAGGGAGAAGCAGACACCCCGCTGAGCAGGGAGCCCGATGTAGGACACAGTCCCAGGACCCTGGGATCATGACCTGAACTGAGGCAGATGCTTAACTGACTGAATCACCAAGGCGTCCCTCAACTGAGATTTTTTTTACGAAAAACTTAAAAAAAAATCTCAAACCTTTTACTATATATTTTGAAACTCTTCATAATGCTAAGGAATCACCCTCCATGCCATTAGCCAGTAACAGCCTAGATATCACAATAGATCCTTGTTCATGATCTTCCTTTCTTGGACAACATCACTTCCCTCCGCCTCATTTTTTTTTCTTTTTTAAGATTTTATTTATTTATGTGACACACAGAGATCACAAGTAGGCAGAGAGGCAGGCAGAGAGAGACGGAGAAGCAGGCTCCCTGCTGAGCAGAGAGCCCGATGCAGGGCTCGATCCTAGGACTCTGGGATCACGACCTGAGCCAAAGGCAGAGGCTTTAACCCACTGAGCTACCCAGGTGCCTGCCTCTGCTTCATTTCTTGCTGTTTTCTGGATGTTTTTGATTTTCATTTCTAAGGGCTTATTCTACTGTTGAGCCCTTGCCTTGTGCCTTCACTCCACCAACCGTAGAATCTCGCTAGAACATCACACACTTTCTCCACCTCCAGCAGAAACCTCATATTTAAGTTCTGCCATGGGAAATAACCTCCTATCACTACCCCATCTAACTTGATGCTAATTTTATGGGCACGTGTGTACACATTGACTGTAAACTAAAGACTGGTATAGAAGGCTAGGGAAGTCATATGTGAAGTTGAATCTCATAATGGTAGGCAAATACTTATTTCAGAATAAATGCCAAATAAGTCAAAAAGAAGGTGATAGCCCATTTATGATAAATCCATCTTGGTGGGGGGTACTATGGAGGGCACGTATTGCATGAGCACTGGGTGTGGTACATAAACAATGGATCTTGCAACACTGAACAAAATAAAATAAAATTTGAGAAAATCTATCTTGGCCAGGGAATAGCTATGATTATCTGAGACATTATTGACCATCTAACATACTCTTACTATGTGTTAGTTAACCCATGTTTGTTGAATGAACAAATAAGCTAGATATCACTTTTTTACATATGTGTGCACGTGAGTGTATGCACTTGTGTACATACAGATCTGCATTTTAACATCCTTTCAGGGAGCATGCTTAATAGAAGTCTCTTTTCTTCTTCTCAAGTTCACTAGAGTGTTAAACCCACAAGAGGGGTTTGATTATCGTTTGAGAGTATGGAATGTAAGGAAAATTGGGTAACTAGGATCCCTGTACATCCAGCTGTTCGATTGATTTCATGTTTATCGCAGAATGTAATTGAATTAGAAGCTCCAGAAGAAGTAAATTGAAACCAACAATAACTGAGCACATTACTTTTGTTTGTAATACCGTGACTGAAATGAGCTCTACGTCGCGACAGAAATGTGACAGTACCAGTTACTTATGCCTCACCTTTTTCAAAGACCTCAGTTCATTTTACATACAGTGCACTTGATCTTACACTGACCAAAGTAAGTCCTTGCTTCATCGGTGGAGGTGCCCTGCCAGAGGTGAGCTGCTGTGGCCAACCCGAGTCGCCTGGAGAACTCCTAGTCCCATTTCAGAAAATTGACGTCCCAGATAGCTTTTGTCAGTACATCCAGAGTGCAAGAGAGTGTTGCTTTCCCAGGAAGGTCTCTTAAGATCTCCAAAGAGAGCATTTTTTTCCTGTTGGGGATCCGTCTTACTTCCTACGGGAAACCTGGGAGCATTACCATGGGTTTGATTCCCCTGGATCTGCTTGCAGCCTTTGAAAAGAGGTCCCTTTACTCACCTTCCGCCTTGTGAGCAACAGTAGAGCAGAAGAGGCTGCTGGCTTCCCTTACATGCTTTTGTTTAGGGATCTTCAAAACTCCCTACTGTTGTCTTGACCACACCCTAATCCCTTTGCATCCTTACATGTCAAGTTATTAATGCTTCCCATTTCTATGTGGAGGATCCTTGGGTAAAAGGATCTCATGCAAATTTGTATAATAAGTATAAGATTATATTTTAGTTGGTCTGGTATATTCCATATAATACCATCATATGTAATACTATTATAATATTATATGCTACGGTGTTATATATTATTCATAATATATGTAATATATCTTATTCTCAGCTTTTATTCAGCTGAGTCTCTTACTTACATAATTAAAGCTGCATGAGCTAGACCTCGTACTCTTAGCTCATTTTAATATAGCTCAGTCCATTAGGGATCACTGAGCCCTGATGATATCAGGGGTCTGGTCTGCTTGCTAAAGATAAGCAGATGATAAGACATACTCTTGCCCTCAAGAAACTCTCAGCCTCATTATTATCCTCTTTACAGTACGGCTGTTGGTACATTATTTGAACCTCAGGCCCTATGTTAGGTTCCCATTATCTGTGCTCCCACAGGATCCTGCACAAACCTCTTTCACTATGCTTATATAGACTATGATAATTGGTTTAGCATCTGTGCCTACCCTTGGAAGATCCAATTTCTATGTGACACTTGTCTGGATCTGCAGCTCTGTATTAGCCCGGGTCTCCTGAGAAACAGAAGCAGTAGATGCTTACAGGTAGACAGGAGGAGCCTGATGACAGGAAATCGACTCACACTGTTATGATGCTGTAGGTCTCATGGTCTGTCCTCTGCAAGCTGGGGAGCCAGGAAAGCCAGTGGTATATTTCATTCAGTCTGAATCTGAAGGCCTGAGAAGCCAGGGCTGGTGGTGTAAGTCCCAGTCGGAGTCTGAAAGCATGAGAACCAGGGGCTCTGATGTCCCAGGCCAGAAGAACATGGATGTCCCTGCGCAAGCAGAGAGAGAAAAGTAGCCTTTCCTCTGATTTTGTTCTGTTCAGGCCCTGAACAGATTCCATGACTCCCACCCTGCTGGGGGACCCTGTGCCTACCCAATTCAAACGCTAATCTCTTTTCAGAAACATTCTCACAAACCCACCCCGAAATAATATTTTACCAGCATCCTGGCGTCCCTTAGCCCAGTCAAGTTGACACATAAAAGTAACCATCAGAAGCCCCTAGTATAGTGCCTAAAAGTTTATGGTGGCCGATAAGTCTGTGTAGATTCGAGCAAAACTGCAGCTCTTTCTGCTTAAAAAAGATGAACTTAGAATATAGCTTAGTTGCTAGAAGCATTTTGCCTCCAAGCGCTTCCGCCCTCCATCTCGTTGGCCTTGTTGTTTAAGAGAGGGAGTGTCTACCTTTAAGACTAATGGTGACTTAGCCACAGCTGTCCCCAAATAGGCGGGCTGTTGATGCCATGTTAGGCAAGGACTGTTTGCCCGACATTATGTCTTCTTATGAGAAGGCCTTTTCTAACTCCTTCAGGAACAAAAACAGTGGAAATAAAAGAATATTCTTTATCATTTCCTTCGCCACTTTCCCTCCCCTTCCAACCTTGAGTCCGGGAGCAACAAATGTGCTGTCCTGGGCACGGGGCACCACTCGACGGGGGGCCCTGCATGTGTTTGCTATCTGAAATGCTGCTTGAGCTACGGGTCAGGGCTAAAGCTGACTGAGTTTTAAGTGAGTAAGAAGAAATACGTTTTTAACCACCAGATCAGGGTGACCTCGAAATTAGTTGTATTACAGGTTATTACCTTCCTGCTGTGGGAGGCCTAGGGTGTAATCAGCTCATGCATTTCGTACAACAGCGAGTGAAAGCTGAGCTGTGTCTTTGAGCTCCAGGAAGCCAGTGTGTTCCCTAACTTTTGACTGATTGAAGCTTTAGTACTGAGGAGGGTGTAAAGGTGTCAAAAGGAAATAGGAAAGGGTACCACTCTCTTATTTTCTCCATCAGTTGTTCAGATGGAACAGAACATTCTGGAGTTGGCTTCACTGTTCACCATGTCTATATATTTTTAAAGAGAGAGAGAGACAGACTGAGAGAGAGAGAGAGCACAAGCGAGTGCAGAGCAGAGGGAGAGAGAGAGAATCCCATGCAGACTCCCCTGCTGAGTGCAGAGCCTGCCATGGGGCTCGATCTCATGACCTTGAGATCATGATTTAAGCCAAAACCAAGAATCGGGCGTTCAACCGACTGAGCCGCCCAGGCACCCCAAGAATACTGAAGTTTGTAACTTCACAGGTTAGTTAACAGTGAACCTAATGAAAGATCTACTTGAGGATACCCTTCGCTTGCTTTCCGCCTTGCCGTGTAGAGATGAGAGCCTACGGCGTGACCTCTGCCCTTAGGACATCTCGGGGATCAGCAGTCCTGTCTCATTTTCCCTCTTAGGTTTCTGTAACTTGGATGGGATTCCCCTATCTGTGGAAGAACGCCGACCAAGAGCTGCTTCCTCCAGGTTAATGCCAAGCTGCTACTCAGAAACGGGTAGAAGAGACATCGCATCCTACTTACCACCAGGGGGAGATGCTGTCTACCATTTTTTACCAATCTTGGATCATCATTTCTTGGTAGACACTTGAAGTATCTTGAAACACATGGGCAGTGTTAAGGCAGCTCATCCACAGGGAATTCACTCATGATGTCCTTTCCAACCTAGCCTGCTTCCTGGTGGGGACAGGGGGGAGAGTGCTGCTGACTGTGAGTTTCTCTGTGTAGTCAAGGAAGACATCTTGGGTCACCAATCCTGAGCCTTTGGGTGGTCCCTTGATGGCAGTCAGGGGGCTGCCTGGCTTTCTCCCCACAGGCTGAAGAAGGAAGTTCCTTGCTTCTGTCTGCCGCAGTCACTTACCCCATCCGCTTTTCTGCTTCCAAAACTTTCTCTCTCGTGCCCTCTTCTGCTCTTTTTCTCCTTTCAGTAACACCTTTAGAGTTTCTTTTTTGGGGGAGAGGGTGGAGATTAGACCCAATTTCACAAATTGAAGCTACCAGAAGAGTAAGCCTACCTGGGGCAGGAGGAGATCTGGGGGGTGTGTAAGACAGAGAAGAGAGGGAGAGGGAAAATGCGTTGAGAGAACCACTTGAGCCTCGTTCTGCCTTTGGAACTAATTTCATTGTGTTGAGTTGATTCCACATTCTGAGGATGCAATTTCCCTATGCTATTGGAAATCACACCTACTAGATGTCATGGTGAGGACTGATGAGTACGGCTGTCAGGGAGGAAGTGTCTTTCTCACAGCACTCGTGATGATTTTCTGTCCTCCTTGGCCCCGCCAAGCCCTGTCCCCTGCATGGCCCCCAGCACTCCCAGGGCTGTTTCTCTCTTCCCACCTTCTTACCTTCCCTCCTCCAGGAACTGCCACACTGTCTTCAAATGCTCTCACTGGCCGAGATGCCATCAACCACGGGAAATCCTTGACATTTCATCTTCGTGTGACCTCGTCACATTAGGGTACCTCTAGGTCCCAGTGTGTTTTGTCACCTTCATTAGACTACTACCCTTTGGTTTTAGCAATTTCAGCAACGCTAGAGAGGACACGCAGGTGAGGTGACTTTCCTGCCCAGAAGGATCATCAATTGACTCAGTTATTGATAGACTATCTACTATGCAGCCTGGTGCTAGCCGAGCAAGGAGCTTAGGGGCAGGATAATCCCCGAGGAGGTCCCTGGGGTGTGCCCCCGAGGCCAGGGGCCAGATTACTAACCAGGTGTGGGGTGAGGAGTCCACTGGTTCATGTCACTTCTTGGCAGAATGTGGGGAATGGTCATTTCTCCCAGGGGTTGGGGCAAGGAGGCCTCAGAGAGCTTACAGATGGGCTGGGAAGTGGAGAAAACATCTAGACCATAAAGAAAAGAAGACATCAATAAAAGATCCACTTGAGGGCAACTGCTGAGTTCAGAAGTCTTGAGGGCAACTGCTGAGTTCAGAAGTTATCTTCAGATTGGGAATTTATGAGCTCATTATAAAGAGCATCGAGGGTTGACAGCAATAGCAAAGGAGACCTTCTCCCAGTCTATCTGCTTCCTGTGTACTGAGGGCTTATGCACACAGTAGGCATCACATAGGTGTTTGTGAATGAATGAGTGAGTTAATGGATGAATGAATGAATGAGCCAAAATGAACAAACAGATGTTGGATGAATGAAAAGATGGGAAAGCTATGTTTAAAAATTCTGTTTAATTCTGGGTCTTTTGGATTCAGTTGGTAGTTTTGGAAGTAGGACACTTACTCTGTAGTGCTGACTGAGATTAACAATTCATTTTATAAAGGCTTCTACCAAGTGAGACTTTTAATTACTGACAAGCCGACCCGGCTCTGAGTTGGAAATGTAGCTTGAGAAAGGCTTTCAAGCTCTGTTATTAACTCCTCAGGGCATCTGGCTGTTAACCTTCCTGAATATTTCAGCAGCTCCGTGCCAGGGATTATCGCGAGGGCCTTGCTGGAGAGGTGTTCGTCACTCGGGGGCTCTGGTCACATTCTGGCGAGTTTGTCTCCTGGATTTCTGCCTCCTGACCAGGGAGGATGAGTGACACCCCCCCATCCCCCGCCCTGGGCACTGACAGGAGCTCTTAGCTCATGTCTCGTTGGGCTGGTGGCTTGACTGGCTTCCCAGCTCCCCGCCTTGAGAGTTCACTGCCCTGGTTTTGTCCTGGAATCTGGCAGAGGTTGGGGGGAGTTGCTCTCGGATGTGAACAAAATGTGCTTTATGAGTCCCCATGCTTGCATTCTCTCCGGCTGCTGGTCATCTGTCCCTGGGTGCGGTCTGAGTGCCAGTGTTGCTTTGAGTGACCGAACGTTGGCTCTCTGTGTAGATGGTGAGTTCAGTACACACTCACGTAGTTCCTATTCTTGATGTCTCTTGCTGGAGCCTGTTTTATCACGGAGAGAAAGCTAGACGGAAGAGGAAGGGGTGTGTGTGGGTGTGTGTGTGTGCACACAACAAAATAATGTTGATTTAATCTCCAGAAGGTAGGACACAGGAAGCTGTTTTTCCCTGGTGTTATTAAGTTTTAACAAGATCGAAGTGTTTTAATGATCTACTCATTTGCCTTCAATGATTATACTACATTACTCCCTTTGCTTGGCTAGTGTTGGTTTTCTATTAAATTTCAGAGCTTGTTGACCTATAAAGTATGGGAGTTGAAAAGGTTGTGAATTTAACACTTTGGTCAGTAACAAATAGAGTGAGTGACGTAATTTTTACAGATTTGTTTGCTATTGTCAAAATTTCTCTGAAAATGTGGGTCATAAGAATTTTTTTTTTTAATTTTGTTTTTTTTCAGTGTTTCAAGATTCATTGTTTAGGCACCACACCCAGCGCTCCATGCAATCCATGCCCTCCTGAATACCCACCACTGGGCTCACCCATCCCCCACCCCCTCCCCTCCAAAACCCTCAGTTTATTTCTCAGAGTCCAGAGTCTTTCATGGTTCATCTCCCCCTCTGATTTCTGCCAACTCCCTTCTCCTCTCCATCTCCCCTTGTCCTCCATGCTATTTGTCATGCTCCACAAATAAGTGAAACCATATGATAATTGACTCTCTCTGCTTGACTTATTTCACTCAGCATAATCTCCTCTAGTCCCGTCCATGTTGCTACAAGAGTTGGGTATTCGTCCTTTCTGATGGAGGCATAATACTCCATAGTGTATATGGACCACATCTTCCTTATCCATTCATCCGCTGAAGGGCATCTCGGCTCTTTCCACAGTTTAGTGATTGCAATAAATAGTTCTGGGAAAATTGGACAGCTATATATAGAGGAATGAAACTCAACCATTCTCTTAATCATTCACAAAGACAAACTCAAAATGGATGAAAGACCTCAACTTGAGGCAGGAATCTGTCAGAATCCTAGAGGAGAACATAGGCAGTAACCTCTTTGACATCGGATACAGCAACTTCTTTCAAGACATGTCTCCAAAGGCAAAGGAAACAGAAGCAAAAATGAACTTTTGGGACTTCATCAAGATCAAAAGCTCTGCACAGCAAAGGGTCATAAGAATTAAAAAAAAAAAAAATTTGTGAAGCCAAGGGCACCTGGGTGGCTCAGTCACTTAAGCGTCTGCCTTTGGCTCAAGTCATGGTCTCAGAGGCCTGGAATCAGGCCCCCGACATGGGCTCCTGCTCAGCCGGGAATGTGCTTCGCCCTCTCCCCCTGCCCCTCCCACCCACTCATGCTTGGGTTTGCTCTCTCTCTCTTTCTCAAATAAATAAATAAATAAAGTCTTCTTTTAAAAATCTATGAAGCAATACTACTTTTAGTAGCCAAATTACAAAATATACTAATTGCTGATTTTTTGAATCAGCCGTAAGAACTCATCAATATTTTTAAAGTCTTTTTGCAAATAGCAAAGGTGTTCTTTTTCCTCAGTAAAAACCAAGGAATAGTCTTTGGTGGAAATCGTTGGGTACAAATAATAAAATATAACTTTACATACATAAAAAGGCTTTCAGGCAGGGAAATAACCTAAGCATTTGATTGCAATTTTTGTTGTAAACAACAACAACAACAAAACCCTGCTATTTCTTTTACCTTGGTTTTAAAAGTGTTTAAATTGTCAGGGAAGGTTCTTGATTAGAGAGCCAACTTACTTGTTTTATTAACATTCTCATCAGCTTTATAAAGACAAGTCAGGAAAATTGGAGAATGAAAAAGAATCAGTTTGAACACAATTACAGTAGTTTGGAAGGAATGACTTGGGATAGAGTAGTCATAGATATGTTTAAAACTATGTAGGCTCAAAAAAAAATGTAGGCTCAGATTTGAATTTTGTCAAAAATCCCGGACTCTGTATGGCCAGCTGCCATTTTTCCAGGGTTCTGGAGCACTTAGATGCTCCTTCTGTCCACTGTCACTACCTCATATTGGGGGCCTCACTTCTTAACTTCTGCCAAAGTCCCCCTACCATGATCTTCCCACTACCCCTGTGTCCTCCACCTGATGTAGTGATATTGTTTCTGACTACTTAGGGCAAGACACCATGATAAAAATACTCCATCCTTCTACAGGTTCCCTTGGAACAGAATTCAGTGATAACAACAAAGTTGTCAATGTTCAGGCACCTTGGAGGTGTTGGGGGGGTTTACGTACAGATTTGCTTGAGCAGCAGGAGTGTGAGTGGTTCCCATTTCAACTGCACGTACACTGTGCTTAAGGTCTACACTCGAACACTAATGAGCTGATTGGCATTGCTAGTGCTGTGGGCTTCCACAAATAATTCAACGAGCATAGGTTTTCATCAGAAGCTAAGCTAGAAAAACAAAACAAAACAAAACGAAAACAAAAACAAAGCAAAAAAAAAAGCTAACCTAGATATGATTTAATATTAAAATGCAAGAAATGGCATTTCAATATTAAAACCACACCAACTCAGAAGGTTGTTGATAATGAACTAATCGTATGACCAAATATTTTCCAAAAACACCAGCTCTCTGTAGGTCCCTGTGGAGAAGAGGTTTTTCCCAGTTGGTGACCATTTGAGGGACAGTGAGACCCTTACTAAAATACTGAATCCAGACCTCCCGCACTCTCCTGAAACACACCATCTTATCTAGAAGTCTCCCGGATGGTTAACCTTATGAGTCAGTGTGACTGGATCACAGGACACCCAGATACGTGGCTAAATCCCATGAGTTCTGGGTGTGTCTGTGAGGATGTTTCTGGATGACATGAACGTTTGAATTAGTAGACCCAGTCAAGCAAGTTTTCTTCTCCAGTGAGGGTGGGGATCACCCATCCATTGAGGGTCTGAAGAGAGCAGAAAGGTGGGTGAAGGAAGAATTCTGTTTTTCCTGCGGGATAGCTTGACCTGGGACCTCCTTCTTTTCTACCAGCTCCCTTTGCTCTCAGGCTTTTGGACTCACCACTGGCTTTACAGGGCCTCCAGCTTGCAGATGGCAGACTGTGGGACTTCTCGGTCTCCATAATCAAGTGATGAAGCTTCTTATAATAAATCTCTTCTCAAGTATATATCCTATTGATTTTGTTTCCCTGGAGAATCCTGACTAATACAATACCAAAGTTTAATGACATTGAAAAATAACTTCATAGATCAGTATTTAAAAACCTGTAACTAAGGTGACCATGTATTATGTCATCCAAAATGGACAATTTGGAGAGAGAAAGGGGGTGTTGTTTATAATTACCCCAGGACAGGTGTCACCTGGGCAGCCCTAAGCATGGACAGAAAGTCAGAGTATCCGGAGACCCAGGTAAACATCTGTGGAATGCGTCATCATTTGCATATTACAAAAGATGAAGGAACCTGATTTTGAAGTCAGTTTGGGAACCCCCAGGGTGAACCTGAAGGTCCCTGCTGGGCCGCAGGCTGGACTCTGGGAATTAGTGGTCTGGTTAAACGTTCGAAGTTTGCCAGATCTGTGGTTCATCTTTGTGCTCCGCTGCTCAGAAACTATTCATCGTAAAAGCTGGACTTGAATGCTTATTACGTGCTCTCCCTATGTGTTCTGTTCTCGTCCTTAACTTGAGATCATGTTGCATATTTCTTACTCTTTCTACAGGAGCCTTTGCAGAAGCCAGTTGAACGGTGCCAGCGACTCAGCACCTCCCTGGGGGTTCCCCCACCTTGTTCATCACCTCTTCCCTCTACCTACTTAAATCCTATCCATTTTTTCAAGTTAAATCTGTTTTGAGGAAACTTAATCTCAATGATTCTAATTAATTGTATCAATCCTTTCCCGTGAACTCTGAGAATTAAAAAAAGATTGTAGAGTATACGTTTTGCCAATCCTTTGGAAATGTGGCATGCCTTTCCTAACTGTGTGGGAAGCCCCTGAAAGACAGTATCTAATTAATCTTTACCTTATTCCTCTTATCTCCTGTTCTAGCTCTCAGGCATAGAGATATTCAGAGAACCTGAACCAATCAATGACTGTTAGTATTTTAGACAGATTGGGAAATTCTGAAAACCAGATACATACTTCCTAGGTACTTTCATTTGTGACATTTGCAAATGAATGTCCTTCTGTGGCTCTCTCTAGCTTGCGTAACTCAAGGAATTCTGAGTTTGTGTGGAAGAGGAACCCATCTCTGATGAATACTTAGACACCCGTGTTCGAAATCCAACTGGAATTTTAAATAATTTTAAATCTTTCCTCAATCTCTTGAAAAAGGCAAAAAGTGTTTGATTCATAAGTAAAAGACAGAACTTAACATCTTTTCTTGCCTGTTGCCACGCCTGAGGCCGTTCTCCACGCCAGCATGGCCTGCCGGATGCCTTCGGTCTCTCTCCCCCTCCCCCGAAACCTGCTCAGACTCAGCCTGAAGCAAGCTTTGTATTTCTTGGCTTTTCCAACCATTTTCCTCGAGAGATGTCTTGCCTTTCTTGTATAATTCAAGCAAGCCCGATTTTAAAAGACTCAAGAATGGAGCTGCAGGGACAGAAGGCTCTCCACTGAGTGTGTGTAGCACATTGGATGTCGAGCGTGACCCAGGGGGAAAAATGGGGGAAGCAGGAGCAAAGAGGCTGTAGAAACTCATTTTAATTTTCCCTGTCACACTTATTTTCCTGCATTAACTTCCCTCCTAGTAAAGTGATTGGTACTTGTAAATATTCAGTGAATGACCAGGGAGATATGATGTTTTATAAATGAACTTCTCTTTGAAGTGCTTGAACTCAAAATGAAATCAGGAGTTGTTTTAGACACTGTACCATTTCAAATTTCACAAAATACAAACATTACCAGAGGATTTTTTCCCCTCCATCTTCTTCTCCTATCTTCAAAAGGAACATCTTTGGGTGGCATCTAGTCATGAAGAATTAATATCTTAATGAAAAAAAGAAGGGCAAATGTTATAAACTATTAAAAAGAGATCTTTGAAAGGAAGACCCATTTTAAAATTCTCTCTTCCCTCCTTTGTCTGTGTCAGAATTGTGTACCATTTTTATTTAGAATTAGCAAGTATTTATTGAGTGCCTACGAAGTCCTAGGCACTGTGAGATTCACTGGGTGTGAAGTGGGACACAACACAGACTGTCCTTGTCTTCTTCAAGCTTGTAGATTTAACGCGTGTGTGTGTATGTTTTGAGTGGTGGGGAAAGATACTGTAATAATGACAAAAACACTTGTGTGAGTACCCAGATAAGTACTGGGAATGAGAAGTGTATACTAATATGGAAAGCAAAATAGTGAGATGTAAGGGAAGGTGTCTCTGAAGAGAACAAGGACCAAGTAGGCAGGAACAGGAAAGGAACATCCAACAAGATGGCGGCCATCTTGCCACGTGCTGGAGATTTGTGTGTCATGCAAGCCTGTGGGGTGAGGCCCTGAGGGGTAGGCAGGGCTCAGATCACATAGGGCCTCGGGGCCATTTAAGAATTTCTTGCACACTGTTGGTGGGGATTTAAATGGGTGCAACTGCTGTAGAAAACAGTATAGAGATTTCTTAAAAAATTAAAAATGGGATGACTGTATGATCCAACAGTCCCACTTCTGGGTATCTATCCAATAAAATAAATAAAGGGAATAAAATGAGGATCTCGGAGAGCCGTCTGCACCCCCATGTTCACTGCAGCATTATTCACCGTAGTCAAGGTGTGGAAACAGCCTTAGTGTCCGTCAGTTGTAGAAGTTGTGTATATATACGCAGCCGAGTATTATTCGCCCATAAAAAATAAAATTCTGTCATTTGTAACAACATAGATGAACCTGGAGGACATCGTGCTAAGTGAGCTAAACCAGACACAGAAAAATCACACTGCATGATGTCACTTACATCTGAAATCTTCCAGTGGATGGAAGGTGCAGGAAATGGGGAGATGTTGGTCTGATGTACACATTTTCAGTTCTAAGATACGTTCTGGAGAGGTGATGTTCCTGTAGTTAATACTGTATTGTATACTTGAAATTAGCTAGGAGAGTAGATCTCAAATATCCTCACCACACCTGCAAGAATGGTAGCGATGCGAAATGAGGGATGCGTTAATTAACTTGGTTGTGGTGATCACTTCATGGTGCATACGTATACTAAATTATCACATTGTACACCTTAAAGAAATCACGTCGTAAAACCCAACTTTATACAATTCTTAATTGTCAATTAAGACCTCAATAAAACGGGGGGGGAGAAAAATTGATAGAATAAACGTAAAAAATAATGTGGAAGAGTAGAATTTTGGCTATAGTAAATAACAAAAGAAGAATCTTGGAGTTTATCACCAGGGCGTGAAAAGCCTCAGGATGTAAGTGCCTCGCCTGACAGCCCGGGAGGTGGGATCTGAGAGCACAGAGCAGGAGCTGCGGCCTCTGGGGCCTGCCCTGAGTCGGGGGCTGCACAGTGTTCCTTAGGGCTTGGAAGGGCCTCTTCGCCTTCCACTTCTCCGTACTCATTTACGAAGTGGGGCCAGTAACAACCGCCTGGTCCTGTCACAGTGCAGGGCGTAACTATAAAATAACCAGGACTTTCCTGTAGGAAACCAGGATATGCTTTATACTTGCCTCTCTGGCGGTGAGGAGGTGGGATTAAGCCGCCCTAGAGTAATGTGCACTGATTGCTGGGCCGGCGTGAGGATTGCGACGGGGTGTGACGGGATGCGGCTCTCGGCGAGGACAAACACAGCCTCTCCCGGAACAGGCAGGAGGCCGCAGTGTCTCCGCACATGTTCTAAAGGGAGACAGCAGGGTTCACAGTATTTTATGTATGGGTGGTGTTTCCTGAAGAGAGAAAGCAAAATCTAATTTAATTTATTTTTCCCATCTAATGTCAGTTCACTTAACGTAGCCCGTGTTGAGTCAACAAGTTCAGAGCAGGGAGAACGGCCTCAGTTTGGGTCGATTTTGGCGGAAAATTGCTTGCTGTTCTGAAATCCCTCTCCCAGACTTGTGGGGTGCGCTGGGGGTATTGTTGAGATAATAAAGCCTGAGTCCTCTAAAGGAAGAGGAGGCAAGCTGTGCTCTTCCTGTTGTGAAAGCTTCAGGCAACCGTTCAGAAGTTACCATTTACCAAGACATACCTCCAGATACCTTCAGAAACTGCATTTCAGTCGAGGTTGAAACCTTAAACACAGCGTGTGGATCGATGCCGCTCAAGAACGGACCGGTTGCTGCGGAGTGCCCGGTAGCATCCGAGGGGGACACATGAATGTAAGGGCATTTAGGAGGGAATGGACCCTTGTGGCTGCACCAAGCCTTCTCCTGCCGTTGGACTCGGAGTCCCCTCTGCCTCCACTGAGTGCCTGTGAAGGGACTTTAGTGATTCTCCACAATGGTCACTGATGGCGGCATTAATGTGGATTAATGCTGGCTGAGGCTTGTGCGTTTGTTAGGTGTGTGCTACCCGGGGGATGGCTCACGGGACCTTGTCATTGAAGGTTGCTCCCGTGGGCATTTACAAATTTCAAGAAAATGTCTCTTCGTAATCCTGCATTTGTGAACAGTCCATTGAGAGATGCTGTCCTGAACTTTTATGAAGAATTACATCACAAACCATGATTTTTTACCCCAGGTGGGTTAAGAGTTTGGACCATGATTTTTTCTCTCTAGGTACTGTGGCACAGAGCTCATGGGGAGGGGGTGCTTTAGTGGGGGGTTTGGGAAGCCCCGTTCAAAGCTGTAAACTGGAAATTTAGCTCAAGACCATAGTGGTTCTCTGTGGCTCTCTTTTCCCAGCTGTAGAGCAGAAAGATCCAAGGAGATGGTCTGAGCCGCCTCTCGCCTGCACGTCTCGTGTCCAGTCACGTCTGCTTTCACTGTGCTCCCTTCCATTCAGACAGGCGCTTCTCTCCGTTCATGCTACCTCTCTCCAAAACACTCCTTTCCACTGTGTCATTTTTTATTTTATTCACAAAAGTCAATGCTGGATCTGAGATTTCATGATACAAGGCTTAATTCAATCTGGGCAAGTGCTTCGTTCAAATGAATTTAATCTGAGTTTCGTTGTGCCAACACTTGCATCAAGCTCTGCACATGCAGGGTTGCCTGTGGCAGGCCCCCTTCGTCGCCCCTCTCCCCCACCCCATTCCCCTTTAGCTCTCTCCTGTATACTGCTTACTTCCCCCGTGATCTTTCTGGCCCTAACCTTTTCCTCATGACTCATGCACACTCTCACTTCTGCTTGATGGCTGGAGTAGGCTAGGCTCTGAAATGATGAAAACAAACCATGGCATTTAAGTGTTTCAAACCAATAAAAGTGTCTTTCTAGGGCACACAGGGTCCAGTCTAGGCTGGAAAGAGCTGTCCTGGGAGGCTCTCCTGCAGGCTGTGGCTCAGGGGTCCAGGCTTCTTCCATCCTGTGATGTCACCGTTCCCAACACAGGCCCCCGGTGGGTCCCGGAACTTCTCATGTATCCACATTTTACCAGCCCAGGCCCAGCCATATGCCCCCAAGGTAGCTGCAGCGGAGACCTGTAAATTTTTCTTCCCCACTGGCTAGGTCAGCGTCTGGTTAATTGTCGGAGGCAGGCCCCTGGCCAGGGCGGCCTCCGCCATTAAAAGATGGCGCCTGGCTAGTTGCCAGGTTAGGATTGCCTCGTGAGACTGAGCGGAACGCCCGAAGAGGAAGTGAACAGCATTGGTTGCTAGCGAAGGTGTTCGTTTAGGTGCGCAGCCTGATTCGCTCCCTCCTGCACCCTGCTCGCTGACTGGTCATGTAAACGTATATAAGTGTGTAGACTGGCGGAAATAGAGAGAACATACATCTGAACTGGGGCTCCTTGTCTTTGCGGGTGGAGGGCGATAGTTAATCTCAACCAAGTTCTGTTAAAATCTGAGTAAGCAGAGAGGAGATCATTTTAAAACAAGGGCAACTGAGAAATTGACTAGATCTGGGAGAGTAAAAGACAAATGATATTCAGGCATTATAATAGGTTAAATGTCGAAAATAACTTGTTAAATTTGTGAGTATAAAATCAATTATTATGCTAACAGTGGCCGGAACACTTTCTTTATGGCAGGCTCTGGGCTGGTATCCTTCCCATGCCTCGATTCCTGCAATTCGCATAGTCGCCGGCGCAGACTGTTGCTGTTCGTTCACGGGTGAAGACACTCAGGCTTGGAGCCTCCAAGTCTCTCAGGGAGTGAGTGGCAGGCAGGTGGGGGTTCCAAAGTCAGACTCTGTAGAGCAGCTTACCCCCACCCCGTCACCTCCCCTAAAAGTAGTAACGATGGTTACTCTGTTTAGTTTAACCCTTCCGATAGACCTAGGGTGAAGGCTAACACTCGACAGCTGGAGAAAATGACATTTGGAGAGGTTAAGTGGCCTGCACCCAAAGCACAGAGTAAAACGTAAGGAGGATTCGTAAAAAAACCAAGTAACTGACGGAGTGAAATTTCAGCAGTGGGACCTTCAAGGCTAGAAGGGCCTCTGCAAGTCTCAGGCTCCCAGCCAGTCCGCTCCGTGCGTCCCCTGCCGTCCCTCTCGAGCACAGCGTCCGTCCTCGCTCTCGGGCGCCGGCATGGTGATGTCGCACAGGACACTGTCCGGGTTTGAGTCTGCCTTGACGATCTCGGGGACTGCTGCTGCTTTACGACGACGCTCAGCTCCGTTGCCACCCTGTCCTGGTGCTTTTATGCAAACGAGCCTCAATGATTAAATCTCACAGAAGCATGCCGCAAATCACTTCTTATTTTACGATATTCTACATCTTTAGATCTAGCACAGAATCGAGTAAAGATTTCTTCAAAAAAGCCAGAACACAAAATATTGCATTGCTTATTTGACAGCAATTTATTTTGAAGGCCTCTTCTGTATTCCTGGGGAGAAAAAAGCCCCTGTGATAAAACCATGAAGCAAAATGCTCTGAAAGGTTACATGACACTGGGCTGTTGAAGCTTCTTTCATCTGTTGCCTAAGAAACTGGGTAATAGAACTTCAAACATGCAATTCAAAGACGTAACCTCTAAATTGCATTCTTAATATTTAGTACATTTTCCTTTTGGTGACAATAAACTAATTTGATGTAATAAATGTAGCTTATATAACACTTTTTTTTCCTTTTCATTCTTTCTCTCTTTCTTTCTTTCTCCTTCCTTCCTTTCCTCCTTCCTTCCTTCCTTTTTTTCTTTTTCTTTTTTTTTAAAGCCAGGCTCCAGACCCATAGGCAGCATCACTGTAGAGAAAGGTGCCAAAGGGACCCAGATTCTCGGCCACAGACTCACGCACTGAGCGGCCTCACCCGGCTCGCCGCTGTGGTCTCTGTGAAGGGGTGTGAGGGCACCCACCTCACACAATGCTTATGGATTTACACGAGAAAGATCTGTCAGATACGTAAGGGCCACTCCGGCACAATGAGGAAGCTATTGTAAGGGTTCGATCTTCAAGAAGCTGTTTGCGTGTGTGTCATTGATCTCTACGCGGCTCGTCCTTGCTGGAGCCAATCTAGTCTCCACTTCGAACGGAAATCGGTTTTCTTTGGAAGAGAGGTCAACCCCGTGAGACCAGAGGTAGAGGGGCTGGGTGCTGACCAGTGCCTGCCCAGCTTCTGGGAACATGAGGCAACACGTGTTCTTTGCTCTGCTAAGAGCAGACCCTGAAGAAACAGGCTTAATTATGGCAAAAGCCAAATGCAGTGACACTCCACTCACCTTGAATCTCCTTAAGTCACAAGCTCACACGCAGGCGGAGGGGACCGAAATGCATGTACGTGTCCCCAGAGCGGGGTAGGAGCCATGAGAGAGGACTGTGGAAGTGACCCGGGAGAAGGGGACAGGGAGGCTCCATGGGCAGGAAGAGTGTGCGTCGGGAGAGCTGCGGGGAGGGGGCAGAGGAAGGCGTCGCTGTGCCTCGGAGCACCCAAAACATGGTTCCCCCAGATGCAGGGCAGGATTTTCCTCCTTTCGCTCGTTTCTCTATTCTCTTTTTCATCTTAACTGTCAAAATGTCTCCCGAGGCCCTTCCCATCTGCAGGCCGGTCCGTCGTTGTGATTTTCCTCCTGGTGTCTGCTGCAGTCTTCCAGGTTCTTCTGTTTTATTCTTATTTATTTGCTCTGCTGGGAAAAACCCTACGTCTTGGAGGATTCTGGGCTCCTGAACGGAGGCTCCCATGGGAACCATCACAAGGCCGGATACATAGTTCGTGCAGTAAAGCTGGGGCTGAAGACACGTCGCGTGCAAGGGGCATTCCGGGGAAAGACAGCAGCGAGTGGACCTCGGAGCGGGAGGTTTTGCGACCAAGGGGTCACGCGGCAGGAGGCACGGGGAGTAAGCGGTGTGGCCGAGAATGAAAGCGTTTTCTGAGAGCGGTTCTGTGGCTCCTCTGCACTTGCAGTGGCCTCCGTCCTGCTGCACGGGACCTGGATATTTCTATCAGCTGACCGACCTCGGTAATCAGGGAGGTGACAAACCAGTTACCCTCCTGGCTGCTCGGAGTCCCTCGTTTCCCTGCAAGCACATGTCACTTGCTCAGCCTGTGTCCCTGTCCACACAGTGATGTGGGTGGCTTGGGAGGGACAGAGTCCTGGACTCCTTCAGGAGAGACTGGGGATGCCCCTGGCAGTCTTGAGAGTCTTCGTGCGAGGCGCTCGGACAGCTTCGGAAGGAAGCGAAGCGGGGACGCCCCATCCTCCGTCCGTGTGACAGACAGAGCGTGTGGAGGGTAAGATGCGTCCGCGTTTTCCGGAGAGAAGCACTCGCAGGGGTTGAGCCGCGGGTGCCCCCAGCGTGCTGCTCACTTTTCTCATCTGTCCCCTGACCGCTCTGGGGTGTCACAGGAAAGCAGAAGGAACGTGGGGAGGGAGCGCAGACGTGACCTTCCACAGCCGTTTGTCTCCAGGGCGCCACGCCCTTTTGAGGTTCGCTTGACCTGAACGACAAGTGTGTACCTTCCTGAATATTCTCTGCTCCGCAATTCCAGCTTCCTAGTGAATAGAAACCCAGCGCCCAGGCCCCAGCATGTAGGGCCTTTGAGACAATTTTCGGGCGATTGCACTGAGTTATAGTTGTAATGATAAAAAATGAGAGGTTCCTATTAACACTCTTTTGGGGCTCAACTTCTTAAATTTGTGCAGACTTCAGGAAAATAAAGCTCCCCTTTCTTCATGGGTGGGGTAGGACCCCATCAAGTGGTTTATCATGCTTTTAGATTTTTTAAAATAATTTAAAAATTGGGGCGCCTGGGTGGCTCAGTGGGTTAAAGCCTCTGCCTTTGGCTCAGGTCATGGTCTCGGGGTCCTGGGATCGAGTCCCACATGGGGCTCTCTGCTCAGCAGGGAGCCTGCTTCCCCCTCTCTCTCTGCCTGCCTCTCTGCCTACTTGTGATCTCTGTCTGTGAAATAAATAAATAAAATCTTTAAAAAAAATAAAAATAGCTCATAATTGCTTCCTAAATATTTGTGGATGAACCGTTATTAATATTTTATATCTGGGAAATACAAGACAGATGGCTGACTTAGATCAGAGAGAGTGGGGTGTTTTATCCATTACACTACCTTGAGGGGGTATAGCTCAGGAGAAGAGCATTTGACTGCATTACACTACCTTGGCCTTTGGATAATTATGCATCAATCCAGTGGTTTCCAGGAATGGAATATTCTCAGAATGAGAAATCCATACATTGTGTCAAATTACACCATTCAGTACCTTTAATAGACTAGGAATTCCAGGAAAGTATAGTTAACTTTCATTTTTAATATATGGGAATAGTAGAAAAAGGAAGACGTTCGAATAAACCTTTATCTCCTGTGTCTTAGAGCAATCCTCTGAATTATATATATATATGTATATTATAAAATTAAATGTTATATATAACAGGTAGTTAATTAAATTACATTTAGTTAATTAGTTAGTTAAATCATTTACTTTTGAACTTAAGCATTGAGGCTCTGGATGTTGGCATCTTCTCTGGAGTCAGGGCGAACCTAGGGCTTGGTCTGGGTTCAAATGGACACTTATCACGAGTGACTACAAATTACATCACCCAAGGCGCATGTGAGAGACACAGGGAAAGTGTCAGAAAGGGCGAGGAGAAAAGAGACAAGTCTGGAAACCCTAGTGCGAGGTGGAGTGGCCCAGGGCACTGTGTCGGGGATCCACCTCATTGGGTGCTGGCCTCGAGGGTCACTGTCCAACTCAAAGTCAGAGCCTTTTTCCAGTAACGTGATCTGCAGGCCTGGGACCTCTTGCCACAAAACCAAGCATGTGAAATGTCCAGCTCGAGCTTCCCCACACTTTTCCTTCTCGGCATACTTATGAATCCTGTTCGAGGACTGTATCGACTGTATGTTTGGGTCTTGGATCCCAACTACACAGAATTCACCCCCCTCATTCTGCCTCGTAGTAACTGATGGCTTTTCCTTTTTCCTTTCCACCCTTCCTCTGGTCTAAACGAACAGACCCCTTAGTTCACTTTTCAGAGGAGTGACTTTAGATCTGAAATGTGAAGTTCGATCCCTTGGAGGAAATAAGGCACGTTGCTTACCTGGCTTTACCTGAGGCCAATGATTCTGAAGAAGGCTGGGACACCCCCCAGAATCCTTAACCAGAAGTAGCCCTGGAGAGTTCCGGTCTCATCCAGGTGACGGGAAGCTTGCAGACAGCTGAGATCATATTGTTGCCTTGACCGAAATTTGTGACTGCCTGAGTCACTCTGGTCAAAAGGTGAATCTGTTTACTAACTATATGCAAATAAGACAATTGTAATTTCTTTGGAGAAATAAGGAAACTTAATGTGCTCATTTGAATGAGTCACATAAGGTCTTGGGAGCACAAAGATTGAGCTAAAAATCTTGGTTGCCTGTGTTTGCTCCAAGTTCCTACAGCACCTTTGATTCCCTTGAAGAGCTTAGCCCAGTACCCCTTCCCAGGTGTCTGCATAAATACTAATTAACAACAATAATTTGATCTTAGGTAAAAGAGTTTAAAAGTGAATAGTGAAAGTATATACCTATTTTCTTAAAAGTACTTGAGCCTATATTAATGTCATCGAAAGGACTTTGCAATTCTTTAATTAAATTCATTAATTCTTTTCATATTTATGGTTACAAAACAGTGAGTTAATGATAACCTACCCTTCAGTGTGTGCAAACCAAATGTTCTTGTCTGCCGTGCACAAGTCAGATAACATTAGTGTTTATTGTGGACATTCCTGCCTGTCTTCTCCTTTCTTAGTAGTTGGTGATTTCTGACTGGGGAATCAATGAGATTTCAGAGATATGGATTCTGCCCACAACTTAAGGGATTAAACATAAGACTAGAACTGACCTCACTGGCACATTCTCACTCCTTGGCCATGCATTATTTGGAGTGGGATGCAACTCAAACCCATATAATTAGAATAAAACTCGGGATGTGTATTAGTCAGTGTCCCCCAGAGAAACAGGACCAATTATATATATACATAATTATTGTGAGTTAGGGGACAGCATTATAGAGACTGAGAGGTCTGCGTTTGCCATCTGCAAGCTAGAGACTCAGGAGAAGCAGTGGAACTGCACTCTGAACTCAGAGGTCCGAGGACGGGGGAGCTGATGGTTCAAGTCCCAGTGTAGAGACGGGAGAGAAAGAAATGAGAAATCGCAGGTCAGTCAGTGAGGCAGAGAGCAGGGTGAATTCCACATCCCTCCAGCTTTTGTTTTATCCAGGGCCTCGATGGATTGGATGATAACCCACCTTCACTGGGGTGGGGGCTATCTACTCTACTGAGTCCA
The DNA here is from genome assembly GCF_020171115.1 of Neogale vison. Lineage (NCBI taxonomy): Eukaryota > Metazoa > Chordata > Mammalia > Carnivora > Mustelidae > Neogale > Neogale vison. Next base: position 206,539,032 of record NC_058101.1, read on the forward strand.
CCAATTCAATGCTAGTAACTTCTGGAAACATCCTTCCAGATACACCGATAAATAGTGTTTAATCTGGTTGCCCAAGGCCATTTAATTTGACCATCCATTTAACTGTCACAGGACATTTCCTGAGACAGAGAGATGATGCTTTCCCTGGATGGATAGGAGTACATAAGGAAGCAAGAAACCCTGGGAATTTCTGGCAGGCATCTTGAGACCATTGGAGGACCCTGGCGACACTGGAAAGCAGAGCAGAGGCTCTTGGTGACCTGGCTGAACTGCTGGATCAACCCTCACCTGAAGCTCTGGGACTGACTTGCTTTGCATGCATCCTGTATTCGCAGCATGAATTCAGCTTCTTGGAGCCTTCTGTGTTATGTAAACTTCGCCTCTTTTAGGCAGATGAGCTTCTTTCTGAGTGTCTCACCCTGTGGCTTTGTAAGAACCCAATATCCCTGGAGATCTGGACTAGTTTTATCAACAAACAAGAATGTCCACACAATCACAGATTTTGTCAAGTTGCTTTCGAGCTTTTATCTGATGATAATTTACTCTGAGTGGGTGCTCGGTGTTCGAATTATGTATGTTTGTCACTGGTCATCTGCAGACTTCGTGCTGTGTAGCTTCAGGTCCAGACCAACCAAGTTGTCCCACTGCTGGGGAGCCCTCACTACATCCCACTGCATTTCCTTTTAACCTTTGTTACCGTGTGTCATGTGTTTCCCTTGCTGTCTTCTCAACCCTCTGCTTTGCGCGCCTGTGCACCAATAGTCTTCCCCCTTGAAGGTGATGAGGGGTGGAAGCAGAGAGATGATCCCCTTTAGCCCAGAAGTCTGACCTGTAGCCTGCATAGTTCGGATAAGGATCAAGAACCCGCTGGTTGCGACATTCTTATAGGGGCTCATGATGGCCTGTCCATCTAACTGATAAGTAACATCAGTAACAATAACACCTGAGAAATCTAAGTTTTTCAATATTTTATTTATTTATTTGAGAGAGAGAAAGAGAGAAGAGGCTCAAGCAGAAGGGAGGGGCAGAGGGAGAAGCAGACTCCCCACTGGCCTGGGAGCGGGACTAAGGCTCCATCCCAGGATCCCGAGATCATGAGATCATGACCTGAGCCAAAGGCAGATGGTTAACCGACTGAGCCTCTCAGGTACCCCAGCACCAGGAAAATCTTGAGAAGGTTGTTTTAGGAGTAGAAATTTGAAGACATTTACGATGTAATTCTCCTGGCATGTGTCTCATCCTCACCCTCCCAGCAGTAAGCATAGACCAGAAGTGCAGCTTTCTGTCCCGGGCAACTTGTGTTGCCAAAATAAACTAAGTTGCATGGTAAAATGTCTCAAGAATTCTTTCTGGACCTTTGCGCTCAAGGATCCTGCAACAAAAGTTTCCTCTGCAGAATGCACAACAACGTGTGCAAATTGATGCCTGGTCGGGCACAGTGAAAGAGCCAGGATTTTGGCAGATGAGAAAGCAGCTGGAGGAAAATGAGACATTGCACACTGGTCGTGGTTGAAAGCACAGTTTCTGGGTCATGCCTGGGCTGATCTTCTGGCTCACCTCCCCGAGTGTGAAGGTAATTTCTCCCAGCCCGTGTTCAGTCATCTGTAGAAAGGAGATGATTGGAAGTCTTTCCTCAGAGGGAAGCTGGGAAGAGCGCACACAAAGAGGTGCCCGAAGTCTCAGGTCTCGGAAAATATCACTCATGTTGTAATTGACAGAAGGTGGGCACTCCCATTCTCTGTTTCCCAGCCTCCTGTTCTCTCTACTACAGCTTGTTGTTTGAAAAGCTCAGGCTTTTTCATGGTACACTTAGAACTACCCAGGTTGGGCATCTGACTCTTGGTTTCAACTCGGGTCATGGAATTAGGGTCGTGAGATCGAGCCCCGAGTCCTTCTTTGTGGTCAGCAGGGACTCTGCTTGAGGATCTTTTCTCTCCCTCTCCCTCATGTGCTCTCTCTCTCGAATCTAATCAAATCTTAACAAAAAAAAAAAAATCTACGCAGGTAAGACAGCAAGACAAAGTACAGTAAATAAGTCACATCCCAAAAGAACCATGACCCCCTTTCAGTAGCTAGAAGCTCTGTAACAGCAGAAGCAATGCAGGGCCCTGTCTTGTGTGCTCCACCTGGTTAAAATCCAAGTGTTTTCAGGATTTGACTCTGGAGTTGACTTTTCTTGGAGCCTATTTGAATGCATGCCCTGAGCCCATCCCCTGCCTCTTCCAACACAGCCACTTCCCATCCTTTGCGGACTGTAGAGCTCTTTCCTGAGCGCCCATGGACACCCACCTGGATGCCACTGGGTGGGTGCTCTCACCTCATCCCCAGGTCTCACTGAAAGAGGCCAAAGTGAAGGAACCTGGGGATAGTGCCATGGGGCTCAGAGGCTAATCCTTTGCTATTGGTCATAATGACTTCTTGAAGTCTGACTGTAGTGAAAATGCTTTTCTACTCCTCGAGTCATTTGGTGTGACCTGATTTTTCTTAGATCAGCAAGACCAAGCATGAGGTGGAGGACGGAAGCCTCCAAATCGAGCACATCCAGACGCAGATTGGTGAGGGTTCCTCCGTGGGACTCACAAAAGCGAGGTCTCCCATTGAGGCCCACGGAGGGAGGAGGAAACCTTCATTGCCAAAGACTCAGAGATGTGGGGGCAGGGGAGACATCCTCACATCGAGGCTTAACATTCTGTCCTGTGTTCCTGATGTCACTGGTGTCTGTAATGTATCCCTCGAATGTTCAGTCTTCGTTTGGGCTGCTAGGACACAGCACCACAGACTGGAGGGCTTACCTAACAGACACTGATTTTCTCCCTGTGCTGGAGGCTGGAAGGCTGAGATCTGGGGGCCAGCATGGTCAGGTTGGGGGGAGGCTTCCTCTCTGAGCCGCAGGGATCTGTCTTCTCACTGTGTCCTTGCGCGGTCTTTCCTTGATGTGTGTGCTTGGAGAGAGGAAAGTGGGATCTTTCTTTCCCTTTTCTTACAAGGGCATTCGTTCCATTATGAAGACCCCGCCTCATGATAATTCTACACCTAATCACCTCCCAAATGCCTCACCTCCAAACGCCATCACCCTGGGAGTTAGACTCCAACAGATGAAGTCATGGGGGAGGGACACAAGCCTTCAGACCATTACAGATCTTGAAGGAGGCATATACCAAAACTTAACTGAGTGCCAGCCTTATTCTTTGGGAAAACAAAACCCTTGAGTGTGCAGGGTGCTGGAAAACTTGCTTCTTTTGTCACCTGGTGGGGTCTTACAAGGCGCTGCCCACAGATGCGAGCTGGAATGAGTTTTTTTTTTTTTTCCCAATTTATTTATTTTCAGAAAAACAGTATTCATTATTTTTTCACCACACCCAGTGCTCCATGCAAGCCGTGCCCTCTATAATACCCACCACCTGGTACCCCAACCTCCCACCCCCCCCGCCACTTCAAACCCCTCAGACTGTTTTTCAGAGTCCATAGTCTCTCATGGTTCACCTCCCCTTTCAATTTACCCAAATTCCCTATGCCTCTCTAACGCCCCTTGTCCTCCATGCTATTTGTTATGCTCCACAAATAAGTGAAACCATATGATAATTGACTCTCTCTGCTTGACTTATTTCACTCAGCATAATCTCTTCCAGTCCCGTCCATGTTGCTACAAAAGTTGGGTATTCATCCTTTCTGATGGAGGCATAATACTCCATAGTGTATATGGACCACATCTTCCTTATCCATTCATCCGTTGAAGGGCATCTTGGTTCTTTCCATAGTTTGGTGACTGTGGCCATTGCTGCTATAAACATTGGGGTACAGATGTCCCTTCTTTTCACGACATCTGTATCTTTGGGGTAAATACCCAGGAGTGCAATTGCAGGGTCATAGGGAAGCTCTCTTTTTAATTTCTTGAGGAATCTCCACACTGTTCTCCAAAGAGGCTGCACCAACTTGCATTCCCACCAACAGTGTAAGAGGGTTCCCCTTTCTCCACATCCTCTCCAACACATGTTGTTTCCTGTTTTGTTAATTTTGGCCATTCTAACTGGTGTAAGGTGATATCTCAATGTGGTTTTAATTTGACTCTCCCTGAGGGCTAATGATGATGAGCATTTTTTCATGTGTCTGATAGCCATTTGTATGTCTTGATTGGAGAAGTGTCTGTTCATATCTTCTGCCCATTTTTTGATGTGTTTGTCTGTTTCGTGTGGGTTGAGTTTGAGGAGTTCATTATAGATCCTGGATATCAATCTTTTGTCTGTACTGTCATTTGCAAATATCTTCTCCCATTCTGTGGGTTGCCTCTTTGTTTTTTTTGACTGTTTCCTTTGCTGTGCAGAAGCTTTTGATTTTGATGAAGTCCCAGAAGTTTATTTTCGCTTTTGTTTCCTTTGCCTTTGGAGACGTATCTTGAAAGAAGTTGCTGTGGCTGATATCAAAGAGATTACTGCCTATGTTCTCCTCTAAGATTCTGATGGACCTCATCAAATCTATCTATGAAAGACCCACAGCAAATATCATCCTCAATGGGAAAAAGCTTGCAGCCTTCCCATTGAGATCAGGAACAAGACAAGGATGCCCACTTTCACCACTCTTGTTCAACATAGTATTAGAAGTCCTAGCAACAGCAATCAGACAACAGAGAGAAATAAAAGGTATCCAAATTGGTAATGAAGAAGTCAAACTCTCTCTCTTCGCAGATGACATGATTCTTTATATGGAAAACCCAAAAGACTCCACCCCCAAACTACTAGAACTCATACAGCAATTCAGCAACATGGCAGGATACAAAGTCAATGTGCAGAAATCAGTGGCTTTCTTATACACTAACAATGAAAATACAGAAAGGGAAATTAGAGAATCGATTCCATTTACTATAGCACCAAGAACCATAAGATACCTTGGAATAAACCTAACTAAAGAGGTAAAGGATCTGTACTTGAGGAACTATAGAACACTCATGAAAGAAATTGAAGAAGACACAAAAAGATGGAAGACCATTCCATGCTCTTGGATCGGAAGAATAAACATTGTTAAAATGTCTATACTGCCTAGAGCAATCTATACTTTTAATGCCATTCCGATCAAAATTCCACCGGCATTCTTCAAAGAGCTGGAGCAAATAATCCTAAAATTTGTACGGAATCAGAAGAGACCCGAATCGCTAAGGAAATGTTGAAAAACAAAAATAAAGCTGGCGGCATCACCTTACCTGATTTCAAGCTTTATTACAAAGCTGTGATCACCAAGACAGCATGATACTGGCATAAAAACAGACACATAGACCAGTGGAACAGAGTAGAGAGCCCTGATATGGACCCTCAACTCTATGGTCAATTAATCTTTGACAAAACAGGAAAAAATATACAGTGGAAAAAAGACAGTCTCTTCAATAAATGGTGCTGGGAAAACTGGACAGCTATATGTAGAAGAATGAAACTCGACCATTCTCTTACACCGTACACAAAGATCAACTCAAAATGGATAAAAGACCTCAACGTGAGACAGGAATCCATCAGAATCTTAGTGGAATGAGTTTTGACCACGTCAGCAAACAGCGCGGGTTGATCTTTACAAATGACGTCATTTCTAACTTCCAAATTGGTATAGAGGTCACCTTTCACTTATTTTTTAATCAAAGTACAGGGTGCATGGCTGCTTTGGTATCAATTCCATTTGGCCGAGAGTACTTTCATTGTTCATTTGAGGAATTCTCATTCATCTTTGTGGGAGTGCTTCCGAGTTTCTTAGTTTTGCACTTGAAAGACTTCTGTGGAATTCATCCCTTGGCTTCCAGCCTTGGCTCCCATGTGGGAAGAGCTGGTCTGATTAGGAAAAGAGAGAAACTCGGGCACTAGGAATCCTTGACCTGCACCATGGCAATGGCTCCTGGTCCTTGCAAGTGAGTTGTTGAAACCAGCATTTTCTATAATCCGTTCTTATCAAGCAAATAAGCAGAAAGAAAGCTCTGATGAAAAGCAGCATACCCAGGCTGTGTGGTTAATTCGGATTTGTTGTGGTGATTTAATTAGAAGCCACTAGAATGGTGTCTGTGCTCTGATGTTGGAGCCCGCAGGAGGCTGGCCCGATGGGAGAGATTTGGCATTGGAACAGAGAGAGGATCATCCTGAGGAACTCCAGCCTTGCCTTTTTGTGACAGAGGAGAAAGTCCTCAGGAATGGGTCCTTTTGAAAGAGCGTGTTAATTCTTGGAGAGCCCATGTAGAAAGCCCGTGTGCATCACCGGACGAGATAACCTGTAGGAATTAGAGGTCAGGCTGTGTAGGTCCTTCAGCATGGGGACTGTGCCTTCCCCTTTCTACTTCTGCGGCCCCCAGCAGACTCCCAAACTCATGGTAGGAATCAGTAAATGCTTGTGTTTTTTTAAAATAATTTTTAAAATATCAGGATGTAAAATTTATAATTTTTCCCAGTTTTCACCACAGTTCAGTGGCCTTGGGGACAGTCACGTTGCTGTCCAGGCTTCACCACCATCTGCCTCCTGAACTTCTCTTCACCTGGAACTCTATAATGACCATTCCGTGACAACTCCCCGTTATCCCCTTGCTGTGGCTCCCAGAGCCCCCTATGTCTCTATGAACTGGACTTCTCTAGGCACCTCCTTTACATATGAATTATATGGTATTTGCCCTTATGCGGACTGGCTTCCTTTACTATCGCAGTGTGTCCTGAGGGTTCATCCATGTCCTAGCATGTGTCCAGATGTCCTTCCTTTTTTTTTTTTTTTAAATATATTTTATTTATTTGACAGAGAGAAATCACAACTAGGCAGAGAGGCAGGCAGAGAGAGGAGGAAGCAGGCTCCCTGCAGAGCAGAGAGCCAGATGTGGGGCTCAATCCCAGGACACTGGGATCATGACCTGAGCTGAAGGCAGAGGCTTAACCCACTGAGCCACCCAGGCCCCTCAGATGTCCTTCCTTTTTAAGGCTGAATACTATAGCATCGTGTTATGATGATTCATTTTATGGGTAAGGGATGGACAGAGAGCTGGTGAAACATTATTTCTGGGTGTGTCTACGAGGGTGTTTCCAGGAGAGGCCAGCGTTGGACTTGGCGAGCTCAGCACTGGGGCTCTCCCTCACCATGTGGGTGGGTGTCGAGGGCTCAGCCAGAGCAAAAAGAGAAGAAAGGGGAATTGACTTTCTGCTTGATCTGAGTCCTCAGTCTCCTCCTTCAGACACAGACTCTTGGTTCTTGAGCCTTTGGACTCAGACTGGATTCTACCACCGGCTTTCCTGGGCTGCCGGCTGGTAGATGGCGGATCATGGGATTTGTTGGCCTCCGTGACCTGGTGGGCTGATTCTCACTCTGGCTGTCCTCTCGTGCGTCTCTCTCTGTGTGCGGTCTTGGTTGTGCTTCTCCGGGGAGGCCCAGGTGACTTGTCTGCTCCACACCGTGTTCTGTTCGTCTGCTCCTCCGTCTGTGGGCAACATGGGTTCTAGCTTTCGGCTCCCGTGACTAACGCTGCCGTGCAGATATCGGAGTGCTTGCTTTGAAGTCCTTGTGGCGTGTAGGGACTTTTTCAGACGGGCGTTAGAAGTGAGAATTGCCGGGAGGACTGAGGCCCCAGATTACCCGTTCAGACTGACCTGCCTGTGTCCGCCTGGCCTTCTGCAGCCCTGTGCACGGCCGTCCTGCTTTCCACACTTTGGCTGCTCTAGCTGGTCTGGGATGCTTCTGTTCTGTATCTCTGTCCAGTTCTGACATCCTTCAAGGCCTCTTTGTGCCAATCCCTACAAGACCTCCTTGACTGCAGCCCAGCTCATGGACCTGTCTCCCCAGCCGCGGTTAAGACTGACCTGGGAGCTTCCTGACATCAGCCATGCAGGATTCAGCAAAGTCACAGCCTTCTTGAAGGCAAAGCCATGTCTTTTGCCAATTTCCACTGTCCCAGCCTAATGCAGGAGGGCCCTTTGGCCTCTGCTCAGACTGTGGCTGGGTCAGATCAGAGAACAATCCAGGGCCAGTGCGCTTGAGCATATTATGTGGGGATGTTGACACTCTGGAGATGGCCCAGATTGTTAGCTGGAGCCAAAAAGCAGAGTATAGAGTCTAGAGGCAAGGCCATGAGCAGGAAGCAAGTTCGTGCATTGGAGATTGACACAGTTAATTATGTCGGGGGGCAAGGCAGGGAAGGGGAGAGAGCTAGTGCTCCCCACACACTCCCTCTATGTCCTGAATCACAGATTTTAGCATGTGAAGTAGGCCGCTTGCAAATGAAAAGGTAAAAAGCCCTGGGTTTCAGGGGATTATTGATGCCAGGTTGCTTTGCTGCCTGGAAGGGGAGACGGAATTCCAAATGCGTGTGCTTGGCCCCAGAACCGATTCTCTCTGTCCTATAACCACTTACTTGCCCCTTCCTTCTGAGAGAGCTGCTCCCCCTTCCCTCTTGACCGGTGTCCCCACCTTCTCCTCCTCTCGCAGGTGCTTTGCCTTTCTCCCCATCCAGTCCTTTCTTCCTTCTGCTCAGAAGTCAGGGAATGCCAGATTCCAGTTCTGAGGGAGCAGACGGTGTGACCCCGACTGTCTGTGTCCGCGCAGTTTTTATGTCTAGAAACATAGGGTCTGTAACAGGGGCAGTTATGCCTGACTCGTATCTCCCCACATTCATATGTTGAAGCTCCAGCCCCCACTGTGGTTGTGTTTGGAGACGGGGCCTGAAGGTAGACGACTGGGGTTGAATAAGGTCACTGGGATGGGCCCTTATCCAAGCTGAGTGTGTCCTTGTAAGAAGACGGAGAGACACCGGGGACGTAGGGACACCCAGCAAAGGCCCCGTGAGGACACAGCAAGAAGGGGCTGTCTTCTGGCTGAGGAGAGACGCCGCAGGGAAACGGTCCTGCCGACACCTTGATCTTGGACTTCCAGCCTCCAGGACTGTGAGAGAGAAATGTCCGGTGGGTGCTCAAGCCGCTCTGTCCATGGTAGCTGCTTCTGGCCGCCCGGGCACACTCACACCAGGGCACGGCTAGCCCGTGTGCTCCCGGCAGCGGGCGTTTTGTCTTCCTCACGGCCATTTCCAGCATCTCGAGGGGTAGCAGGAAGTGAAAAATCTGTGTTGGGTCCATCAAATGACTTTGACAAATGTCTGTGTGATCCTTTATATAAATAAGCTCTTGAGTGGAAGCCTAATAAAAAAATAAAACCTGACAGAACCTGCGTGTTCTGGGTCGGGGGTTGGGAACCCACCCGTCCAGCCTCCTCCTGGCCCCTGACGCTCTTCCTCGGGACATGGGGCCCCACGTGTCACCGGGAGGTTCGTGTTCTCATCAGGAGAGAGAATTCAAGGACAGAGCAGTGCAGTGAGTCACGCAGCCTCGCCTTGTTAAGCGAAGTACACTCCGAGGGTGGGGAGCAGGCCGGGAAGGCACTGTGCCGGGGGTGCGGGAGGCGGGAGGGGGGGCCGGGTCAGGGTCGTGTCGCTCATGCTTGCGTGGGTCACGGGACAAGGCTGGGGCGGTCTCCGACTGAGGCTGCTCCCAGTCATCCGAGGAGCTCCTCCTGTAGGACAGGACGGAGTTTTAGCCTTTTAGGGTCCTTAGTCGAACTGTCGTGGCAGCCCTCCCCGCACGGCGGGAGGTCAAGAGGGCGGTGTCCGTGAGCTTGCTGGGGCTAGTCCAGGTCATTTCCCACCCGTAGTCGCTACCGTTCCAGCCGTGCTGGGGCTGTAGGACACCTGCCCCACGCCTCGCGCGCTACTTCCCTGACTTCCTCCCTGCCTGTCTCTCTAACACGCGGGCAGCTCCTCCTGGAGGCTCCCGCCAGCCCCGGCGTCGTGTTGGGCTACTGAACCTGTGCCAGGGTTCCCGGGGTGGGCGTCCTGTAAAAAGCCGAAGCAAAGGCTGAAGAGATGTGGGAGGGCAGCCCGCCCTAGCCCCGTGACGAGCTGCACGGCCCGTTCTAATCAGCTGTTGGTCCCCTTGAGTCCCTCGGAGAGGTGACCTGCGTTAGGTCTCTTCGCCTTAGCTAGAGTCAAGCCGAGTTAAGCTGTCCCTACAACCAGTAACTGCTGGAACTCTTCTTTCATTTTAGCTGCTATTTTTAACTGTAATTTTGGCTTCTCTCCTCTCCCTATACTACCTACACAAATTACCCTGGTTAATTAAGAATTGATTGCAGTTTCATCAGTATTTAATGATTTAGTTTTATTCTGTCGTCCCAGGTCCGACAATGCATCCCACTTCCTCCTTTACTTGTAGCTCCTGCTGACCGAGAAGTCGCTAACAAAGGGGGTTGTGCCGGAGAGCAGCCTGGTTTAGAATAGAGACGTGAGGCGTTGGAGGAAGCATTTGCCAGGGACGCAGTGGCAACAATGCCTTGCACAGAGCCGGCCTTGGAAAGCGTCCTGGGCGGGAAACAGCTCCCTCATGCAGGTTGGATCTGCCAAAAGTGAGCCTATGTTTTTGTTGTTGGAAGTGTAAGGGGAGATGTTGGGTCAGCCTCTGTCATCGGAAAACCAAAGGGGAAAAATGTCTTGGCACCTGGAGAAAGGGCATGTCCTCCTCCATGGAGACAGAACACACAGCTCCATGCTGCCTGCTGGTGTCCCAAGGAAGAAGCAGGTTTTTTAAAAAGACATGTGTGTGGGGTGTGTTCAACAAATAGCGATAATTTGGAGTTAGAAACTGAGAGAATAAGAAAACTAAAAGGTGGATGGGAAGGTGGTCATAAAGCATCTTGGACGTTTTATGACGTAACAACTGGAGAAGAGACTGAGATCACGTGCACAATTGCACTGACAAGTTGCACGCGCAGCATTTTCTGCAGATCGTGAGTTCTGTGGCCACATCCGTGGCTCCTGGCGTCACCAGCCTCCGGGGTAGGAGCCCTGACCCAGCTGCTCCATCTCTCCAACTGCTTCACCGCCAGAGCCATCGCTGTGCGAAGGGTATGTTTGATGAGGCTTCTCCTTGGCTTCAACCTTCTCGAAGAGGAGGTCTTAACGATGGTATTCACTGCCCTCCGCATCCTGCTTCTGTCTGCCCAGCTTCCTCTGCACATGTCCCTGAGACCCTGAGCTGCCCAGAGGCGGTGGCGTGCCTCTCAGATATGTTCATGAGCTTTTGTGATCTCACTGGTCTCAGGTAGAATTGGGGAGGCACACTGCCTGGAACATGCTTCTCTGACGTCTCTGTCTGGTTGTGTCTTTTTCGTCCTTGAAGACTCTGTTTAGGTGCCCATGCCCCTGGGAACCCTCCCTGAGTTTTCCCATCTTGGATTTCCAGTCCGTGCCTCTGCAGCTTCCTGGGGGTGCCCTAGCTTCCTGTGCACCTTCCACCTTGTGTCAGCTATCCCACTAAGTGAGGAGCCCCCCAGGCAGCGACAATGCCCTACTGTCCCCAGTACACAGTAGATACTCCAATTGTTTAAGCTGTTGGGGACAAATCATCTACCGTTGCTTGAATATTAGTTTAAATATGGGGGCGGAAGTGTCTCCAGGGAAAAGGAGAAGCTGGAGGCCAGGGAGACTAGCAATTTCAGATCACTAATTAAAGGAAATAATGCAGAAACATTTGAATGGTGGGCATACAGGGTGGCTCTGTAGGTTAAGCATCTGCCTTTGGCTCAGGTCATAATCCTGGAGTCCCAGGACTAAGTCCCACATCAGGCTCCCTGCTCAGCAGAGGGTCTGCTTCTTCCTCTGCCCTTCATCCCACTCTCTTGTCCTCTCTCTCAAATAAATAAATAAAACTTTTTTTTTTAAAGAAAACATTTGAATGAGGAATGAAATGGTTAAGAACTTTTAATTTTAAAAAAAGTGAAAGAAACCAATTACTGTTATGTTCTAGTGATCCTATAAATGCACCCAAGTGTCGCAGAAGTGCCACCCCATACAGCTCAAGTAGGGGGACATCATCTCAACAAGAATCATCCTTGTGGATTTTAGGAGATGCGAACCTCAAGATGCCAAGGGAAGCCCACAAAGTCTCCAAGAGAGATGCATTGATAAAAGTGCCCGCTGGAAGGGTCGACATGATTCAGTGGCTTAAGCAGATTGTAAACACAGGCCATTTCTGTAGAGACAGGAAGGCTTGCAGGAGGTGGAGCCTGGACCCTAGACAGTGGTGTATTATGGGATCATGCCAAGGCAGTAGAGCTGGGCACCATGGAAGGGACACTCCACCCCAGCAACACGGGTCTGGCTGGGTCCCGGGATTGCTGTGGACCACGTATATACTCCTGCTCCTGCCTGCTGCAAATGGGAGTGGCTGTGGTCGCCATCCATTGGGGGTGTGTTGCACGAGCAAACGAGTCTGTTCCGTCACAGGTTTCTGGACCCAGAGCCACGGTAGCTGAAGACGCTGTTCCATACTGGATCGTGAGGCAGATGAAGATCACGAACTTCCAGCCTGATGCGTGACTGGATGAGAACTTGGGTCCTGGCTGGTGGTTGGCATGTTTTGCATGCAGGGGAGACATTCCTTTGTAGCCTGAAGAAGCCCATGGTTCTCACAGTCGTACTCCTGGTACCCATGCTGGTGGGAAGTCCCTGCCAACACGGAGTCTGAACTTGCCATGCCGTTTGCTCTGTCCACTGAGGTATCAGAACAAGAGATGCAAGAGGAGGTTCATAAATGTTTGCAGACTAGGACTCGCCCTCTGGACATGGAGTCCTCCCAGGAGGAAAGGCAGACTGTCCTGCTGGAAACGCCATGAGAAGGAGAGCAGAGGTGCCTGAGCCAGCAACCCCTCCAACACCCCGGCATCTGAGAGGGGCCATCGTGGGGCCCCCGGTGTCTTAGCTGAACCCTGGAAGAATGCCCAGTGGGAGTGACCATGGGCAAGACCATGAGGAACCTGCTCCGCTGAGTGAGTGGTGAGCCACACGTGTTGAGTTCGTTATGCAACAGTGTTTAATGAAGACACATATTCTTCAGGAATGTAAAGTCCACCTCCTCTGTGTTCCTGTGCCTCCTTGCAAGGATGCTGCCTGTCTCACAGCCACATGTTGTAGAAGAAAGATACACTCCAGAGCCCCTGTGCCTCTTACCCAGTTTTCCGCGAGCTTATTACACCTGTAAAAGCAAAAACAGGGCTAGAATTGATGCTGAACCCTGTTTTATTCCAGCAGGAAGCTATTTGCAGCCTTGGATGCATTATCTAATTGAAAATGAAAAACGTACAATTTGTAACTAAATTTTGCTTTTTTGCTTAACAGTCATGAAAATGTGTTACTTTCTGGAATTATTTGTATAAATGCAAATGATTGAAATAATTTGCAATAATCATTACAAATAATTATAATAATGAGTAAAGCTGGAAGTAATATTTAACACTTAGAATCTTATGATTCAGGAAATTTAAAAAGTTAATTTCTCTCTCTAGGCACACACACATACATACACAGATATAAGTACATATCAGAGCAGTATATGTGTGTGAGCAATAAATATTCTCAAGCATAAAAGTGTTTTACAGAAGGAGAAAATGATGAGATATAGAATAGAATACAAGTTCAAGGGAAAAACAATGTTTCCAATAGTTAAATAAGAAATTATTCATGTATCAGATTTTTTTCTTTTAAATTCCACTGGTTATATATAAAAGATACAGTGCTTTACTTTCTTTTTTAAATATTTATTTATTTATTTATTTATTTTTAAGATTTTTTTTATTTATTTGACAGAGAGAGATCACAAGTAGGCAGAGAGGCAGGCAGAGAGAGAGAGGAGGAAGCAGGCTCCCTGCTGAGCACAGAGCCCGATGCGGGGCTCAAACCCAGGATCCTGGGATCATGACCTGAGCTGAAGGCAGAGGCTTAACCCACTGAGCCACCCAGACACCCCTAATTTTAATTTATTTTTTTAACTTCTTTTCAGTGTTCCAGCATTCATTGTTTAGACACCACACCCAGTGCTCCATTCAATCTGCGCCCTCCTTAGTACCCACCACCAGGCTCCCCCAACCTCCTACCCCCCGCCCCTCCAAAATCCTCAGTTTGTTTCTCAGAGTCCAACAGCCTCTAATGGTTCATCTCCCCCTCTGATTTCCCCCAACTCCCTTCTCCTCTCCATCTCCCCATGTCCTCCATGTTATTTCTTATGCTACACAAATAAGTGAAACCATATGATAATTGACTCTCTCTGCTTGACTTATTTCACTCAGCATAATCTCTTCCAGTCCCGTCCATGTTGCTACAAAAGTTGGGTATTCATCCTTTCTGATGGAGGCATCATACTCCTTTGTATATATGGACCATATCTAACTAGAGAATCAACAACAAATCAAGCCAACCCCACACACAAGAAGGGAAATAATCAAGATTAGAGCAGAGATCAATGAGATAGAAACTAGGGATACAGTAATACACATCAACGGAACTAGAAACTAGTTTTTTGAAAGAATCAATAAGATCAATAAACCATTGGCCAAACTAATCCAAAAGAAAACAGAGAATACCAAAATTAATAAAATTATGAATGAAAGGGAGTGATCACAATCACCACCAAGGAAATAGAAACAATCATCAGCAATTATTATCAACAGCTATATGCCAATAAGTTAAGCAACCTAGATGAAATGGATGCATTCCTGGAAAACTGTAAAATTCCAAAAGTGAACCAAGAAGAAATTGACAACCTGAATAGACCTGTATCTAGTAACGAGATTGAAGCAGTGATCAAAAACCTCCCAAAAAACAAGAGCCCAGGACCTGACGGATTATCTGGAGAATCCTACCAAACATTCAAAGAAGAAATAACACCTATTCTCCTCTATTATCTCCACTAAAGCTATTTCAAAAAATTGAAGCAGAAGGAAAACTTCCAGACTCTTTTTATGAAGCCAGCATTACCCTGATCCCCAAACCAGGCAAAGACCCCATCAAAAAGGAGAATTTCAGACCAATATCCCTGATGAATGTGGATGCCAAGATTCTCAACAAGATCCTAGCTAATAGGATCCAGAGTACATTAAAAAGATTATTCACCATGATAATCCCATCCCATGGGATTTATCCATGGGATGCAAGGGTGGTTCAGCATTCACAGTCAATGTGATAGAACAAATCAATAGGAGAAGAGGGAAGAACCACATGGTCCTCTCAATTGATGCAGAAAAAGCCTTTGACAAGATACAGCATCTGTTCCTGATTAAAACGCTTCACAGGATAGGGATAGAGGGAACATTCCTCAACTTCATAAAATAAATCTATGGAAAACCCACAGTGAATATCATCCTTAATGAGGAAAAGCTGACGGCCTTCCCTTTGAGATCAGGAACACGACAAAGATGTCCACTCTCGCCACTGTTGTTCAACATAGTACTAGAAGTCCTGCAACAGCAATCAGACAACAAAAAGAAATAAAAGGCATTCAGATTGGCAAAGAAGAAGTCAAACTCTCTCTCTTTGCAGATGACATGATACTTTATATGGAAAACTCAAAACACTCTACCTCCAAACTAGTAGAACTCATACAGCAATTCAGTAATGTGACAGGATACAAAGTCAATGTACAGAAACCAATTGCTTTCTTATACAATAACAAGGAAAACACAGGAAGAGAAATTAGAGAATTGATTCTATTTATAATAGCACCAAGAACCATAAGACACCCGGGAATAAACCTAACCAAGGAGGTAAAGGATCTGTACTCGAGGAACTATAGAACACTCATGATTGAAATTGAAGAAGACACAAAAAGATGGAAGACCATTCCATGCTTATGGATCGAAGAATAAATATTGTTAAAATATCTATACTGCCTAGAGCGATCTATACTTTGAATGCCATTCTGATCAAAATTCCACCGCCATTTTTCAAAGAGCTGGAGCCAACAATCCTAACACTTGTGTGGAACCAGAAGTGCTTTACTTTCTTAATAATAATTATAGTAATACACCAGAATGTGTCTTAGGGTGTTATTCTTTTGAAACTAAACATTGGGAAACCAATTTTACACATCAAGTAAAAAATGCATGAGACGGGGGCATCCTGTGGTTTTCAGAATTATTTTGGGGAGTCAATAAATAAGGGAGTTGGAAGACCACTGCTCTATATTTCACCAAGGTTAACTTTCTGTAGGTCCAACTTAGTGAAACATCCTATAATAATGTAAAATGTAATGAGACAAGGAATAGTAAACTCTTAGAAATATGTAAGAATGCCTGGGTGGCTCAGTCGGTTAAGTGTCTCACTTCAGCTCAGGTCATGATCCCAGGGTCCTGGGATGGAGCCCCGCATTGGGCTCTCTGCTCAGCGGGAAGTCTGCTTCTCCCTCTCCCTCCCCCCTGCTTGTGTTCCCTCTCTCGCTATGTCTTTCTCTGTCAAATGAATAAATAAAATCTTAAAAAAAAAAGAAACATGTAAACATAGAGGGAGAATACTAACTGGGATAATCCAGTTCTTTTGGATATTACAGGGGGCTCAGAATTATTTTGGGGTTGACGATGAGCTGTGTTTGAGGCTCTCCCTTAGTCTTTGATTGGTTCGTAATCTCCAAGCTATGCGACTGTCGGAGTAGACGAGGGTCCTTTCTCTGCCGTCACAAAGTAATCAAGCAGCTATGCCTTTGAGCAGCTTCCAGCTAGCCGGGCTGGAGCATAACCTCAAACTTGCTGCCACCCAGGGCTTTATAAAGAAGCCCACGTGAGGGAAGCAGTGTTGTGGGGATGTCGGCGGACACCGTCAGCTGTGCTGCCGAGATCTGACTCTGCTGTGATGCCTCAGACTCCGTAGAGGCAAGTTCCAGGGTCCGGATGAGGACATGGTTCCTTTCATTGCGGAAGACCCAGGGAAGACCTTTCTCATCAGCTGTGCATTTGGTTTTTTGTTTTGCTTTGTTTTTTAAATTTTTAATTTTTTAAATTTCTTTTCAGTGTACCAGAATGCATTGTTTATGCACCACACCCAGTGCTCCATGCAATCCGTGCCCTCCTTAGTACCCACCACCAGGCTCACCCAACCTCCCAGAGGTTCAAAACCCTCAGATTGTTTTTCAGAGTCCATAGTCTCTCATGATTTGTCTCCCCCTCCAATTTCCCCCAACTCCCTTCTCCTCTCCATCTCCCCATGTCCTCCGTGTTACTCCTTCTGCTCCACAAGTAAGTGAAACCATATGATAATTGACTCTCTCTGCTTGACTTATTTCACTCAGCATAATCTCTTCCAGTCCTGTCCATGTTGATACAAAAGTTGGGTATTCGTCCTTTCTGATGGAGGCATCATACTCCATAGTGTGTATGGACCACATCTTCCTTATCCATTCATCCGTTGAAGGGCATCTTGGTTCTTTCCACAGTTTGGCGACTGTGCCATTGCTGCTATGAACATTGGGGTACAGATGGCCCTTCTTTTCACTATGTCTGTATCTTTGGGGTAAATACCCAGTCGTACAATTGCAGGCTCTATTTTTAATTTCTTGAGGAATCTCCACACTGTTTTCCACAGTGGCTGCACCAACTTGCATTCCCACCAACAGTGGAAGAGGGTTCCCCTTTCTCCACATCCTCTCCAACACACGTTTCCTGTCTTGTTCATTTTGGCCACTCTAACTGGTGTAAGGTGGTATGTCAATGTGGTTTTGATTTGAATCTCCCTGATGGCTAGTGATGATGAACATTTTTTCATGTGTCTGATACCATTTGTATTTCTTCATTGAAGAAGTGTCAGTTCATGTCTTCTGCCCATTTTTTGACATGATTATCTGTTTTGTGTGTTGAGTTTGAGAAGTTCTTTATTGTGCATTTAGTTATTAAACTACTAGTCTAACTCATATAATCAACCGCGTTTCTCGCTTTCTGTTTCCTGCTAGAAAATTTATACCGAATTTCTTCATCTTCCCTGCAAATCAACAGGACATATGCTGAGTATGAATCTCATTGCTGGATTTCTGTCATTTTCTTTTCTTGGTCCAGACTTCCTTGCTTACTAGTGGCTTTGAGCTTCTGAAGTTCATCTTGTCATGTTGCATGGAGCTCCATAAGTCACCTTTAATTATACTTAAAACAAGGAGTGGAAAAAATAAATAAACAAAATAGTTACTAGGTGGCAGCCAGAAGGACTTCATCATTGTTATGTGAGCCAATCGAGGGGTTTAACACCAGGTTCGTGAGGGTCCTGCTCCAAGGACCCTCGCTTGCCCGGGACCCTTCCAGGACTCTGGAGCTAGTTTTGTATTTGTGATTTCACATCCTTTTTGTCTTCAAGATGACTGAGCCTCCAAATTGCCTAAGCTCGAGGCTCTGTGAAATATGCCCCTGCACCTGGTTTCATGGCATAATGACTTTCAGTAACAGCGGGAATGACAGCAGCATGGGGAGCAACAGAGCTCCAGTGCCTGGCGGGCAGTGCAGGCTCTGTCTCGGATAGGCTCTTACCCACGGTCCACTCAGTCCTGGAACGCTGGGGTCGGCCTATGGAGGCTCCGAGTGGCAGAACCAGCCCAGGCTTCACCGGCGATCCTATAACTGCACGCCCTTTATTTGACAGAGAGAGGAACTCTGTTGGGTGTCTAATGAATATTTTTAAATTTTTTAATGAATGTTAATTATCTCCTGCTTCTCCTGAAAATGTACCAGGTATATGAATGATGCAGCTAAAAATGAATTTCGGTGGAATAGAGACTATTCAGGAATTAGTTTGAGTATTTCCTCTAACACAGTCCAACGTGGGACGATCCTCAGTGGTGGCTTCTGGACATACACTAACCCTAACTTAGGCCAGGTAAGCCGAGGGGTCCTCCCTGAGGTGGTGACACGGGGAGCCACGACTCTGCTTTTGAGAGAACGTTTTGATTTGGGTTGTTCTGAGTTCATCGGAGAGATGGACAGAAGTGGAAGGAAAACCTGGAATAGTTTTTCATTCTTCATCACTCGGTGGACAGGAGGAGGAGATTGGCTGCTTTGGAGGAAGCCCTCTTTCCTAGGCATTCTATGACAAGAGCCTCTTTCTGTTTTGGATTTCATTTGAATCAAAATTCTGAGCTGGCTGCAGGGACAAAGTCTTATCTTTTCTCTCCACTGTCACACTGACATGTGAGATACCCGCTCTTTTTTTATTGCTTTCTATTTCTTTTTCTCTCTTTGCTTCAAGAACCAGGGCTAACCTATGGAAACACTGTCATAACTCGTCCTTGGTGCCACCGGAGCGAGTAAGTCCTAAGTGTCGGGAGTCCCCTGAGCAGGTCTCATCCCCCGTTCGCAGCACCAAACCTGGGGGTGGAATCCGAGCTTTTACCGCCGGCAGAGCCGACTCGGATGCGATGCCCTTTTCTCCTATCGCTGTGATACAGAAGAGAAGAAGACAATATAATGGGGTATTCTGGCTCTCCTTAAAGTGCACCGTGCGAAGTTTATTAGTGCTGACCCTGAAAATGACCCCTTCCACCTGCCGACTCTTGCCCCTTGTGTACTTCGAGGGGTGGCTTCCGATTTGCTGAACTGTGTTATTTGGAAAAAAGATAGCTTCGTGCCCTTTGCATGGAAGCTGGATTTTCTAATTATCATGATTTATGCTTTCCTGTCTCTGGATCCACAGCGATGTGAAATCCACTCATTTTCCCTGCTGTCTGGGTTTCCTGGATTTTGTAGGAGCTACACAGCCTGCTTTCTGGGCTCCCTGACTCTGGTCTTACCCGTGTGGACTTTCCTTTCACATGGCTGCCCGGAGTGGAGTGACCTTTACCTTCTGTGTGAAGGTCGCTACCCCCTGCTTTGGCTAACCACTTCCTGCAGCCACTGCGTTCCCCCAACATCCAAGTCAGTGTTGTTCCCTGTGAGCAATGAGCAGCGTCGTGGTTTCTGGCTTTGTATGTCGGCGTGGAACATTCTCCCCCAGCCCGTGCCTGCTCTGCCTCGCTGTCTCTTGCTCGTGTTAAAGTCATAGCGCAGAGTTGTCTCCTCTGAGAAGGCTTCACCGAGTCACCTCCTCCAACCAGCGGCTCCAAGGACGTACCTCTGCTTTGTCCCGTCTTAATATCCCATTGTCCCAGGGATGGACACATTATACACGGCATGAGGAGGTCAGTGGGATCCCAGGAGGAAAGAAGAATGCAGCTAGAAGGACGGACTTTACTATCACTTTAGCATTCTTACAGGTCCCAGGAAAGGGGCCGTGGACAGGGGGGTACATGGGGAGCACCAGGATGGCCCAGAGCCTAGAGAGGGACGGGAGCGAGGGGCAGGGTGATGCTCACCCTTTCCTGGGGTTTGCGTGCGAGAGGTGGGGCAGGGTGAGGAGTTTGGGACCGGGAGTTTGGATAATTTTGGCGAACGCTGGACAATAGGAGTGGCCTCTAGTAGCTTAATACCTGGCCCAGGGATGACCAGGGAAGAGGACTGTTGCCCCCTGGGGTGTATGTGCCAGCAAAAGAGATTTGGCTCTGAACTGGGGGGGTAGGCGGGACCCTGACAGGTAGTTTCTCCCCAGCCAGCAAGGTTTGCTGACATGTCAACACATTGTGATGTATGGACAATTTTTAGATATTTAAAAATATATATGTATATATAATAAGCCTGTGTATAATTTGGCCACTATTTTTTGTTTTTTGTTAACAACTTTACAGAGATATAATTAACTTACTAGGAACAAGACAAGGATGCCCACTCTCACCACTCTTGTTCAACATAGTATTAGAAGTCCTAGCAACAGCAATCAGACAACAGAGAAATAAAAGGTATCCAAACTGGCAGTGAAGAAGTCAAACTCTCTCTCTTCGCAGATGACATGATTCTTTATATGGAAAACCCAAAAGACTCCACCCCCAAACTACTAGAACTCATATAGCAATTCAGCAACGTGGCAGGATACAAAGTCAACGTGCAGAAATCAGTGGCTTTCTTATACACTAACAATGAAAATACAGAAAGGGAAATTAGAGAATCGATTCCATTTACTATAGCACCAAGAACCATAAGATGCCTGGGAATAAACCTAACCAAAGAGGTAAAGGATCTGTACTCGAGGAACTACAGAACACTCATGAAAGAAATTGAAGAAGACACAAAAAGATGGAAGACCATTCCATGCTCTTGGATTGGAAGAATAAACATTGTTAAAATGTCTATACTGCCTAGAGCAATCTATACTTTTAATGCCATTCCAATCAAAATTCCACCAGTATTCTTCAAAGAGCTGGAGCAAATAATCCAAAAATTTTTATGGAATCAGAAGAGACCCCGAATCGCTAAGGAAATGTTGAAAAACAAAAATAAAGCTGGTGGCATCACCTTACCTGATTTCAAGCTTTATTACAAAGCTGTGATCACCAAGACAGCATGGTACTGGCATAAAAACAGACACATAGACCAGTGAAACAGAGTAGAGAGCCCAGATATGGACCCTCAACTCTATGGTCAATTAATCTTCGACAAAACAGGAAAAAATATACAGTGGAAAAAAGACAGTCTCTTCAATAAATAGTGCTGGGAAAACTGGACAGCTATATGTAGAAGAATGAAACTCGACCATTCTCTTACACCGTACACAAAGATCAACTCAAAATGGATAAAAGACCTCAACGTGAGACAGGAATCCATCAGAATCCCAGAGGAGAACATAGGCAGTAATCTCTTTGATATCAGCCACAGCAACTTCTTTCAAGATATGTCTCCAAAGGCAAAGGAAACAAAAGCAAAAATAAACTTTTGGGACTTCATCAAAATCAAAAGCTTCTGTACAGCAAAGGAAACAGTCAAAAAAACAAAGAGGCAACCCACGGAATGGGAGAAGATATTTGCAAATGACGGTACAGACAAAAGGTTGATATCCAGGATCTATAATGTACTCCTCAAACTCAACACACACGAAATAGTCACTCAAAGTGTACAATGCCGTGGCTTTTAGTCCAAAGTTATGCAACCATCACCCTGATCAATTCTAGAACAGTTTCACCATCTCACAGCCAGAAAAGTGGGAACAGCCCAAATGTCCAAACTGAGAATGGAGAATAGAGGGTGGTCCATCCCCTTAGCGGATGTCATGCAGCCTTTCAAAGGAAGGAGGCACGGACCCAGGCTACAACGTGGACGGCCGTTGAAAGCTCTATTGGGCATGAAAGAAGGTGGGCTTTCCACTTAGTCTGTTGTTGTTCATTCCCGTTCCTGTCTCCTTCTTTAGAGAGTAGATACCCTGAGGTCAGGGGATGTCTTGCATGTTTTATATTCCCAGCGTGGTGTTTGGCTTACAGCGGGCACTTGGTAAATGTTGCTGGGATGGGAAGACAATACTGGAGACCAAACCATACAGACCAGAGACGTAAGAAGTAAATCCCAGGACAAGGAGCTGGACATTGTCTGGCTCTCCGATTCCTCAACTGACGATGAAAGACAGCAAGCTGAGGCAGACATGTCCCTGAAGGCCTTTTCGTTCTCGAAACTCATCCCTCCCTTCGCAACCATACCCAGTGAGGAACCGAGGGCTCTGCCTCTCCCTGGATGACTTCTGCATCTATAAGTGGACTGTGGCTTGAGCCACTTGCCCGGTTCTCTTAAGAGACTCTGAGGGTTGGGTTCCTCCCAGCCCCCCTCATCTGGCTCAGCACGGGGCATCAGAGCTTTGTTCCCCTCCCACGTGCAGCCCACGAATTTGTCCCAGCTGCTGCCTCCCCTTCTTTCCTTTCCCTGAAAGTCCCCTGCTTTGGTTTGCAGAGTCCTCCACTTATTTTTTTTTAAAGGCTTTATTTATTTATTTGACAGACAGAGATCACAAGCAGACAGAGAAGCAAGTAGAGAGAGGAGGAAGCAGGCTCCCCGCTGAGCAGAGAGCCTGATGTGGGGCTCGATCCCAGGACCCCGGGATCATGACTTGAGCCGAAGGCAGAGGCTTAACCCACTGAGCTACCTAGGTGCCCCAATTCCCTGTATTATCTTGTGAAGTGGTTTTCATTCCCAGGTTTTATGCTTGTTCAGGTTTGGCTCCCTTCCCGACCAGTTCCCTGACTAATAAATGCACAGAAACATGAAACACAGGCTTCCCCGCTGGCTCCGAGGGCTTCTAGAGCTGAGCTCACACAGCTCTACCACCGGAAAATCTCTTGGGGCTCAACTTCCGCTGAACAGTGGCTCCCATCTTTTTCCTAAATCTTTTTTATCTCCTCTCCTCTGCTGTTTCCCTGGACAACCCCTTTGATTAATGTCGCTGTTTCTAGAATTTTCTCCCATTCTCTCCACCTTCATGAATCCTCACTGGCCCGTCCGCACGCGCATCCCTGCACCCCGTCTCTGTACTCACCGAGTTCTTAGAAGCGCTGGGTCCTGCGCACTGTGCTGGGGAAGGGAGACGTGCCTGCTTCTAAGGTGCTTCCAAAGAATCCGTACGAATGTCCCCAGATAGCCGTGGAGACAGAATTGGGGGTGATGGCGACCATTCCTGGGCATTTCCTGGGTGCCAGAAACGGTGCTAATGCTCCACTCATCTGCATTTTACTGGTGAGGAAACTGTGGTGTGCGGAGAGGAGAGGGCTCATGAAGGACCACGCAGCTGGCCAGCGGCAGGCTGCCATCTGAATGCGGATAGCCCCGTTTCTGAAACCACGCTGCGATGGCTAATGAGAGGTGGCCTGGTGAACTCTCCCAGACACGGACCAGGCGGCGCTGTTGTGACCACGGGTCCATGCTGGTGCCACGTCGTGGTCAGGCATTGTCCCTGCCACCATCTGTGTGCGTCCGTGGCTTACGCCCTGTGTCCGTACTTGGTTGGGCATTCCTCTACGATTACGTGTCTAACCCCTTTAGGACCTGTAAGTGAAGAGCCATGTGTTGAGATTTCTAGTAGGCAGCAGCATGGGGATGATGCGGAAAGGAACCCAGACTGTTCTTGAGAGTTTGGGGAAACTGACCAATATGGCAGTTTGAGTGGTTATCTGTTGAAATGGTACCGCATTGGAATGACTTTGAAAGAGGAAGCAGAAACCAGGCAAACCGAAGGGCGTTGTGTTCCGAGGAGAGTAAGTCACAGACAAAATGAAAACAGAACGACAGCAAGAACACAAAACTCCAGCACGCGGTCGGATGTGGGAAGGGCGCGTGACGCCCTGGAGCCTCGTGCTGGTTCGGGAGAGCCAGGAGGCTCCGGGACTGCCGAGCCCGGCGCAGAAAGAGCTGCTGCTGAAATCCTCTGTGGTTCCTTTAGCTCCAGACGGGCCACGGGTGAAAGGTGTCCCCAGCTTCTCCGGATGATGTGGGGCTGCAGGGCTCCCAGTGTCCCGCGCTCCTGGGGAGGGACGGTTGCAGGAGTTCTCCAGCAGAGAGAATGTGTCGGCAAGGGGAAGGAGCTCAGAGGGATGGCGGGTTGGCCGAGGACTGCAGCAGAGAGCAGGAGGGACCACAGACCCGACCTGAAGGTCTGTTTGGCCCTTGCTGTGAGAACATTAGCAGCTTTGGGGATTGCAGGCAGCCCTGTTCCCACTGATGGCTACAAGTTGGCTGAAGTCTCCCCCAGCTTCTGTCATCCAACCCAGCCACCTTTTCCCTTATGCCCCGCAATCGGAGTCATCAATTTGTTTATCCAGCAGATGATTACTGACTTGCTATCGCCCAGAAGGCGGGGAAGGGAGACAGACAAGTAACTGGGCACCTGGGCAGGATCCTGGAGTGAGTCCGTGTGGTGGATGTAGCCGGACAGCGTGGCGGAGGTGAGCACAGTGCTTCCCCGCGGCACGGACGACTTTATTACCTCGTGTTGGATGCCGCCTCAACATAGGGTGTTCAGTAAACTAAACCACGTCTGCAAAAGATTGGTGGCCCTCCCAGGGGAATCCATGCTTGTTGAGTCCATCGGTTTCCTTGGCCTGGGACGGGAGCCCCTCTTCCCTTCTCCCGTTGCCACAGGATCTGAGAGCCATGGCCGGAGCCTTCAAACGCAGCCACTCCCGGGATTTTGCTTAGCGGCGTGTTTTTCTAGGACAGCGTTTATACTTGTCGTTAAGGTCTGACCTCTCCCTTGCTTAGGTTCTGGTCCCTAAGGCCAATGGCTCCCTGCCAGGTGGAGGGAGAGGACTGTGAGAGTAAACGCAGCCCCAGACCGCGGGGCGCGCACTCTTTAGCTGGAACGTCCCAGGTGCCCGATGGCTGTTGCTGACATAGGTACTTGGGCACACCTGTGCCAGCCCCTTCCCCGACACAGCCAGACACTTTTCAACAAAATAAAGAAAAAGCACCTTGTTGCCAAGGCACAGGGAAGCGGTAGTGCATGGTTTATACATGGCTTACTAAGGACGGTAAGACGGAGCTAGGTGCAATGCTGTGGCTCACGTGTGCATGCCGGAGTGACGGTCCTGGTCGTGGACAAGAGAGGATTTGCTCCCCCCACAGCTCGTTCTGCTTTGTTGCATTCATTCTGTACCCCGGGAGAGCCCGCCCCCTCGGCGTGGTGCCTCTCTTTGGACAGTGACACGTGGCTTTGCCCCTGCTGGCTGCCAGTCACTCTCTGGTTGCGTCGAGCTACAGCTTCATCAGTTTTTGTTTTATTTTGGTCTTGAGGCAGGAGGAAAACTCACAAATGTGTCCTGACTCCTCGGTCCGAGAGAGCTGATGCACAGGCGGGTTTGTTTTCCGCACAAACCTCGGAGAGGGTGTGGTTTGGTCCGTTCTTACACGGGAGGAAACCGGAGACCCCTAAGCTACAGAACTTGTGGAGGGATTGGGATGTGTTTTCCCGACGCCAGCATTGCCAGCTTACCAGTTCATGTCTTTTTGTCGTTGGATAAATATTGTGGTTTCTGTAGGTGGAAACACAGTCTAGTGGGAGAAACAAAGTCACTGTGCTCAGTTACAGGGAGCATCAGGGAGGGAGCCCGCGAGAGCTAAAATTGGAAATGGACTCCGGGGAGGGTGGTGGAAGGTGGACGGGACAGAACCCGATCGGGGGTCACACTTGGTCTTGGCCTTGTAAGGGACAAAGCGTGATTGCCAGGTGGGGCGGGGGTGGGGGGCCGGACGGCTGGTGGGCATCGGGTGCTTCGGTGCTGACGAGAAGAGGCTGCGCCGGTGCCCAGAGTGTCCAGAAGCAGAGGACCTGATGCTCAAAGCTGGGATCTCGAAAAAGTCACCAAGTGGTCGGCCATCCTGTGACCGGATCCTGTCCCGTTATAATTTATAGTGACGTCCTCGGGCCCTCACCGCCTCGTGTGAGTGTGGAAAAGAGAGTGATTGAATCAGCTTGGACATGTCAGAAGGAGCTCTGCAGAGAGGTTACATGTTTTAACAACTTAAATTCAGTTTGGTGAACCTACAGTGAGTGTATTAGTAGTTTCGGGGCAGAGTTCCCAGAGTCATCCATTGTGTATAACACCCAGTGCTCATTCCCCCAGCGCCCTCCTGTCTGCCCATCCCCCACTTTCCCCATCCCCCCCACCTCCCCTCCGGCAAGTAAGAGTTACATTTGAGCTGGTTCTGGAAGATGCAAGGTTTTATTCTGTCAGCACGCAGAGGAGGGCAGAATGACAAATGAACAGACGGAAAGAACAAAAAAATAGCACGGGGGGAGGGGCAGTAGCCGGTACTTTAGTCCGACTTTATATTGCGATGCTTTCTGACCTTATGGGAATTTAAAACCAGACTTCGATATTGCAAGCCATCTCAAAATGCCACAAGGATCCTACTATAATGATAAAAATTTCTGACCCTCAGATAGGCAGGAGATGTGGAGGAGGGTTTTCCGGTGTGTTTTCAGTAATGCCGCAGGAGCAACGATGCTCGCCGCTGCCCAGCGCGCTCAGCCTGCTGGTTTCTGGAATGAACAAAGGGAAGAAGCGCGTTCCTGCTCACGTTAGCAGCGTGGGGCGCGCAGCACGAGGCAGTCGTATGGATGAGCTAAATGGGAACAACCTGAAAAGGGATGCGTAACAGACGGTTTCCACGGCACAACTCCACTGTGCGAAGCCGCACTTCAGAAAGAAAGTTGAAGCCATTATTCTAAACGCGGCTCCTTAATCCACTCGAGATGGTTTCGCATTTGGACTGCAGCTGCCCTTAGGGTGAGGAGTTTGTGTTCTTCAGCGAAGAGCGACTTCGGGTTTTGCTTCCGACCCCGTATTTCTGCAGTAATGTCTACACAGCCCAGACCTTCGTTGGTTAGAGTCAGGCTTTCTCCCTGACCGAGAAAACGGCCGTGCTCCCGAAGCTCGCTCTTTCTGGTTAGGTAGTGGCCATCGCAAGCATCTACTATATCATGAAATATGAGGCCGGTGAAACCAGTCCTGAGGAGGACCCGTTACAGCCAAATGTACAGGTGGTCGTCGTGCAGTGGGAGGAGAGCGGGCGTGGACCCTGGCTCGGGAGAGCTGCTCTCCACAGAGCCCTGTCGTGAAATGCCGGAGGAATAAAATGCACGATTGAGGTGTCCTCTGCAGGAGAGGGCGGGAGCAGAAACAATAATGATTCAGTGAGCTTGAACCAAGCCAATGAAATAACCAGAACGCTGTGGACGTGTCTAAAAATCAGTGTTTCTAGCCCAATCAATCAGTCAGACTTCTAAGTCCTCATCCCCTCCTGAAGAGCATCAGGGGTTGTGAAGTCCTATGGGCATGGACAGCCTGGAAGTCATTGTCTCTGAACTGCGGCGGGAGTCAGGGACCGGGAGACATTTTCCCCCCAATTTGTTAATTTTTCAGTGTGATCCATTGCAAAGATATATAAGAAATCCCAGGTTAAGGCTTATCTCTATCAAAAATATGTTACACAAATACATCTGTGCTGGAAGAACTCAAGATAGACAGCATTCACAGATGTATGCCTCCTTTTCTTAACATTTCTGCAAGAATGATGTACTAGGTTATGGGGAAAAAGAATATCCTTGGGGCACCTGGGTGGTTCAGTCGGTCATGATCTCAGGGTCATGGGATTGAACCCCACGCTGGGCTCCACACTCGGTGGGGAGTCTGCTTGAGATTCTCTCTCTCCCTCTGCCCTCCCCCCAACTCGTTCTCTCTCAAATAAATAAATAAATAAATAAATCTTAAATACTTGCATATTCTTATGAACTTATATGATACTGGAGTTAAACTCCAAGGTCGTTGGAATCTTTGCAGCTGGAGGACTGGTGTAAAATTCCTCAATAATTTCTAGTATTAATCATTTTCTATATGTCCCATAAGGAACCAGGTACTGGGGTGTGTTTGTGTGTGCATGTGTATATGTGTGTGTTTGTGTGTATGCACACAGTCTGGGTCTCAGTGATTCAAGTCAGCTCAATAATTAGACGATAATTATCCTGTCTTTCTCCATGAATATCGCTATGAGTGTCTGTGTCTGATCGTGTGTAGCGTCTGGGGCCGTCAGTGCCTGTCCCCTTTTTAATTTGAAGATGACAGTATGGGGGTTGCCGAGCTCATAAAAAATAACAAAGTACTGATAGATACAATAAAACATATATAAGAGAAAAAAGAGAATGGTAAAAGCAGGACTTAGGAGTACTTTGGGTGGAGACAGATGGGACAGTGGTGGGAAATATGGCAAGATGAAGGCTTTTACCAGTGTCCTAGCTTTGATTTTCAGATAGTGGATTTATGAATAATTGACCTATTGAAAATAACTACTCAATTACATACATATAGGAATACAAAAAGACACACAAGCACAGAAGTGGGACGCAGGGAGACTAATGAGGAGGGTGGGTTATCAGTCAACAATTATGATTAAGTTAGTTCTGTACACTCAAGGTCCCAAAGAAAAAAATAACCCTAGAAAAGGACAGCTTCCTGAGGACTCAAAAGCTTTGAGATTTTCTCTGAAAGGCAAATAAACAAAACTGAGACTAAGAGAATGAAAACTTACGATAATAAGGGTAATCCAACTTATGGGTTATTGGTGTCCATAAAAAGAGAGCCAGTGTGGATTTTCAGATGCAACAAAGGCACAAACCATGGAAGGAATAACTGATAAAACAGAGTTTGTGAAAATGCAAAGCCCTTCGCTCCCAACAGGCAACATCAGGAGAGTAGAAAGCAAACCATGGAATGGGAGAAAATATTTGTAAAACACGCATCCAAGAAAGGACTGTTTCCAAGCATACAAGAACTCTTAAAATTCAACAATAAGAAAATGAATAACGAGGTTAAAAAGGAATAATGGGACAGTGACCTGAACATACGCCTCATCAAAACAACAGACGGACGATCAAGAAGCACGTGGAAAGACGCTCCACGGAGTACGTCATCGGGGATGTGCAGATGGAACCCACAGTGGCAGAGCCCCACATGCGTGCTAGAGCGGCCCGTCCCCAACACTGACGACGCCGTGTGCGGGCGAGGACCTAGACGCAGCCCTGGGAGCTCTCACTTACTAACTCTGAGAGTTCCAAACGGTACAGACACTTTGAAAACAATTTAACAGTTTCTCACAAAACTAAACACATTCTTACCATTCAATCCAGAGATCAACCTCCTTGGTATTTACTGGAATGAGTTGAAACTTACATCCACACAAAACCCAGGGTACAGGTGTTTATAGCAGCCTTATTCATAAGTGCCAAAACTTGAAACAGGGAGATTCAGTAGGTGAGTGGGTGGATACACTATGGTGTATTCTTCAGTGCTCAAGAAACAAACCAACCAACCAAGCAAGGATCAGGCCACAGAAAGAGGAAACTTGAATGTGTATCACTAAGTGAAAGAAGCCTATCTGATGAGACTACATACTGTGTAATTCCAACTGTAGGACGTTATAGGAAAGAAAGACCATGGGAACGACAGACCATGGGAACAGTAGAACAATGAGTGACTGGGGGAGGGGGGAGGGCGCGGCACAGATGGAGCACAGAGGATTTTTAGGGCAGGGAAACTGTTCTGCTTGATACTGGATGGCGGCTGCACATCACTATACTTTTGTTCAAGTCCATGAACGTCCAACACCAGCAGCGAACCCTAACGTCAACCGCGGGCTCTGAGCACTAGTGACGTGTGAGTGTGGTACCCTCCTTTGTAAGGCTGTGCCGTCCGGTGGGGCTTGTGGATAGTTGGGGAGGCCGCCTGTCTGTGGGAGCTGGACGCATGCGGTTACTCTCTGTACATTTCCCTCAGCTCTGTTGTGAACCTGAAACACCTCTAAAAATGAAGGTTATTAATTAAAAAAAAAAAAAGGAGGAAGAACCAAGAAAAATAGAACAGAAGCAAAAAAGACGTAATTGAAGTTAGCATCCTTATGTTGCAAAGAACTGGGTTGTCTTGTAAGAATGGAAAACAGATATTTATCTGCAAAAAAAAAATTTGCGGTAATGCAGAATAAGAGACAGCTATGTAGAATATATTTGCATGATTTTCTAGGTATTTCTGAGAGGAGCCTGCAAGGCCAGGCTTCAGGACGTCTGGACTCTGTTCCATGTCTGCCTCCAGCCTGTGGGGCTCCCAGTGGAAGCTGGTGCATCCGGGCGTCAGGAATTAAGTTAGATGCTTCCTAATCACAGTTCAAGCTCTAGCATTCCTATTTAAAACTTTTCCAGTAGAGAAGACAGTGCTGAATGCATAAGTAAGTCCGAGGATGCAGTGCTATTATGTTTTAGACAGCCAAGGAGAGAGATGCAGCCATAAAATATAGTCTAAATAAAAACGCCTGAAAAACCACAGCATCATTATAAGCACTGGGAATCAATACTAAAATTCTCCATTTTCTCCTGATATATTAACTTATGCATCTAGTTTTTCTTTTGGGAAGAAAAAAAAACCGAGGTAGCATTGATATTTTAATCATTCAGATCGGCTATTGCCTAGAATTAAAATCTATCAAAAATAAGTCTTAGAAGATTTTTTTATTTCCCGCAAAGAAATGAGAGATGAAAGGAATGTTTACAAATATCATTGAATGTATTTTCAAGTGAATTACAGCCTCGAAGCAGTCATGCCAAGTTTTTTAAATGCCATCAGTTTAATAGTTTAAATGCGATTAAACAAAAACTCTAAGAGTTGTACTTAATGACATCCAGCCACAGTTTTTGTTTTTTTTTTCCCCCCTAATTTTTGGTGGTTGTGCTAGAACTGT
This sequence comes from Neogale vison, assembly GCF_020171115.1. NCBI lineage: Eukaryota > Metazoa > Chordata > Mammalia > Carnivora > Mustelidae > Neogale > Neogale vison. Next base: position 206,569,947 of record NC_058101.1, read on the forward strand.
TTTATTTTTTTTTTCTTTTTGCTGAAGAAATGTTCTCCTGGTTGAAAGTCTGTCTAGGTAATGAAGCTTTATTCTTGTTTCAAACCTTTGCTCCTTTTCCGCTGGGAAATGCTCTGGTCTCCGGCCAGCACCTGCCTGCCGAGCTCACTCACTTTCCAAGTTTGTCTCTGGTTTCACTTTTCCCCCCAGTAGTTTTAGGAAGTCTCCCAATTTTGGCCAAACGTGGCACTTTGGTAGCACACGATTCCATTTACAGGGTTTTTGTAAGTTTGCTTGTGAGAATCTCCTCCCGTGAAATTCTCGAGGGCAGTGCTGTTATACTTCACTCATAAGAAGGAAGCGTCCATAAGACCTGGTATTTGCAGATACCACATTTGTGGTTGGCAATCCCTGCAGAGGACCGTAGCATCCATAAAGCATCAGACATAGAGCATAGTCATGATTTTTCTGAGATTCAAATGTCAGGCGAAAGCCCAGCATGGGACTGACCCTCGTCATCGTGTCTCAGATTCACGAAGGAACAGAGCCAAACTGCTCCCTTTCCGTATTGCCTCTGAGGAAGTGATAAAAATATTTCTTTGTACGCAACTGTAGTAAGTTTTATATCCTTTCTGGGTGCCAGGCGTCTAAGGCATAATGCTAATTGTTGATGGGCAACCCTCCTGGCTTCAGTTTAGCCGCACACATACAAAAACTCCCAGGACACATAGGTTACTGGTATCTTTGTTTCCAGTCATCATCCTTTATCGGGACATTCAGCAATTGTCAAGGTCCCGCAAGAGCCTTTATGTTTTCATTTGATTTTATTATTGTTAGTGTGTGTGTCTAGTGAAGATTTCTCAAACTTAATCTCAGGAATCCTCAACCCTTCTCTTAGGTATAATTATATTTTCCATATTTTATTTTTTATTTTATTTATTTATTTTTAAAGATTTATTTATTTTTAAGATTGAGAGAGAGAGTGCAAGCAGGGTTGGGAGACATTGGTGGTGGTGGGAAGAGACAGTCCCCAAGCAGAGAGCCTTCTGGTCACGGAGTATGGCATGGCGCAGGATCCCTGGACCCTGGGACATGACCTGAGCCGAAATCAAGAGTTGGACGCTAGCTGACTGAGCCACCCAGGCTCCCCACATTTTAAATTAAAACACATTTTAATGCCATCTTTGGGCTGGCCGATTTTCCCACAGCTTGGATCTTGGTACTTCCCAATTTACCGCTAATTCTCATAAGTCTGTTACCTGTGTTTTCTGCAAATTGATGGTAGAATCAGAAGTTTGATCTGACTGTTGTGCCAACCGCTGGCCTAGCCTGGAGGTGGTAGTTTGACATTCATTTCTTAGGAAGCACGTCATGTCTGTTTTCCCATTCTTCTTATGTTGGCTCATTGCTTTGGTCCGTAATTCACTGAAGGTTATGGAACGGTGGTCTTCTAATTCTGTTGCTTAGTTTTGTTTATTAGCTGAAATATACTTGTAAGGAAATGCTTTCTCTCACTTACTATTTGGATACCAAATGCTAAGCCCTTATGAATTATAATTCAGCACGGAGAAGGAAATAAATATTTGATTTTTTCCTTTTTCTTAGTTAGTCTTCACAATGATGACTTGGCTTCTTGTCATCCTCAGGCGATCAATTATAATTTTAAAATATTACCCAAAATATCGGGTAATATATACATCCGATAGGTTTTTATCCATGCAGGTGTTATGTGTGTGAAAACAAACTGTCCCTCCTTTGGCCAGCCGGAGCCTCTTCTGGGTATGTGCTGAGTTCTTCTGACATGATTCTGGTGGTCTGTCTTAGTTTCCTTGCTCTCTGGTATTTCCAGATACACCAAGCTCCTCTCCTACATTTTCTTCCCTGAATATGGAATCAGCCATGTATTTTAAGAAGATTATGTTTTGGGGCGCCAAGGTGGCTCAGTGGGTTAAAGCCTCTGCCTTCGGCTCAGGTCATGATCTCAGGGTCCTGGGACCAAGCCTCGCATCGGGCTCTCTGCTTGGCAGGGAGCCTGCTTCCGCCTCTTTCTCTGCCTGCCCCTCTGCCTGATTGTGATCTGTCTCTGCCAAAGAAATAAATAAAATCTTAAAAAAAAAAAGATTATGTTTTATTATGGGAAGTTTTAAGGCCATGATCTGGGTACTGGGATTGCTCCTGGCTGCTGGCAGTCCATTGTTTGAGGCCTTTTTAGAGGACAGAACTAGAATTAATGAAAAGATACAGCACCTCAGAAGTTTCTGCTGATACTTATAATTCAGATTTGGGATAATGATCTGTATGACCTCTTATGTTACATCTGTAGCTTCTGTCTTCTGCATGGTGTTGTTGGTTTTCAAGGATGTGGGGAAGACATCAGGAAACTTTTCTTTCTTTCTTTTTTTTTTAAAAAGAGCTATATTATAAATATTTTAATCTAATGGACCATACCAGCTCTGTTACAACTACTCAACTCTGTTGTGGGAGAGCAGCCCTAGACAAAATGTGAATGAATGGGCAAGACTGTGTTCCAATAAAGCTTTATTTGTAAGAACAGACACCTGGCCCATGTGCCATAGTCTGCCAACTTCTGATTTAGGAGAAAAATAGAATGCTGTGTATCATTCGCTTTTTTTCATTTTACTGATATATCCAGAATATGGGCACCAATACAGCTATCATGAATTATGATTTCCTGAAAATAAATGAAGTAAACTATCCACATCCTCCATTTTCACATGGTTTTCTTGCATCTGCTTTGTCAGACCATATTAGATACCGTCATTTCTCCCTTTTGAGTATCAGTTAATCTTGTTACTGTCAGTAACTGAATACATATCTAACCACCAGTGTTTATGCCCACATCTCCCAAGTCATCCTCTTTGAACAAAACTTGTTCTCTAGTAGATTCCTTAGGAAGTTTTCATGATGGTAACAATCCCAGAATTATTCAAGTATACGTTGTGCTTTAAGATTAGATTTGCTGGGTGTAAAATTTGGGGCTCTCCTTTTCTTTCTTGGCAATCTCAAGTATTTTATTCCTCTCTTCATGCATCAAGTATTGGTGTGGAAAAGTCTGATGATAATTTTATTTTGTTTTCCTAAGAAGTGTCCTCTTTTCCTCAATGTCCAGTGGATTTTCTTCTTCTTTATTAAACAAAGTACTTTTAATAATAAATGTCTTGGTGTTGGTTATTTTGGGTTGGTATTTACAGGTATTCTGTACTTTTCAAATATGGTTTCAAATATTTTTTATTTCAGTAAAGTGCTTTTGAATGGTAGTTTGTGTTGTTATGTTCCCTTTCTATGATTTTCTTCTTTAAATTCCCCTTTTAAACTAAACATACATTGTATCTTTACCACCTGTCTTCAGTGCTTGTCACTTTTGACAGTATTTTGAAATATTTTTTTTAATCTTTTTTCATTTTGCATTAAAATCAAAAGCTTTTGCTGGCTCTCTATTTCTCTGAAGGTGTTACTTGTTGTGCTTGTTTTCATGTTCTTGCTAGTTTTATCTTTATTTCTAAAATGCTCCTCTCTTTTCCTCTAGTTTTCTTTTCTCAAGTTCTATCATCATCTCATTTCTGAGTGTTTCTACTTCTTATTCACGTTGTTTTCTTCATGTCTTTTATCTTTGTGTTAGTTTTTGAATGGTTTTGAACTGCTATTTCACAGTTTTATTTATTTATGTATTTTGTGACTTCTGGTATATTTTCCACTGTAAAGATATTATACTCTTCCTTATTCTCTCGTTTTTTTTCTTGAAGTCACTTTTCTGCCACTTTTGATACATTTCTGTTTGCTACTTTTCACAGTTTGTGTGTGTGTGTGAAATTCCTTTTTCTTAACTTTTTAGGAAAGAGCTTGGTTCAAAAGTTGGATATTCGTCCTTTCTGATGGAGGCATAATACTCCATAGTGTATATGGACCACATCTTCCTTATCCATTCATCCGTTGAAGGATATCTTGGTTCTTTCCATAGTTTGGCGACTGTGGCCATTGCTGCTATAAACATTGGGGTACAGATGGCCCTTCTTTTCACGACTTTTGTAGGTACAGATGGCCCTTCTTTTCACAACTTTTGTAGCAACATGGACGGGACTGGAAGAGATTATGCTGAGTGAAATAAGTCAAGCAGAGAGAGTCAATTATCATATGGTTTCACTCATTTGTGGAGCATAACCAATAGCATGGAGGACAAGGGGCGTTAGAGAGGAGTAGGGAATTTGGGTAAATTGGAAGGGGAGGTGAACCATGAGAGACTATGGACTCTGAAAAACAGTCTGAGGGGTTTGAAGTGGCGGGGGGGTGGGAGGTTGGGGTACCAGGTGGTGGGTATTATAGAGGGCACAGCTTGCATGGAGCACTGGGTGTGGTGAAAAAATAATGAATACTGTTTTTCTGAAAATAAATAAATTGGGAGGAAAAAAATAAATAATAAATAAAAAATTTAAAAAAAAAAAAAAAAGAAAGAGCTTGGTTCAGATAGCTTTTGTAACTTTGAAGAGGTCCTTCTCTTGTTTATTTTATTTTCTTTCTTTTTTAACCTCTCCCCACTGCCCCCAGTGTTTAAAAAAGATAACAGTGTGCCTTCTGAGATTTCCTGGCTCTGTTCCATTCTCTTTTGTGTGACCCTCTCTTTCCTTTATCTGTGTTTTTGTGTCCCCTTCAGTCCTAACTCCATGTTCAGCCGTTTCTCCACAGGGTGGAGGGAGTGTCCGTTTCCGGAGGTCACTGGGCTTACACTGATCCGGCCCTTTTAGTCCTTATCATGGACCCATCACAGTGGGGCAGGACCCTTCCTTCTTCTGCTGCTCTCCATCTGGAACCCCCTGCTTTCCCACGAGTACCTGTTGACGGTGGGGCCGTGTGTTTCTGTTCTGTGCGTTTTCCTTACTGCTTTTCTCTGCCATCCACATGCTGATAACATGCATATTTCACAACTAGAGGTACTTTCCCCCACCTAGTTGTCTTTTAGACTTTGCAGAGGAGCCTTATCATCCTGTTTGTTGTAAACATTGATCAAGGGCTCTGGCTTTGATAACTAATTGTCCTGTCATTTTTTATGCGTGAATTTGAGAACTACAAAAAACGAGGTTGTCATCACCACCTTCATCTTTTAATTAAATTTTTTCCCTTAATCAAGTATAAGTGATCATTTGCTAAAATGTAAAAACAGGAATTGACCCAGAGCCCTGGGACAGAACTGCAAAAGGTACTGAAACAAAGTGCTTCTCTAAAAAGTCTCAGCACCACATCATTTTTTTTTCTTTTTTAAAAAATAGACTTTATTTTTTTATTAATTTTTTTTGTTTTTTATAAACATATAATGAATTTTTATCCCCACGGGTACAGGTCTGTGAATCGCCAGGTTTACACACTTCACAGCACTCACCATAGCACATGCCCTCCCCAGTGTCCATAACCCCCCCATCCCCTTCCCCCCAGCAACCCTCAGTTTGTTTTGTGCGATTAAGAGTCACTTATGGTTTGTCTCCCTCCCGATCCCATCTTGTTTCATTTATTTTTTTCCTACCCCCAAACCCCCCACGTTGCATCTCCACTTCCTTATATCAAGGAGATCATATGACTGTTGTCTTTCTCTGATTGACTTATTTCGCTAAACATAATACCTTCTAGTTCCATCCACATCATTGCAAAAGGCAAGATCTCATTTCTTTTGATGGCTGCATAGTATTCCATTGTGTGCATATACCACATCTTCTTTATCCATTCCTCTGTTGATGGACATCTAGGTTCTTTCCATAGTTTGGCTATTGTGGACATTGCTGCTGTAAACATTCAGGTGCATGTGCCCCTTCGGATCACTACGTTTGTATCTTTAGGGTAAATACCAAGTAGTCGGCACCAGATCATTTTAATGTCAAATTTTATTTAAAATTTTCAGACTGGGGTGCCTAGGTGGCTCAGTCAGTTAAGTGTCTGACTCTTGATTTCAGTTTGGGTCATGATCTCAGAGTTGTGGGATCAAGCCCCATGAGGGCTTTACACTGAGCATGGAGCCTGCTTAAGAGTCTCCCTCTCAAAAAAAAAAAAAAGAGTCTCCCTCTCCCTCAACCCTTCCCCCTCACCCCCTCCTCCCCTGCACATGCATGCACTCTTTCTCTCAAATAAAATGAAATAAAATAAAATTTAAAAAAATTTTAGGCCAAAAAAAAAAAATTTTTAGGCCAATCAATTCCATGAAGTGTGACCTTACAGGAAATAAAAAGCTAGAAATTGCTTCATTCATCTTATTTAGAAAACATGTATTGTTTATTTTTATTTATAAAGGATATAGTCTCTTAATTTTTTTTTAAAGATTTTATTTATTTAACAGAGAAAGAGAGCATAAACAGGGGAAGCAGCAGACAGAGGCAGAAGGAGAAGAGAAGCAGGCTCCCTGCTGAGCAGAGAGCCTGATGTGGGGCTCAATCCCAGGACCCTGAGATCATGACCTGAGCCAAAGGTAGATGTTTAACCAACTGACCCACCCAGGCTCCCCAAGAATATAGGCTTTTAAAAGTAATCACACCATGCAGAAACTTGTAAAAGAAAAGGCAGTTGCCTCCTGTGTATGAGTTTGCCTTAACAAAGTGCCGCAGGCTGAGTGGCTTACACAACAGAAACGTATTTCATCATGGTCCTGAAGGCCCGAAGTCCAGCATCAAGGTGTCCGCTGGGTTGGTTCCTTCTGAGGGCTGTAAGGAAGAGTGTCTTCATGCTTCTTCCCTAGTTGTTGATGGCCATCTTTGGCATTCCTTGGCTTGTAGAAGCATCCCTCCACCTCTGCCTTCATCTCCTGTAGTGTCTTGAAGGGATGTCTAAATTTCCCATTTTTATGAGGACAGCTTAGGATCCACATTACTCTGGTATGGCCTCATTGTAACTAATCACGTCCACAATGACCTTGTTTCCAAATAAAATGTTGTTTTGAGGTGACCTCAACATGCAAATTGTTGTGGGACATGATTCAACACCCAATGTCCTTTTCTTTTCTTGACATCATGTGTAACACCTAGTAATAATGTATATTAGCAGTTTGCTATGAGTTGTCTTTGTTTTTCTTTTATTAACTTGGTGGATACAGAGTCATTACCTGAGTTGATACACTTACTTCTAAGGCAGTGGCCGCCAGTGGCCGCCAGTGGCCTAGTCAGTGTTCACCTTCCTCATCCTACCTGGGAACAGAACCCTCTTTCCATTGAGGGATGAAAATACGCTTGGCTTCAAGACTATGTTTTTCACCTTCCCCTAAATTTAACAACTCAGATGAAAATGTCTTCCCTTTTTATCCCCCTTTCTCTGTGCGGAAGAAGATAAGATGGCGGAGCTCAGCGACCATCTTATTAACATGACGCAGTCTTAAAATGGATACCACGTATCAAAGACAGAAGCACAGAATGTCCGAATACATCTATATTTCTCATTCCAGTTGAAGTAACCACAGGAGCCCTTGACTGCCTATCTCTATCTTTATTTTATTTGAAAGAAAAATAAACCTCTAAATTTGTTAAGCCACCATGATTTTGGTTTTCCTTTACTTTCAGCCAAATCTAATTCTAACTGACACAGATATATTAAGTAATACTCTTAAACTTGTATTTCTCCATTCATCAATTTCATAAGTGAAACTGAATCTATTGATTTCTCCCATGACAGAGGAACAAATCAGCACATTTTGCTTATCCTCTTCTCAATTCTAACCCTCATTCATTTATTTGCCACAGCCATTTGCTGACACAGTCTGGATCTTATCCCGCTCCACAATCAGCAAATTATTTATACATTATTTATCTTTTATTTCAAGAATTGTAACGGCATGCAGTGACATTTTTACTCCCTTTGCTCCAACAATTTTGACTTATTCTGTGTTTAATTGCATTTAATGTTCGCTGCAATTTCTTTCACAAATGATTTCCTTAATTTGGGATTTAATCTATTATTTGGTTTTAGCGTCTACTGGTGTCATTCGAGATCAGATTCGCGGCAGGTGTTTGAAATCTGGAAATAACAGAGGCTCCACTAATACAGGAGTTCTTTCCCTCTCCCAAAAGAAGTCTGGAAGTAGTCAGGCCAGCGCCGAGACTGTGGCTTCATGAAGTTTTCAAGACCACAGACTGCAGGAGGGGAGGAAGCGCCGTGCCCTGCCCCTCCTTCACTCCTCCCCAGGAGCAGAACAGGGCGCCTCTTATATTCCTTTGGCCAAAACTTGGCCACAATGGCCCCAGCTGGATGGAAGGAAAGTTGGAATGTATAAGTTCCAATGTGGATAGCAATAAGCTGCTAAAACCAAGGATCCCATCGCTAAAGGAGAATTTTATGTTGGGGCAAAAAGAGGATTCTGATACAGTCTTCAAATATATATTCCCGATGAAGTGCATAAAAGTTGTAGCTCCTCAGTCATGAAAAGAGGAGACCATTTTGTCGTTTCTTCCACAAATCAATGAGAACTTAACAAAATGGACAGAATGCTGCAAACCGTTTGTTTGTAAATGACCATAGCATACGTGTAACTTCATTCTTCTGCGGAATTCAGTCCTGTAGAAGTCCTTGAGGCTGGGATTCTCCGTGAAGAGTTGGGGGTCTGCTGCTATGTCAGTATGCTGGAGGATTCTTCTTTGTCCTGGAATTAAGCAACGGATTGTTTATTATTTTTACTGGGGCTATGGGATGTCCTTTTGGTCTACAGATTCATGTGTCTTTTATCTCTGGAAAATTTTCATTATCTGGTAACTAATTTTTTCCCCCTTACCTTTGTTTTATTTTCTTTTTCGGAAACAAGTTTGAACATTTGGGGTCTCTTGGGTGATTATAGTAATCATTACCATTGATCGTGTGTTTCCCCCGGGTCACCTGCCTTCTGTCCTTCTGTCTCTCTGTCTGGAATATATATGTCTCCATACGTGATACATGTATTAAGTTACAGATATATCTGTAATCTACTGTGTAGCTATATGAATGGATTTTTATATGCATCTGTATCTCTGTATTCTCGCTTAGTAATTAAAATCACCATGGCTTCCCAGCTGAGAAAGGGGAGGCCCAGAGTAGGAAAGTAGGAGGCTGAGGAATGAATATTTACCTGCCGAGCCCAGACAGGATTCAAACCTGAATTCTCATGACTCTCAAGCCACTGCTTTTCCACAGCCTTGGGGGCTCTCTCTGGCATTCAAAGCGGAGAAGTGAGAGGGAGTTAGGGGCAGGGGGAGGCACAGTGTGGAGTAGTCCACGCCCAGGGCCGGCACACCTGTCCTAATTCGGGAAAGCCCAGTCGGGGCGTGGGGGCTCAGCCTTTCAGGAGGCTGTTGCCCGATGGGGCAGGTGCACCTGGCGAGGGTGCAAAAGGCCTGGGGTTCCAGGCTGTGATGCTCCAGGCACTCCGGAGGCCGACAGGTGTGCGGCGGCAAAGCGGCCACCAGGGGGCCCAGGTAGGCCGCGGACGGAGCGCCTCCATGTGGCCGCTGCTGGCAGGGTGGTCGGAGGTTTTGGGGACACAGAGGCTGTTACAGACAGGGGAAAGCGCGGTGGGTCCTGTCGGGGCTGCTGGTGGGACCTGGGGCTGCCACCCCAGGGACGACTGCACAGCGACACCCACTAGGTCAGTTCCCCTGCGTAAGTAGCCGCGTCCCGGGCAAGGTGAAGATGAGAGGGCCGGCCTGAGTAAGATTCTCGGAAGGAAGAGAAAGCATCTTCTTTATGTTCAAGTTCTCTGTCCACGGAGGGGTCTTGCCTGGATTACAGAGACCCCAAGTCCAACCAGACTCCCGAAAGGCCGTACAGAGAGCAAAGCCAAGCTTCCCTGCACCTGCGAGCCCACAGCCATCCTCCTGCAGCTCCCGGCTGGCTACAAACCCCAAACTGTGACCTTCCCGCTTTGTAGGTTAGCAAATGTCGTCCCCTTTTTGAGTATTTAAAACTCACTCTACCAGGCCCTGGACATGCTATCTCCTTGATTTTCACCCCAAATCTGAGAAGTGGCGTTGTCCGCATTTTCCCGGTAAGGAGACAAGCTCAGGAGGGTCGCAGGCCGGCTGAGGCAGGGCTTAGACTACGGTCTGTAAACCCTGATGCCGCAGGTCCCCGGGACACACACTGAGGAGCAGTCCTCTGAGTTTACAGAGGGGAAGCCAAGGCCGGGCAGGTCATGACTCGTTCTTCCCAGTCACCAACTTGGCTGGTGTTTCGAGTGCCGACTGCGTTTGACCTTGGACGGAGCGGACAGTGGGCCTGTGGCTTTGGTTCTGGCTCCGCTCTCTCTGTCCTCCCTGGGGGCTGCATGGTTATCCGTGCTGTTGGAACACCTCCCTGACCGTCTAGTACCTTCCTTTCTGCTGGAGACACACGAAATTTGCTTTCAGAATCGCACGGATATTTAGTGTGAGATGGTTTAACAAAGTGCCAAAAAAGAGGCTTCTAATAAAAAAAAATAGTCGAATGGAGCAAAGCCCAGGGCTGAAGGTTTGCTAGACACCACAGAGGACCAGGGCGTGCTCCGAAGTGAGAGAGAGGCTGTCAGAACGCGGATGCTCGGGCGTCTGTGTTTTCAGCATGAGCTACCTCACTCTGGGGGTGCGGGATGGAGGGGCCCTTGGTAGGGAGATCGTTGCAGAAGGCTGTTCCTCCTGGGGTCTGTACGAAGCAGACGCTGGCGCTCGCTCTTCAGTAGACATCTGCTGACCCGGCCTGCCCGACTGAAATCCCCCGTAGGCACGGCGTGCCCTCGGTCCTGTCCTGTAATGGCTCAGAACAAGAACAAGGTAAAGCCATTCTCTTCACCCAGTGATGGGGTGGGTAGGCCAGGCTGAGCGGCTCCCGATGCCCTCAGCACCGCTCCCCACCACCGGTGGAAAGGAGTAATAATGATTTCATCCACGGAGTACGGCGACGGCCGGGATGTCACCCAAGAGGGCCCAAACCCATGAGGAGCTTCTAGTAAGATGACATGTCAGGACCTGGGCTTTGGCCAGACCGCAGCTCGGAGATCCGCGGCTTCGGCCCCTCGCCGGGAAGGAGAGCTTCCAGCCTTCTCATTAGGTGGACGAGTGTGACGGCTCCGGCCTCGCTCAGCCCGGCGTGCCATGGGTCACCACCCGCCTGCCAGGTGTGGCAATGCCACGCAAAATCCCAGCACACTCAGTGAGTCAAGGGAAATCTCGAAAAAAATTATTATTTCTACTCCCCACAAGAAGACTCTGCTTGAGTCTCTGGTGAGGACTGTGAACCCACGTGAGGGGCTGTCCGTCTAGCCCCTCTTTTCTCCAACTCTCTGCGGCCTGGCATGCTTTTCCCTAGTACCTTTCTGAAATGCGTGTTGAAATGCACTGTGGGATGGATTTCGATCCCCTGTCAGCTAATTAACTCTTAAAATAGACTCACTAGCTTTCATTTTCAGGAAAATAATTGCTTGTCGAAGTAACACACCTATTTTTAATTCTATAGCTTATTTTAGCCACGAAAGAAAGAAAGAAAGAAAGGGAAAAAGGGAAAAAAAAAACCCACTTCTGGGACCATTGCAGAAGGAAGCGGGAGCGTGGGAAACAGCCACAGGGCTCTGTCCGAGCTGGCAGGTGAGCAGGAGGCCCCCAGAGTCGTTTCTAGAGCTAAGGACCTGGGACAGAGGGGCCTCACACCTTTTGCAGAGTCCGTATCGGTTTTCCAATTCATGATGACTTGAGAGGAGGGGTTCTAGGGATTTGCATTTAAATAAGCACCTCAGGGACGCCTGGGTGGCTCAGTTGGTTAGGTCTCTGCCTTCAGTTCGGATCATGATCCGAGGGTGCTGGAATCGAGTCCCCCATTGGGCTCCTTGCTTCTTGGGGAATCTGCTTCTCCCTCTGCCTGCCGCACCCCTGTTTGTGTTTTCTCTCTCTGTGTGTCAAATAAATAAATGAAATCTTAATAAATAAATTAATAAACACCTCACATGGACCGACCAGTGAGATTGAGAAGCACTGTCTGCTCCTTACAGTGCAAACCTGTCTTCTTGGAGTGGTAGAATGTGTGATGTGGGAGAGGCCTTGGAAATGACCTTGTCGCTAAAGCACTACCATCCGGGGATCCAGTACCAGAGCCCCAGGATGGCTGCTCTCACCTGTCAGGCCAATGGCACGTGCCCCTGAGTGGTTTTCCTGCCCTCCGTTCCCCCCCACGCTCCCCTCCCCGTTGCCTGTTCTGGCCTCAGTACTGTAGGATACGGGCAGGCAGAAGAGAGCAGGAATGACCTGAGAGCTTTCTGTTGATACACCCGTAGTCTGGAAGGATTCCACCGGCTCCGAATGCTAAACTGATTTAAGTCCTTCCTGGGCCAGCAGTTTCAAACACGGGGTCAAGTTTTCCAAATAGGACGTAATTCAGTCATTGAAATGAAGCAAAACCTATACTTAAACATTCTGGTGACCAGTGGGTGTTTTTCTTCTGTGTGGAAGGGGGCTTTCCCTCTAGAAACCAGCAGCTCGTTTTGACCCAGCTTACGGTGCACAAACTCAGGTGACAACTGTAGTTAATGGAGCACTTCTTCTGTGCTGATCACCGTGCAGGAATTTACACTCATCACGTCCCTTAGTTCACAACAGAAATGCAGCTGGCACCGTGTTACGAGCCTTCACATCTCAGACAGGGAAGTGACTGTAACTCAGGTACCTCCTTACGTTGACATAGATGACAAGCTGGGCGGTTGGGAATTGGAATCCTGATGTGTGTGATGTTAGTGTTCAAGCTTTTAAACCCGGTGTGTGAGAGCAAACCCCGCCATTGTCCCCTCCCTCGTGAGATGACTTCCCAGAGGACAGGCTGGGCATCACGCCATCGGGTCCCTGTTGGGAATTTTGAGACGCATCCTGCCCCTTGAGCTGCTGTGTTCGGAAAGACTGGTGCGTGTCTGGGAACGTGCCTCAGGGTCGTTGTTTTTCAGTCTGTCCGGTTTCGGGAGGTCGGCTGCACCCTTGCTGGGAGACTTGGCACCTGTAACAGCCGTGCAGAAGAAACCGGGAGAGAGGAAATGCTTCTTGAGTGCAGCTTTCCCTCGCCATGTTCTGCTATGGACCACCCCGTTCCCTTCCCTCTCCCACAGTCCACGTACCCATTCACTCGGTTCCCACATCTTGGAGGTTCTACTCTCCTGAGGGTCTGTAAATCCATCCCTCTTCCCTCTCCGTCTCCCTCCATCTGGTTTCTCATCCTTACTATTTGCCTCCGAACTTCCGTGTAGGTCGCTCCCTTTCTCAAGCCAATGGCCCCTTGTGTGAGCCTTGTGAGTAACTGTGGAGACCAATTAATTCAAATCCCCAATTCAGATGTCCACAGCACAAGTTCTTCGACAGCCTCTCCATAACTAACACCCCAGCCTACTTTGAGTCCTGGCTCCCAGTTTTGGGATTTGTGATATGGGAGATGTTAGCCCTGGAAGGGGGGTCCCTGGGAAGGCTGTGTGTGGAAGGTGGCACGGGGGTGGGGGCAGTCCTAAAGAATGAGTCTGTAGGGCGCCTGGGTGGCTCAGTGGGTTAAGCCGCTGCCTTCGGCTCAGGTCATGATCTCAGGGTCCTGGGATCGAGTCCCACATCGGGCTCTCTGCTCAGCAGGGAGCCTGCTTCCTCCTCTCTCTCTCTGCCTGCCTCTCTGCCTACTTGTGCTCTCTCTCTGTCAAATAAATAAATAAAATCTTAAAAAAAAAAAAAGAAAAAGAAAAAGAATGAGTCTGTAGGACTTGAATCCCACGGGGACAGCCTAGAGCGTGGCTGTCCTAGCCCACCTCTGATAAACTCACTGTTCCGGTGGTGGGCATGCTGACCCGAAGCAGGCGGGGAAGGAAGGCATGAAGAAGACTCACGGGAGGGCTGTAAGCTGTCGGATCACGGAGGACACGCTTGATCCAAGGGTGTGTTTCCCGAGCTTTAACCTACCTCCAAAGAATACCAGTGGAATTTTGAAACGAGTGTGGAGTGACTTAGGGCGACTCGGCATGCTTTATGGGGATCTTAGCTCCAAAGACATGCCGTCCTAAGGAGACCCAGTGCCTGGCTGACAGGAACATTGCCTGGACGACCCCTTCCAAGTCCTTGTTTGTCATGCACTTTACTGCGTTGAGTAATTCCATTTGGGACCATCCTGCCTTGCGTTAAAGACACTCTTGATTTAAAGCCAAACAGTTACACTGAACAAGCTGTTACTCTAACAAAGATATACTGGTTCCGTGTGTCCTGAATCTTTCAAAGGTACAGTGCTGTAACCCTGGGACTCTTGAGAAACCGCACTTACTCTATTTTAGGGAAGGTCTTGTTTTGGATACAGACTCCCCGCCCCCCATCAGACACCCCATTTGCATTTTAGAGCCATTCTCCATCTGATCACCAGCAGTGAACCCCGTGAACCCCGGAGAGAAAGCAGGAATGAAAGATGCCACTTGTTAACAAACCGTCCCTCCTTCCCCCTTCCCTTCCCATTTGACCAAAGCCCAGGGCAGCCGGGACGGAGATTTATGTTCTGGGAAGGAAGCTGGAGGGTTTCCTGAGTTGCTTGCTTGAGTTGCTTGCCAAAATGCTGAAACCAAACACTCTTCAATGAAAAGTGCATTGTTGCTTTTGTTTAAGTGCCATTCATGGATAATAAGTGAATTACCACAGTATGAATATGTTCGGTTCTTGATTCCCAATTTGTAGAAAGACTGTTAAAATATAAAACAATAAACACCAGTAACTGATCCACTGGGAAATTCTGTAGCTCAGTGAACACATAAACACATTGTCTTGATTTCAGCAGGGCCCCGTTTGCAGGCTGGGAGACTAGGGAACTGGGCAGGCCAGGCTAACGCCTCACCATTACCGCGGTCACCGAAAGACCTGAACCGGTGCGGGGTGCCTGGTGTCTGCCTCGTGGAGTGACGTGGACCCTCGTCCCCGTTGGAGTTGGTTCTGCGGGGGAGTGACCCTTGGGTGCCTTAACTGGACTCCTCGAATCCTCGAGTCGTGTGGAGTGTCGGTGTGGGGGCCGCACGCCGTCGGAACTTACTGTAACAGAAGTCAAAGATTTGGTTTGGGAAAGTCAGGGTAGAAGGACTTTAGGCAATGCCCTTTTTTGTTGGACTCTGAAGGCCTTTGTTTCCCTCGACACAGTTCCCTGGCCTGGAAGGAGCTGAGGAACAGAGTGGTGTTGTTCAGGGAGCGCGGTGGCTGACTTCTGTAGTTGGTTTCAGAATACATTCTGTCAGTGAAAACGCGAGCCTATCTGGGGCGCCATCTCCAAAAAGATCTCCCATGAAGCCCTTGGAAAACACAGACAAAAGCATGATGCAGGGTGTCTGATTTATACCTGCTGATGAGCTTGTGGATTCAAATAAGAAAATCCTTCTAAGTGCTTTTTTATTAGCATTTCTGTTTTTCCTTTAGCATGTGCCTGGGGCCTGGGCTTTCCTGGGCCAGTGATGGCTGAGTCCTACGCTCCTGTGTCAGAGAGGGACGGCCACAGAGTGGGACCTCTCAGGAGGCTTGCAGAGGTTAGGAGTTAGAACTAGGAGGGTGGGATGGTTTGAAAAAGAAGGGAGAGACCCCAAGAGAGAGACAGAAGCTGCAGCTGGGGGCTGGGCATGGGTGAGATGCACATGTACGGATGTAGGTGACAAAGTGGTCCCCCCCCATACTTTAATGCCATTTCTTCTTACTCCACTTCTCAGAGCTGCCGTTCCTTCCAGATGATGTCTTTTGGGACCCGTTTCCCCGGATTTAATCCTCCTTGTGATCAACATTCCTATTAGCTTTCTCTTGTCTTTTTAAAAGCAGCTTTTATTATAAAATATAGAACATGTATATTATATATAT
The DNA here is from genome assembly GCF_020171115.1 of Neogale vison. Lineage (NCBI taxonomy): Eukaryota > Metazoa > Chordata > Mammalia > Carnivora > Mustelidae > Neogale > Neogale vison. The sequence continues at coordinate 206,585,735 of NC_058101.1, forward strand.
ATGTGTGTGTGTATAGATATATATATATATATTTAAATTATTGTGAAGTGAACAGCTATGTAATCACCACCCAAGCCAAGAAATAAAATACCAGAGTCAACACCCAGAGTCCTAAATATTCTTTCCTATATAAACTTATTATTCCCTACCCAAGAGATCATTAGTATTTCAACTTTTTTATTAGTAATTTTCTCCTTTTCCATTATAGTTTGGTTCTCAATGTAGTATCCCTAAACAATTTAGTTGAATTACATCTCTCTCTTTTTTTAAAATCATTGTGTAAATGGAATATATATTTTGAATTTTATGACGTAGGTTTCTTTCTTTCAACATTATGCTTTGCGTTTTCAGTCATGTTGTGACATGCATTTGTAGTTTGTCCATGCTTAGGCTCGTTCAACCAAACATGACTGATCCTCCAGAGTTTCTGAGTTAGTAAATTCTGGGCTGGGGTCTGAGAATCTGTATTTCTGCCAGTGCGCAGGTGACTGTGACACTAGTGTTGTGGGTGTCACACGTTGAGAACCACAGCCGTGTAGTGACTATATTACATGTATATACCATACATTATTCATTCTGTTGTTGTCAGATATTTGGGTTGTTTTGGTTTTAGACTATTTTGAACAATGCACATGTGAACATAATGGTCCCTCTCTATTGGCTTTTATTTGCCTGCCTTGTTGAAGTACAGTTTTGCTGGGTATCGTATTCTACAGTGGCAGGTACTGAGCATTTTGAAAGTAATATTTCATTGTCTTTTTTCTGGTTTCCATTACTCCTTTTGAAAAGGCAGCTGTCAGTCTGACTGTAGCTCATTTAGAATTTCTTGTGAGATTTTTCTTCTGTGTTTAAAACCTGCCCAACACTGAATTTGTCATTTTTCTTGTTACAAACATATTCTTCCTCTTCCCCATGCTTCATGTGGGGAGGACCATAGGACAGTAAATGATGTAGATAACCTGGTTATTCAAACAGGATCCTTGAAAGGCATCTTAATTTCCTCCTTTGCGCTCATCTTGCCATCCCACCTCCTCACACAATTATCCAGACTTATCATTGCTATTCATAGTAGCTTCTAGTGTTTAGTGAGAACTTATTTTGTGCCAGACACTGCTAAGCACTTTACTTTTATTAGCTTATTGATCTACTGCCCAAATAGCTCTTTTTCCCAACCTGATTGTATTATTCTTACAGCCGTGGACCCTAGTCCACTTGTTATCTTTTTTTACTGAATCTTTTCATCACTCTTGCCTGCACTATCAGCTAATCTAGTGAGATGTCACTGTGATCTCAATAAAATGCCGATTTGATGATATCATTTGGTTTAAAAGCTTTCAGTTGGCTTCTGTGTAGCAAAAAGCTGCATAGAGAAGAGAGCTCATTAAAGCACACAATGCCCTTTCCTGGTCCCTGTCTACTTCCCCGATATCATCTCCTTGTTAACTTCATTGACCCTGCTTATGAAATGGTTTTGCTTGTGTTTTTCCTCTTTCCCTGGAATTAACAGTCTTCTGACTTTCTACCTATTTTTAAAACTAATCTTAAATATTAATCCCCAGATACTTCTTTGTTAGATTAGACTGTTTTTCAACAAAATATTCACTCCTTTTCACCACTAACCCCCAGTTCCGTGGGAGAAGTATACCTCCTTATCCTACTGATAAGGAGCATGGCCATATGATGTTAGTTGTGTCCATGGACTATGAGTAGAAATGACTGTGTGTGAGTTTGGAGCCTCAGTGGGGCATGGGGCATGGTGTGTTTCGACTCACTGCTCTGAGATGTTCAGATATCTGGGGTGAGAAAGACATATAGCTACTGGTCTCAAAAAAATGATTGTTTTTCAGGGGTTTGAAGTGGCGGGGGGGTGGGAGGTTGGGGTACCAGGTGGTGGGTATTATAGAGGGCACGGCTTGCATGGAGCACTGAGTGTGGTGAAAAAATAATGAATAATGTTTTTCTGAAAATAAATAAATTGAAAAAAAAATGAGAGACACATGGAGCAGAATTAAACTTTCTAAAGCCCAGAACCAGCTCAGTCAAATCTAGCCAAGTTGAGCCTAAGCCAGCCCATCTACGTGTATGTGAGCGAGAAATGATCATGGTTTTAGGTTACTGAGACACATGGCGTATGCTGACTGATTGCCCACCCCTGTACCCTTCCCCAACCCAGTAACCGAGGTGTCCCTCCTTTGTACTCCCTAGTCCCCTATGCTCATGTTTACATAAAAACAATTATACTGCGTTATTCATTACTATATTATTGACCCATTTTTATGCCTCTCATTCTTCTTTAAGTTGCTTGGGGATAAATAATATATTGCATAAATGTTTTTGTATCAGTGCTTATAATTACATTCTATGTAATAGGTGTTTTAAAATGCTAATTGAGAAAATGAATGAATGAAAACTTGTATTTCTAGTAATACTGATAATTCGGTGTTTTCACTGATGCTCCCACTCAGAACAACTAAAATTACCAGATAAAATAGGGGAAAAAAATCTATGTTCTAGCAGGGAAATTATGACTCTTAGAAGTTAAAAATAATGAGAAAATTGAGAACTCAGAGAAATCATCAGAACTGCAAAGATAAATTTTGCCCTGGGAGCAACTGGGAAGCTCAGATGACGGAGGCATTCCTTTTGCAGACAGGGTGGCATGTACTTGGAGCAGGACCCAAAGCATGAGTCCACGGAGGCAGAGTCTGAGTCAGGGCCACTGAGGAACGCTGACATCACAAAGGGCTCCACCATCAGTGCAAGGGGGAGCAAGAACTCTGCATGTCTGACGTTTCGCTGTCCAGTAGAAATGAAAGGTTCTTCCCGATGAATTTATAATGATGATCTGGGTTTGCACAGCTCGCAATCACGTGATGCCAGTGGTCCATTATTCTTCATTTTGCCCTTGGATTTGTCTTAGGTTCATGTGTCTCCAGGTGCCTGGCAGAAGCAAATGCAAAATCTCCGTGGGGAGCCCGTCTCTAACTCTGGCCCCAAGGAATTCCCAACCAAGAATGAATTTCTAAGGCATATGAGTTTTGTTTTAAAAAAGGAAGGAAGGAAGGAAGGAAGGGAGGGAGGGAGGGAAAAGAAACAAGAAAAAGAGAGCAGTTTCTGTGAGTGTGAACAGAAGCAAGAGACAGCAGAATCACGCCCACGAGACTTCAGATAATGCAGTTACTAAAAACAATGTAAATGACTGCGCTTACTATGTCAAGAGAACAACAGATGGGGCTTATGAGTGAATGAAGGTGGGAGGGCTGAGCGCTGTGGGCAGAGGGACTGGTGCCTCTGACCATCCAGACGACCACACTGACATTGAGCAGCTATTTGAAGTAATTCACATGGACTTACTGAGTTTCTACTATACACCAGACCATAGGATGGGAAGGAGGAACGCGGGATTGAGAGGTCATATTAGTGCCACGGGCTACTACTGGTGGCTTTATGCCTTCTATGAAGATCGGTCAATCAGCTACCATGAGAAATGCAGGCTGGAGAGGGACTGGAAGCAGTAACGAGTGTAAGAAGGTTTTCAGTCCACTGTTGGAGACCAAAGCCCCCCCACCCCCGGAAGATTAGCGCATGTGGGTGCCGTGTGGAAGGGTGCCAGTGCCAACCGGCAGCCCTTGGGCCTTTGTGCTGGGTCCCGAAGGTGGTGCTGCGTCGCTCACCGGCTCCTTCCCTGCTTCACCGCAGGCTCGCTCGGTTGAGATCTTCCAGGAGACCTGGGAGACTAAGTGAAGCCTCGGGCTCATGCTTCGTGTGGGGAGGATCGGGGAGGTGCACCTGTTTCTGCTGCGCTCTGGGCCCGTTGTGGATCTCTGGTTCTCTGGCCGTGGGGCATCAGCGCTTAACACACGGGCTCAGCTCTGGTCCCGCAGATCTCCTTGGGCTCCATGATGAAGGGTGCCAGCCCCTCCTGCAGGATGTCGGCATCGCCACGTGGGAGGTCTGGGGCAGGTGGGAGGTCCGGAGCAGGAAGTAGGCTCCAGTCCGTTCTCGGGGGCCACAGCTTGTCTTTGGCCCCACACGCCATGTCCGTCCTTCCTGGCTGCCACCTGCCCTGGCGATGTCAGGCTCCGGTACCAGACAAAAAAGCAGCATCCTTGCACAGACCGTTGCCGGCGCTCATAGCTGCTTGCGCTCTGTTCTCTACAACAAATCCTTCATTGCCTACCCCTCCTCCTGTCGACTTCTTCCATCAAACCCCGAGTGACAGAAGGAGCAGGAATCAGCCCAGCAGCCGACCTCGTTCCAGTCCTTCTGTGTTTGGGGCACAGAAGTCATTGGATTTTCCGTGGCTACGTGATGAGCTTAGCCCTTCTTTTTTTGTGGCTGCAGCTAAGGGAGCTCTGTGGCAGGCCGTGGAGGGCCACGTGGGCTGCAGGGGCTGGAGGCTGTGACGTGTGGGATCACAGCACTTCTTCTGAGTTTTGTCTCAGGACCCCCTAAAAACTCCTGAGCACCCAGCCAGCTTTTATTCTTGGGGCTTCTATCTACTGATATTGATCATATTCAAGAGGAAGACAGGGTCATGTCCTTACTAATTCATTTAAAAAGACCCATCACAAACCCATGACATGTTACTATAAAAACACATTTTATGAAAATAACGGCCTTTTCCAGAACAAAAATAAATGCAGTACAAAGAGTGGTTTATTTCCCGACCTTTCTTTTGCAAATCTCTCTAACATTCGGCTTAGTAGAAATCAGCCAGATTCTTCTGTCTGCTTCTGCGTTCAAGCTCTTGTGGTATGGGGTGCCGGTGGCCTCAGGGAACGTCCACTGTGCACCCGTGAGAGGCGAAGAGTGGAAAAGACAAATGTCATCTTAGTCTTCCTGTGTGAATGGGTTTGTCACGGAAAGGTTTTGGGGATCTCACATGTTCCCAGGCCACACTCGAGGACCTCTGGTCTCGTGGAGTGGCTGGTTTTAGGTAGGAATGTGGGCGCTCAAGACGTGTTCGGGTCAGGGTTTGAAGACAGAAAGTCCTGGGCTGTCAGTGGCTATCCCAGCTCTACAATGCATTTCAAGGGGTTGCGGCGGGTGGGGGCGGGTAAAATATAGCCAGAAAACTGGATTCCGCCCCTTTGCTACCAGAGACCGGGACCACATTAGTTTTTCTCAGTACCTGTCGGGTGTCTGTGGAATGGGGAGTTTTCTCTCTAAGGATGAGGACGAGGAGGTGAGAAGCCAAGAAATGTTAAGAAATGTTTTAGCGTTTTGAGTTTTAGTTTAGAAATAGTTTTAGCAGAATTGTATGATCCTATAGAAAATAGCGGGCACATATGCTAAGTGAAAGAAGTCGATCAGAGAAACACGATTATCATATGATCTCACTGATAGAAGGAATTGGAGAAGCAAGACAGAGGATCATAGGGGAAGGGAGGGAAAAATGAAACGGGCCAAAATCAGAGACGCAACCAAAGAGACTGAATCTCAGGACACAAACGGAGGGAAGCTGGAGGGGAGAACGGTGGGAGGAGTGGGGTACCTGCGTGATGGACCCTGGCCAGGGCATGGGCTGTGCTGAGTCTTGTGAACTGTGTAAGACTGAGGACTCATAGACCTGCACCCCTGAAGCAAGTACTACATTATATGTTAATTTAAAAAAGAGAAAATAGTGGGTCCAAACCAGAGTTGTGTGTAGGGTGACGGGTTGAGCAGTGAACCCCACAGTTAGACAGAACCAGAACTGAAGTACCCACAGACTCGGGCTGTGAGCTGTGACGAGGCCCCTGTGCCCAGGGGCTTGGGGGTTACGAAGGAGGGAGCACGGCCTGGCCCATCGTTCCCGCACAGATGCCCATGGCCTCATTCCCGCCCACACACGGGCGCCACAGACTGTGAAGGGCGTTTGCCCTGAATACTTTCTGTATTCGCCAGTGTCGGCCACGCTCACAGGAGCACACGCACAAGTGTTTTTCCCCTGTGCCTAAGCATCTTCATCGTCCCCAAGCGCAATGCCATCCGATGCCAGCGGGAGGGGCAGGACAGCCAGGCAGCTCTTTCCCTGTGAAGCATTGGGCTCTGTCCCAGTGGTGACAGACACCGGGTTTAATTAAGTAAGTGCTGAGTCTCCTTCTCCTGCGTAAGTGTGGAATGGAATGAAGATTCTGGGCTCATTCATCTGCTCTGGCTTCGGGGAACTTTGTCTTCCCTGACTCCTGCAGATGGGACCACGCGGGGGGCGGGGGGGTGATGAACCTTCCGCACAGTGAACGCGGATGCTGGCCTCCAGGCTCCCGCGGCTGCTTGGTCTACGTCCCTGACCCATCAACGTTGGAAAGTACTAAGGACAGCAGCCTTGCAATCCTGAGGTCTTTTCTGCATTCCTATGTTCACTTTCATGTCCACACGCAGACATAAGAACCTAACGTTGTTCTTGTTTTAAGAAAGGTGTATTCGATGTATTAAATGCTTCTGTAACTCCTGGAATTTGTTTGGTTTTGTAGTGGAAGTATAAAGGGGAAGGTACATAGCAATGAATATGTACATTTTTCTGGTGCAAACGGTCATGTGTTCTACATGGAGGCTGGCCAATGGGCCAGGGACCCAATAAAAAATGATTTTCTTAATTAATGTGCACATTTTAAAGTTTGTTTTCTTGAGGACACGCTATGAATGGCAATGGTGTCTATTTTTCTTGATTGATTGATTGACTGATTGATATTTATTTATTTATTTATTTATTTTAAAGATTTTATTTATTTATTTGACAGAGAGAGATCACAGTAGACAGAGAGGCAGGCAGAGAGAGAGAAAGGGAAGCAGGTTCCCTGCTGAGCAGAGAGCCCAATGCGGGACTTGATCCCAGGACCCTGAGATCATGACCTGAGCCATAGGCAGCGGCTTAACCCACTGAGCCACCCAGGCGCCCGACTGATTGATATTTAAAGATTTTATTTACTTGAGAGAGAGAGAGAGCAGGCATGAGTTGGGGGAAGGGGCCAAGGGAGCGGGAGAAGCAGACTCCCCGCTGAGCAGGGATGCCCTCCCCAATGAGGGCCTCAATCCCAGACATATAGGCAGACACACACACACACACACTCTCTCTCTCTCTCTCTCCCCCATATACACCACCCAGACACCCCTTTCTTTTTTTTTTTCTTTTTTAAAGATTTTATGTATTTATTTGACAGAAATCACAAGTAGGCAGAGAGGCAGGCAGAGAGAGAGAGAGGGAAGCAGGCTCCCCGCTGAGCAGAGAGCCCGATGCGGGACTCGATCCCAGGACCCCGAGATCATGACCCGAGCCGAAGGCAGCGGCTTAACCCACTGAGCCACCCAGGCGCCCCAGACACCCCTTTCTTGATTAATATAAAATGGCTTTAAGAGCTATGAGAGCTTGCAGATGCAACCACTTATTTGTCTTTGGGTATGTGGGGTGTGTTATGTATGGGAGTGTGTGTGTGTGTGTGTGTGTGTTCATATATGTCTGGGAAAACTCCCGTGTTTTCTGTCTATTTACAGAATACTCTGTATTCAAAATGTGGAGATTTTCCATGCACCTGGTCATTCTGTAACCCCAGCTGGGTGTCCGACCGTCTAGTTCCATTCTGACATTATCCATCTGGAGGTAGCATCAGATCCCACAACACGGCCCCGTCCCACGGCAGTTGTCCGTTGGAAGTGCAGACTGTCACCTGTGCTTCGGACCAGCTAGCTATGGACTGGAGGCTCCTGGGATCCCCTCTCCCCCTCGGGTTCCGTTTAATGTACTAGGGCGACTCACAGAACTCAGGAAATGGTTTACTTACTAGATTGCCAATATATTACAATCATCTACCGCAGGAACAGATGAAGAGACGCACAGGGCCAGGTTAGCGGGAAGCGGTGCGCGGCATCTCCGTCCTCTCCTGCCCTGCCCTCCCAGCAGCTGCGCGTGGGCACCCCCAGGAGGCTCTCCCCAGACCGGGTTTTTTATGAGGGCCCCGTTATGGAGGCGTGTTTGATTCAGTCTCTGGCCGTGGAGGATTAATGCAACCTCCCAGCCCGTCTTCCCTTCCAGGAGGTAGGAGTGGGCTGGGGCTGAAGGTTCCAGCCCTCTGATCAGAAGTTTGGTTCCCCGGGGAACCAGCCCCCGTCCCCCGTTTCTAGGACTTGCAAAAAATCATCTCATGCACATAAAATCAGGTGTGGTTGGAACGGGCTTGTCAGGAATAACAACAGTCTCCTTTCTCATTTGTGGCTCTTACCGCTTTGGAAATTCCAAGGGTTTTAGGAACTCTGTGCCAGGAGTGGATGAAAACCGAGTATACATTTCTTATTATAAATCACAGTATCGCGGTAGGCATCTGGGCGTCTGTATGTTCATGGTATTGGCCGCTCCTCAGTGGGGTGGGGGGGGGAAACTCCTCATTTCACCAGCCTCTGAAACTGCATGGGGAGTAACATTGAAGCCCCCTCGACCTAAGTGATTTTGTGCATTTCTCAGCTTGCTTGTGGTCTGACTTGAGTTTTAAGAAAGCATTCTTAACTATTTGGGGCATCAGGCAAGTATGGTAATCTTCTATTCCTATCAGAATTGTTTATTTATTTATCAAGTGATCTCCTCTGACCCCTTATTGAAAACCTACAAGTATGAGTCCAGAAGACTTGTTTTAGCAGAAAATTTAACATTATTTAATTTACATGATTTAGGCAATTTACTGACTAAGGCAATGAGAGAGATTATATAGAAGAGTCATTTGCTCTCCAGAGACTGAAAAATCTTCCTTTCCTGCCAAAACATTGTTATGAGAATTTTATCGAATGTCAGAAATAATTTGGGCATTAGCTCGTGAACTTTCCTTAACTCTATATACTAATATTCTAGGGTTTTAGTATCTAGTCAATAGAATTGTCTTTTATAGTTTAAAAAGTCAATGCTGTTAAAAGTCCTGTAGAATTCAAACTTCCTCAATCGAAATTAAAAATCAAATTCATATTAACTACTAATCTTAGTTGTTACTAACATTACTAATTCTGTAATGTTAACAAAATATTTAAAGTAGCTTAGTGGAGGAACTGAGAATGTACACTTAGGTCAGAACCAGGGTGATGATCTCTCTTAGGTAACTATTCTGCAACCAGTTTCTGTCTAAGCATGTGTTTAAAAGTACAAGATGTTGAAAGTAAGAGGGGTTTTTATTTGTTTGTTTGTTTGTTTTTTAAGAAAAAGGTTAATCTATTAATATTGAATTTGCGAAAAAATACTCCTTCCCTGTCCTTTCTGTCAGTCATCATTTTAGGTTACAGGCAACACATTCAACTCCACATTTTTTCTAAGTGTATTTATTTATTTGTTTAAGTAATCTGGGCACCCAGCATGGGGCTGAAACTCATGACCGGGAGATCAAGAGTTGCACGCTCCACCTTCTGAGCTGACTGGGCCCCTCAACTCTGGCATTTTAACATATATATATATATATATATATATATATATATATATAACATATATATATATGTAATTTATTTATTTATTTGATAGAGAAAGAGAGAGAGAGAGCAGCAGAGGGAAAGGAGGAAGCAGGCCCTCCTCTGTGCAGGGAGCCCAATGAGGGACTCGATTCCAGAACCCTGGGATCATAACCAACTCTGGCACTTTTAAGGAAGATAAAAAAAGGGACACCGGGGTGGCTCAGTTGGTTAAGCAGCTGCCTTTTGCTCAGGTCGTGATCCCAGCGTCCTGGGATCAAGTTCACATCGGGCTCCTTGCTCGGCAGGGAGCCTGCTTCTCCCTCTGCCTCTGCCTGCCTCTCTGTCTGCCTGTGCTCGCTCTCTCGCCCTCTCTCTCTCTGACAAACAAATAAATAAAATCTTTAAAAAAAAAAAGGAGGATAAAAAGGGCACTATTTTTTTAATTAATTAATTTATTTTCAGGAAAACAGTATTCATTATTTTTTCACCACACCCAGTGCTCCATGCAATCCGTGAAGGGCACTATTTTTATAAGAATATTGGGTAGGTTACAGGAGTGCCAGGAAGGTTGTAGAATCGGACTGAGGAACACACGCCCCAAATCATGCCACAGAACTGCTCAGAAGGAAGTGTCATTGCTGCTCCCACTAAGTTTCAGGTGTTACCTTTTTTTTTTGACCACCACCAGGACCTGCACAGGAGGCTCCAGGAACCCTCGGGCGGCTGGATCCTGCTGGCCTTGGTGCTCCCTCTTGCAGTGGCCAGCGCGCTGCACCCGCTGAGACCCGCCGCCTTGCTCGCTTCCTGATCCCAGGCTGAGAGGTGTAATTCAGGTCACCTCCCACACCTTAGCCTCAAGGGAGGTGGGGAAGGAAGCACGTGCATATTATTTTTGGTATCAGGGGAGGGCAAGATTTTCTCCTCCCACCAGGATTCATTAGGAATTCATTCATTCATTCTCCAAACCTAGGAGAAGTAGGGCTCAAAATCTGGGTGGCCAAAAAAGAAATGAAAAATGGAACATTCCAAGATGACTTCACCCTCCCGCAAATAATGGAATAAGGTGGAGAGTCCACCTAAAAATGGGAAAAGAAAGCCACCGACAGAGGAAATCCTATATCCTGCTGGTTACTTTTGGTTGATTGTTCATAGGTTGTTCACGGCGAGTGCGTGACCTGCTAAGAAATTTTCACGCCGACCATAAGTGGTGGAGTGTGCTTCCTGTTGCTTCCTATGTACCTGGCATCCCAAAGATTCTGTATTATTGAATTTATCCTGGATTATTTCAGGACTGCAGGGACCATACTATTCTTGGGTCCTTCCTGACGATCTCGTCTTAAAACTTAATGCTGCCTTTCTACTTTGAAAAGGTACCTCTGGCCATCCTGTTTAAATTTTACTTCCGTTCTTCCTCTCATCTCTTCTAGGAGCAAGTCTTCCTCTTTTATAAATCTCACGTTTTCTTGGCCACTTCACGTTGAAGGATAGGAAGAGAAAGGAAGAAAATAGAAATGTCGTGTTAAGTTTTAAGACGAGATCATCAGGAAGGATCCAAGCATAGTTGGCAGAAATTCTAGTCTTGTTTTGTGGGACAATTAAAAGTGATAATCTATTTATTAAATTTGACAATAGAGACAAGTGAAAGGAAGGAAAAATATGTCACAATTTTACTGTGAAAGCAGGACCACTGTTAGTATCTTGGGATATTAATTTTCAGTCTCTATGTAAATGCAAACCTTTTTATGGGAACTGTCAAACTGCACGCAAGCTCTTTCTCAGGTTTGACATAAGTAGGAATTTTCCAGTTATTTCCATAATCTTCATGAATGCTATTTCCATGGCTATTGTTAAAGAGAGAAACACATGTGACACTTGTTAAAGCGGTAGGGCAGACTTGATTCAGGATTATTGTGATAGGTGTAGGGATGGCTGAAATGGGATTTTGCAGTAGTGGGGAGAGATTGGGCTCCATAGTGAGTATGAGCAGGAAAAGTGGGGATTTGTAACCAAGGAGCAGAATAGGGGGGTTGGTGGGTGAAAATTACTGAGAGGCTAGGGTTCTTCTGGCTCAAGTAGCGTGAGAGGGTTCTTGCTGCATTCAGACCAAGGGGTCAGATGTCTCCTGGGGCTGGAGGGCCATGCGGGAGGGGAACGGATGCTGAGCGTCCGGGTTCTGGCTAAAGTGACGAAGGAGGATTCTTGCTAACATTGGGCACTTGGGGACGTGTGCAAGGGGGAAGCCGAGCTGACGGAGTGCTCCAAGGAGCCGGGCTAGAGCGGGTCAGGAAGAGTGTCTTCGTCCCTGAATACAGCTTCCTCATGGGGCCACAGCCAAACTGTGTTTAACCACTACCGTTGGGTCATTTTTCCCAGCATTCCATGATTAAAAGGACTGTTACTAGATATATATTTGTGCATGCCATACTTTCTCATTTAGAGTCATTTTTCAGAAGTAGAATTGCTGCGTCCAAGCATGTGGTGATTTCAAGGAATAATTCCGATCCCCTTCCAGAAAGCTCCTGCCACCCGGCGTCCTGCTTCCTCTAACAAGCACTGATGCTACCAGAGTCCCTGGGATTGGGAACTTGAAGAATCACGTTCCGTGATTTGGAGCCTTTGCTGTTCTTTTATTCCTGGCGAGGCTGATATTCCTCAATGTGTGGGATTCTGTTCCACAGTCTGTAGAGTGTAAGGGTCCGGTGGGCAGAATGTGTGTCTTACTTATCCTTTTACCTGCAGGCTTTGGCTCAGGGTCCAGCAGCCGCGGGACCCTGGATCATACTGGAGGGATGAGTGACAGACGTTTATGGTCTCCTTATGAATTTTCCCCACTCATCTATTGAGGGCTTTCAATAAATATCAATCTAATTGTAAAGATTAAGATTTTAAACCTTTCCGTTGGGGGCAAATACTTTGAGAGGAATGGGGATCCATAAAGGAAATCTTTCTAATAACTATGCACTATCTTGGCAGGCTGTCTCCATGGAAACGGAAGCCTTGAATGAGCTAGCCAAGCACCTAGAAACACAGTAGATAATAAGTATCATTTCCCTTTCTCACTAAGCTATCTTGGAAACTTAAGTTTCATAACATCACTTGATAGAAATTGTCTTGTAATAGAAGGGGTCTTAAGAAATTAGATTTTTAATTATGGATGCACAGTACCAAGGAGCGGAACGGGACCTCTGACTGCTGGTTCGGGGACCACTTTTGGAACTCACCAACAACCCCGCTCCTGGAATACTAGACAGAATCTCCTCCCCTCGGCTTTCCCAGCCAGCGGGAAGGGCTCTCCTCAGGGCATTTAGTGTCACAATAAGAAAAAATTTACAACCTGTCAACAATCACATTCTCTAGAAACTCTGGGATAATTAGAATGTCTGTGGAGACAGTTGGTTTCTTTTTGGCCCTTCTACAAGGAGAGGCATTTATTCACTCCCTTGGCGGTCTTGGGTTTTCCCAGACTCCTAGCCATCAACTTTTCATTCATTTTGCGAAAGTTTTATGAAGACCCGTAAGACTCCCCTGGAATCTACTAAGTAAATGATCTCACTATCCAGGTAAAACCTGCAAACAGTCCTTTTTATTGTAGGGACCTAGATAAAGGTTTAGTTAGCAAAGGACAAGGGGGCTTTGCCTGGGATTTGCTGGGCATCAAGGGACCCACACGATCGTCAGTGGGTTCCAGCTCTGACCAGGAATTCCAGTGCTTTTACCCACAAGCTAGTTGTAATTGGTAGCATTTAACCTTGCCTCAAGTTTGCACACTCCTTGCCTGAGCCAGTGGGCATGCATTTCTTAAGATGCTCCTGGGACATTGACATCACTTTTAGCACAACTGGAGGAGCGGTGGGTACAATGGGTACAGCCCCGGGACCCCGTGGTTCTGATCTTTGCACAAGCTTGGTGCAGCAGAACAGAGATGCCCTCAGCTTCAACCCCCCAGATTCTGTCCTGTTCTAGATTTTGTCCCAAGGTGTCCAGCTGAGACAGCTGATCTTCTACTCAGCAACCTGACAAACATGTCAACTAGTCAGCCGTGAGGCCAGCCGCAGTCTCGCGAGGGCATCCCTTGTGGGCTGCCAAGTGTGGTGGGAGGTAAGCCTGCACGCTGGTTCCCAAGTGGCCTTGGGATGAAGTCCTTCATCCTTTAACCACAGGCCCTCATGTACTGCACCTTCCTGTGAGACCCGTGTCCCATTTGGAAGTGAGGTTAGCTCAGTATTCCTCAGTGCTGGACCACAGGGAACTTTCAGTCACATAATGAATCTCCACATACGATGTTGGGACAAAGTAAGTGCTCTCAAAATAAAACTCTCCATGGCTTTCCCTTCTGGAGGACTTGCAGATCTTTGGGCAACAACTCCGCCAGACGAAAAGAGCTTTCGTGGTGGGATTTCAGGGAACAAAGTTGGGAAATTTATTTGGAGAAACAAAATCTAGGCTCTTCCCCTTCCTGGCTTACATTGTCAGAAAGCAGGGTGTGGTAGCAAGCTCCCCGTGCAGACCTGAGGTCCTAATTTGTCTTGCATTTGCGGACATAAAGCAGAGTTGGTACTAACAGTATTATCATAAGCACTGAACTATGTTAGAAGCTTTAAGAAAATCATTTTAAAAATCATCTCAGCATTTCTTATTGGATTAGCATCATTCTTTCCCTGACATGGCCTGCTAGGAACTGTGCTACTGTTCTGTTTATAACTTCTGTATGCAGAATGCCTGCTCACCGTAACATAAATTCCTTTTATGGCAGAGAAAATTGGGATGTAAAGAAGAATTAGAATCTGGACATGCTTGTAAACACTTGGGTTAACTCTTGCTTTCATAAACCTTGACTTCTCTGGGTGAGTTTGTGTCTGGTTGAAGCCAAACACCAAAGAGTCTGTGTTTAGACCAGGTCTCAGGTTGACTCCATTGGGAGAATTTAATTCTCAAATAAAGCTTAAAGGGAACACTAAAGGAATAACAGTTATTTTATTGTTTGATTAGAAACAGCTCTCTGGGGAGCAGGTGGTTTTTCTTTCTTTGCTTCTCTTCCTTTTTTTGGGGTCATTTGTCATCTTGTATGCTTTACTTTATCATGTTAAATATTTATTATTTAATACAAGAAAGTAATAAGAGAATGGTCTCACTTTTCCCCAGCTGTGTTCCCTCTCTGGGGTAATTACTTTGATGAGTGCTGGAGGGCACAGTCTTCCAGGGAGAGCTCTGCTGGCTGGAGAGAGAGCGATCAAGACGGCTCTTGCTTTCTGATTTTTGTATTCCCCGAGCTCTTATGGAAATAGTAGATTGTAGGCTAAGGCAAAATGAAACTTTAAATCACAAATCCTTTCATTAGGAGACGAGCTTATTCACGGAGGTGGGGAGGGGAGGGGTGTTCGTCTACTCCAGTGGCCAGTCAATACGGTGCTTACTTCCTTAACCAGCTCCATGTGAGCACAAGGCATACAGAGTTTCCCGTATGGGCAGATGTGCAGGGCGACTCCCTACGCTTGTCGTTACCCAGGCTGGAGTGTGTAGGAGTGTCCACGTCCACGGTAGGTGCATGGAAGGGTGTCGGCCACGCTAAGCGTACAAAGCTATCAAGTGTGTGCTGCATTTCTGAACACATGAATGTTCTGGGGTTAACTGCCCTCCGGGCTCAGGAGCGGAACAGAGATTTTAAAAATATCTTTACTGAGATCTCTTTCACATTAGAAAGTTGTGTAGATTTAATGTGTACACCTTGACGTTTGGACAGATGTTTGCTTTGTGAGAAGATCACAATGAAGCTAAGTAACTTACCCAGCACCTGTAGAATCAGTGAGTGTGCGCGCGTGTGTGTTGAGAAGATTTAGCTTAAGATCTATCTCCTCAGCGAATTTCAGGTTTAGTGACCTCATATTGGTAACCAGTGTTGCTAACCATCACCGGCCCCAGCAGGAGCTCCAGAGCTCATTCTGCTCCAATTACCAATGCTTTGTGCCGGTGGCCTACGTCTCCCCACTTCCCTTCCCCCTGGCCTCTGGCAGTCACTGTTCTACTCTCCTTTTCTGAGCCTCTTTTGGATTCCACACCTAAGGATCACGCCGTATTAATCAGCTGTGTTGTTGCAAATGGTAGGATTTCCTTCTTTTTTAAGTCGGAATAATACTCCAGTGTGTGTGTGTGTGTGTGTGTGTGTGTGCACGCGCGCTTGCGCTTGAAATGGAATCCAGTTTTCCGTAAGCAAGTTTGGGTTCTCCAGTTTTGCTTCCTCACCTAGAAAATGGAGCTAAGGAGAGCCAGTACTTTGCAGGACTTTCGGGAGGGTTAGCAGCTGTCTTGCCTGTGCTGGGGCAGAGGGAGACCTCCCCACCCTGTAGAGGGTGCCTGGCCATCCTGAAACTTGTTTTATTTGTAAGAACTTGCAGAGTACAACTTTGAAATGCTATTTCTGTATTGATTTTTTAAACTTTAATTTTGACTTTTGAGTCATCTCTATACCCTGGATGGGGCTTGGGCTCACAACTCCAAGATCAAGGGTTATGTGCTCTACTGGCCGAGCCAGTCTGGTTCCCCTCATTGTGATACTGTTACATTAGTTTTTGTCTTAGGCAGCTGATGCCATGCTTTGCCTCGAGTGGCTACAAGGACCCCTTTTCATCGAGCATCCCACAGCCTTCCCAGACAGGTGCCGTCACTGCCTTACTTCTCTGGTGAGCTCAGCATCGCCATGTTTGGACCAGCCCCCACCCCAGCTGAGACTTGCCCTCTGTACTGAGTACACAGGGCACTAGGCACGTGAGCCATCTGTCTTCTGTAGGGGACTCAGAAACCTTGGGTGCAGAGCTAAGGGGTGACATAGCTTCAGGTCATGTTTACCCTGATGCTCCATGGAAAAGGGCCACATACAGTTAGGGGCCATCCTGTGCAATATTTATGAGCAGGATCTCACTCCTGATCGAAGCTTAGGGTCTGCTGTGCAGGAGATCACGTTATGAAGTACTGACTTGGTGAGGCCGGGGGAATCTTGACCCAACTCCCTTGTGCGCTGAAATTCAAAAATGTTTCCTGTTTCTGACCTTACAATCAGCCTGCAAACGACCTCTGGAGCCCCGGGGAACCGGCCCAGATCTTCCCTGGCTCTGTCCTTGCACATTCTGGTCCCTCTGCTGAAGTGGGCAGCACGGACTTTTGTACCTGGTGAACTCCTACTTATCCCTCAGGATCTAGATTAAAAAGCCCCTTTATCTGTAAAGTCTTTCCTGACTTCCCCTGCCAGAGTTACTCTTTCCTCTTCCTTTCCATGGATGGAGAATGCCTTGGTGGCAGGCACTGTATCTCTTTGACAGGATGCTTCTGAGACCTCGTGTGCGTACGGGTCATCTGGGGATCTTGCCAAAATGCCGGTTCTGATTGAGCAGCTCTTAGAGTCCACGGTTTTTAAACACGATGATGGCGGCACTGCTTGTCTGAGCGCCCCACTTCAGGCGACACGGCTTTATTATCGACGAACCCCAGGTCTCGAGGACTGTGGAATGAATGACGCCTGATGTCCTTCACCTGTGGCCTTCTCAGAGGGAACCTCGGTTGTCGGAGGAGCTAGCACACAGAGGAAGTGCACGAGGTCCTGTTTCAGGACTTGTTCTAATCAATTATACCCACATTTGAACTGAGAACCGTACCTCTCTTTTTTAAAATAATAATAATTATAGCAAACATTTGCTAGATGTTTCCATACTATTTGCTAAGCTCTCCTCCGGGCTCTGGGCACAGACTAACCCATTTCATTTCCCTTGTGATTACGATTATTAATAAAGAGAGGATGCACACATACAGAAATAAGTGTGTGAGATCCTTTTTCAGTAAAGATAGGCTGACTTAAACCCACCGCGGCTCCCTGTGTGCTCACGTATAACCTTTCTCCGGGGATCCCCTGGGTGACGGCTCTCCTTCAAGCTAGCAGTGACTCTGGGACCCAGTCGGGGTCCATCTGGGGGCCCCGCCTTCTTCCAAATGTGGCTCCACGTCACTGTGCTTGTCTGCCTCACAGGGTGAGAACACCTGCCTGTGGGGTGGCGGGGGTTGGGGGGGACTGCGGGTCAAGTCCGACTCTTTCCTTAGGCCATGACTCAAGCACGTGGCCGTCCTTAAGGAAGAGGGAGGAAGAGGAATTTGGGGGGAATACGGTCTGAGTGTGACTTAGACATCCGGACTTGTTTATCCCTTTCCCACCGAGGTCCAAGGACTCCGTGCCAAGCCTGTGTTGCGAGGGGGACTGGGAACTCCCCACAGGGCCGAGTCAGGAGGGACAGGACTGACCGCGTTTGTGCGAGGAAACCCACGTGTCCGGGGGTCTCGGCTTTCCTGCAGGGCGCGGAGCGGAGGGAAGGCAAGGCTCCGTGGTGCCCCGGGCAGGCCTCGGGTCCGCTGAGATCTTGGAGAGGACGACGGTTCCAGTGAGAGGGAGCCGCTGGGCTTCTCGGAGACCCGTGCCTGGGACCGAGCGAGGGATGCGGGGGCCTGAGGGCGATGGCCCGTGCGCCGTCTGCCCGTCACTTCCCGGCTCCTCCTGCCCGAGGGGGGTTTGCCTCCGGGGGAGGCTCCGTGCGCCTGTCTGAGGTGCGCATGCAGCTGCGCAGCCGGCTGGGTTCGCCGCGCGGACTCCCGGACTCCCGCAGCCCCGCGGTCACGGCCAGCGAGCCGGGGTCCCGCATGCGAGCCGCCCTGCGGCCGCTGGGCCTTGGCGGCGCGTGTGTCCCCGCCGGCTGCGCCCGCCCGGCTCCCGCTGCCCCTCACCACGGCCCTCGCTCCCCGCCACCCTGCCCACAGTTTGCCCGGTTTCCCTGGCTGGTTCCCGGCGGCCTGGAGCCGTGGCAGAGGCGGGTCCGACCTGGGGGGCCGACCTGGGGGGCCGTGCCCGTGCAGGTCTCCCTTCCTGTGTGGCTGGCGTGGCTGGCTTCGCTGTGGCTCTTCTGTGAACCCGGACCAGCTTGGGGCCCGGCTTCCTGGGACCGAATCGTGCTGCCCAGGGGCTCTGCTCACTCGCTGTGACTCGGCTTCCTCCCCGCTGCTGGAACTTGTCCCCTGGAGTAGAGCGGGCCATGTCCAGCTTCAGCTCATAGATACCAAGGTCTTAGCCCTCACTGCAGCCCTGGGGATGGGGTCTGGGGGCCCTGGAGGGAGGATGCAGGGTCCCACTGGGGACCTGACCAAGTTCTGCGGGGCGAGGGGCCGGGAGCCACCGGTGCCGTGAGCCTGGGCGGGGTGGGGGTGGCGGTGGGGTTTACCGTGTGGGGTGAGCCGGCTGCGGTGTAGGGGGACAGAGGAGCCCTGAGCGAGTGTGTCCCCTGAAGGGACGGTTCCTTCCAACCCATGATTTCCTATTGCAACGCAACAGCTTTTCCTTAAGGAAAACTTGGTTCCTTTAAGAGACTCGTTATGATATGAAAATGCTAATTCGGTGTGAATCCAGCGTTAGAAAAGCAAGTAGATTGTAGAGGACTGTCCCCAAAACATTTACAGGGGGAAAGAAAATCCCTACAAGATCGAAGCATATTGTTTCATAGCCAGAAAAAAAGGGATTTATAATTGATAAAACACCTTCTGCATTTCCAAGTTCCAGGAAAAGAGCTCTAGCCCGTGGTTTTATCTCTGAGCAGCAGGAATTACTGGGCGGGAGTACCGTCTTTCACAGGCCGTGATCACTGCGGCTCCTGTTCAGTCTGTAATATGATTTTAGAAATTCAGAATCCAGGACTAAAACCTTTATTCCACAGTATTGGCAGGAGCTCTCGATAAGAAATCTTGCACCAGAATCCGCTAAGCCATGAGCTAAATGCCAGTGAGGGGGGGAATTGAGAACACAGGAGTGATAAGACTTTACAAGGTGTTACTTTCACGTGCCCCTCCCCGCCCCCACTGGCAGATGTGACATCGCCCACCTGTAAGCTCGCGGCTCCGTCCATCGCTTCTCCACGAGACAACAGAAAGACGCGGCCGTGAAGAACGGGCTCATGAGCCGTACCACCAGGGGTCCCTTCTGGCTCAGCCACTAAGGAGCATAGGACTTGGGGGACAGATTTGAGCTTCTGTGCCTCAGTTTCCTCATCTATGAACTAGGGATGATAATATACTTACCTGCAGCAAATACTGGCATCATGTTCCCTAGTTACCCCTCTCCCTGTCAGCCAACAAGACTGCATTTCCAGCTTCTCTTTTAGCTAGATGTTGCCGTGTGCTCTGAGTGATGGTCAAAACCAAACAGAAAACAAAAACAAAGAATAAAGGGATAGGCTTTACTCCTGTGGGCCCACAAGTCCACATAACATAGGGAAGCAGTGACCTGGTAATCACGTTTGTGTGTTTTGTTTTCTTTCTTTTTTGTAATCACATTTTGAGGAAGGCAGATCCCTGAGACAGAAGGAGCCTGGGTCCTTGAGTCACTGCTTGGAGGAGAGCCGCCACCTGATAATCCCTGAGAATAATCCCTGAGAGTGAACCCCTGATAAGGCTTATACAAGAGCATGCGGTGAACTGCTCTTGTGTTTGCGTCGTCTTGTCTTTATGGGTTTGTTACATGATTTTAAGCAACACACTACCTCTCGGGGCTATTCTAGAATGAAATGAGTTCATCTATGCTCATTGCCTGTAGGAGAGCTCAGCCAATAGTAATCAAGCACCTAGGAAATGTTTGTTGTTATTATTATCATTATTATCATTAGAAAGAGATGTAGGGTTTCTCAGTCCCAACAGATGAACACAGTTGATGCAACCAAGTGTTAAGTGTGCCCTGTTGTACCTCATTGGTGTGTGTATGTTTTAGATGCTGCTTAAAGCTTCCCACTAGGATTTATGTCTTTCCATAGTCCTTCTGAATGAGGAACCTGCAGGTAGGAGAATTAGTCAACCAATGTGCTCAGCGTACTGCTCCTCTTGGGGTGGGGGCAGGGCTCTTGTAATGGTCACGGTAAATGCAGACGCTGGAGACAGGCAGCCTAGCCTTCTGCTCGGAGCCTCCTGCTGGCTGTGCGGGCTAGTACACCTCTGCCCTTTGTCCCCCGCTCTCTGCTTCTGACCTCAGAAGGAGAGGATATCAGTGTCTGCTTCATTAGACAGTGAGACGACATTGAATGAACGCCTACAAGCCCCCTGGAGTGAGGGCTTACCCCAAGCAAAGGCCGGCCACCATCTCAGCAGACATGGGACTCCCCGTTTCCCCTTGCCTTGTCCTCCCCTCTGCTTTCACTCTCCACTCCCTCCGCCCTTCCCTTCCAGAAGCGTCCCCCCCCCCCCGCTCTCATCCCCACCTCAAAGACCTTCACCAGTCCCCTCAACAGACCCTCCGCTTTCTGGGTATTTCCAGCTGTGAAAACAGATTTGATACATTAAGGACTTGACTTGACTCACTCAATCTTAAAAATCAATGTTCAAGTCCTGATGTGTAGTGAAGGCTTAACATGGTTTCTCACATCCCCCTGGGTGTCAAAGTTTGAACATTGCCACGGGAAACATTAAAAAAAGGATGGCCATGAGCTGAAGCTCCCTGTCCCACACACTCACTTCGCTTCCCAGAAAGCTTCAGCCAGACTTCCCATTCCATTTCGTTTTTGTGTCTGTAAGCTTGCTCCCCGCCTCTGAGGTGCAGGGCTCGGGGCTGCTCTAGTAGTGACAAGGGGCGACCTTTAGTAGGCACAGATTCTACAGAATTGTGTGGAGGAAGGATGGTTTTTATGTGCAGCTTTGTCTGCAAAACATTTTCCTTGTACCTGGAGGGTCAACAGGGCAGTGTGACAGGAGGTTAATGGGACCCTGGGGTCTGGAAAGGGACTTGCAAGTGTTCCAGACCGCAGGCAGTTCTGGGACATTTCCAACCAGCGGGTCGTGAATACAAAATAATGCCAAGACAACACAAGGCACAACTCCTATTTCCTGCTGTTTTGCCCTTGTTTTGGGATTTCTACATCCACTGTGGCATAAACGTGGGGCTGGTTTATATTTGTAAATACTGTACTTACAAGAAATTGAGATTCAAATTAAAACCACATTGAGATACCACCTTACACCAGTTAGAATGGCCAAAATTAGCAAGACAGGAAACAACGTGTGTTGGAGAGGATGTGGAGAAAGGGGAACCCTCTTCCACTGTTGGTGGGAATGCAGGTTGGTGCAGCCACTTTGGAAAACAGTGTGGAGATTCCTTAAGAAATTAAAAATAGAGCTTCCCTATGACCCTGCAATTGCACTCCTGGGTATTTACCCCAAAGATACAGTTGTAGTGAAAAGAAGGGCCACCTGTACCCCAGTGTTCATAGCAGTAATGGCCACAGTCACCAAACTGTGGAAAGAACCAAGATGCCCTTCAATGGATGGATAGATAAGGAAGATGTGGTCCATACACACTATGGAGTATTATGCCTCCATCAGAAAGGATGAATACCCAACTTTTGTAGCAACATGGATGGGACTGGAGGAGATTATGCTGAGTGAAATAAGTCAAGCAGAGAGAGTAAATGATCATATGGTTTCACTTATTTGTGGAGCGTAACAAATAGCATGGAGGACAAGGGGAGATGGAGAGGAGAAGGGAGTTGAGGGAAATTGGAAGGGGAGGTGAACCATGAGAGACTATGGACTCTGAAAAACAATCTGAGGGTTCTGAAGGGGCAGGGGGTGGGAGGTTGGGGGAACCAGGTGGTGAGTATTAGAGAGGGCACGGATTGCATGGAGCACTGGGTGTGGTGCAAAAACAATGAATACTGTTACGCTGAAAGTAAATTAAAAAAAAAAAAAAGAAGAAGAAAGAAATGGAAGCAAACACTCCTGGGTTACCTGAGGTGGAGGCAGGTGATTTTCGTCATTACCTGTTGTGCTAGAGTAGCTGGCTGTCCCACATCCTGGTAAGGGCTGTGCGGGCAGCGAATGCCTGCTGTCCTCTGTGCTTCCTAGGCTGTACCCCAGTGCCGGGCATGGCGGGGACCCCAGGAACATTAGGAATGGGTGATAGGTCAGGGAATGAGGCAGAAGCTTGAACTGTCCCTCAGCCAAGGCGCAGGGACAAAATGCAGCATCAGACGGAATGGAAACATTTGATAAAAAGAAGTCACAAGGGGCGCGTGGGTGGCTCAGTGGGTTAAAGCCTCTGCCTTCGGCTCAGGTCATGATCCCAGGATCCTGGGATCGAGCCCCGCATTGGGTTCTCTGCTCAGCGGGGAGCCTGCTTCCCTCTCTCTCTCTGCCTGCCTCTCTGTCTACCTGTGATCTCCGTCTGTCAAATAAATAAATAAAATCTTTAAAAAAAAAAAAAAGAAGAAGAAGTCACAAAATAAAACCGAGAATGCACGTTTATTGGAAAAAAAAAAAGAATTCTGATTTTGTTCTCTTTTCTGGGCGTTCCTGATGCCTTTTGACATGGTGATGGGTTAAGGACCTGCAAGAATTTCCTTTACTCTAGTGTCGGTCTTATGTTGTGCTTATAAATGATCAAAACTTAGAAATACCAAATTCTCTTGTTAAACAAATGGTAACATTTTTATGAAACCATGCAATGTAATGACAACCAATACATTGTAATTATTGTCTTATTAAGCTTTTATTTTAATTAATAAGGCAAGCCTGCTCAATTCATGTGCTCAGTAAATCACCTTTTTGGTGACTGAAGTGGAAAAATCATGATTTCATTTCTTCTATCCTGTCTTTTTTTTCTCTTAAGACGTGGGAGCAGAGGATGATGAGTGAGTTATAAACTTAAGACATTTATATGTCTTAAACATTTAGAAAGTTTGGATCAGAATTGTATTATGAGAACACATGATGGGAACAGCTGTCATCTGCTGAATGCACACTTCCTGTTTTAGAGACATTGTGTCATAGCAGTATGGGTTGGACATTACTACCTCCATTGTACACATGAGATCCTTAAGTTTTTTTTTTGTTTGTTTTTGTTTTTTAAAGATTTTATTTGTTTATTTGACAGACAGAGATCACAAGTAGACAGAGAGGCAGGCAGAGAGAGAGAGGGAAGCAGGCTCCCTGCTGAGCAGAGAGCCCGATGCGGGACTCGATCCCAGGACCCTGAGATCATGACCTGAGCCGAAGGCAGCAGCTTAACCCACTGAGCCACCCAGGTGCCCGAGATCCTTAAGTTTTGATCTCCATTTGCCCAAGACCACAGAGGAATGAAGAGGCAGAGCTGAAAAGGGAATTGCAACCCCGTTAGACTCTAAAACCCATTTTCCTAACTTTGATAAATGGAAAGTACAAAATGTAGAGATTGGCCTTCTAACGGCCTTTTTTTTTTTTCCTCTCTTGAAAAATGATTTACCTAATTATCTTTCTCTGCACTTGTCATGCCAACTTAGCCTGCTAGATGAGCCTCTGCAAATTTTTCCAGCTGGTGTCATTCCCAGCTTTTAAGAAATGGCTCAGAGTCCTCCTGCTCCATGGACCTCTCTGATGTCCGTGTCGGACACGCAGACGGGCTCAGTGTCCCCAGGGTAGCAGCTCCTTCCTCCCAGGCAAACAGCCACGTGCACTGACCGTCTCCTGCTGCGGTCCCATCCCTGTGGCCATGGGCTCAGTTCTGGCCTTCTTGTGAGTTCTAGGTCTGCACGATGACAGCCTCTGGCCCGAGGACCTGGACGGAGGCAGGACCGCACGCCAGCAGGCGCCTGGGTCCTCACTGACTGCGTGGTAGCCACAGCTCCCAGCCCGCTGGGCTAGGTCTTGAGTGAGCACGAAGCCTTTTATTCTGTTGAGCTGTCAAAGTTGTTTGTAAAAGCACTTAGCAAATCTTGATGATGAGGCTTAATTTTACATCTTATCTGTTTCTTTCCTCCATACCCTTTAATTAGACATAATAGATTGCTGGCAGATAGTGCCTGTGTAATATTTTCATTATTCTAAGGTATTGGGTGAGCATTTTAAACATTTGGCAACCAGTGAAAAGTAGGAAGAGAACAAATGAGTACAATTACTCTTAATAGTTGGTACATTTCCTTTTTGCTCTTTCTGCTGTTTCTCAAGGATTTTCTTTTTCTTTAACGTAGTCGGTGTCTAAATGAATACACAATTTTGTGTCTTTACTTTCTCTGTTTTGCCAAACAACAGAATCCCAGTGTTTTCCACAGTGTCAACAAGTCCTCGTAATAGAAGCTTCACACCATCCGTCCTCTGGGTGTGCCACGATTTACCGAACTTTCCTGTGATATCGATGATTTACTTATTTTGTTTTCCTCACATTTAACATTTAAAAAAAACGCATGCAGTGATAATGTCTTCATCTGAGAATGTTCTTTCTGTAAGGCAAACTCACCAGATTACTTGTTCTTAGAGACACACCTGTTTTTCTTTCCGTTCTGCTACCCGATGTGCTGGAGAGAGCTCCCCATCAGAGCCGAGGGCCAAGCAGGGGCTAACGGTCACCTAGCTCAGTCTCGGGCACTGAGTCAGAGCTAAGCCCTGAGTTCAGAGGTTCCTGACAATTTCCGTGGCTGTAGTAGCACAGAACAAATTTTCTGTTAAACCACGTCTTCACAAAAATCCTATCGTAGAGACGATTATGTGGGCAAAAAACCCAGATGCAGGCAAGTACAAGGTTTGTTGGGCCACTTCATACGATGGCTTACTTTTCAAATAGGTAATAGTTATTCTGGCTCAATGTTCAAAAGGTAGAAAAAAAGTAGTGATAAGTGTCTTTATAACTCTTGCTCCCACTCTCCCAGTTTATTTTCCCAGAGACAAGCAACAGTGTAAGTTTCTCGTGTCTTTCCGATAATTTATTTTGTACATATAGTGAAGCACACACATCCTTTTCTCTGTTTTATCTTAGACAACTGGTAACACATCATAAACATGGCTCTGAAACTTGCCTTTTTTTTTCTTGTTCTTTTTTTTCCAATTTATTTATTTTCAGAAAAACAGTATTCATTATTTTTTCACCACACCCAGTGCTCCATGCAAGCCGTGCTCTCTATAATACCCACCACCTGGTACCCCGATCTCCCACCCCCCCGCCACTTCAAACCCCTCAGATTGTTTTTCAGAGTCCATAGTCTCTCATGGTTCACCTCTCCTTCCAATTTACCCAAAAGCACATACCCTCCCCAATGTCCATAATCCCACCCCCCTTCTCCCAACCCCCCTCCCCCCAGCAACCCACAGTTTGTTTCGTGAGATTAAGAGTCACTTATGGTTTGTCTCCCTCCCTATCCCATCTTGTTTCATGGATTCTTCTCCTACCCACTTAACCCCCCATGTTGCATCACCACTTCCTCATATCAGGGAGATCATATGATAGTTGTCTTTCTCCGCTTGACTTATTTCGCTAAGCATGATACGCTCTAGTTCCATCCATGTTGTCGCAAATGGCAAGATTTCATTTCTTTTGATGGCTGCATAGTATTCCATTGTGTATATATACCACATCTTCTTGATCCATTCATCTATTGATGGACATCTAGGTTCTTTCCATAGTTTGGCTATTGTGGACATTGCCGCTATAAACATTCGGGTGCACGTGCCCCTTTGGATCACTACGTTTGTATCTTTAGGGTAAATACCCAGTAGTGCAATTGCTGGGTCATAGGGCAGTTCTATTTTCAACATTTTGAGGAACCTCCATGCTGTTTTCCAGAGTGGTTGCACCAGCTTGCATTCCCACCAACAGTGTAGGAGGGTTCCCCTTTCTCCGCATCCTCGCCAGCATCTGTCATTTCCTGACTTGTTGATTTTAGCCATTCTGACTGGTGTGAGGTGATATCTCATTGTGGTTTTGATTTGTATTTCCCTGATGCCGAGTGATATGGAGCACTTTTTCATATGTCTTTTGGCCATCTGGTTGTCTTCTTTGCAGAAACATCTGTTCATGTCCTCTGCCCATTTCTTGATTGGATTATTTGTTCTTTGGGTGTTGAGTTTGTTAAGTTCTTTATAGATTTTGGACACTAGTCCTTTATCTGATATGTCGTTTGCAAATATCTTCTCCCATTCTGTCAGTTGTCTTTTGATTTTGTTAACTGTTTCCTTTGCTGTGCAAAAGCTTTTGATCTTGATGAAATCCCAATAGTTCATTTTTGCCTTTGCTTCCCTTGCCTTTGGCGATGTTCCTAGGAAGATGTTGCTGCGGCTGAGGTCAAAGAGGTTGCTGTCTGTGTTCTCCTCAAGGATTTTGATGGATTCCTTTCTCACATTGAGGTCCTTAATCCATTTTGAGTCTATTTTTGTGTGTGGTGTAAGGAAATGGTCCAATTTCATTTTTCTGCACGTGGCTGTCCAATTTTCCCAACACCATTTATTAAAGAGGTTGTCTTTTTTCCATTGGATATTCTTTCCTTCTTTGTCAAAGATAAGTTGACCATAGGGTTGAGGGTCTATTTCTGGGCTCTCTATTCTGTTCCATTGATCTATGTGTTTGTTTTTGTGCCAATACCATGCTGTCTTGATGATGACAGCTTTGTAATAGAGCTTGAAGTCTGGAATTGTGATGCCACCAACTTTGGCTTTCTTTTTCAATATCCCTTTGGCTATTCGAGGTCTTTTCTGGTTCCATATAAATTTTAAAATTATTTGTTCCATTTCTTTGAAAAAGATGGATGGTACTTTGATAGGGATTGCATTAAATGTGTAGATTGCTTTAGGTAGCATAGACATTTTCACAATATTTGTTCTTCCAATCCAGGAGCATGGAACATTTTTCCATTTCTTTGTGTCTTCCTCAATTTCTTTCATGAGTACTTTATAGTTTTCTGAGTATAGATTCTTAGCCACTTTGGTTAGGTTTATTCCTAGGTATCTTATGGTTTGGGGTGCAATTGTAAATGGGATTGACTCCTTAATTTCTCTTTCTTCTGTCTTGTTGTTGGTGTAGAGAAATGCAACTGATTTCTGTGCATTGATCTTATATCCTGACACTTTACTGAATTCCGGTACAAGTTCTAGCAGTTTTGGAGTGGAGTCTTTTAGGTTTTCCACATAGAGTATCATATCACCTATGAAGAGTGATAGTTTGACTTCTTCTTTGCTGATTTGGATGCCTTTAATTTCCTTTTGTTGTCTGATTGCTGAGGCTAGGACTTCTAGTACTATGTTGAATAGCAGTGGTGATAATGGACATCCCTGCCGTGTTCCTGACCTTAGTGGAAAAGCTTTCAGTTTTTCTCCATTGAGAATGATATTTTCGGTGGATTTTTCATAGATGGCTTTGATGATATTGAGGTATGTGCCCTCTATCCCTACACTTTGAAGAGTTTTGATCAGGAAGGGATGCTGTACTTTGTCAAATGCTTTTTCAGCATCTATTGAGAGTATCATATGGTTCTTGTTCTTTCTTTTATTGATGTGTTGTATCACATTGACTGATTTGCAGATGTTGAACCAACCTTGCAGCCCTGGGATAAATCCCACTTCGTCGTGGTGAATAATCCTTTTAATGTACTGTTGAATCCTATTGGCTAGTATTTTGGTGAGAATTTTCGCATCTGTGTTCATCAAGGATATTGGTCTATAGCTCTCTTTTTTGATGGGATCCTTGTCTGGTTTTGGGATCAAGGTGATGCTGGCCTCATAAAATGAGTTTGGAAGTTTTCCTTCCATTTCTATTTTTTGGAACAGTTTCAGGAGAATAGGAATTAGTACTTCTTTAAATGTTTGGCAGAATTCCCCCGGGAAGCTGTCTGGCCCTGGGCTTCTGTTTGTTTGGAGATTTTTAATGACTGTTTCAATCTCCTTACTGGTTATGGGTCTGTTCAGGCTTTCTATTTCTTCCTGGTTCAGTTGTGGTAGTTTATATGTTTCTAGGAATGCATCCATTTCTTCCAAATTGTCAAATTGGTTGGCGTAGAGTTGCTCATAGTATGTTCTTATAAGAGTTTGTATTTCTTTGGTGTTAGTTGTGATCTCTCCTCTTTCATTCATGATTTTATTTATTTGGGTCCTTTCTCTTTTCTTTTTGATAAGTCTGGCCAGGGGTTTATCAATTTTATTAATTCTTTCAAAGAACCAGCTCCTAGTTTCGTTGATTTGTTCTATTGTGTTTTTGGTTTCTATTTCATTGATTTCTGCTCTGATCTTTATGATTTCTCCTGCTGGGCTTAGGGTTTCTTTCTTGTTCTTTCTCCAGCTCCTTTAGGTGTAGGGTTAGGTTGTGTACCTGAGACCTTTCTTGTTTCTTGAGAAAAGCTTGTACCGCTATATATTTTCCTCTCAGGACTGCCTTTGTTGTGTCCCACAGATTTTGAACCGTTGTGTTTTCATTATCATTTGTTTCCATGATTTTTTTCAATTCTTCTTTAATTTCCCGGTTGACCCATTCATTCTTTAGAAGGATGCTGTTTAGTTTCCATGTATTTGCATTCTTTCCAAACTTCCTCTTGTGGTTGAGTTCTAGCTTCAGAGCATTGTGGTCTGAAAATATGCAGGGCATGATCCCAATCTTTTGATACCGGTTGAGTCCTGATTTAGGACCGAGGATGTGATCTATTCTGGAGAATGTTCCATGTGCACTAGAGAAGAATGTGTATTCTGTTGCTTTGGGATGAAATGTTCTGAATATATCTGTGATGTCCATCTCATCCAGTGTATCATTTAAGGCCTTTATTTCCCTGTTGATCTTTTGCTTGGATGATCTGTCCATTTCAGTGAAGGGAGTGTTAAAGTCCCCTACTATTATTGTATTATTGTTGATGTGTTTCTTTGATTTTGTTATTAATTGGTTTATATAGTTGGCTGCTCCCACGTTGGGGGCATAGATATTTAAAATTGTTAGATCTTCTTGTTGGACAGACCCTTTGAGTATGATATAGTGTCCTTCCTCATCTCTTATTATACTCTTTGGCTTAAAATCTAATTGATCTGATATAAGGATTGCCACTCCTTCTTTTTTCTGATGTCCATTAGCATGGTAAATTCTTTTCCACCCCCTCACTTTAAATCTGGAGGTGTCTTCAGGCTTAAAATGAGTTTCTTGGAGGCAACATATAGATGGGTTTTGGTTTTTTATCCATTCTGATACCCTTTGTCTTTTGATTGGGGCATTTAGCCCATTAACATTCAGGGTAACTATTGAGAGATATGATTTTAGTGCCATTGTATTGCCTGTAAGGTGACTGTTACTGTATATTGTCTCTGTTCCTTTCTGATCTACCACTTGTAGGCTCTCTCTTTGCTTAGAGGACCCCTTTCAGTATTTCCTGTAGAGCTGGTTTGGTGTTTGCAAATTCTCCCAGTTTTTGTTTGTTCTGGAAGCTTTTAATCTCTCCTTCTATTTTCAGTGATAGCCTAGCTGGATATAGTATTCTTGGCTGCATGTTTTTCTCGTTTAGTGCTCTGAAAATATCATGCCAGCTCTTTCTGGCCTGCCTGGTCTCTGTGGATAAGTCAGCTGCCAATCTAATACTTTTACCATTGTATGTTACAGACTTCTTTTCCCGGGCTGCTTTCAGGATTTGCTCTTTGTCACTAAGGCTTGTAAATTTTACTATTAGATGACGGGTGTGGGCCTATTCTTATTGATTTTGAGGGGCGTTCTCTGAACCTCCTGAATTTTGATGCTCGTTCCCTTTGCCATATTGGGGAAATTCTCCCCAATAATTCTCTCCAGTATACCTTCTGCTCCCCTCTCTCTCTTTCTTCTTCTTCTGGAATCCCAATTATTCTAATGTTGTTTCGTCTTATGGTGTCACTTATCCCTCGAATTCTCCCCTCATGGTCCAGTAGCTGTTTGTCCCTCTTTTGCTCAGCTTCTTTATTCTCTGTCATTTGGTCTTCTATATCGCTAATTCTTTCTTCTGCCTCATTTATCCTAGCAGTGAGAGCCTCCATTTTTGATTGAACCTCATTAATAGCTTTTTTGATTTCAACTTGGTTAGATTTTAGTTCTTTTATTTCTCCAGAAAGGGCTTTTATATCTCTGGAGAGGTTTCTCTAATATCTTCCATGCCTTTTTCAAGCCCAGCTAGAACCTTGAGAATTGTCATTTTGAACTCTAGATCTGACATATTACTAATGTCTGTATTGATTAGGTCCCTAGCCTTCGGTACTGCCTCTTGTTCTTTTTTTTGTTGTGAATTTTTCCGCCTTGTCATTTTGTCCAGCTAAGAGTATATGAACGAGCAAGTAAGATACTAAAAGGGTGGCAACAATCCCAGGAAAATATGCTTTAACCGAATCAGAAGAGATCCCAAATCGTGAGGGGAGATTTCTTCCCCCTCACGATTGGTGAGGGATCTCCTCTGATTGGGATCTCTTCTGATTGGCATCTCCCAGTCTCTTCTGATTGGGATCTCTTCTGATTTGGGGATAAAAAGAGGTTCTAAAGGAAAGGAAGAAAAAAAAAAGAATTAAAAAAAAGAGATTGAATTAAAAATTCAATCAAGAATTTAAAAAAAAGTAAAAAAAGAGATCGAAGAGATTGGGATCTCTTCTGATTTGGGGATAAAAAGAGGTTCAAAAATAAAGAAAGAAAAAAAGAAAAAAAAGAATTAAAAAAAAAGAAAACGAATAAAGAAAAGTATAAAAAAGAAAAAACTATATATATATATATATTAGATAAACTAGTTAAAAAACGTTAAGAAAGAAAAGGGTAAAAGTTAAAAAAATATTTAGCAGAAGAAGAGAAAAAAAATGAAAAAGAAAAAAATTAAATTAACTGCAAGACTAAGAAAATCACAGGGAGAAAGCCATGAGTTCCGTGCTTTGCTTTCTCTTCCTCTGGAATTCTGCTGCTCTCCTTGGTATTGAAACTTGGTAGGTGAACTTGGTCTTGGCTGGATTTCTTGTTGATCTTCTGGGGGAGGGGCCTGGTGTAGTGATTCTCAAGTGTCTTTTCCCCAGGCGGACTTGCACCGCCCTTACCAGCGGCCGGCCTGAGTGATCCGCTCGGCTTTGCTTTCAGGAGCTTTTGTTCCCTGAGCGCTTTCCGTAGAGTTCCGGAGGACGGGAATACAAATGGCGGCCTCCTGGTCTCCGGCCCGGAGGAGCCGAGAGCCCGGGGCCCCGCTACCCAGTGCGCCCTCAGCAAACAGCGCCCAGTAACTCCGTCTGCCTGACCTCCGGCCGCGCTCCGAGCTCACCGAGCCCACGACTGGCTCAAGGTAACCCCGAGCTGCGAGCTCACTGTCGGCTCTGTCTCTGCAGCCGGCTTTCCCGTTCCAATACCCGCAAGCTCTGCGACACTCAGACACCCCCGATCCTTCTGTGACCCTGCGGGACCTGAGGCCACGCCGACCCCGCATGGGCTTCGCCCCGGTTTAGCCTCCGGAGCGATGTCCCTCAGCGGATCAGACTTTTAAAAGTCCCGATTTTGTGCTCCGTTGCTCCGCCGCTTGCCGGGAGCCCGCCGCTCCCCCCGGGGTCTATCTTCCCGTCGCTTTGGATTCACTTCTCCGCCAGTCCTACCTTTCAGAAAGTGGTTGTTTTTCTGTTTCTAGAATTGCTGTTGTTCTTCTCTTCGACCTGCCGATGGATTTGCAGGTGTTTGCAAAGTTTAGATAAGCTCTCTAGCTCATCTCCTGCGAGCTGAGGTAGTCTCCGCCTGCTGCTTCTCCGCCATCTTGACTCCTCCCTCCTGAAACTTGCCTTTTTATATGCTGGTCGGTGGTGGCAGATGTTCTGTCCAAGTCCACGCAGAGCGGCCTCTCTCTGTTCTGTGGTTTCACTGTAAGCCAGTGTATGGCTAAGCTACAATTTAACTAATAATCCTCTATGATGATTCCAAACAACCTTTGTTTCAAAGTTACAAACAAGCTGCAACAGCCAGAGATAATTTTGTGCAATAGCCATAGGGTAATTTTGTAGTCCGGCACGTTTTTCTATACAATAAATCTCTGGAAGCAGGCATTCTCCCTCAGTGTGTACATCACACTGAGCTCTTGATGTAAAAACCAACCATCTCAAAACTTGGTGGCTTAAAATAACAAGCATTTGGCATTTATTACCAATCAGGAGCCTATAGATTACCTGGGTGCTTCTGCACGCATGGGCCAGGCTTTACTGAAATCACAGAGCTTGGTGGGTTGGGACCTACCAGCCGCTGACGGGTTGACTTGGGTCTGGCTACCTGGGATGTATCTAGGATAGTCTCACTGTCATCTCTGGTGCTTGGAGGGCTGCTGACCAGAGAGAGGGTGGTCTTCGTACCTGTCATTGTCCCGCCTGCTGGCTTGGGCTTACTCATATGCAGATGCCGAGGCTCTGACAGCAGAATCCTGCAAGACCTCCTGGGGTGTAATCTCAGAGCCCGCGTGCCATTGCACTCTGTTAGCCAAAGACCATCACGAAAACCAGCCCAGTCCGTCGCTTAATGGTAGTCACGTGCTAGGAGTCCTATCCTATACCTGCAGTGTCACCTTCAAATAGGTCATGTGTTAACCCGGTGCAAGGTTCAGGGCATGGAGAAGGACAGAGAAGACTGAGGTGTTGGAGGCCATTCGTTTCAGGCTACCGAGGCATGCGAGTACATTTAGAATTTTGACAGCCTTACAAAATAACCAGGAAAGTTATTCACCTACTGCCAGGCATGTGTGAGGCTCTCCTCCCCAGAGCTTCACCAGCAGAGACTGTTAGCAAATCTTCACATTTTTGCCAGTTTGGGATTGAGGATATACTCTTGGGTTATTTTAAATTTTCATTTCTACTATTTTCAATGTAATTGATTTGTATTTCTTTTTCTCTGAATCGTTTGCTCAGATTCATGTGCTCTGGCGTTTCTAAGTAGCATAGAGTTTGGGAGCAAAGGGGAGGAAAGAAGTGGGGGATGGAGTGGGAGAAAAAAATGCAGGAAAGATCGAGATCACAGAGTGGGCATCAGTCATTGCCATGTTAAGAAATCTGGGCTCTCCACTCCACAGCAAAGAAGAAACAGTGAGAGTCTTGGGCCAGAGGAGTGGTGACATTAGAACTGAGCCGTGTCCTGGGAAAACCCTTGTCCGGGGTGTGAAGGAGGTGGGTCTGTGGAAGGGATGGGAGGGGGACAATGGTAGTGATCCCAGTGATGGGTGTGGCCAGGGGACGGGGTTGGGGAAACACTGCAGAGGTGAGTATGGCGGAAGGATGGGTGGAGGGGTGCTGGGGCTCCCAGCAAGGGGCGCACTATCGTGAACTCAGATCAGGAGATGTGAAGGGCCTGGAGGCTTGCTGGGGAGGCTGCCCCATGAGCTCACGCTTGTCCCTGTGGAAGTTACTGCTGGGGCATTTCTGGAGAGGCGTCTGTAAGTCCTTTCATGTTGCAATCTGGTGCTCAGGAGCAAAGTCAGAGCTAGAAATAAAAATGTGGGAGTCGTCCACACGAAGTGATAAAGCATTCCGGAGGGATGTCTGGCGAGTAAAGAGCCAAGGACAGTGTGGAAGGAAAGACCTATTTTAAGGCGCGGGTGTAGGAGAGGAGACAGTGAACAAAGGCTGAGAAGGAGCAGTCATGGCGCTAAGGGTTCTTGGCTATAAAATCCGGCGATTCTCTGGACCACAAAGATGCCTCGGTGTGTCCCGCGTGTGGTCTGACTGCGCGGAGCTCTGTTGCACAGTGTGCCGCGTCTGCATTCAGATTTTCTGAGCCGTCCGGCCGCAGCCTCCCTCGTTCCTGCCGTCAGCCCCGATGGCCTGTGGTGGGCGTCAGCGGTTTGTCCCGCTTGAACTTGATCTGATGACGCAACAGCTCGCGGGGGGGGGGGGGCACTTGCGGCCGGCACAGCCCCAGGGCTGCTGGGGTGATCGCCCTCCAGCCCCATGTTGCGGGTGGGTTTGTCTTTCTGTCTGCTGTTAAGCTGGGCGCGCAGGGAACTCGGACAGAACGTCTCCAAACTGGCTTTGGCTCCAGCAGCGAGTCCAAATCCTGCATCTGCTCCGTGGCTGGGACCCTTCGCGTGACCTGATTCAGAACACGAGTCAGTGATACCCTCCTTCCCCACCTCCCGGAAGATGCCATATCTCCGTTTGTTTTGCTTTGTTTTTAATGGATAATAGTAGAGACCTAGTTGATAGTTCTGCCACTGCAGAATCCAGACACTCAGATACGCTTGGTTTGGTAAACGGTTCTAAGGCGGTGAGTTACGGATTCACCGCTGGGACTACTTGGATATTTTCCACCTACCAGGAGGGAACAACGTAAGCAAATCAAAACTCAACTTTTAATCCGCTTCAAACCTAATGGCTCTTAAGGAGAGGGAGGAGGGCAGAGTGGAAAACTTCTCAAGTACTTCTGATGTAAAAATAGGAGCATATTTAAAAATTCCCTGTGTAAGGTTTATAGGGCAATTTAAATGCAAGAGTGAGCAAGTGGAGAAAAAGATGTAATTTGGATAATTCCTGGGCAGCCTGGAGGTAAAAGTTAGGTAGGTGTTTGGCACACTTTTCGCAGCATGTACCATTACCAGCCGGGCTTGACAAGCAGACAGCTTGCTGGGGAGTTTGCATTGTACTTCATAAGCTCCACTTAATACGGTGACAATTTTAGAGGGTGAGTCTGCTGAAAACCCGTAAGATATTGGGACCTTAAGAGCCCTCTCTACATGGAAGAGGGCAAGAATACCCTGCTGAGAAAGGCAGACTTGAACAAGTCTCTAGGGAAGGACTCTGGGCTTCCAGAATCCTGACTCAGGGTCTCATCCACTCCCCTGTGGTTCTCAAAGTGTGGCCCTGGGAGGAGCTGCGGGGAGCAAGGAGGGACTGGGCAGAAATGCAAATTCTCAGGCTCCACCCCACTTGCTATGGAATTAGAACCTTCCCCAGAAGGGTCCTGCTCTCTGTGTTTTAAGGAGCCTTCCAGGGGATTCTGATGTCAAATTTGAGATCTACTCTTGATGGAGAAAATACCTTCTTCTCTTGGAAGAAACACTGTTTTTTAAGGCTTTAGGTATATCTCAATGTTATAGAGAACGTATGTGCTCTCAGGCCAAATCTATAGTAATTAAACCCGACACACATCATTGCAGAGCTCTGCTTCAACAAAGCTGTTTTTTCCTCCTTCAGACATTGTTCAGTAGGTGATGTTTCCAAATGAGAAAACGTATTATTTGCAGCTAAAATAGTGTCAGCCAAGAACAGGCAGCATGGAAGTTTCAAAATGCAAAAGCACATTGGCTGAGTAGACTTTCAAGTTTTTCTCCCCATCCCCCCTTACAGATAAAGAGTAGATGGTGTTCACTCTTTTTTTTTTTTTTAATATTGGTGAAGAAGTATTTTATTTTATTTTTTTTAAGATTTTATTTATTTATTTGACAGCAAGAGAGATCACAAATAGGCAGAGAAGCAGGAAGAGAGAGAGAGGGGGAAGCAGGCTCCCCACTGAGCAGAGAGCCCGATGCGGGGCTCAATCCCAGGACCCTGAGATCATGACTTGAGCCGAAGGCAGAAGCTTAACTCACTGAGCCACCCAGGCGCCCCGATGATGTTCACTCTTAACTGCTGCCCACCTAGTTACAAACACCAGCATCGGAACCTTGCTCAGCAGGACTGGAAGGTGATGGCCAGCCTCAAATTCTTTGCTGGAGTTGAAAGTCATCTTCCTGGGATCTACAGGAGAGGGCCATTTGGTGACACATCTCTCTTTAAAACTCTTACCGGTGCCCAGTGGATGACCTGTTCTACTTTTCAGGAGTGTGGCTTTTAAGTAGCTTTCTGCAAATATGTTAAGTGGAATCCATTTCCTAAGAAGACCGCTCCATATGTGTACTAATGGTGGTTTCTTATGCCAATAAAATCATAGACTATATTGTGGGGATCCTTAAGACACTCTCCTAGGTGGGTTCTAGGTGGGTCTAAAATGCACTTAGCACTAGTACTGAAATGTTTTTTCTTCTTTCAATAGAAAATTTAATATGTAATCCATTATTCTAAATCAAGAAATTCCAAGTAGTCTGCCCCACTTTCTTATAACTTATTTTGGTGCGTGAAGTGTGTCTAGTTTTTGGATCCTGGGAATCCATTTACTGGATGTGTGCGTCCTTAACCAGCATCAGGAGACTCGTCCCTTTGGTGAAGGTTTAATAGGATTTCCCTAGTGGACTTTGCTTGGGCAAAATTTAAAGGGATCAAGCCCTGGGGAGGCTGTGGGCAGGTGTGATCAGCAGGCTTAATCTCTTCCCTGGGAGCTGTACCATAGTGCGGGAAATGTGCCTACACATCCTTGCAGAGGCCACACTGGGGTGGTGAAGTCACTTAACCAGGCATCGCCAACAAAGCCAGAGGCCCTTGGAATTTTCCAGCCTTGGCACAGAGACACAAGTATTTCTGTTTAGATACTGAAGTACGATTTGACTAGAACATTGTTAGGGAAGAAGAAGAGTGTGTGAAACCTTCAGATGGTTTTTGCTGGTCGATGTGGTTTTGGAATACAGGTGAGGTTTGGTGGAGTGGGATCTGGAGTGGACCGCCAGGAAAGAATTCTTGAGATGTCTTTGGTGCAAAATGGTGGTTTTATTAAAGCACAGAGACAGGACCCGTGGGCAGAAGGAGCTGCTGTACGGGGGTTGTGAGGGGTGGCTGATTATTATACTCTGGGGTTGGGGGAGGTGAGGGAAAAGGGAGTTTTTAGAAGAACTTTCATATGCTAAACAGGACCAGCAGGATAGTGGAGGCCTTGTCTTTGTGAAGTCAAGGTTGTTTTTCTCTCTAGCAAAGCAAAAACATGTTGAGAGTTTCCTGGAAGAATATCACACATGTGCCACCCAGGAGTGTGGATGGGAGAGTTTGCAGGGTGTCAGCTCATGCTTTGTCTTCAACTAGCCTTCTGCTCCTCACCCATCTGAAAGGTCGATTTATTTATTTATTCATTTTTATTTTTTATTTTATTAACATATAATGTATTCTTTGCTTCAGGGCCACAGGTCTGTGAATTGTCAGTCTTGCACATTTCACAACACTCACCATAGCACATGCCCTCCCCAATGTCCATCACCAGCCACCCTATCCCTACCCCACACCCCGCAGCAACCCTCAGTTTGTTTACTGATATTAAGAGTCTTTTATGGTTTGTCTCCCTCTCTGGTTTTGTCTTGTTTCATTTTTTTCCTCCCTCCTCCCCCAACCCCCGCCCCCCCCGCCAACCCTGCCTCTCAAATTCCTCATATCAGGGAGATCACATGATAGTTGTCTTTCTGATTAACTTATTTCGCTCAGCATAATACCCTCCTAGTTCCATCCATGTTGTCACAAATGGCAAGATTTCATTTCTTTCGATGGCTGCATAGTATTCCATTGTCTGTATATACCACATCTTCTTGATCCATTCATCTGTTGATGGACATCTAGGTTCTTTCCATAGTTTGGCTATTGTAGACATTGCTGCTATGAACATTCGGGTGCACGTGCCCTTTCGGATCACTGCATTTGTATCTTTAGGGTAAATACCCAGTAGTGAGATTGCTGGGTTATAGGGTAGTTCTGTTTTCAACTTTGAAAGGTCTATTTAAAACGTTCAGTATGGTCTGGCTGGAGAAGGGAGTTACAAACTCTAAGAGCTAGAGGGAACCTAGAAGCAAGTGATTGGGTTTTTTCCCATGATATTTGGAGAAGCAGAGGAGAAAGACCTTGCCCAGAATTGCTTACCTTTCGGCTAATTAACAGCAGATCGCATCTTAGAACGAAGCGTCCCGAGTCTCATTATACATTGTCTCCTTCCTTCAGCTTGTGTCTGACACGATGATTTTAGAATCTCAGATTCTGCCTTACCTTGAAATGATGGAACATCTATGGAGATGGACATTCTCTGTGAAGGTCCCTGCCGGGCGGCCATGCACACCTTGCCCGCCGACCCTCCTGCTCCAGCGTGGTTTCGTTCTCAGTTCGGGTCGCTGTAACAACAGCAAGTGCCACCTGCTGTGTGGCTGACACAGCAGACATGTATTTTGCATGGGTGCAGAGCTGGTGGTACAGCTCAGAGGTCAGGATGGTCAGGCTGTGCAGGAGGGCTCCCTTTCTGTTGTATAGACGACCACCTCCTTGTTGCGCCCCCTTGTGGTGGAGAGAGAGAGAGAGAGAGAGCGAGAGCGTGCGTGCGCACATCTGTTCCCTTAAGTGTGCTGACCCACTCACGGGGTCTCCAGCCTCCTGACCTAATTACCTCCCAGAGATCCTACCTTCAAACCCCACCCATCACACTGGGCATGAGGGTTTTAACACATGGATTCTGGGGGGACACGACCATTCAGTCTGTAGCATATACTCAGTGACATCTCTCATACTGGGAGCAGGATCAAGGAGATCTCTGCAACTCTAGCATAGATCATCTCGTTATTTGAGATTCCTGCACAGGCCACTTCTCCTCTTCCTCCTCCTTCTATTACTATTTTTGCATTTTCAAGGTTTGCACTAGATCGGACTAGAAAGAAGAGCCAGGTTATTTATGACAAGCAATAGCAGAAGATTCAGAGGATGCCAGTAGCTGACAGAAGAAAAGGGAGAGCAGCAATAGTGGTGGGTACTCACTTAGCCCCATCACCTGCTCTCCGGCTTCAACCTGCACAGGCTCAAAGGCTGATGTACCTTTTCCCCATCCAAACAAAAGCGGAACAAGGGCCATTAGCCTCCTGCATGGAAAACCTCAGGCTCTTTAGGAGCTGGAAGTTGGAACATGCTTCAGATAATTTCAATTTAACAAATATTAAGCATTCACTCTATGCCTGGCACTGTGCGAAGCCCTGTGGGGGATAGAAATAGATATGGCAATGTCTCTAGCCTCAAGGAGTTTACAGTAATGGGACTAAAAAGGGAACACACATTACTCAAACAAAGGAAGAAGAAGGTAGTTTGCTTTATAGACTTTTTAAAAGCATCAAACATTGAGGCATAAAGTGAAAGTGACTTTCAGAATCCTAGGGACTCCAGCTCCATTTCTGAGTTTGCCAATGACTATAAGAGCTTGGGGGAGGTCCTTCAGCACCCTGGGGAGCCCGGGTGGCTCAGTCGGTGGAGCGTCTGACTCCTGGTTTTGGCTCAGGTCATGATCTCAGGGTTGTGAGATGGAGCTCCGTGTCAACCTCCTTGCTCAGTGGGGAGTCTGCTTGGGATTCTGTCACTGTTTCCCCCTGCCCCCTTCCCCATCATGTTCTTTTTCTAAAGAAATAACTACATCTTAAAAAAAAAAAAGAAAGAAAGAAAACGAAAAACATTTCAGCTCCCTTTTGCTCCCTATAAAAACTGCCATAGGGTTGTCGTCCAGAAAAATCTCCTGTGTAGAGTTCGTGATACTATAGCCGACCTGAGAAGAGGGAGCCGTGAGATCTGAGGGATGTAGGGGTGAGGTCAGAGAGAGGCTTCATGACTCTGTCCCTGGAGCATGACCAGAGTCTATGCAGAATGATAGAGAAGGAATGTGAGATAAGCCATTAAAACTCGAACGCGCAACTTGGTTGGAGCCCTGAATGTGGTGGGTAAGGACGTTTCTGAAGCATCCAGAAAGCAGATAGAAAAGTCAGAGCTTTAAATTAGGAGACAAAGGGACTCTGTAGAGAGGACAGAGAGACGCCAGCAGAGGAGTGGACGTTTCATATGGTAAAGGGGATGTGACCGGCCCCCAGGGCTCCCCTATGGCTCCTGTGGAATCCAGTGTTCAGATCCCACTTGGGGCACCTGAAAGCCTGAGAGAAGGACCTCAAGGGGCACTTCTCTGGTTATGGGCAGAGATGGCCATAGACCCTGTCGTTCCCAGGGTGGAGACCACTCTGATCCGTTGAGCTAACATCCCCGGCCTGGAGGCTCTGGTGCCTGAGCATCACCTCTTGTCATTAAGTCTAATGCCCGTCATTCTTCCTCTGTATGATTGGTTGGGGCTGGGGGTGGAGCATGTGTGGGCGGAGTCACGGTGATGATGGGACGGGAGGGAACCGTATTGATTGGAGCCCAGGATTCATACAGTTTTCGATGGAAGGCATCGGATTCATTATTCCAGCACAGTGGTCAAGAAAGGAACATGAATGCCCATGAATGAGCATGAGAGAGAGCTAGAGCCCGGGTCACCTGATTTCTGGTCCGAGCTTCGTACAAATGCCTCTTTCTAGCAGAAACTCAACACACATTCATACATATTAATGTCCTTTGTCCGTGTGATAACTCTGTATTCATTTTATAAGACCCACTTAAAATGCTGCTTCCTTTGAAACATTTTAAAGACTTTTCCAGATGGAATAAATCACTTGGTCCTAGGTGTCCCTGTAGGATTTTGAATATATCTTGATGGTAAAGCTTAACT
The DNA here is from genome assembly GCF_020171115.1 of Neogale vison. Lineage (NCBI taxonomy): Eukaryota > Metazoa > Chordata > Mammalia > Carnivora > Mustelidae > Neogale > Neogale vison. The sequence continues at coordinate 206,626,278 of NC_058101.1, forward strand.
GCATGTTTTTCTTCCTGGCTAGACTAAGAACATGTTTTTTATGGGTCCTGAATTCTTAACCTCTCATTTCCCTAAGACCTAGCTTGGGGTAGATGCTAATTAAGCAGATGTTGGTTAAATGAGGAATAAATGCATATAAATGAATGTATAGAAGGCCCGTCATCAAGAAACTATTAGGATCACAGAATAATCCTAATAATATCTATAGAAACACTTTTCCTACGTAACAGGAAATATATTAGTCTAAACTCTATATCATGGGGTTGAATTTTAACGTCGGATACCCTGCGATATTTATGGTGCTGAGAAAATTGTGACATTTTTATTGTTCCAAGGTAATGTTCTATGCAGATTGAAGGGACTTTTTGACTTTGTAATATGTAATGCTAGAAAAAATATATCTGAACAGAGATGGAATCAGATAGGAATTTAGAATTAGTGAGATTTTTTTTTGGAAATAACTTTATGGCACAGCAACTTTATTTACTGTCAGATCAGGCCACCCTTGCCTTTGGGGCCATAAAACACAAACCAGCGGCAAAGGTCATGCAAATTCAGCCTGGAATATGGCTTTGTTACGTAATGGTGATTTTCGGAGGTCGTGTAAATGCAAAAGCAGAGAGGAACCTCACCCACACTAATGATCATGTTTTTGCTTTTCAAAAAGATCGTTGTTTCACGTTTTCAAGTTTCCGCAATTGGAAAGCATTTTACCATCAGAATCAGAAGCACTGCACCGGCCTCCAGGCAGAGGACTACATTCTGATGAAATTGTCACCGACCCTGCATCTGGGAAGTTAACCAAGTGTAAAAGGAATCTGTTCGTCTGATTGTCACCTCTGCTGATTTATTCCCGTGGGTCGCACCGCATGCAACTGAATTTTAACTTAAATTAGGATTCTGGGTTGTTTCTTAAATGACTTGAAAACGATACACTTTGATGCAGCCCTGAATGAGAAGTTATTGTGCCTTCAAAAGAGCCAAAATACAGACTTTTGGAATATAACAAGCAAACATCTCTTGGTGGGAAGAGTGACTCACTTTAAAAATTTATTGTGAAGCGACAATCAGCTGATGTGAGCATCCTTTTCCTGGAAGTTAAGGCCGTCACGATTTAATACGACTTTTTCATCCGGGACATATGTGGATGAGTTTTGTCTGTCGCCCACCAGGCAGTGCAAATTAAGGCATTCAGAAATGTCACATCTTTGCGTTGAGAGAATAGAATTCCAGGGCCGGGCGAGGCTGATGAAGGGTGGTGGAAACCTTCACTGGGTTAGCAAACGTGTCAACAATTCCAGCTTGCTCCAGGAGCCCATTTAACATCGAGGGATAGGTGATTCCGGGACTGGGCGGGTGTGCCAGGACGAATTACAGCCCCTGCATTACTCAGGTCCTAGTCCCTGGGACATGTGACTGTCCCCTTATAAGGAATATAAGGAGCCTTTGTGGGTGTGATCGATTGGGGGGGCTCGATGTGGGGAGCAGATCCTGGAGGGGCTGGGTGGACCCAGTGAAATCGCAGTGTCCCTATGAGAGGGAGACGGGGGAGATTTTAGGACAGAAGGGAAGAAGGCTGCAGGGCCTGGAGTGAAGGGGTGTCGGCCAAGGACTGCAAACACAGCAGTTCTAGGACCCGGGAAAGGGAGAATTGGATTCCCTCCTGGGAAGCTCTGTTTGAGCTAACATGTACAGAACAATGGGACTCTTCTACAGTGGGGGACAGAAATGCCTAAATTAAAGGAACTGCACTAGCGTAACCTGTGTTAAACTAAACATAGAGCTTATAAATGAGATATTGGCCAGAGAAGAAGTGCCACCGCGGCGTTTCCTTGACGTCCCAGGTGACCCAGCTCATCCCTGGACCCCACGCTATTTCCTCCTTTTTACTGTCGTTTTCTTACTTCCTGCGGTTTGATGTGAACTTCTTTTTAGTTCTTCTGGCGCTGGCTTCAGGGTGTGGAGCCTGCCCACGGGCCCAGCCTGGTGCACTGGTCCTGAGCAGCCCAGAGGTTTCCCTTGGGACTCAGGGGCTCCCTGGTTTTTGATGGTCACAGGGCCTCTCCAAACCTCAGTCCCTTTATAAGCAAGTTTGTACAAAAGGATGGCAGGGCGCTAACTGAGGTTCTCCTGTAAGCTGCTTTTCCATTCCCGAAGCTGTCATTCCAAGATCCAGTTAGATAGGGATTATTTTCCTGAACCTTTCATGAACAAGTATTGCTTTTTTGAGCTCCTTTATTATTTTACTATGACCAGACCACCCACAATGACTCCAGAATCATTATTACCAACATTTGCCTGTTGATAAAGGACCTTTTCAATTTATGAGGGAGGCCCAGTGACCCTGATGACCTTGGGGACACCCCAGTCAACCAGCATCCTGCAGGGCACGTTAGTGAAAGCATCTCGCCTCACATGTAATTCAGTATTTTATGGTGCCTTAATTTGATTCCCTGTCATTTCTTCTTGTAGGAAATACTAGCTTCCTTTCCTGGTTCCCTTAAATGGTATGAAGTTAGGAAATCTTGATTGATGAGTGACCATGTATGGGAATGAGATGTGAGTTTTATGGCCAATAGTCATTCACCCAGTAAGACTGTGTCAGAATCCAGCCAGAAAGACAGAAACCACTGTCCCTGAAGTAGGGGAAATGGAATATAAAGGGTTTGTTGCAGATGATGAAATGCTGAGAAATCAAATTGGGCCACAGGGGACTTAGAGGTTAGCAAGAGCAGGAAGCCAGGGCTGGAGGGGACAGTGAGGAGGTTTTGGCGCCATGGCCCATGTTGGGACTTGGGGTGGGAGTGGGGACCTGGCAGGCTTGTCCCAGGCTCTGTGAGGGCCCAGCCATGGCCAAATGCTGCCACAGAGTGGAGCTCAGAGCAGGTGTTTCTGCCAGCAAGCCCAGCCAGAGCCTGCTGACAGGTAGCAGGGGACATGCAGCCTGTGGGGCCTAGAGCAGGGAGAGGACCAGAGCGGGCACGGGGAAGAGATGTCCAGGACCCTCAGACACATGACCGAGTGACCCTGATTCAGAGGTCATGATTTTCAGTGACACGGGACAGTTTTGGGGTGACTGCTTCTAACTTCTTAGAGGAATTTTTATAGACCATCAAACCAGGACTTGAGATATCTGGCCCTACTTGAAATCCTAAGGGTGGCTTTTCAGGCCCAGGCCCAGGCAGTAAGAGGTTCACCTGGCAGGCCTCGGGGAGGACCACCCTCACGGGCAGGCCGGGTGCACAGCCTGCACACTGCAGCCTGCACGGCTTCGGCCGCCAAAGACTCGGGCTGCCCCACGTGTCCGCACTCGGCTCAGGCGTCCTCATCCCTGGATCTCTGGATTCCAGGCCTTGGATCTTCCACAGGCTCTTGCTGGGGGCAGGGGGAAAGTCCCATGATGCCTGGTCTGCTGTGACCCTGTTCTCAATACTTTTCCTCTCCGAGCCCTCTGGCTGACCCCAAGGCCCGTGAAACAGAGCTGTTGTGTGGGGCTCCATCTCCAGCGAGACAGCCACCATGTCTGCCAGGAGCCCCCTGCCCCTCCACCAGTCCACCATTCCACGGGGAACATGGAACTTGGGTGGGGGAGGCTTTGTTCAGGGTCAGCCTCTTGTTTGTCCCACCCCATACGTGATTAAAGACCTAAGGTTGCTCATTGTTGCCTGAGTTTTGCCCCGTCTCCAGGCTGATACAATTTCTTAGGTCTTAGAAGCCCAGGAAGGTTTAAAATGGTGAATAAATTAGGTAATGATCATCATCTTTGGAGTCAGATTTGCATTACGTGGCTTCACAGCTTTTTCTAGAGTATGTGCCGTCGCAGAGCATCAGAGTCACTTGCGGTGCGATGCAAGCCAAGAGAGTTGCATTCACCGGGCATTTTAAGTGCTCTGGGGGTTTGCTCAACTTGACTAAGTAAGTAGTGGCCTTACAGCACTAGATGCACGATCCATTCTTTTGGTAGCTCAGGCTCTACAGTGTTCCTTTCCCTCCTCTCCTCCCTCTTTTCTGTTTCCAGTGGATCTCTCGTATACACATCGCTAGGTTTTGAGGACGTGGTTAGCTGATTAAGCCTTTGGGTTTCAAAGATCACTTGTTGGCCCGAAGGTGTGCATTGGGAATGCAACCAGAAGGTCATGAGTGGTCCACAACGTCTTTCCTTTTTATTCTGCTTAATGAGATTTCTGAGAAGAAAAAAGCAAGATTCTCTGCAGATACGTTATGGAGCAGGTGAATGTTTAAGGAAAATTGATAATTGGCTCTTCTTGACTATGCTGTTTCCGGGGTCTTCATTCTGAAGTTCTGTTGGTTACTTCCTTTCCTGCAGAATTTAAAAGCACTGTGGTCAAGAAACAGTTAGTATCCTTAACTAATTCCCAGTGGAGCTGTGTTGCCACCAGGGTCTCAGTAATTGCCTTTAATCCATCCTTCCTCCCCCTCTCCCTCCCTCCCTCCCTTCCTTCCCTCAGAACCTTCCATCTACCCTTCCTACTTCCCTCCTTCCTTCCTCCCTTCAGTCCTTCCTTCCTTCCTTCCATTTACCTCCCTTCCTCCCTTCCTTCCACCCATTTTTGTTAAGCACCCATTAAACTCAGAATCTACTCCTTGCTGGGAAAGCCATCTTCAGCTATAATCAAACCTAATCAAATGGCCCAAGGTTGTTGGAGATGTTAATATTTTTCACGAACAGGGAAGCATTCGGAAAGCGTTTGCTTGTTTCATAGCGTGGTCAGTACAGCTTTCCGTGGCTCTCTGTTTCCTACCCCATCTAGTCTGAATTGTCCCCGCCATTATTTAAGGTTCCCTAAAATCCGACCTCTCCTTCTGTGTGAACTTACTTCCGGGTGTTTCCTACTCTACAGTTCACACTTTAAAGAGGTCCTAATGGGCCGCTCACTTACTAGATTCTTCCATGCAGCCCTCCTCCCCCCCATTCTTTGCCTTCACGAACATTTCCCACCATCCTTCCCAGCTCAGCTTCTGTCCTCTGACATCCTGGCTGCTGCAGTCCTCTCTCCTCTGGGTGCTCAACATGTCCCATGACTTTGCTCTCAGTCCAGTCCTGTCCTAAGGTGTCTGGTGTGGGTTCATGTGCCTTGGGCTCATCTCCCTAACCTGGTTAATGTGTATTTCCCCCTGCAGAGTAGAGCTCATGCATCTCTCTGAGCTGACAGACAGCTAACGTGCTTCCCATAGCGGGCACCGCAGAAGGTCGGCTCCCTCTTACTCTTCCCGCGGAAAGCCTGGGCTCAGCGCAGCAAGTTGCTTAATGAATGGGCTTTGATTGGTGGACTCCTAGTGGGGGGAGTAGGATGTTTGCAGGGGTGATTGAGTGAAATGCAGAGACTGTATCATCCCTGAAACTAAAGGAGGAAGTTCTGTTTTCTCTCTCTGATATCTCGAGTCAGCATACAGAAGATCGTTTCGTCGTTTTACTCAAGGAGAGGAGAGTTATTGTTGGTTTTTGTATGAACTGGGAGAGGGGAGGGCAGATGACCAGGTGGAGGACAGAAGATTTTTAGGGCAGTGTCTCTAAAAAGGATTGAGTTCAATCAATGGACACCCGTCATTGGACGTTTATGCAAACCCGTAGAATGATCCGCACCAGGAAGGAACCGGAATGCGAACTGTGGACTCTGGGTGTGGCGATGGGCCACTGTGGGTTTACCGGTTGTAACAAACCACCATCTGGTGTAGGATCTGACAGTCCCAAAGGCCGCGTGCGTTGGGGTAGGGAATTTGTGGGACATCTCTGCACCTTCCCCTCAGTTTTGCTGTGAACGTAACGTTACTCTCTAAAAAATATAATAAAGTTTTCCTAGAAGAAGTATGAACTACGATTGTATACTTGTGGGAAATATTTAGATAAAACTTTATCGTAAGTAAGTATGGTTCTTGACAAATTCTTCTGCATTGGGTCTTTGTAAGCGTAAACTGTGGAAGGAGAAACTAGTCCGTGAGCCAGTCGCTAACTTTACTGTTGACTTCACTGATCAACAGTCAACGTCCTGGTTTGAGGGCCAGTGTGGAAACAAGGTGATAAAGCTCAAAACTGAACTCGCAAAATGGCTGTAGAGATTGTTTTCAGGATTTTTGCCTGCTTTCAGCATCCCATGGTGCTCTTAGTCTCCTTTGTCCCATGCGTGCCCATGCCTGGACACATGTGCGTCCACACACACGCCCACACACCTGCAAGCACACACACGTGCACACTTTTCCTTCTCCTCTCCGCTGTAGGGACGCATTGTGGCCACCAGGTGTCACTATGTGAACCCCCTGGAAGGAGAGGAGCCTTGGGTTGCCCATAGCTGTCACTGTGCCACTTTCTGAATGACCTTTAATGAAAACAGAACGGCCAAAGTAGCTTGACAGCAAATTTTATTAGGAACAGAAAATCCATCAGCAGACTCACTATAGAATTGCACCGATTAGTTTCTCTTATCTAAGGCGGTCACAGTAAAAACAGCCATAGAAAAGAATCAGAAATCTCCCACTTCACCAGGTCCCTGTGCATGGGTGGGAAGGGCGGTTTAGAGTGGCTTCAAGTCTGGCTATGCCTGAGTCTCAGTAAGAAGACGGTGATTTAACTATGGGCTAATAAAGATTTCCTTTCCAAAGCAGGTGGAGATGGAAACTAATTCCTTAGGTCATATGCTGGATGCAGGAAATCAAGCTGATTCCTCCGGAGTATTATATCCGAATTTATCCTGTGCTCCGTGTACAGCTAGAACAATTACATCATTCCCTCCTGTATAGCGAGCAGACTTAATAAGCCTTAAATATGCGTCCTCATGCCAACAGGTCCTTCAGCAAAGGCAATCTGCACATTTCAAAAATCAAAAGCAATTTGGCTAAATGACCTATAGCGTAGCATGGTGCACTCCCGTGGAAACCGCTGTCTAGACTGCAGGCGTTTCATAAAGGGGCACAGTTTTGCAGAAGAAATGGCTTCCCGTTATTTAGTTTCTATGATACAACGCATATTGGGGTCTCTTCTGGTCAGAGAGAGGGCATGGAAGGGTCCGCAGCTACTGTGATCATCTAGATCTCCAGAATTCTAGTGTCGTAACAGCTTGAGAGAGCTGCATAGTTGTAAGCTACTGAAATGGGCTCCAGTTTACTGGAACAGGAAAGGGAAGTGTGGAGATGTTGCGGGATGTTTGGATGTGAAGGCTCCGAGGACGGGCGGACACCAGAGGGGCCAGCCCCAGGGCCACGGCTCACGCGGCCCTACAGAAGTGCTCCGGCAAGCGTCCCAGCTCGCTGCTCCTGGGTACCCAGCGGGACTGTGGGCACTGGCGTGCGTTGCCTCGGCGAGAGTCCTCTGTGGTCCCTGTTCCTTCCAGTCACTTACCGCACAACTGAAGCCCCGTTGGGGGAGCATCTGAGTGGCCACGGCAAGGAGAGCCAGTGTCTGGATTCCAGTTTCCATCGTGAAAGATGCGCAAGACTCTATAGTAGGAGTTTCCCCGCAGCTGGGAGAGGGGTTCTGATGAGGGTCGGCGACAAAGCCACAGACATCACCGTGGATGATCGGTGGTCGCACCTGAAAGTGGGCATCCTTTGTGGGTAGGCTCAGGAAGGTTCTAGGCACGTCACCCAAGCATTTGCATCACTGGTGCGAACCCTTGGCGGCAGCTCTTCTGCTCCTACTACACTTGGGAATCCGACCTGCAAAATAAAGGCCTCTCTCCTGGACAGCTGTGTGCTCTTCCCCATTGCCGGCCCCTGTCTGTCACTTGTCCTTTGCTCACACACATCACAGCAGCCCACGAGCGACGCTCCCCATGCAGGATTCCTGGAGCACCTGCTGCTCCCCGTGTCCCCCCTCTGCCATCCCCAGGGTGCTCCCTGGTCACAGGGCTTCCTCAGAATTGCCTGGGGATCTCCAGCTCCCCTAAACCACAATCCCTGGGATGGGCTTGGGCAGCAGACTTTTCGCAAAGCTGCTGGGTGACTTCTAAGGAGGCAGACTTCACGGTTAAAGAAACTCATTATTTGTTTGGCTAAGAGCTACCGAAGAGCGAGGACAAGAGGCTGCGGTGACATGAAGCGCCGTCCCGTGTTCTAACAAGTCGGTCTCGCTCCCGGCCATGAGTCTTGCCCGTCCGCTGCTTGTCCTTTCCGAGTGCCCCTCAGCTCTCCGGCCACGCTGGTCTCCCCTTAGAACTGCTGTCCTACCTCCCTTCTGCGATTCTGACCCCCGTTCCCATGGGGCCCTCTCTCCGCCCCGCCAAGCAGTTCTCCGAAACCAGTCAGGCGTCCCACAAGCCACCGCAGTTCTGACGCTGTCTCCCTGCAGACGGCGTCGCCTCCCACAGGTTGAGGGCCCGGTCCTGCAAGGCCGCCCTCCCTTCAGACACCATGACCAAGCCCAGTTGCCCCCGGTGCTTCTGAGCGGTTGGCTGTAGATCTGAGGTTCCCACAACCCTCTCCTCGGCTTCAGCTCATGTTGTGCAGCGCCTCGCAGACCTCAGAGACGTCTTCCTTGTCCGATGACTGTTTTCTTAAAACAGGACATAATCTAGGAACAGCAGGCTAGAAGGACTGCATAGGCCACGATGAGGGGAAAGGGAGTGGACTTTCCATGCCTCTCTGAGGGGACCACTGCTCGGGGCCTTCATGTGTTGTCCAACCCAGAAGCTCTCCAAGCCCCATCCTTCTGGGTTTTTATGGAAGCTTTCCTACAGAGCCATGGTTCACGAAATCACTGGCTTCCGGCCATTGAACTCCCTCTTCAGCCCTACTCCTGTCCCCGAGGTCTGGGGTAGGACTGAAAGTTCCAACCCTCTAATCTGATTGTTGGTTCCATTGTGGACCAGCCCCCATCTTTGGGTGACCTGGGGGCGTTCCAAGAGTCATATCATTAACCTCTGTTGCTCTTATCATTTAGGAAATTCTCAGGGTTTGAGGAGCTCCCTGCAGGGAATGGGATGAAGACCAAATATACATTTCTTATAAACCGCAATCTCATCCCTTCATTTTTTTACCTAATTGGGCACTTCCACTTATACCCATTTATTCACTGTGCATCAGTAAATATGGGATCTTGGTTAAATGTGTGTGTTTGTGTCTGGAGCACGATGTAGGCAGAGAGCATCGTGGAGTCCCTCCTGCCCCCAGGAGCCCGTGACAAGCAATGACAAGCACTCAAAGGTGCGGCAGCTAGGACGTATCCCGGGGTCCAGCATCCGTGGACACCCCAGAACTGGTAACAAGCAGGAACAGAGGAGTCCGCAGGGGCCCGGGACCGATTAAATCCCTTTAAAAAGGGGAGGATTTGGGCAGTCAGCTGTCAGACTCCTCAGACAGGACCCTCGTGTCTGACCACTTAGAAAGGGCGGCGGCCTGGGAAGGCTCTGCCGGTGGATCTCCGAGCAGATCCGAGATCCGCTCTGACAAAACAAGCAGCAGGTGCTGAGACCAGATCCGGACCAGACCAGACCCAGGCCGTGTCTCAGCTGTGGGCCCGCAGACCGACGGCGTGTCTGGTTCCTGAACTCCCTACACCCTCCTGTCCGCTCGTGTGTTGTGTGGGTTGTCTTCTGTCCTGCTCTGCGTGCTGGGTAAGAAGCCAGCTTCAGTCACGTGGTGACATGTCCTTGAGTTTGGAGTCCTGAACCTGCGTCACAGTGGTGATTGACTTGGCTTCATGGCCGACTAGGGCAGACGCTGTGGAAAGACAGCAGCCCTGTGAGCGCCTTCACAGCTCCTGACCGGGCAGCTCTTGCCTCCTCCGTTTCACTTCTCAGCCTCGGACTGTGAAGGTTTGGATGTCGGGGGCTGTGGTTCACACTCTGCGGGAGGCTCCTCGGTGCCCTCTCACTCAGCTGAACCAATGCTTTGGGAAATCTCTTAACCATTTATGGTTGTGATCTGCCTTACGGTTGAAGACTCCCTCCTCCACCATAGAACGGTTTTCACTAGATGCCTAGGGAAGGTGTCACTGTGCACAGCTTCTGTGATTCTTAGTCAACAGCAGCACAGGCGAGGAGCAGTAGAAGGCGACGGTAGAGGCAAGTGTGGGGAGGAGAGTCAAGGAGTCTCTTTGGCTATTTATAAAAATCATAGCTGGAATTCCATGAGTGCTCCCATGTGCTGGCCCCACTATCAGTGTAATCCTCTTGAAAACTTCAAGAGGGAAATTTAAATTTGATCATCCCATTTTAGGGGAAATAATGAATGAAATAAATAGCAGTAATGGCACGCACGGTCACAGACTTTGACAGAGCTAAGCTTTAACCGTGGGTTGTACATCGTTCCTCATGTTGCCTTTTTTGGGGGGATTTGAAATCGATTGCCTTAGGTGGAATAGAAGAGAGCCGCAGTTCTAGTGTGGCATTGGAGACATTATAGGGGGACGGGCAAGGAGGGTCACGGGGGTCCGGTGAGGACAGAGGGATAGAAGAGTCACTAAAATCAGCCCCTGATTCGCAGAGGAGACGTCAATGTGCAAATGGGCAACATCACGTGCCGTTTACTGCTGCCTCTTGTTCCCTCTAGACCAGGCGCCTGCTCTCTTCCTGACGCATGTGTGTAGTTTTCATTGTCACCTTCGCCGGTGGACTCACCCCGTGGAGAGGGCAAACTGGATTCACAACCAGACCATGGTGAGGCCGCATCTCCAGGCAGCTGGTGGGAAGCTGCCTAGAAACAACCGTGTTTTCCAATGCACTGAGCCCTGGGTTTCCAGAGAGGGAGGTGTGTGGTGAGAACCAACAGACACTTGCCACCAGCTTGTCTCATGTCTCCGTGACGCTGCTGGAGAGACGCAGGAGATAAGTACTCATTTTTGGGCTCACGCGCACATGATAACTCTCACTTCTTAATAACTTCCCTCTGGCCATCGATATCTAAAATGCAATCACATTTTGTAAGCCGGCGAAGGATGTTTGAGTAAGACAGGAAGCAGTTTTATCAATCAATGTATACATGATACAGGGCACAGTTCTCTCTCTGACCAAATACAGAGGGAGCCTAGGAAGTGAGTGGGGTCAGAGCGAGGAGGTGTCTTGTTCTCAAGAGAGGGACAGAGCTCCTCATTTTCTGGCATGTTGCTGATTACCTGGTCCTGGGGACTCGGAGGTAGGCACTCCCCTGTACTGCTCATGTGCAGGCCCCACACAGGAGGCTGTCTGTGGTACAACGAGGGCACAAAAGAGACTCTGCCCTCCTACGTAGGCTTGTGGGAGGTCTTGGGCTGCGGGGACCGGGGGTCTTGTCCTGACTCCGCTACCACCAAGCTGCGTGGCTTGAAGCAAGTCTGCTAAGTGTCCTGACGTCACCTGCACCCTCCCGCTTCGGAATCCTGCCCTTTTGCCCCTTCCCAGAGGTAAACTAACAGTTACCAAGGCAAAGCAATAGGACTGAGAACCAAACCCGGAAGTGCACACGGTGCTCGAGGAAATCAGGGCAGAAGTGCTTGCTGTGGACCATGTACTTCCTGGTCTCCGCTGTCCTCTATAGGAGCTCGCAACCTGAGTCTTCGGTGAGAGAGACTTCTCGAGTCTAGACAAAGGCAGCGCCAGAAGAAGGCCCCGAGGGAGCCTGTGGCACTTCACCTGCACAAAGGTCTTTGTCGTTATAATGGAGGTCTTGTCTCCTCTCTCTCTCTGTGCCATTTCCTCAGAATACCTTGGAAATGGTTTCAGCATATGAATCCAGAATCCTTAGGAAAGATGTCAGTAGTTATCAAACAATATAGAGAGATGCTAAAGAATTATGAAATGGGTATTATTTCTACTTATTGATGTATTTTGGTAGATGATCCTTTCATCACATGCATGTAGATATTAAAATCTTCTAAAGACAAAGAGAATTTCATCCACGTTTATACGATAATTATCCAAGGTCCCTTGCCTCCAGTTGTAAGAATTTAGTTAAATGTGCTCCTTCGTCTGTCTATATTTTTAATGATCATTTCATTTTTCTCATTAAGCATTTGAGTTATTCACTCGAAATCTCCAAATCGATAACATTCCTCTCATTTTATGTGGCTTTCATGGTGCGTAAAAAAATAAATCCCAGAGTCACAGAAATGGCTCCAGAATGCATCTGTGGCTGTCCACAGGTCTAAATATCCGGGACCAGTTCCCTCCCCCGTGCTTAGAGATGCACCTGTCAGCTCTCAGCCTCCTCCACAGCCCTCCCTGGGAAGAGCAAAGTTTCGTCCTCATGATGCAAAGACAAAATACGCTTCATGACTGGGGGGGTCGGGACTGTCTTCCTACCACTGTACGCTGAAGTTCTAGTTCTCCGTGTGACTATATCTGCATTTATGAGATATTTACATTTAAGGGGATAATTCAGGTTAAATGAGGTCTTATGGGTGGTCCTTAGTTTGGTAGGACTGGAGTCCTTGTAAGAAGAGGGAATTTGGACACACAGAGACACAGAAGATAGGTCATGTGGGGACTCAAGGGGAGGACAGTCATCCACGAGCCGAGGAGAGAGGACTCGGGAGAGACCAACCACCCCACATGTTCGTCTTGGACTCCCAGCTCCGGGACCATGAGGAAGTGTTTGTTTAGCTCACCCAGTTCTGTCGTGTACCGTCAGGGCAGCCCCAGCTGACCGATCCAATAACAATACAAGAAAAGTGATCGACATAGATATAAAAGCCAACAGTGGGAGTCTTCTAAAATGATTCCAGGGAAGAGCTTGGGGAAATGGTCCGTGAAGGCCCGCCGTACTTTTATAGATGGATTTCAGGTCAGCTGGAGGTGAGACGGCAACAGAAGTGGCCAGAGAGCTCCCTCATTCTGTGCCTTCAGCCTCCGAGGCTGGGACACGTCCACGTAAAGAGCTGGACAGGTGACTTCCAGTGATGGCGAATGACATGCAGGTGTCAGGCATCCGCCACGTCGATCTTCTGGCCAGCTCTGTGCTCCTGCCCTCAAAGCCTGCGTATCAGCCAACTGTGGCTCCGCACCTGGAAATAAACGCTCCCGGGGTCCCACCTGCCTCCCTGAATCAAGGTCTGAGGTCCTCACTCTCAAGGGTCCATGTTCTATTTTAAAACGGCTTAATTCTCTCCTTTAGAACTGAATAGCTGGGGAGGACAGGGGAGTGTGGGGAGGTGCCGGCCGAGGGCTTGTCTTCTCTCTCCCTGTAATCCGGATGCGAAGCTGGTATTATCTGTCGTGCAGCAAACGTCGTCATAATTGTGCTTTGTTTCTTCTTCGTGGGGCAAGATCACAGGTGGGGACTGAACCTGCCCTCCAGTCTGTGTGGAGCGAGGTGTCCGCTGGTGGCTGATGGATGTCCGGGTCCTGAGGTTGGTGACAGCCCCAGAGCACCTCCTGTAACAGGGCTTTCCCCAGGATTTCACAGAGGTGGACTCGGTGCCAAAGAAGCTTACTGGGAAACGCAGAACAAAACACAAACAAAATAATCCCATACCTCCACCAAAACAAAGACATCTTCCCAAGTACTTGCTTCAGATCCCACAAAAACCTTGGTGTATGGAGGCAGGAAGAATGTTGTCTCTGTTTCACAGAGGAGGGAACGGAGAGTTAAAGAAAGCAGACTAAAAACAAAACAGAACCAAAAAGGAAGGAAGCCAAAAAAAAAGGAAGCAAGCTAGGAAGGAAGGAAGGAGAAAGGAAGCCCCCCCCCCCCCACCAAAAGGAAGCAAGCTAGGAAGGAAGGAAGGAGAAAGAGATGCCGGGGTCTGGGCATTCTACGCAACAGTGGTCATTCAGTGAGTCACACCCGCTTTTCCACTGCGGGCCAAGAAGGAGCCACGGATGTTTTGTACAACAGACCCTCCCGTTCTGCCAAGGTCTGCTTGGGTCGGCAGCCCTGCTCCACCGCCCAGGAGCTGCACGGTCCCCGGCAAATGTCCGAAGCCCTCCGAGGGGCAAACATGGGATGACGCCAGCTGCCTGACCTGTGGGCTGCGATGTTCCATCAGTAACACGTGTGCAGGTGCAGGGGGCGCCCGACACCCGGCAGGTCTTCCGCAGGTAAAGCTCTGTATTCTGTTCCTGACCTTCAGGTGTGTCCTGGGAGCACAGCACATCGTTCACACCTGTCCCTATGCCGTGAGTCCTGGTTGCTCCGTGTTTGCCGGACCGGTGCCCGGTGGGCGCCAGCACTCAGCGCCTGCGTGCTGCTCACCGCGGAATGTTCTGAGGCCATCGTCGGGGCTCTCGTTTCTCATCCCACTTCGAGGAGACCAAGGCAGGGAGGTGACAGCGTGGCTGGTGAATGCGGCTTGGCTCAGAGACCAGGCCCCGTGACCCCCAGAGCCCGCACTCACACAGCCCCACGGTAGCTCTGGCTCTGCAGCGTGAAGACGAGATCCTAATTAATCCTTGATGCCTTTCTCCACAGCCCCTGATTTGGATAATTGCTTTTCAGTTAATGTTCTCGTGATGTCAAACCTTTGTCCCCAGTTCTCTTGTCTTTAGTGAAAGTGAGCATGAGGGTTTCCATCCCCTCAGATTTGGGGTTTGAAGTCTCCGGTGTAGGACTGGTGTGGGGGGGGGTGAAGGTGTGTAAGGCGGGGGGCTGGCCACTAGGGTCTCCTTTACACGGACACGTGTCATCGTGCAGGAAGTAGATGGATCAGCGCTAAGCCTGCGAGAGGAGGTCGTTTCTACGAGGGTCCCTGAGACACCGGCTGAGGGAGAAACTGGCTGCCCCGTCTGTGCGGGCGGCCCGACCCCGTGGGAATGCAGCAGGACCAGGGCGGCTCCGGCTTCCGCGTGTCCCTGGGGGGCTGTGAGCAGAGGGGTCGCCGAGAGTTGCCGGCACGCGGGCGCGGCCCACAGCCACGTAGTCACCGAGAACTTGCTGCCTGCCGGGCCGAGCGGTGCGGCCGTGCTCCCTGGAGCCTGGAGCGCGGGCGATGCCGTGTCTGGTTGCAGTGGTGCACAAGCCAAGGCCTGGAGAGCCGGGAGCTGCTTTCCAGCCCCAGAAGTTATCATGACAGAGGGCAGCTTTGTCCCAAATTGGTATAAAACCCTGGAGGAGGGCTGACTTGGAACCTCAAACTTCAAATTAAACCTAGGGGCTGAAGTTCTTGATAAATCCAAAATATTCCCTTTATGGCTATTTAAAATGGCCTTAAACTATCCAGAATGTTGCCAAATACACACGCAGACCCAGGTACATTCATGCGCACACACAGTGCACACACCACACTCATACACGTGCACCACACACGCACACACACTGCACACGTGTGCACGCACACACCACACACATACACATCCTCACGTGTGTGCACATACATGCAAACATGCACTCTCACGGAATTCAAAACGCCCAAAGAACTTATGTATTGAACCATGTTTTTCTTTATATTTTTACCACCTAACATAATTAAAAGAAAAGTGTTAAAAATGTGGAACAAAAAATAAATCCTCTCTTAGGGTAAACAAGGCTTCAAAAGAAATGAAATGAAGGCAATTTTAATTTGCTGTCAGTAGCAGCTTTTTCTTTACTAGCATTTAAAGCCAATTAGCAAGTATGGAGAACAAAATTCTAAACATCGGGAACTTCTTCATAAACAAAAACTCACTAATCCAGGAAGCGGGATGGCTCACTGCCCAATTACACTCACGAACGCTACGCCTGGCTGTCACTGAGAGCAGCCAGCAGCTCTCAGAAATGAGTTTTGATGGTGTAGAAAACATCTAAATTACATAATAATAGCTTACATGGGTATAACATTTTTATCTGCAGTGGGTCTCTGAACATGCACAGCATCTCTGAGGCAGAGAAAGCACAGGTATTTCTCTGTGTCATAGAAGGGGAAACTGAGGCCAGGTGGGATGAACTGACTCACCCAAGAACGCGTCCTGATCAGTGGGAGAGTGTCATCCTCACGGCTGTGAGAACCCTTCTCGTGCTTGTCCCCTTGAACTCCACAAGGACATAAATGCATAAGGGAAGGGCTTGTAGGAACTCTGAAATTCGGGTTATTTTAGTAGAAATGTGGAGGGCAAGACTTCTCAAACCAATGAGCGCTGTGGCTGGAATCCTTCTCCGGCATGGCCACGCACATGCCCGCATGTCTCACACACACACACACACACACACACACACGAGCAGAGTGTACCTTGGGATGCTAGCTCTTCATTAAAATGGGCTTTGGATGGGAGCTGTTGCATACAGCTCGTTGCCGTGAGCCAGCGGCTTCTGACAGGGAGGGATGTTACTTTACTCATGTGTTAGAGAACCCCTAACAATACAGCTGGGATTTTAAGTCAAATTTAAAAAAATAATTGAAGAGGAGCCGGTAACTTGATAACGAGGGAAGATAAGCACCTCACGGAAGACGACTTGAAGAGAATGAGAGGCGGAAGCCAAAGAGGGAGCTTGGCTCACCAGCTCAGGGCTCACCTGTCCCATCCACAGAGTGACAGATAAGGTCAGAGGGAGCCGTGGCTCCCGGTCGGTGCCCCTGGAACGGAAGGAAGCAGGTGTTCTATGGAAATTCTCTCCCAAAGCTCTTTCTGGATTTTGTCCATATCTTCAAGCTAACCTTCCCCGTGTTTAATCTTCTTTGCCTCTTAGGACCTTTTTCAATCTCTCTACATTTCTGCGCTGCCTATCATCCCGCCCCATCTTTGGGGGGAATTTTATTCTTCTTGCTCTTAAATTGAATTGAGCTTTCAGTTATACGTTGACTCAAGGGTCTGCAAGTAATAGGAGCATTTTGAAATAATGACAATGAAACTTGAGCCCACGGAGTTGCGGACGTGTGCAGCAGGCACCCCAGGGACGGGTTCACATAGGGGAGAGCCAGGGCTCCATCTGCATGAACGAGTCCGCGTGCTGGAGCCCAGCGAGAACTGAGTGGACTCTCCAGGGCTCCTAAAGCCACAGGGGCTGAGATTGTATCTCACTTCGAGTCTAGATTATTAAGAGTTTTATTTATGATCAGCAGGTACTCGACTTGGAGTAAAGACACCTTATGTAATTGAAATTGCCAAGGACACGTGGGGAGGAAGAACATAATCCCCGCGCTCCGTAATTAACTCTATTGGCAGGAAGGGGCCGTGGATCACAGACTAAGACGTTGGAGGGCAATCAGGAGCACCGACTTCTTGTTCTGGCCTCGTCCCTAATTGCCTGAGCACCTTGCATGATGACATCATTGCTCCTTCCTCCCCAGTTTTTCTCCTTTCTTTCATGCTGTCTGTGGTGAAACTGCAAGACCCTTGAGGGAAGGGGCTCGTACCCTCTCTCTACCAAGGGCCACTCTTGCTCTTTAAGAAGCAAACCACTCCTTCTTTGATGTTTCCTTTTTTTCTTTCTTTCTGCCATAAAGGGGTAATTTAGGGGGAGATCTAATTTCTTACATTTCATCAAATCCCTTTAGGTATCTACTCCTTCTGCCCTGCCCTTGATTATTTCCCCCTGGGTTTCTGATATTGTTATTTTTTTTTCCCTCCTTCTTTTTGTGCAACTCCCTAGCTGACACCGTTCTTTTTCTTTCTTTCTTTTTTTCTTCCTGATTGTATTTATTTATTCATTCGTGTATAGCCATGTAAGAGGTACAAGGCCACATATATCTATATAGGTTATTTTAATTTTTTTAATAAACATATAATGTATTTTTATCCCCAGGGGTACAGGTCTGTGAATCGCCAGGTTTACACACTTCACAGCACTCACCATAGCACATACCCTCCCCAATGTCCATAACCCTACCACCCTCTCCTGACCCCCCTCCCCCAGCAACCCTCAGTTTGTTTTGTGAGATTAAGAGTCTCTTACACTTTGTCTCCCTCCTGATTCCATCTTGTTTCATTTATTCCTTTCCTACCCCCTAAGACCCCCACATTGCCTCTCCACTTCCTCATATCAGGGAGATCATATGATAATTGTCTTTCTCTGATTGACTTATTTCGCTCAGCATAATATCCTCTAGTTCCATCCATGTCGTCGAAAAGGCAAGATTTCATTTCTTTTGATGGCTGCATAGTATTCCATTGTGTGTGTGTGTGTGTGTGTGTGTGTGTGTGTGTGTATGGTGGTGTGTATATACACACCACATCTTTATCCATCCATCTGTTGATGGACATCTAGGTTGGCTATTGTGGACATTGCTACTATAAACATTCAGGTGCATGTGCCCCTTCAGATCACTACGTTTGTATCTTTAGGGTAAATACCCAGTAGTGCAATTGCTGGGTCATAGGGTAGCTCTATTTTCAGCATTTTGAGGAACCTCCATGCTGTGAACCTCCATGCTATTTTCCAGAGTGGTTGCACCAGCTTGCATTCCCACCAACAGTGTAGGAGGGTTTCCCTTTCTCCGCATCCTCGCCAGCATCTGTCATTTCCTGACTTGTTAATTTTAGCCATTCTGACTGGTGTGAGGTGATATCTCATTGTGGTTTTGGTTTGTATTTCCCTGATGCCGAGTGATATGGAGCACTTTTTCATGTGTTTCTTGGCCATCTGGATGTCTTCCTTGCAGAAATGTCTGTTCATGTCCTCTGCCCATTTCTTGATTGAATTATGTGTTCTTTGGGTATTGAGTTTGATAAGTTCTTTATAGATTTTGGATACTGGCCCTTTATCTGATATGTCATTTGCAAATATCTTCTCCCATTCTGTCAGTTGTCTTTTGTTTCCTTTGGTCTGCAAAAGCTTTTGATCTTGATGAAATCCCAATAGTTCATTTTTGCCCTTGCTTCCCTTGCCTTTGGCCATGTTCCTGGGAAGAATTTGCTGCGGCTGAGGTCAAAGAGGTTGCTGCCTGTGTTCTCCTCAAGGATTTTGATGGATTCCTCTCTCACACTGAGGTCCTTCATCCATTTTGAGTCTTTTTTGTGTGTGTGGTGTAAGGAAATGGCCCAATTTCATTTTTCTGCATGTGGCTGTCCAATTTTCCCAACACCATTTGTTGAAGAGGCTGTCTTTTTTCCATTGGACATTCGTTCCTGCTTTGTCAAAGATTGGTTGATCATAGAGTTGAGGGTCTATTTCTGGGCTCTCTATTCTGTTCCATTGATCTATGTGTCTGTTTTTGTGCCACCACCATGCTGTCTTGATGATGACAGCTTTGTAATAGAGCTTGAAGTCTGGAATTGTGATGCCACCAACTTTGGCTTTCTTTGTCAATATCCCTTTGGCTATTCGAGGTCTTTTCTGGTTCCATATAAATTTTAGGATTATTTGTTCCATTTCTTTGAAAAAAATGGATGGGATTTTGATAGGGATTGCATTAAATGTGTAGATTGCTTTAGGTAGCATAGACATTTTTTATAACATTTGTTCTTCCAATCCATGAGCATGGAACATTTTTCCATTTCTTTGTGTCTTCCTCAATTTCTTTTATGAGTACTTTATAGTTTTCTAAGTACAGATTCTTTACCTCTTTGGTTAGGTTTATTCCTAGGTATCTTATGGTTTGGGGTGCAATTGTAAATGGGATTGACTCCTTAATTTCTCTTTCTTCTGTCTTGTTGTTGGTGTAAAGAAATGCAACTGATTTATGTGCATTGATTTTATATCCTGACATTTTACTGAATTCCTGTACAAGTTCTAGCGGTTTTGGAGTGGAGTCTTTTGGGTTTTCCACTGTTCTTTTTCTTTCTTAATCTGTGCTCCCGATGTGGCCACGCCACGCTGGTGATGGGTGTTGTGGGCTTACCCAGAACACGACTTAAAATGTTTGGCTTACATAGTGGCTTGACAATAAACTGGACAGAGATTTGAAATGAGCTTGGGTACTTCCCAAAGGGCTGGACGTTCATAATGATATGAATTTCAGAAGTTTGTTTTTACAGAAAATGACTTTGTAAAGGATGGCATGTTTAACAGATCGAGTTTAAATATCCGCGTCTGACAGACGTGCCAGGCCAGCAGGTACTTGCCTCCAGCAGCTCTTCAGCAACATGGCGCCTCCACCCCTGATTCCCTTCTGGAATCTTGTGACGTCTAGATTCCCTTTGCTTGTCATAGAAAACTTACCCTGACAGAGTTAAACAGGCAAGGAAGACTGTATCCAAGACTGTTGTAAGAGGGAAATGAGTCGGCCACAGTTGGAGGAAGAGACTGAGCTCAACTCCACTGGGACAGAAGGTTGGGGGGGTGTTAAATGGGGAGCTGGTGCAAACCACTGAAGGGCCTCAGGGGTGGTTTGGTCACTGAGATTTGGCCATCCTTGTTTGCCAGTGGGCGCTGTTAGAGAAGTCAGCTTCTCCCACAGAGACTGGGAGTCTGGGACACAGGGACCATGGCCCTGGACAATTCCATTTCAGAGGGTGGGCTCTAGGTTCTGGAGAAGGACAGCCCTGGGTTGCAGATGGTTTACATCTCAAGGGGCAAAGAAAGAATTGACAGTGCAAAGTTTTCTAAAGCAAATGCTCTAAGAAAAAAGAGGTCAGGGAGACAAGTTAGGGAGAAGTCTGTCTAAAGTTCAGTCAGGCTGAGGGGACCAGGAAGGCCCTCTGATGAAGCTTCATGATTCATATGCAAGTCTGATATGTGGATGTAGGTAATTTTGTGCAAAATCTATGTGATTTATCATTGGTTCCTGGCACAAAATACAAGGATTAACTAATCCTTGGCCAAGGAAAATGACTTTGGCTGCACACCAAATTAGAGACATTAAAATAAAAATAAACAGAGCATGGCAATACCGTAGGGAGCTTCAAGAGTGGCCCTTTGGCTGGAAAGGGCAGCTAAAATTCATCTAAAGATCCCACAGTAGGATTTATTTGTTGATTTATTTATTAATTTAACATTACAGTTTTAAATCTGTTTAATTTGGTAATTTTAGCTGTTTTCTATGTGTCTCTTCTTTTGTTCTCTGATTCCTTGTCTGAGGTAGAGAGGCATTATGGCTTTGTTGGAAGGTCATGAACCTGGGTTCAAATGCTGTTCCTACAACTTTCTGTTGCATTGGCTAAACTCAGTCTTTTCCACCAATGGACATAATAACTCATATCTCTGTTGTGAAGATAATTATAGATGCACCGTACATGATGACCGTCATCCTTATTCTGTGTGAAACGTGAGAAGGATCTTAAAAGAAATTTTATAGGTCCTTTAATTTCTAGAAAGCGTACAGTTTATGGAAGGAAAGCTTTACTTGGCTTTTGGGAACATAGGTTGCCATTTGGGTCACGCTCCTAAATACCAATTATAGGGTTATAATGCTCTGATGACTCCTTCTTCACCTGCAGAGCAACAAGTAAGGAGAGACCCACTTCAATATGTTACACCAGTTGTAGCAGGAGTCATGCTGAGGATTCATCATCACTTTTCTTATTTAAATTACTTGGATATATTTTTTCAAAGAACACAGCTGTGTCGGTGTTGGGGTTGCGGAAAGCTCACTCGTACTCCCAGTGTTTTCTGTGTGGCTTTATCTCCTATTTGATTTCATTCACTCTTGGGTGACTAAGAGTTTTACCTCCATGTCTCTTACCATAGGGAACGTCCAAAACTGGTCATATGTAGTGCTCCTAAGACAATGCTCACTTTCAAGTCCCATGAGAAGTCTTTGCTGACTGATCTTCTTTACTCACGGACTTGAGAGATTCAAATACTTGCTCTGTCTTCCTGTTCCGGGGCTGAGGGGATCCAGCCACACCTCATGAGGGGTGCACTGTGACCTCCTCCCTCTTCCGACCTTCAGGCCAAGATGATTTCTTGGCCCAAATTAGCCTCTACGGGAGAGGCGTGTCCTTCTTGAGTATGGGCGGCATTATTGTCCTTTTGTAATTGGTAGGGGACATTGAGGTCAGAGATTAAGAGCTGGGGTGGTCTCGTAGAAATGCCACAGTCCGGAGGGCAGAGCCTGTGAAGTGTGGTGGGCTCGGGGAGGCATGGAGCAGGCCTCAGGCACCTTAACACTGAGATGCCTGTGACATGTCGGTTGTGATGTGCAGGGCGGCCAGCTGGGTAAGGGTCCGAGGTGAGGCACCGTCAGGACTCGTCAGCACAACGGATGGGGCTAGAGAGTGCAGCATGGGTTAGGGTGATGAGGAGAACCCAGGCAAGGGCAGGCCACTTCAGAGGAGCAGCACACTGGGCCAGGTCCCCTAAGTTAATGCCAGAAGGCCTTTCAAGGAGGAGGACTCTACTGATGACCAAGTCAGAAGCTGACAACATGCGTTAGGTCTAGGTGCAGGTTTGCTGGGCACCATGGTGAGAGCAGTTTTGGGGAGGCAGTGGGAGGGAAAGCCTGATGGCAATGGGCTTAAGGAAGACTAGGAGGAATTCAAGACAGAGATAATAGGGGATCCTGAGTGGCTCAGTCAGTGCATCTCCCTTTGGCTCAGGTCATGATTTCGGGGTCCTGGGATTGAGCCCCATGTAGGGCTCCCTGCTTGGCAGGGAGTCTGCTTTTCCCTTTCCCTTTGCCGCTCCCCGTGCTTGTGCTCTTTCTCTCTCTCTCTCTCACTAATAAATAAATAAAATCTTTAAAAAGAGAAAGTAGGCAACTATTTTCAGACAACCTTTTCTACTATGAAGGAGAGCAGAAAAAAGGGGCTGTAGCTGGAGGGGAAAAGGTTATGGGTTTTGTTTTGCTTACTTTTTAGGACGGGAGAAAACACAACATATCATAGTCCAATGCAAATAATCTGGGGAATGGAAAAATCAATGTCAGGAGGAGCGGATGGAGGGGTGGGTTGCTGGGACAATGTCCTCATGTCTGCAAGGTGGCGGGCTCCAGCGTGATAACAGAGGGGTCTCCTGAGAAGGGGAGGTGAGCTTGTGGAGAATGTCACTGGGCTCCCTATAGGGGAAGAAGAGGGCAGGACAGACCTTCCCAGACTTGTCCAAGGCTTTCATCCTGCTCTGCCTGTGAGCGCGGGCTCGCCGGCATGCTGAGCTCCTGAAGTGGGAGAGGTCCCCGGGAAGGTCTTCAACCATTGATAGATGCTTCCCTGCCCAGAACTGCAGAATGCGTGTGCAGGATTGTTGCAGGATTGGGGGAAGGCTTGCCGAAGAAAGCATACGGGAAACAACGCATGTGAGCAAATATGTGTGCGCGTGTGCACACACACACGCAGGAGTGCCATATTCAGACAATGCAGGAGTCTGGGAAAGTGCACGTGAGAATCCAATTTTGAGGGTTATATGTTACTTAAAACTAACAATGTCTCTATCCCGTGGTGTCATATTTGGCCACCTTAGAAAAAGGTGAAACCTTTAAAAACATTTTTTTGTATTTTAAGTAAGCTCTTCGGCACACATTGGAGCTCGAACTCACAACCCTGAGATCAAGAGTCACCTGCTCCCCCGACTGAGCCAGCCACGTGCCCCAATGGTGGAACCTTTTAAAAACAGACTTTAAGCAGGAAGCGCAAGCACGTGAGCGGCTAGGTGGAGGTGTGGCCGTCGGGGTGGCGGAGGGCTGCCTTGGGCTGTTCCTAGCAGGACAAAGAAGACGACTCCAAGGGGTGCTGGGGTCTTCTCGGGCAACCCTTCCCAGCCAAGAAAGAAAAAGTCTTGGTCCTCGCTCTGTTTTCACCCAGTGGGGAAGAGAGGGGTCAGGAGGTTACCTGGGGTTTGTTGCAAGGGGGAGTCAGTGGGGGAGCCGGGGAATGTATCACCCAGGCTGTGGGGGGTTTCTCCGTTTTACAATCCTTAATCAGACATCAAGGCAGTGGAGGAAAATAAGAACCAGCCAGGGAGCCTCTGCATTCAACCTGTGGGAGGCCCATGGGGTCCAGGTGCTCTGGGACTGGCCTTCACAATTGCTGGGACAGGGAGAGAGGAGGCCAGCGTCCCCTCCAGGCTCCCATCGACGTGGCTGAGAGAATGGGGGCATCGCAGGAGTAAGCGGGGCGGGCCAGGGAGGAAAAGTGTGTGTCTCTGGGCAGGTCCATTCAGAAGTCCCGCTTAGGAGGACGGGAACTCCTGGAGGATTAGGGGCCATATTTATTCTCTTCTCTGTGTCACCAGGCTCTATCTAGCATAGTACCGAGCAAAGATTTGGGGCTCAAGTCATACTCGGTAAGTATTTTAAAATAAAGGAGTAAGTGCGCACACAGGTGAGCGAGCAGGTGGCCACAGCACGCCGCCCATCGGACTGTGCGGGAGCCACATGGGGGCGGTGAAGCACCGACACTGGTTGGTCTCTTGGACGGTGGCTGTGAAGCATGTACAGGAAGGTCGTGTGTGTGTGTGTGTGTGTGTGTGTTTTAAGATTGATTTATTTATTTGACATACAGAGAGAGAAAGCGCACACACAAGGAGAGGGAGAAGCAGCCTCACTGCTGAGAAGAAGCCTGACTCGGGGCTCGATCCCAGGACCCTGGATCATGACCTGAGCCCAAGGCAGAGGCTTAACTGACTGAGCCACCCAGGCACCCCAATATCTTCCGTTTTTAAAAAGGAAAGCAATATTTTCCATCCAGGGCATAGGCTCTTCCCCACGGCTGATGAAATTACTCTGTATTTGATTTTAAAACATCACTTCGGTTTTGAGTTGTCTCCCGATTCCCTCTGAGACATAAACTAGAAATTGCAAATACAGCTCCAGCCCTTGGTTTTTACCTAGTTGTCAGGCAAGGAGAGGAACGACAGCCGAGGGGTAGAGCGGCGCAGGCCCGCAGCGGAGGTGGCTGCTTATTTTCCAGATTCCCATCATTTGGCCGGGTGCTTTTCCCCTTGCCCGTAAGGCCTGCTTCTCTCCTGAGGAAGTTGAGGGCAGTTTTGGAGACTTATGCATCCTGTCTCGCTGGAACACGATGCATTTGTTTTTCCCTTTCATCGAAGGTTTTTCATATTCGAAAATCAGCTCAGATGGACACTGCAATTTGCTAAAATCAATATAATTAGAGAAAAAAAATGGATGTACTGAAGAGAGGACAATTCAGGAAAGGACTGGACATGACTGAAATGTTTAAGGAGCCGCCGTGTCTTCCAAGACTGGGATTTGAACAGGAGTGAAGCCGGACTTTTGTAATGGAAAGTTCACTCCGAAGCTCTTACGGGCTACTACCCTGGCAGAGCTGATATCGGAAGAGATCTGGGAAAGGATTTACGTCCCTCTGAAAGGCTGGTTCACACTGAGCCTCCTGACCCCCAAATGTCAGGCTCACACCTAATTCTTCACGCTATTAACGTTTCCATCCACTGCCAGAGTTGGGGTGTAAAACTGTTACATTCTTTGGAGTACCAATTTGTTCTTTTAACTGTGTAATTCTCCGAGGTGTTCTTCAAGTCCTTTGTTGTCTTATTAACCATTTCTCTTCTCAGACACAAAGTTGGGAGGCAGTTTGGGGAGCAGCGGGTGCGTACTCTGTATTTGACACTGGAATAGGCATCGTACGGACCCAGAGCTCGCTGTCTGCAGCCCAGGCCTCGGCTGGACTAGGCCGTGGGGTCCGTTGTTGCAGGAGCCTTCGGTTGGCAAGTGGGGGGCAGGAGATGTGATGTGTGGCAGCCTCCCTGTGACACGCACGGGAAAAACGGCATGAGGGATGGATGAGCGTGTGCTCTTCAAGACCAAGTAGCTGAAGAGGCTCACTGAGTTGAACTGGAAATTTTTAATGGGGAAACAGCTGAAGGAGTAGGAAGAATCTGGTGTCGGCTTTAGGCCAGGCAGCCACGGGAGGTGTCCCACCTTGGCCATAGCTGTGCCGCCTCGAGCCTGCTGCTCTGTGCCCGTCCGTGATGCATGTGGGCAGCAGACCCTCTTGCTGTGCTCCTTTGTGACCCCAGATGGAACATCATGTTCTAAGAATGTGTCAAAAACAAGGCCAGAGACCAGTGACGTATGCATTCCCTGTCGTGGGCACTCGGGAAATTTCCTTCCTGACTTCTCACTACGAGCGTCGACACACCGTGGACCACCGTCGTCAGTGCTCCGATGTCACCCTGTAGCACTCCTGGAGTCGTGGTTTTAAAATTCAGACACTGCGGAAGATAAAAGATCCATGCCTTGAGAAGGACAGAAACTCTGCGGTGGCAAGACTGACGTGCAGTGGAGTTCAGAGTAACGACGGCAGCCACGTGCTTGCACAGACACACACACGTGCACACACACGCCCGCCTCCTGTGACAGGCAGGGTCAGGAACTAGACTCCCTCCCGGGTTAGCCTCACAGAGCTAACACCCGAGAGGAGCGTGGGGAAGGGGGGCCGCACTACCTCCGTCCTCGAGTTTCTGCTGGGTCTGCGGCTCTGAGCTTGAGCTCTGCTTCTGGCTTCCAAGGCACGTACTGCGATGGGCAGAAACTTCCACGCGTGCCTAGTTTCTCAAGGTTGGGATTTTAAGCATGGGGCCTGCGGCAGGGCTTGCTCTCACGACCCTGGGATCATGATTGTGGCTGAAATCAAGTCAAATGGTTCACCCACTGAGGTTTACAGCACAATCCTTTGTATGTTTCAGGTCACACTGGAATTGAAAAGGGTCTACGCAGATCATGGTTCTCTGATACTCCATGAGTCATAATAAATCCATCCCATAGGCTCTATGTTCTAGGGTAGTTGTGACCAATGAATATGTCCTTGGGTTGGGTGAGCGCTCCACGTGCCCGGCACTGTTGGGAAGGAGCACTGGGCAGGCCGGCGATGGCGCTAGTGAGGGTGATGTGGGCCCCCTCGGCACGGTCCCCTGCTCTGGACTTCCCTTAGTTAACTCTTCCCCAGAAGTCATGGAAAGTAGGCATTCAGTTCATGAGGAAAAACGAAAGTAAAGTAAAGTTCAGGTCTCATTGTTTGCATGCGGAGAAGATTGACTTGGACCGGAAGGCTCGTGTGTTCCGCCTGCCGCACTCTCCCATCTTCCCGCAACAGCAGGTCCACGCCCGCCCTGCTGGGTTCCTCTTGCCCGTTCCACCCACTTCCGCTCCTGGCCCTTCTTTGCTTCCTAATTTGACAGCCAGATATTTTCTTCTTCCATATCCTCTGTGCTGTGGGAATAGCTTAGGCAGGAGGCGGTCGTGTTTCTTTGGCTGTGGGTGGGGTGAGTTGATGCTGCAGACTAGGGGTGTGTCTCCCTCAGATCTGGGTGTTGAAGCCCTGACCCCGCAAAGTGATGGTGTCAGGGGATGGAGCTTGGGGAGGTGACAAGGTCACGAGGGTCGCACCCCCGTGATGGGATTCGTGCCGTTACAGGGAGAGACGGGAGGGTGGTCGCTTCGGCACATACGTTAAAATCAGAAGGCTACAGAGAAGATCCGCGTGGCCTCTGCCCGATGACAGCAAATTTGCAAAATGTTTTAATAAAAGAAGGAGAAGGAGAAGGAGAGGAAGAGGAAGAGAAAGAAGAGGAAGAGGAAGCAGGAGAGGAGAGAACTGCCTTCCTTTCTGTGTCTCCGCACGTGGGGAGAAGATGCCGTCTGTAGCCCAGGACGCGCTCCCCAGACGCTGGATCCGCCGGCGCCTCAGACTCCGGCCTCCCCAGCTGTGGCAGCCAGACGTGTGTTCCGCCAGCCCCCACTCCGTGACACACAGTGGCCACTGAATAAAGTCTGCTTCACGGAAGCTGGGCCTCTCCAGTTCCTGGCCCATAGCAGGTGCTTACGGAATACAGACTGAATGCACAAATAAAAACATACGAGGGGATCAGTAACATCTTAGCGTCATAAAGGTGTCTTGTTGGCCATTCAGAGCATGAAGTCAGGTGTAGCAGGGTCTGGTGGACGGGGGCCGTGCTGCTGGGGCCCCTCGGGGATGGACTCGTTGACCCGGCTGCCCGGCTCCGTATCCTGCTCCCAGCCCTCGGAGCTCAGTGCGGCTGCAGGTGCTGCCTTCCTGGGCGCAGGCACTGGGACGTCCGGCTGCGGGGCTCCCTGGGGCCAGCAGCGCTGTTCTGGGTTTGTCCCCCAGGGGACTGCTGCTCTCTGCACCCTTGCTTCCCTCCCGCCTCATCCGCTGCTCAGTCCACACCCCGCACAGTGATACTACTACTAACACTCCGAGTCAGCTTCTCTGGGGATCCAACCTGCTGCACCACGTGGCCAAGGGCAGTGGGTCGCCTTCTCCAGGTGTTAAAAATTCCCGGAGCCGCTCTTAGGCGATTGTTCTTGAGGAGCTGTAGGCACAGCTACAACCGAGGACAGTCTTGACATTCTGGTGAAATACGTCGCCAACAAATGAAGAGGGTGTGATGGGCGATGAGCGGTTTGCACGTGCACAGAAACGGAAAGCGTGACCCGTGACAAACACCAGCC
The DNA here is from genome assembly GCF_020171115.1 of Neogale vison. NCBI lineage: Eukaryota > Metazoa > Chordata > Mammalia > Carnivora > Mustelidae > Neogale > Neogale vison. Next base: position 206,654,383 of record NC_058101.1, read on the forward strand.
CCTCGCGACGGCGGGCGTCCTTCTCCGTCACACACAGAAGTTAATCTCCGGCGTGCACTTGGTTTGTTTGCTCGATTTTTTTAGGGTGTGGTACTCTGCTTATGCTTAGCTCAGTGTCCTCCTCTGAACCCCACATCTGTTGCACACACACAGAGGCTGATGGGTTGTGTTCCTTTCTGTCCTAGCACACGCGAGTCTCTGTTTAACCCGGTTCCAGGTTCATAACATGACAGGATGAAAAGTGGTGTTTCCGGCCTCGACTGTATTCATCTTCTTGGTAGAAATGACGTTCTGTCTCCTTCCAGAGCTCATTCTGCCTGTAAACAGAACAGTTCTAGCTTGTTCTTTCTCTCCCGTCTCTCTGTTCTTTCCTTCTCTACTCAGACTGTGCCCGAGAATCAGGGGGACGCTGTGACATGTGTGCGTGGAGTACACCTCACCATCCTGTAAATGTGGGGACTGTTCTGTTCCTCACCGCCCGGCACAGTGAGCAGCTCGAACTGGCCATCGGTAACATTTCCATGAATAGAAGGGGCAGGTGTTACGGTGGGCACACGTGGGACCGTCTGCCCAGTGGATTCAGAGCCCCAGCTCCCAGGTTGTGACTCGTAACATCTTTCTTTTCTTTCTATTTTTAAAAGATTTTATTTATTTATTTGTCAGAGAGAGCAGGAGAGAGCACAAGCAGGCACAGGCAGAGAGAGAAGCAGGCTCTCCATTGAGTGGGGAGCCCAGTGTGGGACTCAATCCCAGGACCCTGGGATCATGACCTGAGCCAAAGGCAGACGCTTAACCTACTGAGCCACCCAGGCGCCCCTCGTACATCTTTCTGTAGGAAATCAGCGTGAGCTTTCCATTCAGGGCTGCTGCGTGCCTGTGAGGACGTGGCGCGGCCGCGGGGCTGGGCTTCTGTGTACATTAGAAAGCATCATCCCTTTTAAGTCAGAGATACCCAGTCTGGGCACAATGGACATTTGGGCCAGATGGTTCTTTGTTGTAAGGGGGCGTTGTCCCACGTAAGGTGTTTGTAACTGCATTCCTGGCGTCCACTCGCCCCCGTGGTGACCATCAGAAATCTGTTCAGATGGTGCGGATGTCCCCTGGGGAGGGAAATCACGGCCTGTGGAAACCGTGGGCTCAGGCAAGTGCGGTTGTAGGCCAGAGTACACAGATTATAGGAAGGAGCGGGCTATCTTTCCGCCCATTGCTTCCTTGGCCAGGGCCATTTGTAGAGTGCACATTCGCCACAACTGTAAATAGTGCTCCTGCTGGTTCCCATATGTTTCTGTGTCCTGGCTAAACGTCTCCCATTGGCTTCTCAGAGACATCCCTGAGTCCCTTGGACATCTTCTAGCTTGAGTTGTTACTTTTATTTGTAAGCAAACAGGTACCCTCCTCTCTTCCCACCCTTGCTTTCCCCTGGTTCATCTGAAGTTTTGAAAAGGCCTCTCCTGTCTCTGTGAGCACAAGGAGCTACTGTCTGTCTTTTGGAACTGTGTGCAGGTGTGAACGTGTTTGATTTGGAAGGTGTTATCTGTATTCAACACTCATCAAATCTCTTCTTCAGGGGGCTTTGCCTTTTTCTCTGACCTTTTACTTTTGGACAAAACACATCTTGGATGCCAGCTCTCATACTGGTTTCCTTAGAGGAAAGTAGTGGCGTCGCTCCCTTACTAGCTCTGTTTGATCTCTGACAAGTGATAAAGACACGGCACGAAAACGTATAATTTCTCATAACGAGAAGAGACTTAAATTAATAAGTACGAGACAGGAACAGATAGAGGAAGGGTATTTGCTAATGGATCGAGAATTATGTTATCTTTAGAGTAGTGTTTCCCAAACTGTTAGATACGGTGGTCTAAAGTAACTTCAGCTGAAAAATCGCTGCTTTAAAATAACAAAAATAAAATCATAGGTTAAGTGAGAGGGATAATGAATCATGGAGCCCTATCTCAAAAACCAGTGACGGCCTGTGTGGTGACTCGCATAACATGAAGAAAAGGTAACGGGGACAATCCTTGCAATTGCTTGATGTCACGGAGGGGGCAGTGCTGACCGCAGTCTCCCTCCGGGGTCTGAAACCAGGCTGCCCCGGGGATGGTCTGCGTGGCAGGCTTGTCCCCTGGCTGTCAGTGTGCCGGCTTGCTTCTTTCTTCTGTGGAGTGAAAGATCCTTCCTGCCAGTGGAGGTGGTCGGGAAGGACAGTGACTGTCGGGTGGCTCTGTGATGTGGTTCGGGGCATTGTATCAAACACGGCCCCGGAAGCCGGAGAGCATTTGCTCACCCAAGCACAGTAGTGTGAGGTATGACGTCATGAGGCCTGTATCTCCCCCCAGGGCTCGAGGAGAGGTTCCATGCGCACCCTGGCAGGGAAGGGATCCCAGAGTCACATTGCAGCTGTCTCTGGGCCCCCAAAATGTGTTTTCATGTCCAGTTATCGCCTTGGGAGGGGATTAGAGAAGATGCTGCCTGGTGTCATCATTGATCCAAGGAGAGAAGAGAAGACAACAGGAAAGGCCCCTTGGGATTGGCCCGAACTGAGACTCCAGCTTCAAGGGCCTCCTGCCTGGTCCTCCAGTGCTGAAGTTCTGCTCCCATCTGCCTGTTTGCACTTGCTTTATTTTCCTAACTCTCTGTAGGACCAGCTCTTTCCATCTTTGGCTCTTGCCCCAGAGAGGTCTTTCCTGCCTGGCCGTTCTGGAGTGCCCTCACTCAGCTGCTCTGTAGTCTTAGTCCTATCTATTTCCTTCACAGACTCTGTTGCAATCTGCAGTCTGCTTGTTTCCTTGCTTGTTGTGTTTTCTCCCTGGAGGATGAGATCCACGAGTGGGTATCTCTCTATGGCTCCTTTCCCAGTACCGGAGACACAGGAGGTGCTCAGCAGACAGGACCAGGGCCCTCGGTGGCTTCTCTGCTGCAGACTGTGCCCCTCAATCCTGTGAATGCATTTAGTCTGTTGTTTGTCTTTTTGTCAGATGGAAAATTAATTTTAGATGGACACCATTATTTTGCACTTCTCCTGAAAAGAAATGGACTGATTTATTCGAGAGCTTACTATACTTTCTTTGAATATGGTGGGAGGGTTTCCATGGCTTTCAGTCCTTTAGAAAAAGTTCACAAGTGTGAATCCACTGGGAGAAAATGGGGCAAATGGAACATTGGCGCATTAAAGTGCAATTTTCAGATAATCACGATTGATTATTTTATTCTCCCTTTTTCAACTGTTTGTAGGAAATCACCCTTCTGGATGAAATGGTCCCAATAGACACTATTTCAAGCTCTATGTTGCCACAAAAATACTGTTCAAGTTGTTATGGACAAAACCGTGTCCTGTCCTCCTCTCCCATAAACTTGTATGTTGAAGCCTTAACCCTTCCTGGGAGTGTTCGGAGATGAGGCCTCTAAAGAGGTAATTAAGGCGAGCGGAGGTTCTAACGGTGGGACACTCGTCTCACAGGACTTGTGTCTGCAGAAGAAGGGACTCCAGAGAGAACTCTCCACACTCACACTCAGAGAATGAGCCATGTGAGGGCACAAAAAGAAGGGGGCCATCTGCAGGCCAAGGAGAGAGGTCTTGCAGAAATCAGTCCTGGTGGTACCCTGGACTTGGACTTCTCACCTCCAGAACGATCAGGACATACATTTGTGTTCTGGAAGCTAGAGTGTGGTATATTGTTCGTGCAGCTCCAACAGAAGACTCCAACAATGTATATGTAATGTCGAACTGTAGAATTCAGTGTAACAGTCTCCATGTTAGTTCTGTTCTTTATTTCCATGAATGGACTTTGAACCATTCCTCTGTTTTAATTTGGGGATAATGCATCATCAAATACTAAAAATCTCAACCCCAGAGAACATCAACAAGAACAGTCACTTTATTTGAAAATACTTTGGACAGGACGAGTTGTGAATTGTCAAGAGAAATTTAGCTGATTCAAACTGAACGTATGTGTGACCTTCACAAATATGATGATTATTAAGAAATGAGATTTATGCAAAACTAGTTGATGTTAATGTTTCAAATTTTGAAATAGGGGCAAAAGAGGTCTCATTGCTTTTTCCTCTGAAATGGAGATTAATTGGAAACCACCTGGTGGGGTTTGCATTATAAAAAATGTTGATCTTCCTTTTCTTCCAAATTTTTTGTTTAGGAGATGGAGCCTTCTTATGGCTGGGGTTGGGGCTCCAACAGGATTGTAAGGTCCCCTGTAACCTGTACTGGGTCTAAGTTGCATTTACAAATAGATGGTCACCGCCCACCCCCGCCACCCTAGCTTTAGTTTTGAAGACACTGAGGTGAAGGAGGTTCACTGGTTGGTCTCTGTTTGCTCTAGTGGAGCATGTCTTCCCTTCCTGACCCTGGTCTGTGGCCCAGGGTGCTGACCTCCATGGGCTGCAGCCAAAGTATCCTTGCCCTCTGGCCTTGGGCAGGTTCAAGTGAGGGGCAGAGCCAGGGAGATCTGAAAGAGTAGGATGAATAATGGCCTTTCCCTCAAAGGTGTCCACATCTTAATCTCCAGAACCTGCAGATATGTCGCCTTTATGGGGTGAAGGGACTTTGTAAGGATGATTAAGCTAAAGATTGCAGGTGGGGAGATTATCCTGATTTAATCAAAGGGTCCTATAAGGGTCGGGAGGGTCAACGCTAGACGTGGTAGATGTGATGATGAATTGGAGACCAGTGTAACAGGGTTGGGAGTCGGGGAAGACAGGTCACTTCCAGAAGCTGGAAGTAGCAAGGAACACATTCTCCCAAGAGTCTTCAGGATGAGCCAGTATTACTGATGCCTGGATTTTAGTTCCGGAAGACTCATTTTGACTTCTGACCTTTAGAACTTGAAATGAACTTGTGTCTTTTCAAGCTACTACTTTTTTGTTTGTTTGTTCGATATTTTGTTACAGCAGCAAGAGGAGACTAATACAGAGGCAAGGAAATTGAGATCAGGGAATTCATCACCTTCATCCCCACCCACCTCCCTTCCTAGATGTTTTCCACATGCTGGACAAATCCTCTACCCTCCCTTCAGCTTTGTCTCCTTAAGTTCTGGTACTTCCCTCTCCACTTCCCTTCAGGCCCTTGGGCGTGGGGTGGGAGGGGAGTACTCTACAGCCCTTTCACCTGTAAACAGTCCTCTTATTTTTTTTTAAAGATTTTATTTATTTATTTGACAGAGAGAGATCACAAGTAGGCAGAGAGGCAGGCAGAGAGAGAGAGGAGGAGGAAGCAGGCTCCCTGCTGAGCAGAGAGCCCGATGCAGGACTCGATCCCAGGACCCTGAGATCATGACCTGAGCCGAAGGCAGCGGCTTAACCCACTGAGCCACCCAGGCGCCCCCACAGTCCTCTTATTAAACCCCCTCATTTTATAGGGTTTGCATTTTCCATGTTTCCTGCAGTGCAGCTGACACATACAGGACCTAACAAGGAGGAAGACAGGAGACATCAAATCTGATTGATGTATTTGTCTCTCTGCCATGCGTCTGGCCCCGACTTTAGGTTACTTAGTCTGAGACCAAGACTTTTCACTTAGGTGAAAGCAAGACCCCCAACTTTAGGTTCCCATCCATGCATTGTACTCCTGGGTGGTGTGAGAGGGTACACTAAGCGGGGGTTCCTGGACTCCAATCCATCCACAACTTGATGACCTCCGGGCATTTTGTCTTAATGTGCAAGGGCTGTACCTGGGTATGGTTACTTTCCAGCACACCATTTTATTAGTATTTTGTTACTTGAGTATTTGTGAGAAGGAGCATATAGAAGGGAAAGGAACTCTACTCTGCATGAATAAGATGCGGTTTGGGCCCCTTACCCTCCCTCAGTTGAGTGTCACTTGGTCACAGAATTCCTCGCTGGCATGGGAAGACCTCAGTGTGCAGAACACGGTGGTCCTCAGTCTGGGTTTGTGGTGGGGATGAGAGGGGCTGGTCGACCAGATATTGGACTGGGGGACAGAGGGGGTAACAGGGCAGGTTCTGCCATGTGAGTCAGGAGGGATTGGGCTGCTCCCATGATGTGACCTCAGGAGGTTGTGGTATGCCTCCCTACGGGCCCTCTGTCACCATGGTGATTGGGCACAGGTGAGCGTGAGGCAGACAGGTTTCCTACAATACAGGAGCATCTTTGGGGGAGCTGATCTCCTCTGGTCTGTCGGCCAGCTGCACTCGTGGTGGGGCCTTCTCAGTCATTGCTGTAAAGGAACACGAACTGTCAAAGAGGGGTCTGATGCTCTTCAAATTTCCTCCTTAACACCTCTTTTTCACTCTTTCCTTATAGACTTCAGGATTATCATACCCCCACACCTCCCAAAACGGGAGTACGGCAGCTTTTAATCGCACATCTCCTTCGTTCTCTGCAGATGGGCTTTAGCTCATTCCTCCTGCTAGGTCCTACACATTCTTCGCAGCCGTCCTGTCTGTGCATCCACAGCGGCTTCCTTGAAGGGGGAGTGAGGTCTGCATGAGCGTCTCGCACAGTATTTAGCAAAGCACGTGGGTAATTCTTAAAGCGCATTGTTGTGCAGTGACCCCAGAGTCTGAGAATCCTGGATGAACTTAGTCACCTGGCCCCTCACTAAACAAACCCTCTTCTCCTTTTCCTTCGCAGCATAATGCTCTGGACGTTTGATTCTCCTCCCCTTCCTTCCCAATTATTTTACCTTGGAATGTGGCTTTTAAAATACATCTCCTGGCTTCTCAAACATTCTGTATTCATTTTCCACTATGTCCTGTGTCTGAAGGCAGCACATCACTATTTCCCTCATGAAGACTTTGCTGACATCTTCTTTCTGTCCTTCACTCTGAAGTGTGCTCTGGAAGGAACTTCTGGTTCCAGTGCTTAATGCCAAGCTGCTTGGAAATCATTTTTGAAAACTTACCATTTTGCTGAAAACGTATTTCTTTAGTGAAATCTGCAGTGACAGATGGTCCATTTCGATTTTGTTCTGCCCATGGAAGATCCCTCCAGTGCTAGAAAAGAAACGTGAAACGTGTACCTTTGTGAGGTGCTGTCTTGGCGGGCTTATGGCTTGGCTTCTTTGCTTGTCTTCTCTTGCTGCAGGTACTTTAGACCATCACCGTGTCCTGTGGAAATGTGCTTTGCATAGTGTTTTGCCCAGGGTCAGCACCTTGAGTTAAAATGTGGCCATGAGGGGCACCTGGGTGGCTCAGTGGGTTAAGCCGCTGCCTTCGGCTCAGGTCATGATCTCAGGGTCCTGGGATCGAGTCCTGTATCGGGCTCTCTGCTCAGCGGTGAGCCTGCTTCCCCCTCTCTCTATCTCTCTCTCTGCCTGCCTCTCCATCTGCTTGTGATATCTCTCTGTCAAATAAATAAATAAATAAATCCCCCCCAAAAAATGTGACCGTAAAGTGGGAGCTTTTCAAGTTCCAGGTAGCTCAGGGAGTGCGGCCTCCATCATGCCTGCTGAACGTTCAATTTGAGAGTGTGTGTGTGTGTGTGTGTGTGTGTGTGTGTGACTTTCCATGTTCTGAGATGGATGACGTTTTACCCGGTTAGGTTTCGTGATTTACATAGAATCACACATACTTTCTTTAAGATCTTTTGCCCAAATTGTGTTGGAAATCTCAGAAGGATGATTTTTCAATAGAGAATTGTGGTACCTCAGGTTGGGCCATTTGAGAAAAGCTCACAAGACGTATTTTCACATTTTCTTTAGCGGTAGGACAACTACAGATTCATTTACACAATTTTTGGGGGAAACTGCAGAAATTCTTTAAATTTTGTTTCTAAAAGAAGCGAGAGCTGGAGATAGTAAGAAGCAGGAGGGAAAAAAGTAAATGTATTATTTCCTTTGAGAAGATTAAACCCTCCATATCAGCAGCGGGCCTCAGAGTGGGCAGAAGCCAGTTTGCAGAAAGGAGCAACATGTTTATTCTCAATTTGCCGCTGTTCCTTTTTCCACCTGGAAGACTGTTCTGTCATCATTAGAGCAGACAAAATCCAATTGTTTGTGGCTAGAGAGCCCCTGTAAATATTTCCAGGGTACATAGTTTTCTCGATGCCCTTACGAGATGGGTACAAATGGCGTAACCATTCTCTTTTCTTCTAGAATTTTACTGGGCTCTGGGAAAGTTGAACTGCGTATGAAGGAGGTAGCCTTGAGGAAGGGATAAGTTCCTGTCACTAGCGATTCTGTCACAGCCACAGCTTCTGTCCCTCTCCTCTCCTGTCGGAAAAATGCCCAGTGGGTTGGCTGTCATTGACCTCCTGATTGCTTGCTTCCTCTTTCATCTTCAGCAGGCTCATGTGCTTGTTTTGGGGGTTTCTTGGTCTCCTTAATGGTTTGTGGACACTCTGTGTACTCCTCTGAAACTCTATGACAAAAGTTGTGTGTGTGTGTGTGTGTGTGTGTGTATGTGTGCATGTAGTCACCTGGGCAAGAGGCCCAAATATTTTTTATCGTGTTTTCAAAGGATTCTGGGACCCAAGGAGGGTTAATTAAGAATTACTTCTTTTTAAACCTGTCAGCTTGGTTTCTCTCAATGGAATTAGATGAATACCTCCTGTAGCCTAATTATGTGAATATGTATTGCAGACTCAAAAGGCCTCAGCAGCCAGGCAGCCAAAGTAAAGAGCTCAAGATGGGGGTAGGCAAGACAGAAGGGAGTGGTGCGGACTGAGGTCACCTTGGAGGGAGGCGGCCAACTATAAAAGCATCCCAATTCAATTTAAGACATTTGTGTTCTATAAACTGAGGGTTGCTGGAAGGGAGGGGTAGGAGGGATGGGGTGGCTGGGTGATGGACTTTGGGGAGGGTGTGTGCTATGGTGAGCGCAGTGCATTGTGTAAGACTGATGACTCACAGACCTGTACCCCTGAAGCAAATAATGCATTATGTGTTAATTAAAAAATTTTAAAAAAGATATTTATGTTCTATTCGACAAATAAAACTCAATGGCTGGCTGGCTGTAGTCTATGGCACTGGAGTGTTTATGCTAACTTTTACGCTTTATGATAACTTCTGCTTGTCAAGAGCAACAGAGAGAGATTGCTATCTTATTTTTATTTTCTGTTCATCTGTTAGAAATGAGGGTACAATGACAGGTGGATGGTCAAGGACTTGGTGGTGGCCGACCTCCAACGGTGTGCTGACATGATTTACAAGGATGAGGTCCCCTCAGAGTATTTTGTTGAATCTAGAACATAGCAGAGAATTGCTGGCATGGCCTATTAGCTCCGATGGCACATCTGGCCTGGACCTGCCTCCCCAGCTTTCTGGGGGTCTCTTCTCATTTTCCACTGAGCTCCAGACTCTCCTTCTCCCCAGCTGCGTCTTTTCCTTGTCAGAGTACTTGTTTGTGTTCTGTTCCTCACCTGATCAACTTTTCCCGCACTCTCCTGGCTGACGGCTGTTCATCCCCAAGGATGGTTCCAGCTTCCAGGCGACACTTTTCCAGTCTTGGACCGTGGAGTATTGTAGTCTTAATTTTGCAACATGTACGATACAAATACAGTTAGTCTGTTTTTAAAAGTACTGCTTCACGCTCTAGACTGTGAGCTCCAACGAGTGCAGGGATCATGCAGATGATTTTGGTGATGTACCTCCCAGCACAGTGCCGGCGTGCAGTAGGTACTCAGTACACATTCCTGAGTGATGACTGAATGACCATGAGAGTGTCAATGAAGAGGGGTGAGTAGGGACCTGGAGGACCAGATGACCTCTTGAATGGGGACTTGCGGAGGGCGAACCCTTCGTGTGGACCCCATATCTGGAGGTCTGATGCTCAGTTTTGTAGGTCCCTAAACCTGAGGAGTGTATCTGTGACAATTCTGATTGACTGACCACAGGAGGAGACCAAGGTTTAAACCAGATTGCTGACTTCTGAATTAATAAAATGGTGTCTGCTACGTGGTCAGAATGTGTAGGACAGGCCACTCAGCCTCTTTCCTCATTAGACATGGGTCGGCGTGAAGACAGTGGCCACTGGGAGAATTTTGAAAGAACATGGAAGACGAGTGAGGCTCAGTGTAGACCACTGGGGCCACTCTGGGGCCACTCTGCAAGGACCATAGTGGCCACAGCAATGCACAGGTTCCTGGTGATTGGGCAGACCAATGGGGATGTCCTCCCCTTAACAGAATCAGAAAGAGCCTGACAAGTAATTTTTCTTCTGATTGACCTTTATCTATATTCTGTGTTAACTACAGTCTAATGAGTAGTGTTGTCTTTCCTCAGAAAAAATAAAAAAGGACACTGTCATTCAACAAATGCTAAGCACCCATGTATGTTATCAAGCCTTGATTTGATGGCTAGAGCTGCCCTTTCTGCTTTTGACCTGGTAGACACAGTGACTTTTAAAGTGATTTCTGCAGATGGCTGATCTAATCTAATGTGAATTGATTTCAATAAACTCTCAGAGGGTGAATTTACCTTGAACTGCTGATTCTTATCCTTGTGTAGTAAGTAGCTAACTAACAATTACTAAACAATTGTTGATTGAAGACACACTGTTTGAAAGACATTATGCTATTATGACTTGCTATTTACAACATTCCTAGGTAAGCGAGTTTGGAGAAATACAGGCTGTGTTATTATTTAATTTTGGCTTGTTTAAGTTATTTTGAGATAAATTTCCTAGGAGATATAAAAACACATGCAAACAAGTAACAGCTCATAATAGAAGAGAATAAATAACAGAATAAATGAATAACAGAATAAATGTTCAAGGAAGCAAATCTATGTTCTTTTAAAACTGATACAGTACGAACTGTCAACTTCACATATAACTACTGTTAAAGAATATTCCTTTATCTCTTTAGCTCACTTAAAAAGATTTTAGATTTATTTATTTAGTTAATTCTTGGATTGGGAAGTGGCATAAAATTGATATCCCTTAGAGCAACCTTATTGATTTTCTTTCTGAGACCCCATTTGTGCAACCAAAATACTGCTATGTTCACCATGACGATGAGAGTGGAAGTATCATTTATATTTAGAATCTTGGAAAATGCAATTGTGGGAGAAATTAGTACATGTGGATACTTTTTTCCTTCGTAAACTCTGACTTAGAGCATGATCCTCAAAGCAGGGGAGTGTGGCCATATTATGCTATTGATATGCATTGGCAAAGCTCTAATAGATGCTCGTTCTCTTGCTGCAAGGACGGCAGCTCCCCAAAGCCGGTAGGCACTACATGTAGCTCACGGATTTGGTGTGTAAGAAATGCAAAGCAGACCTGCTGCTTGTAGGTAACTGTCTTTTGCTATCACACAATGAAGGGGTTCACGGATATTGGACAGGCATAACCAATAACTATTTGATGTAGTTCTCCTGCTACATTTCATGTCCTTTTTGACCTGTCATACGGTGCCAGGCTAAAAAATTAACAAGTCAAAATCCAGTTGACTTGTTTTTACAAATGGCTAAGTATCTGATGTAGTTAATCAGCAGCCAGCAGAATAATGTCCCCCTCTAAGATATCAAGTCTTAATCCCTTCAAGCCGTAAATGTTATATTGTTTGCAAAAAGCATTTTTTTTTTTTTTTGGCAGATGAGAGTAAATTAAAGGTTTTGACATGGAGTGGTCCTGGTTTATCCAGATGACCCCTGACACCATGACATATGTCTGTACAGGGAAGAGGCAGAAGAGAGTCAACACACATAGAGGAGAAGTGGTGTGAATAAAGAATTGGAAGTGGTGTTGACCTTGAAGAGTAGGAGGATGTAGCCATACGCCTAACAATATGGTGACCAGTAGAAATCAGAAGACACGGAGGATGGATTTTCCCTCTGCGGGTCATCTAGCTCAGTGATGCCAATTTAGGACTTTTGGCCTCCAGAAGGTGAGCATATTTGTGTCATTTAAAATCATTTAAGACCCACCTGTAGTAATTTGTTACCAATGCAATTAGGATTCAACATGCTAACTGCTTTGGCACTGGTGATCTTAAAAATGTGTCCGAAGTTAATCAATAAAGAGAGCTGGGGTTCCATTTCCTGCTCTGCCGCTAGCGACCAACTTACTTCCTGCCTGTAATCACCTATTGTTCCAGTAAGGGGGCACAAAGTCAGACAAGTTAAAAGTCTTGCCATAATCTCTTTTAGGGTCAGAATTTCTTCCACCAAAGAGGCATTTGTTGTATTATTCACGAGATGTTTTCCTATGCACATGTCTTCTTTTAAGATGTTACTTTCTTGGCTTTTCCTGACACCATGGTGGCTTGCTCGTTCTGTATTCCTTGACACAATATTCAGTTCTAGTATATGTGCTGCCGAAGTGAGCCCATCACAATATTTAATTCTGATTCTATGTCTGTTTAACCAAAAGAGCTGTACAACCTACAGAAAACTAGAAATATGACTCTGCGAATTAAATTACCGTGGAGGATTATTCTGACGATCTTCACAAGAACAGAGGATCAGCACGCTCTGGAGTTGTGTCAGTGATCTGTTTGGAGGTCCGTCCTCTCACACACCCATGGTGACACTGGGCTTTCTCATCACTTAAAAGAGGAGTATGAATTTCAACTTCCAAAAGGCAATTTTGATTTATCACAAAGGTAGGGATCAGAAGTATGAAAAGCACACAAACAAAAAAGTAAAAAAGTAGGGTACACAGAGTAAATCCCTTCAAGGAACTTGTATTTCTTACTTACGATGAGGTATTAGTAGACAATGAAAGTGCCAAATTTTCATAGCAAATCCTTTAAAACTTTATATTCTACCATGGTTCCTCAGTACTGACTCACATAATCGTTCTGGAGAGGCTATAAAATCAACTTCCATTCTGATAATGCAGAATTGTTACATTTTTATGACTCTATGGCTGACAATAAAAGGGGAAGTGATAACAATGTTCAAAAATGGAGGTAGACCTGGAGAGCTCTAGGTAGACAGGTATAGTCCATACACATTGGCAATTAGCAGTATGGAAGTCATATTTACAGAATTACGTGTTATACAAAATACAACTTTAAGTTGCCTACGTATTGACTTCCTTCCAAGTAATCTTGACTTTTATATTGAAGTTCTTACATATTATAAGGCTTCTAGCTACCCAGCCTGGTTGCTGAATTTGGGGGGACATATTTTTAGTTCTTACGAAAACAAGTATGATGACATATTTTAGTGATGATTTCATCATTAAATTACATATTAGCTCGTGGATAATTTTAAGCCTTCCATTGAAGACAGTTGGCATAATAATCATTGCAAAATGATAATACGAGCTTTTTATTAACAAGTGAAATGTGCCACTGTGGTGAAATGTCTATCGGTAGACATATGTAGGGTTCATTTCTGGCTTACAAGTGATTCGTTACTGACTCTCTGAGGAGACATTATATTCCACCATCACATCCCCCTGGAATAACTAAATATAATTGCATTTAAGAAAATTTATTTAAATGTCTGTTTCTAGTGGGATATTTTGATATGTAGTTTTGATCTTGGTATGATTATTATTTCAATGAGCTTGTTTATTTTGAATTTGTGGCAGTGGTCAGGCTACCAGGGATTAAGAGGCTATATATATTATTTTTTTTAAAGATTTTATTTATTTATTTGACAGAGAGAGAGATCACAAGTAGACAGAGAGGCAGGCAGAGAGAGAGTGGGGGAAGCAGGCTCCCCGCTGAACAGAGAGCCCGATGCGGGACTCGATCCCAGGACCCTGAGTTCATGACCTGAGCCGGAGGCAGCGGCTTAACCCACTGAGCCACCCAGACGCCCCCTAATATATATTATTTTTAATTTTATAATACTGTAACATGCCTCTAAACCTTTCTAAATATTTTAAATTTCCAGTCATTCAATTAATTGGTGCTTAAATATTAAATGACTTTGAATGGCCTTTATACATGGATCATTCATTCAACTGAGTCTAAGCTTCTATCCTGAATTTGGCTTATTTTATACTCTATTACTCTGCAACTGAATTTGGCTTACTATACTATATCTTCATTAAATACTATATATCTGCAAAGCGGACAGCAAAACACTTATATAACAATGAAAGACATTAAAAACTGATTAAAGTTCATGAAATCACTACTCATTTCCGCTTGAGTTGCTTTATGAAGATTATCTAATACAAGAAGAATCCACTTACTAAAAATTCCTCATTCTGAAGTTATGCATATATGTATGAGCTCATCAAATGATCTTGAGTCTCAGATATTAGACCAGTGTTTAGATTTCCATTTTATATATTGATAGATGCAGGATGCTGCTTGCTGCAATATTATCCCATCTATCAATAATACTGCTAATGGTGGAGAATTATTTGTAAGTTGAACTGTATTATAAAATAAAGCTTTCTTCGTCATAGTTTTCCCCTCAAGACTAGTATTAAAAAAAGTCCCAGTAAACATTTCAATGAAAACAACATGGGGTGGTAGTTCAAGCCATAGATGAAAATTAAAAATTAAAGTACCATCTTCTAAAATATAATAAAGATGAAATCCTTGTCCTGAGAATTGGAGGGTAACATGATCTCAGATCCTTGAAATAAATTAGTTTTACCAGAGGTAGAGAAATGCTAAGTTCTTAGACGAAAAGAAACAGAATGGTAGCCAAAGTATATAGATATGTAAGGTTTTTGTTGCTGTTTTTTTTTTCCAGTTTTGGGATTGATTGATTGATTGATTTATAACATCTTGATTTTATTTTATTTTTTTCAGTGTTCCAAGATTCATTGTTTATGCACCACACCCAGTAAGGTTGTTCAAAAGTAAGATGAAATGAGTGTTTAGGGCTGCAGCGGAATAAATAATCACCCGTCATTTCCATGTATCGCTTAGATGGCTCAGTTTTATGAGCCAGTTGGGATAGGTTGTTTCAAAGTTTCAGAGCCACTGAAAGGAGTTAACTGAGAGCATAATATATCTTTGGGGTTCATGTTAGTGGGCCTTTGGACAGAGAATGTAGCATATTAAATTAGTTTCATTGCCTTACTGATTCTGATTGATGGGTGTGTGTAGAATCTCATGAATGTATGTGGCTAACAGATGTTATTCAAGATGTCCATGGCATCAGGCACAGATGGGCCAGATGGGTAGCTTGCCAACAAGACAATAGATGGACGTTGTCATGAAGACTCTATTCTTGTTGACTAGAGAAGTACAGTTGGCCAACAAATGTCTGAAACCATCCAAAATACATACTTGAAGTTTAACATTGGAGTTAAGAATGAAAGTCAACAGGTGTTGCCTGAGCACTTGCTAAGGGTTTTAGGCATTGTGCGTGGCATGTGTTTCAAACTATTTTGTGGCTTATAGGTATGTGTGCAAGTAACTATAACACAGGACAGAATACAAGGTCTGCCATAAAGATAAGGGCAAAATTTGTCTGGAAAGGGAAAACGTTATGGGCAGGCTTTATGGAGGAGGATAAATCTGATGAGGGCCTCGAGCTGTGGTGGGATTTTTGGAGCAACTCTAGTGACCACATGTTAGAGGCGAGGAACTGGGGAAATGAAAAACAGAGGCAGGAATGGTTGCATGTGTTCAGATTATGCAAACCATTTAATGCAATTCTAAGAATTTTGTTGTATACATAGAGAGGATGCGTCAGGGATTTTTGAGCAGGAAAGTAATGGGATTAGTGTGATATTTCAGAGAGATTCTTGGGTGGCAGTGTGGAGGAGGTTTGAAGAAAGCAGATTGAGGGCATATAAGACTGTAAAACTATCTTACTGGCTTAGGGTGGCAGCAATGTAGGTGTGAGTTTGGATAGTAGTCTTGGAAAAATTTGTTTAAAAAGAGGGTCATGATAAACTCCTAGAAACATATAACCTACTAGGACTGAACCAGGGAGAGATAGAAAGTTTGAGCAGACTGATTGCCAATAATGAAATTGCATTGATAATCAAAAAACTCCCCAACAAACAAAAGTCCAGGACCAGATGGCTTCATAGGTTAATTCTACCAAATATACATTTATTAATTGATTGATTGATTGATTTTGAGAAAGAGAGAGAGAGAGAGAGAGCGAGCGAGCGCGCACATGTGAGGGGGAGGGGCAGAGGGAGAGAAAGAATCTTAAGCAGACTCTACGCTCAGCATGGAGCCCAGTGTGAGAGCCCATCTCATGACCCTGATATCATGACCTGAGCTGAAGTCAAGGGTCAGATGGCTGACGGACTGAGCCACCCAGGCATCCCTTAATCAAACGTTTAAAGAAGCATGACTACCTATCCTTCTCAAACTATTCCAAAAAATACAAGAGGAAGGTTAGTTTCCAAATTCATTCTATGATGGCAGTATCACTCTGAAGCCAAAATTAGATGGAGACACCACAAGAACAGAGAATTACAGGCCACTGTCTCTGATGAACATAGATTCAGAAATCCTCAACAAAATACTAACAAACCAAATCCAACAATACATTAAAAAAATCATATACCACCATGAGTAAGATTTAATCCTGGGATGCGAGTGCGGTTCAATATTCACAAATCAATGTGATACTTCACATCAATATGAGAAAGACTAGAAACCATATGGTCATTTAAGCAGATACAGAGAAAGCGTCTGATCAAATACAACTTCCGTTCAGAATAAAAAACCTCAACAAAGTAGGTCTAGGGAGAACATACCTCAATATAAAAAAAGACCATACATGAAAAATCCACAGTTAACATCATACTCAATGGAAAAAAACCGAGAGCTGTTGCCCTAAGGTCAGGAACAAGGCAAGGATGTCTACTCTTCCGCTTTTATTTAACAGGAAGTCCCAGCCATAGCAATCAGACAACAAAAAGAAATGTCCCGACTGGCAAGGAAGAAGTAAACCTGTCGATATTTGAAAATGACATGGTACTTTGTATAGAAAACCCTAAAGAGTCCATCAAAAAACTGTTAGAACTGATAAATCAACTCAGTAAAGTCACAGGATAAAAAAATCAATGTGTAGAAATCTACTGTATTCCTATACATGAACAAGGAAGCAACAGAAAGTGAAATTAAGGAAATAATCCTATTTACATTACAATTGCACCAAATAGCAAGACAGGTAGGAATAAACCTAAACAGAAAGATGAAAGACCTGTACTCTGAGAACTATAAAACATGATGAAAGAAATTCAAGATGACACAAAGAAATGGAAAGACATTCCATGTGCATGGATTGGAAGAATAAGTATTATTAAAATGTCAATATTATACAAAGTAATCTACACATTTAATGCAATCCCTATCACAATACCAATAGCATTTTTCACAGAGCTAAAACAAACAACCTTAAAGTTTGTATGGCACCACGAAAGACCCTGAATAGTCAAAGCAATCTTGAAAAAGAAAAACGAAATTGGAGGTATTGCAATTCCAAATTTCAAGTTATATTACAAAGCTGTGGTAATCAAAACAGTATGGTACTAGCATAAAAATAGACAGACAGATGAATGGAACAGAATAGAAAACCCAGAAATGAACCCATGATTACATGGTCAATGATTCTTTGACAAAGGAAGAAAGAAAATACAATACAGTAGCTTCAACAAATCGTGTTGGGAAGACGATACAGACACATGCAAAAGGAATGAAACCGGGACCACTTTCTCATAGCATGTGCAAAAATAAACTCAAAATGGATGAAAGACCTAAATGTGAGACCATAAAAATCCCAGAAGAGAGCACAGACAGTAATTTCTCTGACACCGACCATGGAAACATTTTTCTTGTTTGTCTCCTGAGGCAAGAGAAATAAGCAGAAATAAGCTACTGGGACAATATCAAGATGAAAAGCTTCTGCACAACAAAGGAAACAATAAGCAAAACTAAAAGGAAACCTATGGAATGGAAGAAGATACTTGCGAATGACATAGCCAATAAAGGTTTAGTATCAAAAATATGTAAAAATTGATACAGCTCAACACCCCAAAAATATATAAACCAGTTAGAAGATAGGCAGAAGACATGAACAGGCATTTCTCCAACAAAGACCTACAGAGGGCCAATAGACACATGAAGAGGTTCAACATCACTTAACTGTCAGGGGAATGCAAATCACAATTACAGTGAAATAACACCTCTTACCTGTCAGAATGGCTAAAATCAACAATACAAGAAACAACACCTGTTGGCGAGGATGTGGAGAAAGGGGAACCCTCTTACACCATTGGTGGGCGTGCAAACTGTTGCAGCCACTCTGGAAAACAACATGGAGATTCCTAAAAAAAGTTAAAAATAAAACTATCCTATAATCCAATAATCCCACCACTGGGTATATACCCAAAGAATATGAAAACACTAATTTGAAAGGATATATGCACTCCTGTGTTTATAGCAGCTTTATTTACAATAGCCAAACTATGGAAGCAGCCTCAGCGTCCGTCAGCTGATGAGTGGATAAAGGAGAAACGGTGTATGCATGTACAACGGGATACGACTCAGCCATAAAGAAGAATGAAATCTTGCCCCTTGCAATGACATGGATGGAGCTAGAGACTATAATGTTAAGCAAAATAAGTCAGAGAAAGACAAATGCCATATGACTTTACTCAGATGTGGAATTTAAGACACAAAAAAAAATGAGCAAGGGGAAAAAAAAGAGAGACAAACCAAGAACCAGACTCTTAACTACAGAAAACACACGGATAGTTACCAGAGGGGAGGTGGGGGTGGGGGATGGGGGTGAAGGCGGGCACCCGTCATGACGAGCACCCCGTGATGTATGGAAGAACTGAATCACGACATTGTACACCTGAAACTAGTATTACACTGTATGTGAACTATACTGGAATTAAAGTAAAAACTTAATTTAAAAAAAGGAGATCATGGGGCACCTGGGGGGCTCAGTGGGTTAAGCCTCTGCCTTTTGCTCAGGTCATGGTCCCAAGGTCCTGGGATCGAGCTCCATGTCGGGCTCCCTGCTCATGGAGTCTGCTTCTCCCCCTGCCCCTCCCTCCACCCGTGCTCTCTTTCTCAAATAAATACATAAATATTAAGAAAGTGGGGGGGTGTGTATGATCATAAGTAAAAGCCATTTACTGTGACTAAGGAGTGAAAGTTAACTCGGGAAATACTGGAACAAAGCAAAACCCATCCATCTTTCTGCACACCTGCTTGTTCAATGGGAAAAGCTTAACTGAGCT
Source organism: Neogale vison (assembly GCF_020171115.1). Classification (NCBI taxonomy): domain Eukaryota; kingdom Metazoa; phylum Chordata; class Mammalia; order Carnivora; family Mustelidae; genus Neogale; species Neogale vison. Next base: position 206,673,432 of record NC_058101.1, read on the forward strand.
TAACATATTTATAGGAAAGGCAAGTGTTATGGGGAGGAGAACCGGGCATAGAAAGACATGTTTAAAATTCAGGGTTTTTTGATTTGAAAATGTGATAGAGGATATTATTTAAACCTTTTATCTGCAATTTTTATAGAATTGCTAGAATTTCTGAGTAGTACAACCATGTGGCAGTCCTTGAAGGGTAGAACATATAATCCCAGGAAATGCTGATGAGGAAAGTCTTCTTGTGGAAGGGACAGTAAATATATGGAATTTGGTTTCTTGGGGTGTCATGCCCTTGGGGATGCTTTTCCCCTCTCTCTCCCCTTCCCTAGGTCTGCAAAGCAAGGCGGTTGTTAGGTAGATGAAATTTCTGTGCATAGGAGATGAGGAGATTCCTAAAAGGCAGGGGTTGGGAGTTTGGGATCTTGAAGATAAGGAAGGCTGGGGGGGCCTCTCTGGACATGGGGCAGCAGAGAGAGCGGGTTGGGGAGGACGAGAAGGGGAGGGAGTGGGAGAGGTTTGTTCAAGGGATTGAGATTTACGTACTCAGAGAGAATCCATTTATGCATTCCTGAACTGAACTACTGAATTATTTGTCCAGAATGTCAGAGAAGTTGTGTATTTCTTTCTTTAAAAGATTTTTTTAAAGTTTTATTTATTTGACAGAGATCACAAGCAGGCAGAGAGAGAGGAGGAAGCAGGCTCCTTGCTGAGCAGAGAGCCCGATATGGAACTTGATCCCAGGACCCTGAGATCATGACCTGAGCCGAAGGCAATGGCTTCACTCACTGAGGCTCCCTGGCTCCCCGAAGTTGTGTATTTCATCTTTGGATGGGAATATGAGGGTCCTAAGGGCAAGAACACGGATTACTGTTATGTTTCCCAAAATTAGGTCTATTGAGACTCAACCCAGTGTCAGTGCCCTGGGATGTGCTCTGATATGTTATTACCTTTTTTTTTTTTTTTTTAATTGGAGCACGGGCAGTAGACCACTTACAACGCGCATGTGGCTTGCTGACAAAAGTTCGAGAGGACAGTTGATCTATCCTTGTACATGGATATCCATGATCTCGTTTGTACGTGGAATCTAAGGAAAGCTAAACTAATGGAAACGGGAACTAGAACTATGGTCATTATGGACTGAGCAGGGGGACATAGGGAGATGCTGGTCAGAGGGTACGGACTTCCAGTTGTAAGACGCATAGGTTCTGGGGGTCTGATGTGCAGCATCCTGAGTATAATCACAAGACACCGTTATACACTTGCAAGTTGCTAAGAGAGTAGATCTGAAATGTTCTTGCCACAGAGAAGAGATGCTAGTCCAGGGAGGACATGGTGGTATAAGCTGACCAGGTGGGAACCGTTTCGCAGCCTGCGTGTGTTTCCAGGCGTTGCCCTGCACGTCGTACACCCACACAATGTTATAGGTCCGTTATATCTCAACAAAGCCAGAAAATAAACACATCCGTAATTGTCATCTGCTGTTGCTCTTATCATCATCTTTGTCTTTCGTGACAGGATCAGGGACAAAATCAAATTCATTTATTAGCGTAATTGTTTGAACCTCGGTGTCACAAAACAAATGTTTCTTAATGATCAGTTGCACACATTTGGATAATATATTAAGCATTTTATCTGCAAAGTACCCTACTGCTTGCTTTCTCAGCTGAGTGTTTGGCCAGGTGCAGATGTAACACGGTGTATTTTAGAGCAATTTTATAGCCAGATACTTGATAGATGGTCATCTCTATCGACTTTGGAATTGAAAGTTCTACTGGGTCATCACACAAAGGCTGTCGTGGTCATGTGCACGGGAAAAATACTGTGGAAAAAGAAAAGAAATAACCCCAGCTGTATTCAAAGAATAGGACGTATTCTTTTATGATATCCACATTATAGTGGGTTTATCATTTGAATGTAAATTCAGAGCCGATGTCCTTGTATGCCGTTTGTTCGAATTTTAAGGGAAAGAATACTATTCTCCAGTGTATCGTGAAACGGTATTACATTTCCCACCCACCAGCTTGTGCTGATTGAATAGTCAAGAATGCTCAGGTGCATCCTCTTGAAAATGGGGAAGAAGTGAAGACAGAAATCCATTAGGCTCATTGTTAATAGAGAAGTTGAAGAAAAATAAACTTGTTTTTCTAGTAGCATGTAACTTTGAGGATTTCTGAGGCAATATTAAAGAAACCAATAATGTTAAAACTGTAGGCAATATTAAGAGCTTTAGGAGTAGTCACATCTGGCCAGTCAAGGAAAGCAAGAATATAGTACTTTCTGCCATTAATGGCATAATGAATTCAGAGCCATTCTTTGCAATTTCCCCCAAACTTAGATGGTGATAGTATTTTCTATTTCATACTATTTTGTTACAAATTAGTTGGAAAGGCTCTTCTTTACAAATTTCTCTTAGATTTATTCTCTTCTTTCCATGTGTGCTTTTACCATTCAAGCTATGCCCCCCCTTTTTTTTCCAGGTTTGAATTATTTTAAATGTTTTAAAGGTTTAAATGTTCTTCCGCTTCCAATGTGATCTGGATGATTCTTGTCACAGTTTCTGTAACAAAAATATCATAGGCTCAGAAAGAGTGACCGTTTGTTTCTCATGGTTCTGGAGGCTGGGGAGTCCAGGGTCAAGGGACAGGTAGATTCCGTATCTGGCGAGAGCTTTCTGCCTCTTAAACAGGTGTCTTCTCACTGCGTCCCCACAGCATGGATGGGGAGGGAGCTCTGTGGGGTCTCTTCTACAAGGACACTAATCCATCCCATCACGAGGGCCACCCACTCATAACCTGACCACCTCCCCAAGCCTCACATCCTGACACCAGTGCAGTGAGGGTTAGGCATCAGTACGTGGATCCGGGCTAGGGAATGGGGCAGAGACATTCAGTATGCAGCCCTGTTGTGGGGCTAGTGTCTTTCCAAGGCTACCATTGTTGTGTCACATTTCTGCTCAAGAATCCATCTTCACTTCCTTTTTTGGGTTCTACCTCATCCAGTAAGTACCGTTCACATTTTCATGCTCAGAAACCCAGTTCTATCCCATGCATCTCATGTAAGTTCCACCGCTCACCACTTTCCTCGTCACTCACCAGGGAGCCCCGCCTTGCGGACACCTCCTCCCCTTTCTGAACCATGCCCCTTCGCTCCTTCCGGCTTCGTGATGCCGCCAGCTCCATCCCCTCGCTGCCCTCAGCCACCTGCACCCAGCTTGGTCTACTCCATGCTTCAAGGCCTTCTTGTTGCAATGTTGCAAGCTTGGCCATGACCTACACACCGGGATCAGTGCTCCCATTTGACAAAAAGGAAAAGTCTTTTTTCAAGATATTGACCCCACACTCCACTCTGACCCACCAATTTCTTCGTCGAAACTTGCATATTCTTCCTTGTACCTCCCAAAGCAGCACGTATTTGGTTTTTCAATTAAAAAAAAAAAAAAAGGCCCTTGCAGGCAACTCAATTTGAATAAATCGGTGTGACAGATGCACTTTATATTGCTGTACGCCCGCCCTGGAGTGCTTCTCGCCAGGCGATTCCTGGAGGCCTGGATCCTGGCCAGCAACCGAAGAAGCATAATGAACTGATAAAAATAGAAGTGGATTGCAGAAGACGACAAGGAGCACACAGAAAGGCCATTTCTCATGCATTTTGCGGGGGCGGGGCAGCATGGCAGCAAGGTGCTGGCCAAGGATCCATGTTGATTATATGGTAATACTTGGAAACTTCTGAAGCACAGATTTTTTTTTTTCCCTTCAAATGAGCCAAAGGAAAGATTGTCAGGGGATTGGAAGAGCTATTCTCTCAAAGTTTAGGTCAGGAGAAAATTAGGGTGTGCACACCAGTGGGTGTGAATAAGGAATGAGTATGGACGTGCATTTTGTTGGAATAATCTTTAAAACAAGTTGTTCACAAAATGAAAGATTTCACTGAGAGGGAGCAGTGCCCTAGAGGCCTCTGTTGTTGCACTTGGTGGTGACCGCTTGGTGGCCAAGACACCACTTTCCTCAACTGAGAGACGCCCGTGGGATCATCCATTTCACAGCTGGGCAGACTGATTAGGACGCGGTGTGCAGCTGCTCAGCTCCCGTGCTGTCCCTGGAATGCCTGCCACCGACTGAGAGGGCCAAGCCCGTTCCAAGCTGGAGGCCAAGCTGAGAGGCCACCTGAGGTCCCACAGCCGCTTCTCGCTCTGACAGGGCCCGCTTTGTTCTGAGCCATTAAACTCTCTCAGTTAGCTTTGGACCCTGTTTGCAGCACACAATCAAATGCCCATCTGATGGCTTGAATCATAACCATCATTTAGTTTTCACACGGAATTAGCCAAGTTTTAAGCTAATTGAAAGAGAGCGCCTGCCCAAAAATGGTGCCTTTGATTTTTTAAGTTGAATTCTGATTTTCCCAGCCGTTTGGTGGTTTATTTATTCCATGTCTGTCTTGAGTGGTCTTCAACAACACGCCCATGTTTCCTTCTTCTAAACCAAGGCGCGGTGGATGGAAAGGATTTGCCGAATGCCTAGCCGTCTTCTGACAGCTGGGCCCTGAAAGATAAACTGAGGCATGTTACAAACTTGAAGAGTGTCTTTGTGCAGAAATTGATCCAAATCGGGCAACATCTAATCCAGCAGTTGGGAAGGAGCTCCAAGGAGCTGTGCACAATGAGAGCCTTTTATGGGCAGAAGGGAGCGCACAAGGAAGTCATGTCTGGCAGAAAGCAGGCTGGTTCTCACGAGGTCCCTTTCCTTCGGGGGATGGCAGGGGACCATCAGGCAGATTGCCTGACTAGTGCTGACCAGGAGGTTCCCAAAGGGCGGGCTTAAGGTTCCACATTTGGAAGAGCCAAAGCTCTAAGTAAGTCCAAGTTTGTGAGTTTGACAAACTTAAGCCACCCCATTTGGGACTGTTTGTCTCGTTTTTCACAATTCCCCATTTGCTCAGCCTCTCTGCCTGACGGGAGACACAGTCAAAGCTAGGGCGCTAGTGCCACTCCCAGCTGCCACAGGGGCTCATGCAGACATTTGCAGAAGGTCTTGGTGGTAGTCGTGGCTCACAATGCCAGGGTCACGGGTTTACGCCTGGCTTTCTCTCTGGTCCTTTGCGGATGTTCTAGTCTTCGGGGGATTATTTACCTGGTGGTAGCGGGTATGAGCATGCACTTACAGGTCTCGAGAGACTACAGTGTGCCGTGGGACTATGATCGTCCTAAGCAGGGTGAGTCCCAGGGTCGGGAGCGCACCGGGAAGCCACGCGGGCGTGCCGGGTCTCAGCTGCTCCGGCAGAGTCGATCCGAGGGCAGCAGGCGGTGTTGGCCACGGCACACACGTCTCCATGCTCAGCTGAGACAATCAAGCGCTCTCCTGTTACCACGAACGACCTTGGCCAGACTCTAGGGACTGTGGTTGCAGGCTCTGGAGGGAGTGTCCCAGCAGGTGTCACGTGGTCCCCAGAAACTGTGGAGGAGGAGAAACAGTTTCCCTCCCCTTCATGGCGATGCTTGGCTCACACTGTTGTCTTGCCATGTCAGCTCCTAAATGAATAAGGTTCTCGGTTAGAAGTTCTTCATTGTGGCCACTTGTAATTCTGGTTTGTCTTTGGTAAGACTGATCGGCTTGTTCAGCCTTAACACACAATTTCCGTCTGGTCCATTTCCAGGTCCGACCTGGTCCGTTTCCAAGGAGCACCGAGCCTGGTTTCCCAGCCGCACCTGGTCCAGTTTTTCGGTCGGGCCCAACCCGGAGAAAGAAACTCTCAAAGTCCGAACGTCCTCGTCCTGGAGCCAAGACCGCGGGCGGAGCAGGACCCACCAGCACCTCCTGAGGCGGCGGGAGAGCAGCCAGCCCACGGGGCTCACAGGTACCTTCCCGGGGTTGCTCTCTCCTGGCATCAGAGCTGTTAAAAGATACACTGAGGCGCACTGAACATTGTAGGAGTACATTTGAGAACTCGATTCAAATCAAGCAGCCTCCGGTCTAGCAGGTAGAAGGGAGCTCCAAGGAGCCAGGAAAGGGGGACGAGGAAGTGACACCAGATCAAAGAGCGGGTTGATTCTCACGAGGTCCCTTTGTTTCGGGGGCGCGGGGGGGACCTTCCGACAGATTACCTGACTGGTGCTGACCAGGAGGCTCCCGATGCGCTGGTCGAAGTTTCCAGTTCTGGGAGAGCCAGAGGTGTCCTTCAGTCTCAGGGAGATGTGGGGATGAGCCGTAAGCCATGACCCCATTCGGGGCCTGTGGTCTTGATCTGAACCGGGGCTGGTGATGGTGTTTCTTTGTGGGGAAATCCGAGGTTGAAAACACGAGCCGCTACTCTGAAGTGGTGATTGCAATGGTGCCAGCACACACACATCTAGAGACAGGCCTGTGCCCTTGCCGTTCCGTTCTGGTTCTGTACTTTCTCGGTTACCCGTGCAGGTGCGGGCCAGCAGAGTGAGACGTGCCTTCGGAGCCAGGAGACCCGGTTCATATTCAGACCCTGGCCCCTGACAACTGTGTGGCCGGGAGCAACTTAGCCCTTTGCTCCTCATTTTCAGGACCTCCTAGGCTTGCTATGGGGAGCAAGTCAGCTGGCTGCTGGGGTTAAAGCCTCTTCGGTGGGTAATCCTAGAGAGGGGAGGCATGTCAGCCAGAGGCAAGAGCCCCAACCAGTCAGGGGCCGGTTCCTTAGCACATCAGTGGTGATGCTCACTCTCTGGGCAAATGTTTTCTTCTCCATAGATTCTCATCTTTTCGTTTGGATAAAAAATGCATTTTATAAAACAAAATATCCCCTTTCTCACCTTTTTCTTCATCCTTGTTTTCCTCCTTCCTCTTTCATTTTTGTTCTGTGGGGAGTGTGTGTGAAGGCTTTTGGGTCCTCCTAGGAGGACATTGATTCAAACAAAATAGATTACCGTTTTCTTAAAATTTGACAGTCATATTTATTCATTTGTTTCATTTCTAATGAATTTTTAACTTTAACATATTCTGAACATATGGAAAATAATACAATAGGCATCTGGTCTAGATTTTAGCAAATCATTTGATTATATTTTCCTTGGAAGCCTTTATGAAAAGTTGCATAGAGAGTATAGAGACAGCGAGAGTCACAGAACTATACCCCCTTCCCGCCTTCCTTTCCCCACATACCCTGGCTAGGAAAGCGTCCGTACACTTCCCATGCAGGGTTTTCAATTCTAGTAACAAATACATCTCTACAAAATGAAATAGTATTCTTTGTCTTGAAAGCTTACATTTGTTCTTACGGTATCTTCAGTTTGCTTTTTCTCTCTCCATAGTAAGCTCATTAAAACATAGGTATCTAGTTCATTATATTTACTATTAATCAGCATTCCATTTTATGACCATTCCAGGATTTATCACCTATTTCTTGATGGACCTTTAAAGGTCATTTCCAGGTTTCTGCAACTGTAACTAGATGTGTCTACCCTGAATTTTCTGGTGTGTATGTACTTGTGATCCTTTCCCCAGGCTGCATGCTTGGAGTGGAGTTGGTTGGATCGTAGCGGCTTTGTGTTCCCACCGGCTCACTCAAGTGGCTGCATCAGTGCACAGTCCTGCTGGGCAGTGCCCGAGCGTTGCTAGGAACCCCTTATCCGCGTCGGTGTGCGGCGTTACTCAGCTTTGGAGTGATGGTCAAACTTTTCCCTGTGGTTTTATTTGTATTTCCTCAGTTACTCACAATTTGGCAGCGATTTGATCATGTTTTCGTATTTATACTGGCGATTCAAATGTCATCGTCTATAAATCGCCTGTTTTAGCCTTTGCTCGTGTTTTCTATTGTATTTTTGTTTAAAAATATTTTTGGGAATTTAAATGGTCTCTGCGCCAGTCATTTGTCAGTCATGTGCGCCGTGACTATCTTCTCCCCGTCTGCTTCACGTTGTTTTGTGACGCTTATAATGTATTCTCTAACACACATTTTCTTTTTAATGTCAATGTGGCTAAAATGTTCCCTTATGATTTGCTATTTTGCTTTTGTGTCTTATTTAAGCTTTCCATTCCCACCTTGATATCATAATTATGTTCTCCTATGTTTTATTCTAGAGGGTTTCTCCTTTTGATCTTTAATAACACAGGTCTCGTGTTGTGTGTGGTCTAAAAAAATCTGAGGTAAGGGGCATCTGGGTGGCTCAGTCGATGAAGCGTCCAGCTCTTGGTTTCTGCTCAGGTCAATCTCAGGGTCGGGCTCATGCTCAGCATTGAGTCTGCTTATCCCTCTCCTTTCCCCTCTGCTCCTCCCAAATTAAATAAATAAATAAATGAAATCTTAAAAAAAAAAAAATCTGAATCGGAAAAGGTAATTAACCACAAATCCTCAAATCTCAGTGATCTATCCCATTGAAAACGCATGTTTGCCGAGAAGCCCCAAATAGGTATTTCAGACTGGTACATGTCCCTCCTCTCAGACTTGCTCAGGGACCCAGGCCTCTTCCACATGTGGCCCGGCTGTTCTACACGTGGTTCCCGGTTGCCAGAGGAGTGGGAAGGCCCTAGCGATGTGCAGCCTTGTCTTCAGAGGGTCTGGCCCGGAGGCGGCTGTGTTGATTCTGCCCACCTTCCACTGGCCACAGTGCAGGCACTTCTGAATGCAAGGTTAGGCTGGGAAAGGTTGCTTGACTCTGTGCCCATGAAGAAGAAGACAGAGAGAGAAAGAGGATTTGATAAACTACCACTGATCTCATTACATTTTTTTTTCTCCAAGAACAATAACCAAATGTACCACAACTTTTTAAAAATAGCCTTGCTGAATTCTCACGTCCCTCTCTTTATACACCAGGTTCCTGTATGAATATTTGGTTAATTTTCGATGCTCTGGTTCCGTTTGTCTGTCTCTAAACCTTACTGTTTTTGTTCATGGAACTTTACAATTAGTTTTGACAGCTGGAAGAATAATAATTCTCAGCTCACTTTTATTCTGGCTCTGTGCTTTGTTTACCAAAGGAATTACAATACTGTGAGTTCCAAAGCAATACTGATATACTTGCCTTAGTGGGGCTTTTTTTTTTTTTTTTTTTTTTTTTTTTTGAGTTTCTGCATGGCCTGTGTACTTCTTGGTACGAGCTCCTTTTTTCACCATCTTTGCCCCAGGCTGGAAGTGTTTCACCTCCAGAATGAATTTCATTTGTCTGCGAATTTTGTAGCTAACAACTATACTACTATTTGTTGAATTGCAAAAGGTGTCAAAGCTGCCTCCGGCAGTGCTTTATTATTATCCTTAAATGTAGACAGAATGTCTTGAAATCCTAGGAAAGCAATAATTTTAGACAGCTTGGGGGTTCCTGCTTCTTAGGCTCCTTAACAATAACTGGAACACAGACCAAGGGCAAACCAGATAACCGTCCTTGGTATTCACAGGTGTCAGCCATTTGACTACAAGAATGTTTCCTAATTTATTTCTTTTGAATGTAAAAATAAATAAAAACATTTTCGTTAAAAATAGGGTTTTTGTTTGTTTGTTTACAGATGACTTAAGATCCATTTCCTGTGGCAAATGCAGGGCTTCACAGCACGGGAGAGGTTGGGTCTGCATGTTTGGGAACAGGCGTGGAGGGACGCCCGGTGGCATATGGGACGCATGAGGACGCTGTGCACCTGTCTTCTGTCTCATTTTCTCTCTCCTGTCCTTCCCACTGGAAGTGTAATTACCTAAAACAGAGAAGGCCAGACTACGCGTTCCCTCATTACACTTATGTCTTCAGCTTATTCCCCATTGCTACTTTACAGGTTTCTCACCATCTTAAGCCTCCAGGCTCTCTGCCTCCCCAACCTTGATCCATACCACCCCTCCCATGTGCTCTGCCTCCTGCCCCAGGGCTCTGAGTTTAGGATTTTGGTCATCTCTTCTGTCGGGTTAAGTGAAACTATATTGGGTGTCCTGACTGAGAACATCTGAGGCAGCCGTGCTGCCCTGGCTAGGGGAGAGGGGACCCCGGGGGCCTGGGTACGCACACACCGGCCATCCGGCAGGTAGGTGGCTGTGAGCTTGGTGCCAGCTGCTGGTTCTCCAGTGGGTAAGGTTGGTGCTCCTTTTATATGTTTCAGCTCATTTAAAAAAAAAAATAAAGAAACAGTGCTAGATGTTGGAGATGCTCCCCTCCGGTTTGCTCACCTATTAGTTGATACAAACGTGCGTTTTCATAATTTAACAGCTATTCAGCAAACACCTACTATAAGTCAAGGGTTTGCTAAGTGTTGTGGATTCAGTGTTGAAGAGTAATTCAGAATACTGAATAAAACAGATACGGCCCCTGCCATGATGGAGCTTATGATCTAATCGGGGCGAGAAGTGTTGATCCATGAACACGTGCACACACACACTGGTAAGACTGTGAAGGAAAAAGGGAGAGTGCAGTGGGGGAGATAAGGGGGTCAGAGGGAACTTCGTGTTTTTTTTAAGATTTTATTTATTTATTTACCTGGGAAAGCAGGGAGAGGACGGAGAAGCAGCGGGAGGACAAGTGGACCCTGTCCTGACACCTCAGTGTAGAGCCCAACCCGGGGCTTGATCCTAAGACCCCGAGATAGTGACCTGAGCTGAAATCAAGAGTCATACACTCACCCGACTGAGCCACCCAGAGACCCCCATCAGAGGGAACTTTCTGGAGGACAGAGCCCTGGCCGAAGGGCGTGGGGTACACAGAGGCTTTGGGGAGGGATGAAAGCATGTGACCTTTAAGTCACTGGAAGAGTACATCTTGGTTCAAGGGTAGGGACTGAGAGAAAACCAGTTCCTCATGAGACTGGACTTGTGATGAGAATCAGGCGGTGGAGGGCTCTGAAAACGCTAAGAACCTGAGATTGCTGTTTCTTCTTTAGAGCAGCCATAATGAGAACAGATTAGAGTCCCAGTAGCCCATGTGGTTGGATGGGTGCAGGGCGACGAGACGGGGGGGGGGGGGGGGGGGGCGTGGCTTGAAGACGGACAGGACGGTGAAGAGTGGACGGGTGTTAACGGACGGGGCTGCTCAGGGTCTCAGGAGACTGGGTCGGACGTGGGAGACGAGGTGCGGAGGTGTCTGGGGTGAGTCACAGCAGGAGCGCACCTGTCCGACAACGGAGCGGGGCTAAAGTAAAGCTAAATAATCAAAGCTTTAGGAATGAAAGCTATTTTCTGCAAAGACCCAATAAAAGAAGAATGACCTTCTTGTTGAAATAGGAGGAAATAGAAAGCAATTCTCTTTCTGACTGAGATTGCATGTAAGCAGGAAAAGGTTGCACAGCTACAAGGAAATATCAAGAAAGCCCAATTCTGGTACTTTCGACAACAACAAGATTCTGTTCTCTACTGCCATTTCTATTTTGGGATCTAATTAATTATAAACATAGATACCACATTGAACTTACCTGTAGGCAGTTTAAGAAATAAAATATGACAGGCAGAATACGACTTTGCAATTATAATCCACTTCTCAAAGCACTTGGAGGATGAAAGTCAAGTGATTTCTGTCCTAGGAGCAAGCATAGGAAAAATTATTCTGAATTAAGTCATTTAGAACTTTCCATTTAAAAGAATCCTAAAATAAACTTATATTCAGAAAATTCACTTACATTATTTAAAATATATAAAGCAGCATTTTATAGTGACATAAGTATATAAAGAATTTGTAAAATCATACCTAACAGCATGCGTAAATACCAACCTGAGGTTAGTGGTTACCGCTGGGGAGGGAGGGGAGGCAGTGGGCGAGGTATGTGGGGGTGATTGGCTCTACCCACGTTTTTTTAAAATAAAAAATAGCAAAGTATCAGAAACATATAGATCAAAATGTTAATAGCTAGTGAATCTGAGACTCTATAAGATAGTACCTTACATTATTTTTATCTTTTCTGCCTATATGAAATACTTTGTGATTAAATGTTTAAAAATGTTAAATTGAATTTTTATGTTCATTATAGCATGGTGATGGAAACTCATGGCTTGGAGAGGCAGTGCATTCTGTTTTCTAAGTTGCTATTTTTTTTTAACTTGTTATTGATCTACTCTTTGATTATGTTTTTATCTTTGTTTCTGTAGTTCTGTTTTTCTAAGAAAAGGATATGTGGCCAAACAAATGGTTCTTTGAAATATTTGGGGATATAAAGTAAATGGCCAGTCATGATATGATATCTCATGGAAGTGATAAACTGCAGAACTTGTATTTGTGGGCTATTTTACTTTCCTGTATTTCATGAGGAGAATGGCGTGTGGTGAAGAAAGAACTGGATTTTTAAGCCGAAGGATGGTTTCTGATTCTCCCTCTTATACGAAATAGATGAATCCATTTGGGACGATCAAATAACCTCTATAGGCTTTGTTTTCTTTAGCCATAAGAAAAGACTGTAAGCTAATATTGTCTACATTATGGTCAGGATTTTACTTTCCAGAATTATTTTACTATTTTGTTTATGATGACACTATTTTATCTCATCATAACATTGTAGTAACATGACAGTAGTTGGTAGATTTTGTTTTAATGGAGCCAAAAATAAATGCTTATTATTGAAGAAACACATATGTGAAGACACACTTATGGAGAAGTACAGAAGTCATAAATGTCTAATTTGACCAGATTTACAAAGCAAACACACTAGTGTAACCAGTGTTGAAACCAAACATTGGAGTATTACCAGGACTCCAGAAACTCATCTACTATCCCCTTCTGGGCACATTTCTGCCACTCAGGCAATTTCTATCCTGAATTCCAACACCATAGATCCGCTTTGCCTGTATTTGAACTTTATATAAGGCAACAAAATCGATATGTGTCTGCCTTATTTTGCTTATCAGTATATTGGGAGAATCATCCTAATATACTGTATTTGTTGGAGTTCTAATTTGCTTTGACTCATTAGGATGTAACAGCGATTGGCACTTTTTTCCTGTAAAGCACAAGGATGATAATGCGCTCGGTTTGGGGAGCCATATGGTAGCTGTTTTCACGGCTCCGCTCTGCTGCTATATGTGAAGGCAGCCGTGGACGGCATGTAAACAGAAGGAAGTGGGTGACTGCCTATGAAACTGTTGATAAAACCAGGCGGGGGCGGGATTTGGCTCTGGGGCCTCAGTTTGCTGATTTCTACTCGATTACGTTCTGTTGATAACACACCACAATTTACTTGCCCTTCTATTGTTGATGAACATTGGGTTATTTCCAGTCTGAGCTCTAATGGAGCCCCGGTACGCCTGTTCTCATACTCCTGCGTTGGTGCACGCTTGTAGACATTTCTGTGCACCTTGGAACCTTAAGCGCAGGGTCACAGGACACGCAAACGTTCAGCTTTCATTGAAACTCCAAACTGCTCACCAAGGGGCTCTCCCAGCTTGTATTGCCACCAACCAGTGGGTGAGGTTTTCACTTCCTTCACATCCTTAACAACCCTTGGTATTGTCCATCTTTTCGTCATTGACGTGGGCATGCTGTGCTGTCACATTGTGGTTTCAATTTGCATTTTCCAGTTAACTAATAAAATTAAGCACCTTTTCCCAATGCTTGTTGGGCCTTTATATTCTCTTTTTTTAAATTTTTTCAATTTATTTATTTTCAGAAAAACAGTATTCATTATTTTTTCACCACACCCAGTGCTCCATGCAAGCTGTGCCCTCTATAATACCCACCACCTGGTACCCCAACCTCCCACCCCCCCGCCACTTCAAACCCCTCAGATTGTTTTTCAGAGTCCATAGTCTCTCATGGTTCATCTCCCCTTCCAATTTACCCAAAAGCACATACCCTCCCCAATGTCCATAACCCTACCCCCCCTTCTCCCAACCCCCCTCCCCCTCATTCATCTTTTACCAACTTTTCCTTACTCCTAGCCCTTAGCAACCACTTGCCTCTTCTGTGTTTCTCTGAGTTTGACTCTTTGTTTTTGGTTCCCATGTATAAGTGATTCATGCAGCAATTTGTCTGTCTCTTGCTGGCTTATTTCACTTAGCATAATGTCCTCAGGGCATTTTGTTGTAGCAAAAGGTGGATTTTCTTTTTTCTTTCTTTCTTTATTTGAAAGAGAGAGAGGGAGAGATCACAAGGAGGCAGAGAGGCAGGCAGAGAGAGAGGAGGAAGCAGGATCCCCGCTGAGCAGAGAGTTCAATGCAGGGCTCCATCCCAGGACCCTGAGATCATGACCTGAGCTGAAGGCAGAGGCTTAACCCACTGAGCCACCCAGGCGCCCCAGTTTTTCATTTTTCTTATGCTGGATAATATTCTGTATTATGAGGGTGTACATACCAAATCTTCTTTAACCATTCATCCACTGATGGACACAAAGGTTGCTTTCATATCTCAGCTATTATGAATAATGCTGTAATAAACAGGGATCATTCTTCCATTTCCTCAGAATATGTATCCAGAAGTGAGATATGTGGATCATATGATGGTTCTGGTTTTTTGAAGAACCTCCTTGTTTTATTGACTCTGTATAATAAAGGTCATTTCTCCTAAATTATAATATAGGTTGCATACAGTGCTAATCAAAATTCTGACAAGTTTTAAAATGTAACTTGGTAAGGAAATTTTAAAATGGAAACGCAAAAAATAAAATAAAATGGAAGGACAAAATACTAGGAATAGACAGTTAAGAAGAAAAGATTTGCATGCTTAACTGACTGGGCCACCTAGACACCCCCCCCACCCCAAGCAATTTTAAATGGATTTAAGACTTTCAAACCAGGGGTGCCTAGGTGGCTCAGTGGGTTAGGGCCTCTGCCTTCGGCTCAGGTCGTGATCCCAGGGTCCTGGGATGGAGCCCTGCATCAGGCTCTCTGCTCAGCAGGGAACCTGCTTCCTCCTCTCTCTCTGACTGCCTCTCTGCCTAGCTGTGATTTCTCTCTGTCAAATAAATAAAATATTTAAAAAAAAAAAGACTTTCAAACCAAACTTGGAAGGAAATTTTAAAGAACAGATTTTTTTTCATCTGCATTTCCTATAACAAAAACAGAAACAATGACAAGAAAAGTTCAGTATCTTCAATTACATTTAAAAAAGGAAACCATAAACTTCTACTCATCAAGAAATAGGAAATACAACATTGTGAAAATAGAGGGGTCCGTTATTAAGGAGATATTTGTGGTACATCTACTCCACACATACGTGTAACCAGGGTAGAGAACTCTCAATCAATTGAGAAAGATTAATTCAATAAAAAGTATGCAAAAAGCATAACGAGGCATATCACGGAGATGGGAAGCCAAATGATCGATGGGCATGAAACATTGTCGAGGTCATGGGTAGTCCAGAAACACAGTTCCATCCAGGAGATTGGCAAGCGTTTAAAAGTAATGATACCAGATGCTGGCCAGACTGGAAGCAACAGCAACACTTAGGTTTGGCTGGTGCAAGTATCAGCTGAAGCACCTGAGTTTGCTTCTCAAGGGGTCAAGTCGAATACACAAATAACACCACTGCACGGTCCTTCGGCTTCCAGGTAAAGAGACAGGTGCAGGGGTTTTCAGGACAACTGTGTAACTGAGGAAGAGTGGGATTGAGTGTCCGTCGGCAGCAAAATGGAAGAACGGATGATGGCGGAGTACATAGCAGACTGTGGTGGGACGGAGAATAAGTGAATCATTAAAGCTGTGCGTGCTAACGTGGTGCTGAGCGAAAACAAAGGAATTTGCAGAAAGGCGCATATAATTTGATTCCTAGAGCAGATATGAGGTCAGTGCCCAAGATAGAATGGTAGTCCTTGTTATATATTGAACTATTTCTCTCTGGTACGTGCTGAATGCACCATACTCTTACCACGCCCACTGCATTGGCTACCCTCCTGGTATTCCTTCAACTTGAAGATGATGTGGCCTCTAAAGATATAATACCAGGCTGCCTGGGTGGTGCAGTTGGTTAAGCATCTGACTCTTGGTTTTGGCTCAGGCTGTGGTCCCAGGGTGAAGGGATCAAGCCCCACGCCAGGCTCCACACTCAAGTTGGAGTCTGCTTGGGATTCTCTCTCCTCCCTCTGCTTCTCCTTCTTGTGCTGTCTCTCTCTCTCTCTTTCTCTCTCAAGTAAGTAGGTAAATCTTTGAGAAAATAATACCTGGGATACAAAAGCTATTCGCTCTGCCACATTGGTTGCCAAATATTTAGTTTCTCAAACCAAATAATCTACAAATATTAAAATGTCCAATATATATGGACAAATAAATATTAACATATATTTGTGGGAAATTACAAATAATGCATGACAATCCCATAAACATTACATTCAGCATATTAAGGTGTAGACGTTGTGGATATAGAGTGAGAAAGATACCGTGATTCACTTGGATCATGGGTACAAGGGCATTAATTACATTGTATGATTTTTGTACCTTTTTGTATGTTAGAATTAGTGTATATTCCTGTGTATGTAATATGACAGAAGCACTCAGTCCTAAGAAATATATCTGTCCCACATTGCAAGTTTAAACAAAAGATTTTTTCTTTTCTCATCTCTTTGGCTTTTAATGAAGATTCGTACAACACCCAGTGCTCATCAAAACCAGCGCCCCTCGTAATATTCGTTTCATTTTATTATTATGAGATAAAAATTAATTAAGAAGCTATACCCTATAATTTTTATTTTCAGAACACCATGGCACCAGAATATATTAAGATAGCCAGAAAATGCTAAAGCCACATTCATATTGGGGACATCAAGTATGCCTGTCTCAGAAATGAGTCTGGTAGATAATCAGGAAAGACAGAAAGAATGTAATACATATAAGAGGTACACAAAAGGTAGGAAGGAACCTTCTAAAACTTTGCAGTCCTCTAGACCAAATTCTCAAATCATGATGCCACGCGTTAGAGGTAGACAACCGAGGCATATGAAGAATCTTGATAAAGAGTCCCATGCCTGTCCCGTCAGTTCTGTGAGTACAGCTGAGCTGTCGCATACTTTAAGACTCCGAGTGATCCTAGACACCCGGCTGGCTTAGTCAGTAGGGCCCGAGACTGTCCATCTCAGGGTCAGGAATTCAAGCCCCATGCTGGCGGTAGAGATTAATAAAAAATAAAATCTTTGAGAGCACTGTGATTCTGTTGTGCAGCCTGAGTTGAGAATGACTGCCCTTTGTCTCGTTGTATCTTCCATATTCATTTTTATTTCTGCATGTTTGCCAGAGCCGAGGCAGACACGACCAGGGCTGTTTATTTGCATTCTGTGAGTTCATAGTTAAGGCTTGAATTTTGGTTGTGAAAAATGGTACATTGGCTATAACTGATAGAGAAAAACTCTAACAACCTACTCTGAAAAATGTAAGGAAGATATTAATGTAGCAATTCCTGTAAATGAAGTAAACATTCAGGTAAAAATTATTTGAGAAAAACAACACAATAAGCAAAGAATTCGATGGGAGGAATTAGTACAGAAGGAAAGTTAGAGAATTCAAAAATAAAATAATACTGGATTTACTTGAAAAAATAAAACAAAATGAACTTACATCTTAAAAAATCAACAGGATAGATGGAGGAATGATCTTTTTCAAGTCTGTTTCAAACAAGAGAAAACACAACGTTATGAAAGTAAAGAAACTGTAACTATAGATTTGGGGATTGGCAATAGCCGAAGAACATATGGGGAATGCCTTTTCTAATACAATCCTGGTGGTAATAAATAATTACTGGTCTCCTACTATATATAGTGTTATGTAATTCTCAGCAAGTTCTAGAAAATGGTTGTTATTATATTCTTTTAATTAAATCTGAGGCGAAGTGACCTACCTCAGGTGACAAAGTAGCAAAATCAGGAATCAAACTGATTCTAAAAGCTCTTAACCACTTTGCAATATTGTCTCTTAAAAGGAGTATCTTATAAAATGATACAAAAAAAGGAGGCTCTTTGCAGTCAGACTGACTTCTGTTCCTGCAGAGACTCGCCGTTCCGGGACTGTAGGCGCCCGAGAAGCAAGTCCATAGGTCCTGAGGCAGATTGATTCCTGCTCATTACTGATCTCCTCAGGGCGTTGCTCTGTGTTTTTTCTATAAACTCTTGTTAGTATATGAGGGGAGATTTAATTGGTTGTTTCTCTTTCTAAGTTCAAAGGTTGAGCTAACATTGACTATATAAGTCAGGTTTATTTTCTGATAGGAGAAAGGAAGTGAGGCTCAAATGAAATTTTATTGACCCATCTTTTTCTTTTCTTAATAATATACTAAAGTGAATTGTAACCAGGGAATCACTACTTTCTGATTGTTTATCCTTATACAGAAAAGCATTTAAAGTTAAAATTATTTTGAATAAGATGAAATGAGTTTATATTTTTTTTTATAGTTTTCCTATTGAAATGGTTACTACTCATGACGGTACATTATATACAGTTCTACTTGAAGTGAACTTACTTATTTTCACTTCTTACAAGTCTTGTTAGTTTTTTATTTTTATTTTTTAAGGTGGTGGGTATTAGGGAGGGCACGTATTGCATGGAGCACTGGGTGTGGTGCAAAAAGCGATGAATACTGTTACGCTGAAAAGAAATTAAAAAAAAAGAAAATACAGCCTTAAAAATGTATATAATTACAAGATATTCCACTGATTGTCACATGTGGCTTGTGGTCAAACAGTCTTATTTTGTCATAGCTTCTTGTGCATGAATTGCTGTGGTCTATATATTAACCAAGAAATTACTAAGGTGGCTCTTTATCCCCAAGTCTAGAAGAAAGCAGAATGGACTTGGTCTATAGTTACAAACATTTTGAGACCGACTTCACAGCCGTCACAAGGACTGGTATCTCTATTTCAGCTGGAGCAACCTGCTGGTTTTCCACTGGCAGATTGATAGGGCCCTGATCTTGTCCACTAACTTCATGTCCTGGTCTCGTAGGGATTCTGGACCGTGATTAGTGTTTAGGAATTGTGGTGATACTATTAGAATCACCACACCAAAGTCCCTGAACACTGTCTATGTCTGTCGATGTTGACTTGGTTTGGGGTTAAATCGTGAGGTAGGGAATCTCTGTTCTTTGAGATAGTGGTGACCATGAGGGACTATGTGAGCTTCTTTGGGCTTCCTGAAGGTAAGACCTATTTAAAAAAATATATTTTACTTATTTATTTGGCAGAGAGAGAGACAGAGACAGAGATCACAAGTAGGCAGCAAGGCAGGCAGAGAGAGAGGGAGAGGCAGGCTCCCTGCTGAGCAGAGAGCCCGATGCGGGGCTCGATCCCAGGACCCTGAGATCATAACCTGAGCCGAAGACAGACTCTTAACCCACTGGGCCCCCCAGGTCCCCCAAGATCTATTTTTTAACTTCATCTTTGTATTCTAGGTGTTTGGCGAGTGCCTGGTAGTTAGTTAGTAGGTGCTCAGTAGATACTTGTTGGATAAATGTATGCAAGTTCATGAGAAGATAATTGTATCATTATACTGAAGACGTCAATAAACAATAATTATTTGGTACAATTTTAAAATCAGGGGTTTGTCAATAATGCTGTCTGTCTTAAGTGGTTTGTTGGTTTTGCAAGCAGTTATTTCCCAGAAATCCCAAGGTATCCATGACTACAGTTGAGATTCAGGGGGTAGTTTTTTGTTTTTTGTTTGTTTGTTTTCTTTTTCCAATTCTCAGATGCTATGTAAATGTGCAGGTTATATACCACATATATGAAAAATTCCTTTTGGTTCTTCTCCATTAGCAAAAGTTATTACAGGATGAAAGAGTCCTTTTTTGGGGAATGAATTTATTTTGATGATTTTCAATGGAATTCTTTATAAAATTATGTCATGGCTTTTAAGAAATGCTAAGTATTTTTTATTAAGCATGTCCATTGGCATAGTTTAAAAGCTTCATCAAAATCAAAAGCTTCTGCACAGCAAAGGAAACAGTCAAAAAAACAAAGAGGCAACCCACGGAATGGGAGAAGATATTTGCAAATGACAGTACAGACAAAAGGTTGATATCCAGGATCTATAAGGAACTCCTCAAACTCAACCCACACGAAACAGAAAAACACATCAAAAAATGGGCAGAAGATATGAACAGACACTTCTCCAATCAAGAAATACAAATGGCTATCGGACACATGAAAAAATGCTCATCATCATTAGCCCTCAGGGAGATTCAAATTAAAACCACATTGAGATATCATCTTACACCAGTTAGAATGGCCAAAATTAACAAAACAGGAAACAACATGTGTTGGAGAGGATGTGGAGAAAGGGGAACCCTCTTACACTGTTGGTGGGAATGCAAGTTGGTGCAGCCTCTTTGGAGAACAGTGTGGAGATTCCTCAAGAAATTAAAAATAGAGCTTCCCTATGACCCTGCAATTGCACTCCTGGGTATTTACCCCAAAGATACAGATGTCGTGAAAAGAAGGGCCATCTGTACCCCAATGTTTATAGCAGCAATGGCCACGGTCGCCAAACTATGGAAAGAACCAAGATGCCCTTCAGCGGACGAATGGATAAGGAAGATGTGGTCCATATACACTATGGAGTATTATGCCTCCATCAGAAAGGACGAATATCCAACTTTTGTAGCAACATGGACGGGACTGGAAGAGATTATGCTGAGTGAAATAAGTCAAGCAGAGAGAGTCAATTATCATATGGTTTCACTCATTTGTGGAGCATAACCAATAGCATGGAGGACAAGGGGTGTTAGAGAGGAGTAGGGAATTTGGGTAAATTGGAAGGGGAGGTGAACCATGAGAGACTATGGACTCTGAAAAACAGTCTGAGGGGTTTGAAGTGGCGGGGGGGTGGGAGGTTGGGGTACCAGGTGGTGGGTATTATAGAGGGCACAGCTTGCATGGAGCACTGGGTGTGGTGAAAAAATAATGAATACTGTTTTTCTGAAAATAAATAAATTGGGGGAAAAAAAAAGTCTTATAATGAAGATTAGCAATTACACTGTCCTCCTCTCATCCCTACCTAAGTAAAAGATTTCAATTATTTTTGTTCCGGGGTTTATTAAGTCTTTACTTCTGGTTTAAAAAAAAAAAAACAACTTGCATTTTAGATATTATTTGCTGGTTTTCTTGTGTGGGTGAAGATCTAACTCCTTACGCATTCTCTTCAATCAAATTTTTTCTCTTTCCTTGATTTAAATATGCTTGCAGTACAATTTTTTTTGCTAATATTTTATTAATGTTCATGGTTAAATAAAGTAGAAGACTCATGCACCTTTTAATTTTTCATAGGGTAAATATTTGCCTCAATTTTGGTATAGTCTTCTTCATTCCCATCAATAATATATTTAGGAATGGTCTGACTTATCTGCTGAATGTCTATCAAGATTCTTTTCCAACTACTGAAATGTACTAGATGTTCTATTATTTTCCCCAGAAGACCTTTCTTGAGATTGTCCGGTTCACCCCTGGGCCAGATGCCCCCCTCACCCCTCTCCTCCTGGGTTCATCTTCACCTCTCTCCTTGTTGGATCCCTTCTTGGATATGTTTCCTAAACTTTTTCTTAGTTTACTACCTCATTTCCTTTAATGGCTATTTCCAGTGAGAGCCTGGTATGGCTTTGTCTCCTCAAAACAAAGGGACTGTTGGAATTTGTCTTCTGCTCTCTTTTGTGTTGTGTTGTGTTCTTTTACTTCCTTCCTTAGTTCCTGCTTTGCACGACTTCAGAAGTCAGCACATGTTTGAGGGGAGACTGGCTGTGTTGGTCTCCAGTGTTGGCATTCCAGCCCAAATTAAAATCTCTCCTGTTTTTAATTCTTCCTCCATCTGTGGCTTCTGCCTTGGCCAAAGCAGAATTCTCAGTGGCTTGGCAGATGCCCCCAGGGAAGGGTGTCTGCTGATACCTAGCTCACCTGTTAACTTTTCCTCCTTCTCTGGACATGGTGTCCTTTTTGTGTGTCCTTAGCTTCCTGGCACATTGAATACCTGAGTTTCCTCTGTACTTTACCTAAGCCTTCTACTTGTTCCAAGATGGAACTTTGGCTTGCTGTACGTCATTCTGTATGACTAGATATGGAATTTCCATGTATTGGCAAGGTTTTTAGGTAAAAGTAAGACTTCCTTGAATGTTTTCATTCTCTCTCACACATACTCCTTCTCTTCTCATCTATACCCAGTTTTCTAGAAGATGGAATATAGAGAATCCCCTGCCAAACACGTGCTTTTTGTTCTATAACATACCATCGTTGGTCAATAGGAGATTTTCTAACCTCCTGTTTTGATAGACTGAATGGAAGTATCTAGGTAAAATGCTAGAGGACTTTAAGTCAGAATTCTAAGTTTTAGAGTTTAGTGCTAGAAAGAATTGCTGGTTCTCAGCCTGCTTTCCCACCCATCCTGGCTCCATTAGCTCCTTGGAAATCCAGATATGAGACACCAGTGACTGAGTCTGAGAGGACCCCGGAGAAGACCCGAGAATCCCCTCTCCTAATTTCCCATCTTTCCCTTCTACCAGGCCCATGGAGTTAAAAATAACTACTTTCAAATATCACCTCTGAGACTTACTAAATGTGACTTTTGATAATACTCTGAGATCGTTTCCTTGGGAGATGGGAGTAGCCATATTTGCTTCACTAACAATGAAGATGAAACAACAGAATAATTAAGTACCAGCTCAGGGCCCGACACAGAGGGGACACTTACTAGATGGTGTGATTTCACTGTCCCTGTCCCATGTGGGTAAAAGGGAGGAGAGGGCGAAACATGGACCTGAAGCAGGAGAGTGTGGTTCTTCTCTTCCGGAGTAGAAGGTACTATCTCATGGATGAGGAGAGTCCGTAAGGGATGGAGTTTTATGAAACAAGAAAACAAAAAGCTCTCAGGAGTGAGAGGGGTCCCGACTGGGTTGCCAACACGGACCCGCACTGACAGTCTTTTATTTAGAACTGAGCAGGGGCTTGTGGCCTTGTCATACTTATGACGTCTTGGTTTGAATGAGGACTGGTGATAAAATCTTTAGTGGCTTACTTCCTTCTTCGGTCTGGTCATTCTTCGTTGGTCACAAGGTGACGGCCATAAAAAGATGCCATCCCTGATGCCAGGGCAGTGTGGTCTCGTTTGCTTCCTTATCTCTGGTTTCCCGGGGGCCTCAGCATTTCTGCAATTTTTGGTGAGCCTAGCCATGTAGTCCCCTACCTGTCCCCTCCTTAACTAGCCCCACTTGTGCCTTACTCAGACCCACAGCTGACAGGGAAGCCTGCACATGCCCCTGGCTCCTTCTTTTGCAGAAACTCTGTTTGGGGCTTCATTTTCACAGTATCCTTGATGTCTTTCCCGGGCTTGAGTTAAAATGGGAAGAGAGGATGTGGATAAACACAGTACTTCTATAATCTGTCAAAAAAAGACAGACTGGGCAAGCTCCTTTGCCTGAGCAATTTAAATATTGGATAGGAACCCGACACTTGAGTGGTCTAAGTAAATCCAGACTGAAAGCAATAAAGGAGAGCAGAGGAGTTCCAGAAATCTCTCTCCTTTTTGTTCGCAATCTGTGAACATATGGATCAGAGGCAGTCTGCTCAGTTGGCTAAATCATGGTGCTAATGAAGTGGAGATCCCTGGGTGAGTTATTTAGCTTCGAGCAGGAAAAAAAAAACTTTGCCTTGGGCAGACTATAGGCCTGAAGTGGGGAAGCTAACTTCTACCTACTAGGCAGGGAGGCTAGAGGTATGGGTAACTCAAGCAAGACTGCTGCCAGTCCTAGGAATCCAACTGGAATCCATGCTTTAGTGAAGATGAGTAGGTAGTACCTTCTCAGATAGGTGAGGACTCGTTTACACCTGCAAATAATCTAAGTTATAGCAGCACCTAGAGCCTTAAACATTTTTACTTGTCTATGTTTTTGATACTCAATGAGGATTAGGGTGGATTGGGGGTAGAGAGCTGAAGCCGACCAACACACAGGCTTAGGGCTTCATGTTATGGCTTTGAGGTGGTACTTTGAGTTGGCTTGTAGGGTAGACTGTTTTAGAAAATTTTAGCTCTAATACAGTTAATCTTTATAATTGCTTATTTTCTGAGTACTTAGTGCTGCCCTAAATACTTGAATCAGCAAATCCCTTTTTTGGTGGATGGTAATGGCTAGAGGCTTATTCTCATTTATATGTAACTTAGGCTGAAAACTTGAACATTCGTTAATGATTTTTCATTAAATTTTCTGTGTATCTGTATTAGAACAAATGAAATTTTATGCTATTAGAACAAAGGAAGTGCAGATGAATTCTGAGTTTCTGTGTAAGAAGTATAAATGGAGTCTTTACTTAATTTTTAAATTTAAAGCTTTAACTTTTAAACTTTTAGGTTCCCTGACTTACAATGACTTGATTACAACTTTTTAACTTTGTAATGGTACTAAAGTGATATGCATTCAGTAGAAACCATACTTAGAATTTTGAATTTGGGTCTTTTCCTGGGCTGATGGTAGGTGGTATGACCTTCTCTCAAGATGCGGGCAGCAGCAGGACCCACATCCCCTGTCAGCCATGTGATCACGGAGGTAAATGACTGATACACGGACAACCATCCTGAAGCCATACGACCCTTCTGCTGGTCACTTTCACTACAGTATCCAATCCATTGCTTAATACAGTCAACACTTTATTATCAAACAGGCTGTGTGTGAGGTGACTTTGCCCGGCTGCAGGCTGTCGTAAGTATTCTGAGAATGGTTAAGTTGGGGGAGGCTAAGTAGGCCAGGATGTTGGTAGCTCAGGTGTCTGACACGTGTTTTCGGACTTCATGATGTTCTCCACTTACGATGGGTTAATTGGCATGTAACCTCACTGGGAGTCAAGGAAGATCT
Organism: Neogale vison; assembly: GCF_020171115.1. Classification (NCBI taxonomy): domain Eukaryota; kingdom Metazoa; phylum Chordata; class Mammalia; order Carnivora; family Mustelidae; genus Neogale; species Neogale vison. Next base: position 206,698,078 of record NC_058101.1, read on the forward strand.
GTGTTTAGTTCATGTGATCCTGGCACAAACCTGCCCAACAGCTCCTCCTCATATCTGATGTCATCAATGCCCACAAAGACCTTGAGGGAACGGACAGCTCAGATGGCATGCTTCTGATTCCTTGAAGGGATTCTAGCACGTCTGTCCTGCCATTCTCAGAATGCGAGCCACTTACCTAACCTTCTGGGGAGGTTGCATCCGGTTGCTCCTAGTAACTCTTTGGGGAAACCTGAGCTCAGTTTCTGGAAGCAGAGCTGCCATGTTGTTGGGTGTATGAGCTCTGACAGCTTTACCCCACCCCCAGTGACTTCCTTTTAGACGTGGACGGTGTGAGTTGTCCAGTCTAGCAGGGCTGTTATGGAGATTAATAAAATAAACTGACAGATTCTGAATGTACTAATAAATAAATGTCATGATTCCAGTCAATAGTAGGTCAGTAATTTATCTGTGGTGCGAAGAGAATGGAAAGTATTCAGGGTTATGGCAAATGTATAGGATAAGCAATGTCATTTTATTTATTTATTTATTTATATTTTTTAAATGTAATTTTATCTTTTTCAGTGTTCCAAGATTCCTTGTTTATGCACCACACCCAGGGCTCTGTGCAGTCTGTGCCCTCCTTAATACCCACCACCAGGCTCACCTAACCCCCAGCCCCTCCCCTCCAAAACCCTTAGTTAGTTTCTCAGAGTCCACAGTCTCTCCTTCGTCTCCCCCCTGACTTCCCCAGTTCACTTTTCCTTTCCATCTCCTAATGTCCTCCGTGTTATTTTAAATAGCGCATGCCATGACCCAACTTTGTAGTGTCTATACGGTCAAGTCTTCTCAGTTTTATCCACCATCATCTCGCACAAACCAGTATGGTTTTCCTGCCAAGCCGCATGCAACACATGAGCCCTTTGCTCGTGATGTTCTCGCTGCTTCAGATCCTTTTCTTCCTTCAAAGTCCACCCCAAATGCCACTTCTTCACTCCATCTTTCCAGGGTTCCTTCTTTCTTCACCAAGATGGGAACATCTAGTTGTTCGCTCAACTCCTGATGCAGATCGTCTATAATACATTCATGGCTCTTGCCACCTCCTGCTTTATGTGAGAGTGATTGAAACTCTTGTATTTCTGGTAGATGACTGGCTTCTTAAATACATAAAATAAATCATAATGTGGAACACCTTTTCTGACATTAACTACGTTCTGGGAATTTTGCTGAACTTCACATAGTTGCGATCTGGGTGACCCCTCCCAGCTATCCGATGCCTTAAGTACCGTTATTATCCCTGTTTTACAGACGACGAGACTGAAGATTGTTGACTTTATTAACTTGCTCAACATCACAGAATTATTAAATGGTAAAATCAAACCCAGATGGTCTGATTTCACAGTCTTGTGTTTTATACCCGACAGCTTTCACATGCAGAATATCTTCAGTTGATGATTATTTTTGTCTAGTGGAAAGACTTTTGTTTATCATGGGGAAGTCCTTAACAAAATAAGAATTTAAGAAGAGATTTTCCTTTCACACTGTTTCACTCTAGGAGTCATTTGGTTAAAAAAAAAAAGACAAAAATATTGAATGCTTCACTAGTTGTAAAATAGCATTTTACACTTTGAGACCAGAGCTATTAAAACAGCTTTACTATGTACTTAGAACTAAAACATTTTAAACTATATTAAATTGTTAAACTATTTTTAAAGTAAAAAATCGCAGTTTATATTCTGTTCTTTGAATGTTCCACCTACCAGTTGATGTATGGCTTAGTTTCAACACCACCGATTTGACTTTGCCTACAGACTCTAGCCTGTGTCCTTTCAAGAATTTTCTAACATGTTGTGATTTTCCCCTTTTATTTCCTGGACTGACAAGTCCTCAAAAGGAAACATTTTTACTTCTCTGGGACATTTTTTCTTCAGGAATTTGAAAGTTGAATAAAAACACTTTGATTTGAAATGAAAATAATTCTGTGATATTTACATACTTGTATTTACTAGATGAAGGGGTAACTATGTGAGATGTCAAAGTAACTTCGTTGAATTGTTTTCCATAGAAAACATGTAGAATCCACATGTAGAAAAGTGCAGGTCTTCGTGGGGTGGAAGCACTCTGCGGGGGGCAGCGGTCTTAAACCTCTATCAGTCAGTATTTAAACTGAGTAGTGAACTAGCTTCTGGAAACATACTGCTCATCCTCGCTTTTCTTATAAGGGAGCTGAGCAAATGCTTTTGGCCATTCCTGCATTTGTGGGGGGCAGGTTACCAGGGGGCTCGCTGCAATGCTATTCCTAGTCACTCAGGTCAGTGCAGGCCTGCCCCATGGCACCTGCCTCATACCCATATTGTGACCTCCTCATCTCTCTGTGGGGGTTCCTACTGTTGCTAAGGGCCAAAACCTCATGGCTGCTCAGGGAGCTGATGAGGGTTTTCCCCCAGCAAGTGATTCTCCGGTTCTTCAGCTGGGTGTCCTCCAGTTGAATTCAGTTCTGACACTAACTACTCAGAATTAAAACCAGACCCCACAAGTTAAAGGGTTCAGTCCCACAGAACTGTCCCCACAGCAGATCCCTGTTGCAAAACTGAGCCCCTTGTACTTTTTACCCACTGACTATAAAATGGAGAATCTCATAAGCCTTTTCTCTTGTTCAAAAGTTTGCTAGAAGAGCCCACAGAACTTATGAATGTGTTTTACTTCTGTTTACCAGTTTATTATGAAGGACACAAGTCAGTAACAGCCATATGGAACAGACACTTAGGATAAGACATGGAGGGGAGGCAGAAGCAGAGTTTCTAAGCCCTTCCAGGAAAGTCACTCTCCTAGCACCTTGATGCGTTTGCCAACCCAGAAGCTCTCCAACTCTATGGTTTTGGGGTTTTTATGAGGCTTCACTATGTAGGAATGATCAATTAAATTATTGGCCATTGGAGGTTAACTTGATCTCCAGCCCCTCTCCCCTTCCTGGAGGTTGGGGGATAGGGCTAAAATTTCCAACCCTCTAATCAATGCTTGGTCTTTCTGGTGACCAGCCTCCACCTGAAGCTGTTCAAGGGTCCACCAAGAGTTCCCTCATGAGAACAAAATGTATCTACCACCTCAATCACAGAAAACTCCTAGGGCTTGGAGAGGTATAAGCCAGGAACCAGAGCCACAGACCAAATACCTTTTGGTGGTATGAAGGTCACATGGGATCCATGAGTAACGGTGCCTTCTGGGGTGGACTATGACTTATGGGTGACAAGGTGTAATGTTTTTTAATTTCCTTCCATCAAATGGTTGGTGCATTAACACGGTTGCTTTGTATAGCCTCTCTGAAGATGTCCAGTGAGACTATGTGATCAGCTTATCCAAAAACTGTTGCAGGCCTGGCAATGCACTTCCTTATATCTACCTTCTCCTTATCCCTGCCTCAGTCTTTTCCCTCACCCTGGCTACCCTGGTGTCACATTCTCAAATAAACTGCTGACGCTTGATGATGATGATGATTATTATTATTATTATTTTTGCTTTAAGCCGTGTTTTCTGGGGAACTTAAGTTCAGACACTGAAGTGACAGTTTTAGTGACTTGCAACATCATAAAATGTTGCCTTTTCCTGGAGGGACTAATAAATTACATAGGTAGCAAAAACTAACTTGCTTTCTTGATGGAGGCGAGATTCAGCAAATATGATATATGGAATTAGGATAAGCTCCACTCCTTCTCCAAACACATTGTTAAATTCCAGCATAAAATTTTGAATATACAAGTATATCTATCATTGAAATTGTATATAGAAATATATATTTGTGTTTCATATATTCAGTTTCATATATGTAATATATAATTATTTTATAAGGAAGGGGATAGAAATAAGTAGTTGCCAGCAAGAAAGGAAGATCACAGTCCTAAGCACAAGTACCTTTCTCATACCTCAGAATCCCAGGTATGGAGAGAGTATAGACCTTACAATTTGGTGGTTGCTCAGGAACAGAGAACATGGTCCTTGAAGAAAGGCAGAGAATGAAGTCTGAGACCTCTGTAGGAAAGCTGAAGCCTTCAAATGACACTTTTTCCATTTAAAGTAATTTAGAAAACTCCATCCGTTGTCATATGCTAAGGTAGAAATACTGGGTAGTAAATTCTTTCTTGAAAAAAATATAATACCAAGCCTGTGCCATACATAGTTTTGAGTCCAAATTTATAGTCTCAGTATTGTATGGGAACTTGAAACTGAGAATGTAGGACTTGGTTCTAGACCCAAAATCTACTGGGTACCTGACACAAGTAAATGGAAATTATCACTGTATAAAGAACTAAGGAATATTCACAAGAACAAACAAAACTAAAGAAATAGAAAGCACAAAGAGAAAAAATTTTTAGATTTTATTTATTTATTTGTCACAGAAAGAGAGAGAGAGAGAGAGAGAGAGAGGGCACAAGCAGGCAGAGTGGCAGGCAGAGGCAGAGAGAGAAGCAGGCTCCCTGCTGAGCAAGGAGCCTGATATGGAACTTGATCCCAGGACCCTGGGATCATGACCCAAGCTGAAGGCAGCGGCTTAACTGACTGAGCCACCCAGGCATCCTGAGAAATAATTTATTATGCAATGGAGTTAGCAGACAATAGGAGAATTGAGATAATGCAGCAATCTCTAAGAATCTATAAAGTAACTATATTTTTAAAAAGGAACTAAAGCATTGAAAAACTGAAAAAGATGTTAGAATGATGAGAAGTATAAAAAGTGAACAATGAATCTTGGAACACTGAAAAAATAAAATAAAATAAAATAAGTATTAAAAAGCAGGCTGATTTGGAAAAGAAATAAATAGTATGTATAGATACAGGAAAACAGTTTTTAAAATTAAATAATTGTATGAATTTAAAAGGTTAGACTTAGTTGAAGAGAGAATAGATAAAGTAGAAGATAGATCTGAGAAGTTACACAGAATGTGTATATTGGAGGGGGAGGGAAAGGGGGAGGGAGGGAGGGAGGGAGAGAGAATGAATAAAAGCTGAAAGAAGGTCCATTTAGAAAGAGTTCCCCAAATAGACAGTAGAGTGGACAGGATGAAAGTAGTAATTGAAGAGATGAAAAAGTATTTCAAAAGGAAAATAAGTCACATATAAGCAAGGCTGAATACATACTTCTGTCTAAGAGAGCACATTCATCATATAGATCAGATGGTAATTTTTTTCAAATGCTGAAAGGAAAAAATAATCTAGAATTATATAACCAGCAAAAATATTTTCAAGAGCAAAGACAAAACAAATATATTTTCAAAGACTAAGAGTTACTCACTCAAAAACTCTCACTGTAAGAGGTATTGAGAAAAATATTGACCTTCGGAAATAGGGAGTGAAATGCAGCTATTAGTGATGAGCAATAAAGTTGGAAAACAATTCTGCTGGTCAAACAAAAATTCTCTGCTGGTCATTGAGAATCAAAGAACCTAGCCCGTTTTAGATTTCAAGAATAAGGTGCAATAAATACTGGACAAGAATCATAAGGGAAAAAGGTAAAGCATGATTAGAATTTGAACACTTGAATTTTTTTAAAAGATGGATGGAGACTTAAGAGTGTAAGTCCCATATTTATTTACACTAAAATTTTAAGCATAGCCATGTAAACAATAACATTAGAGTATATACCTTCTTTTCTAGGAAAGAGGGAAGCTAGGGTAAATCTAGTAAGGGAGGAAAAAAAAGGAGGATAAAGAATTAAGCAAAAGCACTGGAGTAAGTAGAGAATAATAAAACAATGGTAACTGTAATCACAGGTAGTGGAAGTGAATTAATGTATGTGACAAAAGAGAAGAGATTCTTAGATTGGATTAAAAAATCTGGTATATGGTATTTATAAGAAAGGCATGTTAAGGGCAGTGACACAGAGAAATTTGAAAATAAAGGAATGGAAAATAGATATTCTAGATACATAGATGAATCTAGATATTCCAGATGAATAGCTGCTGTACCAAACAATATCAGAAAAAGAAACATCATTTTAAGGTTAAGGACATTGTGGCAGATGACGAATAGCATTACCCAATGGCACAAAAAGTAGTCTACCCACTAACCAATGATCTGTATGAACTAACATAGCCTTCAAACATAGAACTAGGAAGTTGAGAGAGCTTGACAATGTTTCCTCCATAGTGGAGGCTGCTGAAATCTTGCTCCAGTTCCCTTGACTTAAGCCCCTCGTGGAGCCAATTACCTTCCATGTTTGTCTGCTCAAGGGTCTTCTTTGGCTTTGAGTGTGTTCAGAGCCCGAGGTGGGCAGCTGGCCATGAGGAAGACTTAGTAGTGTCTTAGGAACTTCTCCTAGTTAAGAAGAGTTGGTGGATAGACGCTCCAGTTTTTTGCCACTCAGTGGGGTCAGTTCTGAGTTGTGTTCCGTGGCGGTTCTCTAAGGGGGCCTGGCTGCTCTAACCATTTGCCACAGAACTGGTAGCTTATTTTCTAACAGCTCTGGAAGAAGAAGTCTGCAGCCCATTTCTCGGGGCAAAAAAGCAAGGTGTTGCCAGGGCTGTGCTCCTCTGGAGGCTCCAGCAGAAAATCAGCTCCTTTCTCTTCTAGCTGCTGTTGCCTGCGGGCCTTCCTTCCCTGTGGCCACATCTCTCCATTCTCTGACTTCATGGTCATGTTGCCTTCTCTTGTATGAAAGACCTCTCTGCCTCCTTTTCTTAAAAATGCACTAGGCCCACCTGGATAACCCAGGACAATCCCCTCATCCCAAAATCTTTAATTTACCACATCTTTGAAGTCTTTTTTCCCCTCCTGTATAAGGTAACATTCACAGATTCCAGAGAGGAGGGTGTGGATATTTCTTTGGGGGGGGGCAGGGGTTCACTATTCAGTCCAGTGGGACTGAGCTGCGTAGTGATGAATTTATGAATGCAAACCCTCCATCTCTTGTCCCACTTCCCTCCTTCCCCACAATGCTTCCTGGGACCACCTCCCAAGTAAACGACTTGTACCGAAGTCCTTGTCTAAGTTTGCTTTTAAGAGAAAACAAGGCTAAGATAACATCCACAAAGAGTGATTTTAAAATGCCTTTCTTAGTAATTGGTAAATCAAACGGTTAAAACCTAAGCATAAAGAATATCTGAATGATTAAAAAACTTAATTCTATGGATTTGTGTAATAACATCTAACACTTATATAGCATCTAAGATATACTAGGTGTTTAACAGGTGTGCTAAGTGAGGCACAGAGAGATTGAGTCATCCAAGATCACACAGCTGGTAATTGGGAGTTAAAGTCTGTGTCTTGACTGTTTTGCTATATTGTTCTTGAAACCCCAGATCTCTGTATCTAGGAATTACTGTGGGAAGAATCATTGCACAATGCAATAGACATTTACAATGGTTGATTATATAGTAAACCAAAATGAAGATTCCCCCCCCCCAGTAAATTGCAAGAATCAATATTAAAAGACCTTGTTCTGGAAGCAAAATGAATTGTAGACCCAATTTACAAATAGCCACAAAATCTCTTATAGTTTTAGTGCACACATTAATAAAATCTCCATATTTCTCATTCACTTATGGGAAAAAAAAAGATTCCATATATGTAATTAGAAAATGTTCATGACTGATAATGAAAACTTTACTTACCAAACTTTATGAGATGCTGCTGAATTGGTATTTGTTTAGAAATTTAAATTTTTAAATACTCATAATAGGAAAGGAATCTGAGAAAGTGGGGGAAGATTCTGTGCTTTAGTGTTTTTTGATAAGATTTTACTTATTTTAGAGAGAGCACATGAGTGGGAGGAGGGTCTGAGGGAGAGAATCTTCAGGCTGACTCCCCACTGAGTGCAGAGCCCGACACAGGGTACCATCACAACCCGAGCTGGGAGCCGAAACCAAGTGTTGGACGCTCAACTGACTGAGCCACCCAGGCACCCCTGTGTTTTAGTTCTTATAAATAGAACTAGTAATACAAACAGTGAAGAACTGAAACAAAAGTACACATTTGAGGATAAACAGGCCATCTCTATTGGCCACCATGTGTAAAACTATACATATTAAAAGCGGAGAGTAGAAAATTCCCTTGACGATATAGTTTTTGTCATTGGGTTAATCAGGAACATTCAGAGGACAGGAAAGCATCCTGTGTGCATCGATTGTAAGGAGGAACCTGAGCACTGGACAGCATGTCAAAGCCTGCTTTGAACCAGTGGAAAGAAGCACAGGGGTCGATAGCAGGCGATTTTCCCTCCAGCTGTTGGGACCGGGCATGACCACCTGAGAGCTGGCTTGGCCCCTGGACGAAGAACTTGACAGTGTGCATGGCAGAAATCACCAGGCTTGCTGACTGATTTCTAATTTCCCTGACACAGGTAGCATTTCCAGAATAAATCAAACAAAAGGCTGAAGGACATTGGGGAGCAGGTAGTATTTTCTTGTATGTTTCCAATTGCAGGTTGGGACTTTGGAAGAAGAACAGGGCATTAGAATTGATTTTTATATATTTAATATGGCTGGAGTTAATGGCTTATAGATTTTTGTAACATTAGGCTCAGTTAGAGATGCTGGCTTTGAGCCACAATTTCAAAGAACTTGGGAAGGAAGAAAGCTTTTTTTTTTTTTTTTTTTTGAGCTGGACTGAGAAATCTCTTTGTAGGCTATTTTAGTTTATATGTATACCCCTGAAATTTTGGAGAACATGAATTTGAGATAATAGTCATAATTACTTTTGTATTTTTAGGCAACTTACAGTGGGGTGCTTGGGGTATTGGTGGTAGAGATATTAGTGAAACAGTCCACGCTTGTCCTGGAAAAGCTCCTGTTCTCTCCTGTGCCAGATGCAGGGTGTGTTTAACAGAGTGTATCACACAGAGGAGGTTGACTGGTGTCTACTGCAGTCTTCTTTATCCCAGATCATTTGTGTAACTATGTTGGGTTTTTCACACTTGGGGGTTTGGTGACCTCTGGGGCCTCAAAGCCCAGCTCCTCCTACTCTGACTCCTTCCCCTCTAAACTGCAGGAAATGATGAGAATCAAGGTTCTGTTTTCTGAGGCAGTGCGTGGGATCTTGGGATGCTCCGTGTGAGCTTTGGAGAATGGTGACGAACTATGAGGAGACATGCATGGCTGATCCAAAGACTTTAAAACTAAAAAATAGAGGGTCAGTAAATAGGACCCAAACTGCAAACCAAATGGTATGGGAAACATTGACAAACAAAGCCTCACACCAAGGAAATGGTAACAATGAAAAGAATACCCCAGTCATTCGTAGGAGCTGTTAGTTTAGACGGGAATGTACTTGTCACTCGAGACTTCAGACCTGTTCAAGCTGGGGTCTAGAGTGTGAAACAGACAAAAAACTGAACATTCTAGAAGTGTGTTAATGGAGGAGGTTCTTATTTTAACATTATATAGTAGTGTTTAGTAAAATATATACAAATATTAGGTGTATAGCTCTGAATTTACACACACACACACACACACACACACACACACGTAAGCATCATCAAAATCAAGATAGGGAGCATGACCTTAATTTTGGAACACTCCCTGATGTCTCTTCCCATTCATTGTCTAGACTTCTCATGTTGTTGATCACTGTCCTTATTTCTGTGACCATAGACTAGCTTTGCCTGTTCTGATCTCATGCAAGCAAGATTGTACAGAATGTGGATGAGCAGAGCCACTAGGAACACTCCTTTTCATATCATTTGGTGCTCATGGGCACTCGTCTTTGTAAGCTGTATACCTAGGAATGGAACTGCTGGGTCAGAAGGTGGGCATATAGTTAGCCCTGGTAGGTACTGCCAGTTTCCCAATCTTGAACCAGCTTGTGTTCCAGCAGTGCACGAGAACTCCAGCTGTTCAACGGACTTGCCAACACTTGGTATTTGTGGTCTCACATCTCACTCTGTTTTTAAATTACATTTACCTGATGTGAATTGGTCATTTAGATATATCCTTTTGTGGAGCACCTGTTCAAGTCTCACAACAATTTTTAAAGAATTGGATTTCCTGGGCGCCTGGGTGGCTCAGTGGGTTAGGCCACTGCCTTCGGCTCGGGTCATGATCTCAGGGTCCTGGGATCGAGTCCCGCGTCGGGCTCTCTGCTCAGCAGGGAGCCTGCTTCCTCCTCTCTCTCTGCCTGCCTCTCTGCCTACTTGTAATCTCTCTCTGTCAAATAAATAAATAAAATCTTAAAAAAAAAAAAAAAGAATTGGATTTCCTTTTTCTTATTGATTGGCAGGTGGTATTTATATATTCCAGATGTGTTCTTTCTCAAATACAGGAACTGTGAATTTCTCCAATCCTTCACCTATTTGTTGTAATGAGACCTTTTGATGACCAGAAATTCTTCATTTTATTGGACCTAGGTTATCATCTTTTCCCTTTATGGTTAAACATATTTTATCCTTTAAGAAAAAATTTAACCTACCTAAGTTCCTGAAGATAGGCATCAAAGCTTTCTTGTAGAAGTCTCAACATTTTAACCTCATATTTGGATTAATGTTTCACCTCAAATTAATTTTTTGTGTGTGAAATAGGGATCAAGGCTTGTTTTCATTTTTTAAGAGACTATCCAATTTCTTGAGCACCATCTATTGAACAGGTCATACTTTCCCACTGATTTACATTGTGCCCTTGTAATCAACGTATAAATGTGTTCATTTCTATACACTGGTTTGTTCAATTTGTCTGCTTATGCTGTGTATCAGTGTCACACTGTTTTTAAGATAGTTTTCTATTAAATCTTGAAAACTAGCAGTGTATATTCTCTGACATTTACTTCTACTTCAAGGTTTTTATGGTGATTTCAGATCCTTTGCATTATCATGTAGTTTTAAAAGATTATTTATTTGAGAAAGAGAGAGAGAGTGCACACATGCATGTGTAAATCAGGGATGGGGGGCAAAGGGAGAGGAAAAAAGAGAATCTCTATCAGACTCCTCACTGAGCAGGGAGCCCAACACAGGGCTTAGTCCCGGGACCCTGAGATCAGGACCTGAGCCAAAACTAAGAGTCAGTTACTCAACTGACTGCACCATCCAGGTGCCCCTTCCTGTAGTTTTAAGTTGACTAATCTCTATGAAAAACCCAATGAAATCGGATAGGAATTGTGTTTTTGAGTCAACCTGGGAAGGATTTATATCTTAACAGCATTACAGTTTTAATCCATGAATGGTGACTATTTGTTAAGTGTTCTCTAGCTTTTCATAGCAATGTACTGTATGTTTTATATGGAGGTCTTTCTCATCTTGCCTTAGATATTTTTCCTCCTAGGTATTGGACATTTGTGATGTTATTATAGGACATAGCACTTTTCAAATTTTATTTTGTAGTGTTTGTAACTATCTATTGTAGAAAAATGTATTTGATATTTCTGTATGAACTTTTTATCTGGAGATTTTCCAAAATTCACTTTTTAATTCAAGTAGTTTTTGTGGATTCTTTTTTATTTTGAAATTTTGAAGAAATTTCATGTGGTGATGGTGTATTATCTTTTTATGTATGTTGCTAGATTATATTTACTATTTTTTGAGAATTTGTTGAGCTTTTATTGATGAAGGTATTGCCGTATAATCTATGTACACAATCATGCTATTTATGAAAAGGCAGTTTTACTTACTTCTTTCCAATTTTTGTACTTTTATTTTTTTCTTATCTTATTGCATTAGTTGAGATCACCATTACTAAGTTTGTGTAGGAGTGGTAAACATTGCATTCTGGTTTTGTGCCCAATCTCTGAGGAAGAGTTTAATTTTTAAGGTATTATCATTAGTGTTTCTTTTTGAAAATAATTTTATCAGATTGGGGGAGTTTCTTCTAGTTCTCTTTGCTGATAATGTTTATTATAAATAAGTGCTGAATTTTCAAATAATTTTTTTTCATCCATTGAGCTAATTGTATCACCTTTCTCCTATATTCTATCAGTGTGGTCAGTTACATTGATCCAGTTTTCACAAATGTAAAACAAAACTTGCCTTCTTGGGATAAATCCCACTTGGGCATTGTGTGTGAGATTGTGTGTGTGCATGTGTAAGTTTATGTGTGTTGCTAGATTGTTTTTGCTATATTTTTGATATTTTTGTTATTTTATATTCATGAAGTATTGGCATAATTTTTGTTTCTTGTAGTGCTCTTGTTAGGGTCTTATATTATGGTTATCCTTGACCATGAAATGATTTGGCAAGTAATCTCATTATTTTTCTATTTTCTGAAAGAATTTGTGCATTGTTGTTTCTTTTTTTAAAGATTTTTTATTTATTATTTGACAGACAGAGATCACAAGTAGTGGAGCAGCAGGCAGAGGGAGAGGGAAAAGCAGGCTCCCTGCTGAGCAGAGTGCCCGATGCGGGGCTTGATCCCAGGACCCTGGGGATGTGACCTGAGTCAAAGGCAGAGGCTTAACCCACTGAGCCACCCAGGCACCCCATTGTTATTTCTTTATTGAAGGTTTGCTATAATTCCACAATGAAGCTTTTGAGTTTTTTGAATTTTCTTTATGATTAATTTTTTTAAAGTGTCAGATCAATTTACTTACAGGTAGAACAATTAAAATTTTGTATTTTGTCTTCTATGTTGTGTGCTTCAAGGAATTCTTAGATTTATTTAAAATACTGTATTGACAAACATACCACACCATGTCATCACGGTTTCTCCTGACCCAGATGTCAGTGTCTCTCCATCTTTGTTCAGATTCCTCGTCACAGCTCATTTACCAGCCTCCTGAAAAATTGCTCTTTGATAATGTTTCTGTTGTCTTGTTCCAAACTTCTGTCGCTCAAGAGTCAACCAAAGACTAACAGAAATTGCCGTGTGGACTTCCGAGGTCTCTTCTGGGTGGTTCTGCCCGCCCTCAAGTCCTCGCTGCTGCTGTCAGCCCCAATCTTCACTCTCTCAGTGGAGGACTTGGGCTTCGCTACGTGGTGACACTGAGTCTCCACGCTTAGGCTCTGTTTCTTTGAGTCATGGCCAAGGAAAGGGACCCACAGGGCAAGTGTGGGTACCTGTGGGCATGCCGCAAGTGCTTCTGCTTCTTCAGGGACTGCAGCAGCCCTCCTTGACTATCGGCCAATTCCTGGAAATAACTGTCGTCTCTTCTGTAGGCCTCATGGGTGTTTATGGTCAGAGGATGTCTGATACCAGCTAAACTATCACAGATGGAACCGGAAGCCAGAGTTACTTTGTTTCTAGTTATGATCTCACACTTTTTCAGTTTGTGTGCCATAGCTTTTTTTTTTTATTATTCATTCAGTGTTATATGTTTCTTCCAGTTGTTATCCACAGAACAGGGGTAAAGACCACCAATACTGGAAAAAGGACCATGGTGGTTTTTGCCCTCTTCCTTGTTAGAGCTGAAAGATTCTGGTAAAGGATTCTACTGGGACTGTGTGTTCTTGACTTGATATGAACTAATAATATGTGGATATTATTTTAGTCTAGAGCTACAGGAATAAAAAAGGAGGACTTGCTAGGAAGATTTAAAGTTGTGGGAAAACCATTAGTTGCAAAAGGTTATGTCCTATGGGGATATATATGAGTTTGTGTATTATTAGTGATATAGATAAGTGCTTTCATGCCACACACATAACATGCTATCAAACTATAAGGAAATTTATATACATAATAAATGCTAACTATAAGTTACTCCCTTCTTTTTTGGGAAATAAAGAAAGAGAATGGAATCAGGGGAATCGAAGAAAGTGAATATTCATGGTATTTATTATATTTTATTACTATAATAATTGTCTTGGTAAGTATTACAATACTTTGTTAAATATGGGTAGGAATATGTGAGTTTTGTTAAATTATTGGGTGTGCTTTATTTTATTTGTCCATTTATCAACTTCTATGATGAACTGGTTTTCCTAGCTCTCCTTCCCACTTCTGACCCTAGATGAGCCTGCTTGAATTCCCAGAAGCCTCGTGTCCATACCCTGTTCTTCTGGGAGGCAAATTTTATTCTGAATCTGGGTATGAAAAACTGCATTTATTGCCATAAAATGTCATATTATTAAATTTGACTCACTGTTCTTACTTGCGTATATATCTGGGATTCTAAATCTGTCCATATTTGTCCACCATATCTCCAAGTTTTGTATCTCCAAGTATACATCTAGTAAGTAGAACATCTAGTAAGCACAGGGACCCTTGAGGACAGAATCTATGATTGACATGGCTCTGATCACCAAGACATGGACTCCTACTGATTCAGGCAGCTGGCATTGTGACATTTTATTAGCTGCAAGTTGCATGAAGTTTCCTCATTGTTTTTCCTGTTCCAGGGACAGATGTCTACATCTACATCTGGAAAGTGAGACCACATCTGCATTTCAAAATAATTTTAAATTATGAAATACTTTAAAATATACATAAAGTGCACCCAAGATCAGAAGAGATTGGAATATATATCCTAAGATAGAAGAGAAATCACATTTCTAAAAACTTTTCTCAGGTGTGCAAGTGCTTTTTCTGGGTGTGTGTGTGCGTATGTACATGTTTGTGGACTAGGTCGATACAAACTGTCTCCTTGTTGTGTTTGTTGAGGTATAATGTATATACAGTAAATGGGATAAATGATAGAAGTACAGCTCAATGACAGGCATACCCTTATGCAATTGCCACAGACTAAATTAGCGAAATTTTCCATTTTCACCAAATTTCCCATTTACTGTTCTAGAAGTTTATTGATCTTCACATTCAAGCCCTCTTTCTTTATATTTGAAAAACTTGCTCATTTTTGATCTCTGCTGCCCAGTACCCTTCCATCCTGTCACCTTGATGTCTGTTTTGGTCATAGCTTGTGCACTTAATACCAGCTGAAGCTTTTATTTTGATTGAGATACAACTTACATGGGATAAATCCACCCATTTAATGCAGGTGACACAGTGCGTTTTAGTGTAGTCCCAGTACCTTGCAGTGCGCATCATGATGTAATTCCAGAACCTTTGCAGCACCTCAGAAGGAAAGCTTGTACTCGTGAGCAGTCCTTCCACATTCCCCCCTCACCCAGCCCTGGCCATTACCCACCTGCTTTCTGTCTTCATGGATTTGCTTATCTGGCACGTTTCAAATAAACGAACCCATGTAATTTGTGACAGTGGATGCCTTATCACGGCACACTGGGTTCGAGGGTTATCCACTCCTAGGGTTCCTTTTATGATTGCTGGCATTCCATTGTGCGCTTATGCTTTTTGTCTGCCCGTTTGTCAAGATGTGGGTGTTGTTCCCACTCTTCGGCTGTCGCAGACAGCGCTCCAGGGAACATTCGTGTATGAGAGTTCGGGAGATGTGTACCTCGGAGTGGAATTACAAGATGACATGACCGCTCTACCCGTGACTTTGAGTAGTGGCCAAAGTGTTCTCTGAAGCACCGTTTGCATCAAGTGCTGTGTTTTTGTGGTTTCGGTTTACAGTTCCTGCAACTAATACTGTGGAACATGTTTTCACATGAAAGATGATTTCCAGCTTTTGGTTCATTTCCAGAGTTCCGACAGAATTGACTGATCATTTTGCTGGTGTTGGCATTGCTTTTAGGTAGACGATTTTGGGAGGTTCTTAGTACTCTCCTATTTCCAATGATATCTTTTTATTTTTTTCCTTTCTTTCTTTCTTTGTTTCTTTCTTTCTTTCTTTCTTTCTTCTTTTCCTTCCTCCATTCATTCATTCATTCATTCCTTCTCTTTCTTTCCTTCTTTCCCTTTCTCTCCCTCTCTCTCTACCTTAGCTCACACAAGAGATTAGTACTATCTGGGCTCCACTAAGTAGCAAGTTACCTGCCATTTGACCAACACATCCTAGGTGGTGAGCTAAAGTTGTGGGACCTTCTCGGCATCCCCTATTCTGTCAAAAAATCAATTAAGTGCCAAGCTAAACTTTGGAAAATGTTCATAGCACATTTTCTGTTTTGTTTTCTTACTCCTCATTTTGTTTAAAAAATATTTGGGGCTTATTTACTTTGTATATTTACATATGGAGATATTATATGATTTATATATAATGTATAAAATAGCATATGTATAATACATTATATGATAAATATATTATTAAATTATATATAATATATTACACTTTAATATATAATTATTATATATTATATTAGTATATATTATTTCTTTCCAATATATGTAATTTCAAGATAGAAATTTATAAACATTGCTTTAGTTTCTTTCCTTAACTGATTTTCAAGTTATAATTAAAAAGGAGAAAGGATAAATTTGTAAGTGATAAATGTTTTTATCCAAGTCAGTCCTTTACTTTTTAAAAATTACTTCTAATATGGGGAAAGAGGACTAGTTTAGCCTATAGGCCTGTTATAATTGCTTATAATCATTTTTTGGCATTTTTTTATTGTAGTAAAACATACATACATCAGAACTTACCATTTTAGTCATTGATAGGTGTACAGATCTGTGGCATTGAGGACATTCACAGTGTTGTACAACCTTAACCACGGTCTTGCCAACACTTTTTCATCCTCTTAATCTGAAAATCTGTGACCATGACACACTAATTGCCCATTCCAACCTCCTCCAGCCTTGGAAAACCATTCTACTTCCTGTCTAGAATTGCTATTCTAGGTATTTTGTATAAGGAGAATCATACAGAATTTGTCCTTTTGAATCTGGCTTATTGCATTTAGCATAATGTCCTCAAGGTCCATCCATGGGGTAGTGGGTGTCAAAATTTCATTCTATAATGGCTTGTTTGTATATGTCATTTTACTAGACAATATGTTCCTTGTGGGAAGGTCCGTATTTTTAACTTCCTGTATCTCCAGTGCAAATAAAAGTGGGCCGAATGAGTACATTAACACTGGTAAGTTTAGTTAATTTGGGGCAATCATTTTGTTAGCATTCATAATTTTTTTTCATCAATACCCCCACCCCCGAGTTGTCAAGGGTTAAATTATTCCTTGATTTGCCATCTCGGGATATTTTGCTCAGTGTCATTTGGGTGTCAATTACTTGCTGTTTAAGCTTTTAACACCCTGGCTGACAGGACTATCTGCCCATCAGAACGAATTATTTTCCTGAGGTGATGAGATCTTAAGATGGAGGGATCATCACACTTACTCCAATGGTAACAAATTAAGAGATGCCAATGACCATTCCATATTTTAGATGACCTGCTTAGTCCTTCCCATAGATAATTCAGTGTTGAGAGCAGTATTTCAAAACTAATATCCATGGTGTTAGAAATTATTTATTGACCCGTTCTTGAATTCATTATAGGCTCTTGACAGCTAAAATGTCATTTTCTTATTTTGAAAGCATGTGTTTCTTACAAAATTATCTTCTATAAATATTGATTTTATGAATTCCTTATTTTTCTGTTCTCTGGTAGAACCAACAGATGATCCCGCATGATGTGGACTGGCCTCATTTTCTTTATGTTTCAGCAAGTCTGGTTGTGCCTCTTGACGAGGTTAGAAGCAATGGTATCATTTCCCAGGTGGGGACCGAGTTAATACAAATGGTCCTTTCAATAACTGCGCAGTGACTGAGGAATATTACTGATGTTCCCGATGATTTAATTAGCTCTTTGCTTCTTTTTACAATGTCTTCTAAATTCTTTTTTTTTTGTAAAGTTTTAACAGAAACTTTGACTTTTTCAGCTCTTAGTTTCAACTTGATTCTGAAAAGTCATGAGGGATTTGTGATTTTTCGTTTACAAAATTTCTTCCTTTTTCCAGTTCCTATTGCACATTCATTTTCTCATTCCTGGCACACGTAACTTTCTACATTTTCATTCCTTTCTATTCTATCTGAAAATGCATGACGTCTTTCTAAGTACACTGCATCTCCACATTTTTGTATCACAAATCATGATGGACTTAATCCTTGTCTGCAAAAAACAGAGAACCTCTCATGTTGAGTTCAAGTGTACTATGGGTGTCTTATAGTCATTAGTCCAGGGTTAATTAGCTGCTTCCTTTATATAAAATCAATGCTCTAGCCAAGGTGGTGTGTTTTTTTTTTCTTCTGTAATTTCTTTTTTTTAAAAGATATGTTAATTTTAGAGAGAGAGAACATGGTGGGTGGGGGCAAAGGTTGAAGAAGAGAGAGAATGTCTCTGCCCAGCATGGAGCCCAGTGTGGAGCCTGATCTCACAACCCTGAGATCATAACCTGAGCTGAAATCAAAAGTCAGACACTTGACTGACTGTGCCACCCAGACACCCCTGTTCTGTAATTTCTTATATAATAATACAATGTCTAAAATAATAACATGCCCCACCTAAAACACCCTCCTTACCCTTCTTTGTTTATGTGAATCCTGTCCACCAGCCCTGTCGTGATTTTCCTGTTCCAGACCACAGTCCCACAGTCCTATTTCTTGCTTATAGAACCTGAGAGAGAGGAAAAATGCTGGCTTTGGAGTTAAACTTTGGTTTGGTCCTTTAATAGCTGTGAGATTTTGGTTAACTTACTGAAATTTTGGATATCCACAATGTAACAGTAGTCTTTCCCATGAGATGTTTTTTAAATTTTTAATTTTTACTTTTGATTTTTTTAGTGGGGGGAGAAAGGGGGAGAGAGCATGTCTGTGTGAGCAGGGTGGATGGGGAAGGAGGAGAGGGTGAGAGGAAACCCCAAACAGACTCCACCCTCCATGCAGAGCCCGAGGCAAGTCTTGATCTCAAGACCCAGAGATCATGACCTGAGCCGAAATCGAGAGTTGGACCCTAACTGACTGAGCCGTGCAGGCACCTCTAATTTTACTTAATTTTTATTGTTAAACTAGTCCCTTGACACGGGGTCTGCCCTCTCACAGACCCTCGTACAGCGCAGTATTGCTGATTGTAGGTGCAGTATGGTGCAGCACGTCTCTGGAGTGGGTTCATCTCCCTTCACTGAAACTTCATACCCAGTAGCTTCTCCGTTACCCCCCCCCCCCCCGGCAACCACTGTGGTGCTCCCTCTTTCCATGGGTTTGGCTCTTCCACGAATCTGTTTTAGGTGCAGTCATGCCGCGTTTGCCCTGGGTGACTGGCTTAGGTCACTTGTGTACCGTCTTCAGGTTTTATCCATGTTCTTACATATTGCAAGGTCGCCTTCTATTTTAAGGCTGAATACTTCCATCGAATTTCTGTTGTATGTAATTTTTTTCTTAAATCCATTGTCATCGTGGGCATCAGGGTTCTTTCCACATCTTGGCTACAATGAATAGTGCTGCAGCGAACATGGCAGCATTAATATCTCTCTGATCCTGACTTCTGTCCTTTTGGATACATACACAGAAGTGTGAGCATATGCTGGGTCATGCAGAAGTTCTATATTTAATTTTTTGAGGAACCTTCATACTAGTTTGCATAGAGGCAGGATGTGTTACCTTCTCACCAACAGTGTTCAAGGCTTCAGGTTTCTCCATGCCCTTGCCAACATTTGTTGTCTTTTTTTTAAAAATAATATCTATCCCAATAAGTGTGAAGTGAGGTGTTTTTGTTTGTTTGTTTTTGTTTTCTAAGATTTTATTTATTTATTGGACAGTCAGAGAGAGAAAGAGAGAGAACACAAGCAAAAGGAGCGGCAGAGGGAGAGAGAGAAGCAGGCAGAGGGAGAGAGAGAGAGAGAAGACTGATCAGGAGCCTGACATGGGGCTGGATCCCAGGACCCTGGGATCATGACCTGAGCTGAAGGCAGAGGCTTTAACCCACTGAGCCACCCAGGCGCCCCAGGATTAGTATGATCTTTAAAGTAAGTGTTTTTTGGCAATAAAGGATAAGACAAAAATTTGGATCGGTCTTTGTGTGTTAAACTATACCAAACTCATTCACTGAGCGTATTTCCTTTTTTCTTTTTATATCATGGTAAGAACACTTAACACGAGATACAGCCTACCGACAGACTGTAAGGGCACAGTACGCTATTGTCAACCGTAGGTACAGTGTCGTACAGCAGCTGATCTCTGCAAAATTTATGTTGCATAACTGAAACTTTATCTTTTTAAGATTTTATTTATTTATTTGAGAGAGAGAGAGAGAGAGAGAGATCATGAGCGGGAGGAAGGGTAAAGGGAAAAGCAAACTCCCCAGTGAGCAGGGAGACTGATGCGGGGGACCCTGTGATCATGACCTGAGCTGAAGGCAGACGCTTAACCAGCTGAGCCACGCAGGTGCCCATAACTGAAATTTTCTATCACTGAAACAGCAGCTCCCCATAGCCTGCCTCCCCCAGGCACCTGTAGGCACCATTCTGTTCTCTGTTTCTGTGAGTTTAACTGTTTCAGATGACTCGTGTAACTAGGAACATGCCGTATTTGTACCTCTGTGACCGACTGATGGCACTCAGTATAATGTCCTCAAGGTTCATCCATATATGCAAAAGAATTGAAATTAGGGTCTCAAAGACATATTGGCATTCCCATGTTTATTTCAATATTATTCACAATAGCCAAGATTTTCAAACAACATAAATGCCCATCAACATGTGAATAGGTATGAAGATGTATGTACATGGAGTAGAATATTGTTCAGTCTTAAACAAGCATGAAACATTTGGGGTATCTTCTAACATTTGTGGATTTACTTTGCCAGTCTTCTCTGACTTATGTTGTACCATATGTATTAGTGTAAACTGCCTCAAAATATTTTTTGGAATGAGGCTGTGTACGTGTAACTGTAGATATACTTGGTTTCCAAAGTTGGTGTTAGATTTGTCCTTTTTCTAAAAGGACAAAACTTCTAAACAGCAGAAGATAACATGCAAAGAATAAAGAAAAGAGCTCAAGGGAAGAAAAAAGTACGTGTGTGTGCATGATTCGGACAACCCATTTCTCAATGATGCCCAATATAACAGTAACAAAATCAACAACAACGGCACAGCAACTTCAGATTTTTCTCCTTAGAAAATTATTGTCACTGATAGGACTTACCTTCTCCTATCTGTAAGTCTTGTAATTAAAAAAAAATACATATATATACATTTAAAATATATATATACACATATGTGTGTATGTGTATGTATATGTGTATGTATATGTATGCATGTATAATGTATGTGTGTGTGTATGAAATATTGGGCACAAAGTAAAAAAAATTAAGTTACCAAAAAGTTACGGCAATATTCTACCTACTTCTATTCCTAATGCAACTGGCAATCTAAGTTATCTGTTTCTTGTTGTCTTGTTATCCATGCTGTTTACCTTCAGAGACAGTCTATGTAAATAAGGCGTATCTGTACTTTCCTCCCTCTTCCCCTTTTTCTCTTATCAACGTAACTGTGAGATCATTCAAGAATTGCTTTTAGAGGCTACATATCATTTCTTTTTTAAAAGGTATATTTTTGTTTATTTATTTCTTGCACCTCTTTTTTCCAAAGTTATTAAGATTTAATTTACATCCATTGTGCTTATTTTTACAAATTTTAATTCCAGTGTGGTTAACGTACGGTTGTCATATTGGTTTCAGGAGTGCCAAAGAGCAATTCAGCATTGTATAATATCCCTCAGTGCTTGTCACAATACAGCTGAACCCCTGCAGTGTTGCACACATCCTGTCCTTCGGTAACCTCTGTTTCTTCCCTGTAATCACGAGTCTATGTTTTCGGTTTCTCTCTCTCTCTCTCTCTCTCTCTTTTTTTTTTTTTTATTTCTTCATTTGATTTGTCTCTTAAATTCCACATGTGAGTGAAATCATATGGCATTTTTTCCCCATGGCTGACATATTTCTTTAGCTTTATACCTTCTAGATCCATCCGTGTTGTTGCAAATGGCAAGATCTCATTCTTTCTGCAGCTGAGTATTATTCACCGTATATTACACACCGTATATATACACCACAAGTGTTCATCTATAGATGGACACAGGGTACTTCCATAATTTGGCTGTTGTAAATAATGTTGCAGTAAACCTATGGGTGCCTATATCCTTTCAAATTAGTGTTTTCATATTTTTGGGGTAAATGACCAGTAGCGAGATTACAGGATCATAGAGTAACTCTATGTTTCACTTGTTGAGGAAACTCCATACTGTTTTGCAGAGTGGCTGCACCAGTTGCATTCCCACCAATCGTTTTGTGGAAAAGCCACGATTTTTCCAGCCACTCCCTAACTGAACTACACTTAAATAGTTTCCAATCTTTTCATATTATAAGCAATGCTGCCAGGAAGTCTTTTGCGTTCGTCATTCTCCGTGGTGTGAAACTGTTAAATTAGAGATGGCATTGGTTTATGCCTTCGCTAACAAGTACAGGACTGCCTTTCTCTGTATACCTGTGCCACACATGTCCCCCAGTTCTAGTGAGCCACCATTACAAAAACAGTCCGTATTTAAGTTATGCATGGTGATGTTTGATAGACATGAACATTGTGAACTGACTGCCGCAGTCAACCTAGTTAATCCGTCCGTCACCCCACACTCTGCATCGTTACGTTTCACGTGTGTGGTTGAGAACATTTAAGATTTAGTCTCTCAGCAAATTTCGAGTGTACAAATCATTCTTACTAACTGTAGTCACCATACTGTACATTAGCTCTCCAGAAATTACTCATCTTGTAACTGAAATTTTGTACCATTTGACCAACATTTTCCCATTTCCAAGCCCCACACACCCCCTCAGCTGCTGGCACCCACCTTTCTGCTCTGATTGTAAGAGTGACATTTTTAGATTCAACATGTAAGTGAGATTATGCAGTATTCGTCTTTCTGTGTCTGATTATTTTACTTAGTATGATGTCCTCCAGTTTCATCCACGCGGTCATAAATGGAGAGATTTCCTTATCTTTAAGGCTAATATTTTATTTTATTTATATATATGATATTTTCTTCATCCGTTCATCCATCGCTAGCCATTTCTTTCCGTATTTTGGGTACTGTGAATAATGCTGTGACAGACGCAAGAACGCAGGTGTCTCTACCAGATCCAGATTGCAGTTCTTCTGGATCTATGCCCGGAAGTGGGGTTGCTGCATCATAGGACATTTCTATTTTAAAAATCTTGAGGAACTTCTGTACTCTGCCGTAGGAGCTGCACCATTTTTGCATGACCACCAACAGCGTGTCAAGTTCCCCTTTACTCCACAACCTCGCCAACACTGATCATTTGATAATAACCGTCCTGACAGGCGGGAGGAGGTATCTCACTGTGGTTTTCATTCGCATTTCTCTGATGAGGCGTGATGGTGAACACACTTTCACGTGTCTGTTGGCCATGTGGATGTCTTCTTTAGAAAGATGTCTACTCAGGTCCTCTGCCCGGTTTTAATGGGGTAATTTTTTAAAATATCGAGTTGTATGAGTTCCTTAAATATTTTGGATACTTATCCCTATTGTATATATGGTTTGTATTTTCTCCCATTCTTTAGGTTTTCACTCTGTTGTTGGTTTCCTTGGCGGTGCAGTTCGGTATGGTCCCACTTACCTATTTTCGCTACTGTTGCCTGCTCGTTTGGTGTTATCTGTGCTCCCATTGCCAAGGACAATGGGAAGGAGCTCTCCCCCTGTGACTACTTCTGAGGCCTTTGCAGTTTTAGGTCTTACATTTACCTCTTTAATCCATTTTGTGTTGACTCTTGTGTATGTTGTAGGGGTGCAGTTTTACTCTTTTGCATTGGATATCTTGTGTTCCCTACACCACAAGGTAAGAAGACTCTCCTTTCCCCTTTTTGTATTCTTGGTGTCTTTCTTTTAGACTGGCTGATGGCATTTCAAGCGTACTTTTTAGCTCTCTGTTCCGTTCCATTGGTCTGTGTGTTTGCTCGTATGTCAGCATCTGATTGCTTTGATTCCTGTGGCTTTGAAATCAGGGGCTGTGCTGCCTCCAGCTTTGTCCTTCTTGCTTTGGCCATTTGGAAGCTTTTGTGTTTCCGTATGAATTTTAGGATTGTTTTTTCTATTAGTGTGCAAAATGCCTTTGGAATTTTATAGGAGTTGCATTGAATCTATAGATAGCTTTGGTTTCGTATAGATATTTTAACAGTATTGATTTTTCCAATTCACAAACATGGAATGTCTTTCCATTTCTTTGTGTCTTCTTCAATTTCTCCCATGAGTGTTTTATAATTTTCAGTGCACAGAGCTTTTACCTCTTTGGTTAAATTCATTTTTAAATATTTTATTCATTTAGTGACATTGTAAGTAAGATTATTTTCTTGATTTCTTTTCCAGAGAGTTTGTTAGTAGAACAACAGCTGATTTGTGCATGTTGATTATATGTCCTGAAACTTTACTGAATTCATTTAACTTTTTTTTGTTGGATCCTTAGGGTTTTCTATATATATAATTGTGTCATCTGCAAACAGAGACAGTCTTACTTCTTCCTTTTTGATCTGAATGCTTTTTATTCCTTTTTCATGCCTATTTTCTTGAACTAAGGCTTCCAATACTATATTTAATGAAAGTGGTGAAAGTGACTTGTTTCCTGTGTTGTTCCTGATTTTAGAGGAGAAGCTTTCAGCTTTTCACTATTGAGTTGATATTGGTTGTGGTCTTGTCATAATGGCCTTTATTATATTGAGGTATGTTTCTACTGTAAATAATTTTTCAGAAGTTTTTATTATGAAAGGAGGTTGGATTTTGCTGAATACATTTTCTGCATCTACTGGGAAGAACATAATTTTCCCCTTCATTCAGTTAATGTAATATATTACATTTATTGATTGGGGTATGTTGAAAATGTCCTCAGAGCGCAGGCATAAATCAATTATTTCTAATTCTTTGTTAGGCAATTCATCGATCTCCATTCTTTGGGATCAGTTATTGGGAAATTATTGCCTTCCTTTGGTGATGTTTCCTTGATTTTTTTGTTCCTTGCGGTCTTGTGTTGCTGTGTTCGTGTTTGAAGAAGCTGTCCCGTCCTCCTGCGCCTACTGACTTGGCTTCGGGAGAGAAATACCTTCACTCGTCGTCCTACTCGCTGGCGGATCCGTGCTCGCTCACCCCTTCTCTGCGGGTGCCCCTACTCCACCCTTTTGTCTTATCTCTCTCTGCCCCTCCCCCTACTCCCACATGCTCTGTCTCTCTAAAATAAATAAATAAATCTTTAAAAAAAAAATAAAAAGATGGTGTGCTTTCTCTCGATCCCGAGAAGCCACACTGACCGCTGAGAGCCTCTCGTTTGTTCTCCCTGTCGTCCTAAAATGCCCGAGTTGCTGTGCCTTCTCTTAATACCTCCGAGCCACGTGCAAAGGCTCCTACTCACTGACCCCGGGGGCTCGCATGGAGAACCCACTGTGGGAGGGGAAGTAAGATGCTCTGAGCATTGCAGGTGCCGGAGGGCCAGCTGGGTGGGTCCTTAGGCACCAGGAACAGAGGTCTTTGAGGCTCACGACTGGCAGTTTGGATTTTGTTCTAAAGAGAAAGGCTGCTGCAAGGTTCTCAGACAAGAATGGCTTGATCTGACTCAGGTGTGCGGTATGTGTGATGGTTGGATGACAGGGAGATGGGGGGGCACGAGTGACCGTATCCACAGGTGTACCCAGGAAGCTAAGAAATAGAGTTTTGTGGTATCCAGGGAAGAGTGGGTGTCAGCCTGACCTAGGATGAAGGCAGTGGAAATAAAGAGAACGAGACAATTAGAAATACGCTCTGGGAATAAAAAGGATCAGGACTAGGGAATTCAAACAGGAAGAATCAAGGGAAAAGTCTAGATTTGTATTTCAGGAATCAGACAGGCGATGCTCGGAGAGGGACAAACACTGGCGGGCAGGAGTTTGTGAGGACAAACAAACATGTTTACTCTCTCCGAAATGTTAGGGTTTGGACCGGACTGTAGCCCTTTCTGGCTCTAATAGGAAAGAGGGCTTTACGCACTGGGGTGTGCCTGCCCTCAGCCCTCGATGCAAGAGTGATGTGTTCCCCCCACCAAAGTACGCCAGACCCTTGGAAATCGATGCAGCCTCGCTTTCCACCTACAGCCGGGCGAGCAGCGAGACCTCGACGCGGGCTTCCGCTGGGGCCGTCCTTGCCTTATTCACACGTTCTCTAGCTGTTTCCAGGAATGCAATCTCGCCTGCCGTTTTCTCTCCTTATCAAATCAAATTCTTCTCCTGAGAACTGTTTCGGGCAAGTTCTTTGATGCCAGCTGAAGAAGACCAGCTGGAAAAGCAGGGCATCCAAAGGCACTGTGGCGGTCTGGAGTGGATGCATGTGAAATTCACTGATGGGGAAACCTGCCTCCGGGGGTCACTCAGGAGACCAGGGGAGAAGGAGTGTCCGAGGAGGGCGGTTCTCAATAAAAGTGGAACAGAACACCGCACTGAGCCGGGGGCAGTCTTCCTAGAGGTCGTTGAGGACTGGCGTCTGCTAACCCGATACAGGGATTATAAGACTTAGTTGTGAGGAGACAGTGGGAAGAGTCAGGGAAGGTGAGTTGGGGTTTCTGTGAAATCAGGTGAAGCACGTCTGCTCTTGCCTGGGAAGGAGACACTAGTGCAAACCCAGCGGACATTAATTGCCTCCTTAACTGACTTCTCCTGGGTCTGGGCGTGGGGCTCGTTTCCTGGGACCGAATCTACTTAAAGCCCTAGCTGGCTCGTCCGGATGGTCACGGTTGCTGCTCTAGAATGCTGGCTGAAACTTCTGATGTCTCTCCCTCTGTGTTTTTGTGAAGTGGCTAGAAATTCCTTGAATCCAGAGTTAGAAGATGAATGTTTGTGTTCTGGGTTTGTGCGTGCTCTGGTAGATCATTTCCCCCATCTGGGGCCCCAGGGGTCTCCGAGGTGAGATTTTCTTCAAGATCCTTCCAGTCCTTGTGTTCTCAGCTTCCTTGACTTTTTGGAATTTTCCCCCACCAATCCTGAGAGTCAGCCACTGTTAAGAGTTCGCAGCGGAGAAGACCTCTCTGCTTCTGGCTTTGAAGGTAAGAACCGTGTGTTTAATTCTATTTCAGGACCAGTGCAAAGACGCCCAGTCAGAGGGTACTGCATCGTGGGGACTGGGAAAGCTTGGGAATTGTGGTTCATGAGGGTGATCACGTTTCAAACTGAGCATGTTTTCAGCAAACCTTGTACATTCAATCAGTACTTTTCAAATTTATTTTTTAAAAATCAGCCCTTTTGCTGAGTTATCCCTTAAAAGTCAATCAAATGCTTACTAACACGTGAACATGTCCTAGAAGTTTAAATTATTTTCATGTCCATAGTAGTTTATTTATCTTTATCAAAATGTACTTTTCTTTTTTATTCTCTGTGAATTGGGTTTTCCCTACTCTATTTTAAGACAGACTTCCTCCATTTTTTCAAAAGATCATCCATAAGCTTTAATCTATAATTGAATCACAAAAAAAAAATCAGGGGCTTATTAAAAAAATGCAGACTAACTTTGGTATTTTTAGGAAGCATTTTATCATTTGCAAGGAGGAATCCAGCCATTTTTGCATCAGAGTATGTAGAGTAGACAGTGGGGTCTAAGACATGAAATGTGGAGAAGAGAGGACTCTGCTGTGAGCCTCGTGGAGAATTTTATGACAGATTCCAGTAGTGCTTAGGATACACTGGTGAACAGATGACAAGTATTAGTGCTTATGTGGTCTTTTCAAACATGGCTTTATTTGAAAAGTGAACTTAAAACTGTTGGAATTCCAGCATGCAAAAGGGAAGTGTTGGTTGAAATATTGGATGAAAGTTGTAATAAAAAGTCCTGAGCTCCGGGAAGGAAAAGGAGAGCACCCCCCACCTCCACCCCACCCCCTTGCTGCAGTGCAGCTGTGAGGAGCCTATGCTCCTCCGTGTGAGCCCCACTCGCCTCTCCAGGGCTGTGGTGTTAGGGGGGGTAGGGGGTTTATCTGCCCTCTCTGTTCCTTGGTGTTCTTGTCTGTAATATGGGGAAATAATCATGGTACTTTGCTCATGGGCTTGTTGTAGAGATTAAAAACCTCTTGGAAAAAGTACCAGAAACAGAACCTGGTGTATATTAAAGATTCAGTGGGCTACTGCTAAGTTGAGCGAGGAATTGATATTAAATATTTTCTAGGTTAATGAAACTTGAGATACTAAGATGGAATTTTAGGCCAGGGAGTTCATTTCCTACTTTTATGAGGAACCATCAGTAAGAATTCTTGGTTGCATTTCAATCAGCTCCATTCATTTTGTATTTGTAAAATAGGATAATCTGGATGCACAGGACAAGGTCTCTGAGGTCCTAGACCATGATGAGTCCACACACTTTTCTGCTGGGGGAGTCCAGGAACACACTGAGCCACTCCCCACCTCCACCCCAACCACCATGTGTCTGCCACTGGCTGGCGCATGCTCTGAGTGGGGAGGGGAGGGTTTGAATGTGAAGACATGGTCTCCATTCCTAGGAAGCTTACAGTCTAACATAGAATGGAAGCAGGACAGAAGGGGAAAAATTACATAGGATGTGGTCCTTTCCCAGAGCAGCAGCACAGATGATGCTCTAAGAAAATGCACATAGGAGGAGTGCCTAGCCCCACGCTCACCCCCTTGGGAGATCGTTCCCTGTTGGAGGTGGCCAGGCTACGATCTCCCGAGGGGGTGGTCATGGGGGTATGAGTGAGCTGGGAGGGCACGACAGGCTGATGGGGGGAGCAGGAGGAATCCTGGCTGGATCAGGTGGCCAGAGGGGGCTCATGTCCCCCTGAATAGGGCTGTGGGTGTGAGCCTGAGACTGAGTAGAGATGAAGGGGTGCAGAGTGGCCTGTTCTTGATGTCTTCACGAATCATTTTAAGGAAGCTTGAACCTCAATACTGCTGTAACGAGTCCTGGACAGATGTTAACCTGGAAAATGACACAGTGAAACTAATATTTTGGGGAGATTCTTCTGCCAGCTGGGTGGAAAATGATGAGAAGGAAATGTGGGTAGAGGGGTAGGGGTCCACCAAGTGTCTGCTGGCAGGTAATCTTAGTAAGAAGTGACCTGGCCTTCATCTCAGGCACTGGCGGAGGTTGGAGGGAAGGGGCTGGATTCACAGGAGCTCAGGTGGTATAATGAACAGAATTTAGTGATGAATTAGATGTGGTGCCCTTAAAGGATGTGGGGTACTTCTGTTTCCAACCTGACCAACTGCCATTCCCATGAAAAAGGGAGCAAGTTTGGTGGGGGTGGGGGGGGGGAGATGTGTTTAATCTTGAATATGTTGAGTTTAAGATGCATCCCCATATGAAAGTGGTAAAGCTTCTCAGGCAGGAGCCATGTGAATGTGGAGTGGGGGAGGGGGAGATGGTGAGTTAGCACAGGTGGTGTTGGGTGGCAGGGGAGGGAAATGATAAAAGACTTCTTTATTGATATAGCAAATGAATCGCATCTAACAAGTGCAGTGAGTTTCTTAGCCCTTCCGTGTCAAGAACTCCATGTGATGGTTCCAACCTACCTTGTAGTGTCCACCATGTCCCTAAATAAAACCTAAGCATCAGCCTAATGCAGCTACTCATTGTTTTCTGGGTTTCCCACTATTTTCCAAGGCTGGGTGGTGACCTCTCTTCCAGGAAGCCTTTTGAGATTGCATTTAACTGGGTGTTCTTTCTTTCTTCTCCAAACCGTGGAGCAGTCTCTAAGATACTCTCACAATCTTCTTTGTGTTAGAGGTTTGTGAACCTGCCAGCACATTCACTAGATGACCATCCCTTCATGGTTGGCCATTTTTGGTTTTCTGAGGCGTGAATGACACCGTGCCTGGTTGCAGAGCGTGTCTCGGGTTGACAGAAACCATTCCTTGAGTATGTGTTGCACTATACTGATGTGTGTGTCAAGCAGGAAATCAAGGACGGGATTAAGATTAGAAATGTGGGAAGAAAGATCCCTTAGTGATTTGAATTAAAAAGTTGATGCTCATGAGGAATAAACAGAAGGTAGAAAAAGAGTCAATTTCTGCACAATCAGGCACTGTCAGGTAATCAATTAATTGGGAATTTGACTGCCCGACGTGGCAATCTTTTGAAATGCCAGGGGACACCTGCAGGGTGGAGCAGGCAGGTGAAGCCTTTAGGCTCTGTCCCCCGAGCCACAAAGATGCCTCAAGAGGGCTTTGGCAAGGGCCAAAAAGGAACTCTCTACTAAAACCTGAAGGTCTCAAACCAGCAAGTCTGGTGAGTGACAACAAGTATAGATACAAAAGATGAAAAAATAAAAGCTTAGTTTGACTACAGGGGAACTTGTAAACAAGTGAATTTAGGGCAAACATTTTAACAGAGGCTGGTGGGAGTGAATGGAGTATCTGGAGTTGTTTCAAGTGAAGGAGGGCTGGGTGCTCTAACACAGGGGGTGATTCAGGAAAGTCTGCTCTACAAAAACGGGCTTTAGAACTCATCCTGTTTTTGCGAAGATTTTAAATTCCATTACTTTGGCTTCTTGTGATTTCCTCTTGGGCTCTAAGTCCTGGATCAACCTGAGAATCTGCTGAAGAAATGGAATTCTTTCTGGGGAAAACGTGCACATTCGTGTATATGGACAGTCAGAAAATGTATGTGTGTCTTTATTGTCAGAAGTGTGTGTGCATATACTTCTATATGTATGTTTATATACTTCTGACTTGTGCAATTCAGGGTCTCCAGACACCTTTCCACGGACTTTCAAGGCCCCACTGTACCCCAAACAGCAGCTTCCGGTTCTCCAGTGGCTGCTAAACTGTCCCTCTGCAGAGGCTGGCCCCTTGGATACCACTCTGGGCACCATTCCAAGTGTCTGTGCTATCCCCTGGCCTCTAGCCAGATGCATTCACACTGTTCTGCACATTTCCTTATCTAAAAAGGCAGCAAACAAATGCTGAAAGGCTTAGGCAGAACTAAGTTCCTCTTTATTTTCTTTTCACACAATTTTTCAGTGTCATCAATAAGCAAAGCTCCATCTCTGAGAATTGAGAGCCTTGGCAATGGATTATATGGGAACCAATCAGGACTTTGGCATTTTGTGCCTCTGACTAGCCATCTTGAGTCCATTTGGATGGAAAGCTCACAGAGTCCTCTTGCTTGCCAAGCTGTGGATTAGTTTATTTATTAATGAGGTGGTGCTGACAATTTATTTCCAAGAGCCAGTGTGCTGGGCAAAGCAATGTAATATTAAGGCATTCCATAAAGTTGTGAGAAAAAGGGTGCCTGGGTGGCTCAGTGGGTTAAGCCTCTGCCTTCAGCTCAGGTCATGATCTCAGCGTCCTGGGATAGAGCCTGCATTAGGCTCTGTGCTCAGCGGGGAGCCTGCTCCCCACCCCCCAACTCCACCCCTCTGCCTGCTGCTCAGCCTACTTGTGATCTCTCTCTTTCTGTCAAATAAATAAATAAAATCTTAAAAAAAATTGTGAGGCAGAAGACAATATCCGAAGCCCACAGTTTAGCAAGATGGAGTGCTAGGAAACCAGACACCAGTGAGGTGTGGGAACTGACACTAATTGGGCACCAACTGCATATTGTCACTGTATACGGGTCGACTGAAAGCCCCTCAGCAACTCCATGAGGTAAAAATTGTCACCCCCATTTTATGGATGAGAATGTAGTTTAATAGAAGGTAAGCAGCCTTAGAAGGCACTGGGCTGCCATTTATGGTGCTGGGTATGGTTGGGATTCAATCAGAGATGTGATTTGGGAATGGGAACAGGGTGGTTGGGAATTCCACTTCTTGTCTCTCTGGCCAGACTCCTATTCTTATGTAGACATCCTACAGTAGCTTTGCTACATACAGCTGTAACCCAGACCATATTTTAGGGTTCCTCGTAAGTTACCGTGCGTTGATGAGGACCTGTCTTGTAGCTAGTACTATATCACTCCCTCATCCACTAGTTGTGTAAGAACTGATCTGTTAGAGCAAATGGAGTCATAGTAACCATAATTACTCACATTTCACTCCTTCATGGTTTGTGTTCCTTTGGGGCGTCTGCCCCTGTGTGGTGTTGTCCTCGAGGATTTCCAAGAGCACCTGGGGTTATTCACATGATTTTAGCTCTCAGGCTCTGTAAGGGGAGCCATTCCAGATGGTGATATTGATACTTCTGTGGACCTGTCTCTGTTGTGAGGGAGAATGGGGACCCCCAGCCAATGCAGGATGAACACGGAATCGGAGTGTTTAAGTCACTGAGATGTGGGTCTGCTTGTTACTGCATCACAACCAAGTTTGGTCAGTTGGTACTGACCAAAACCACCTCTGAGGCTGGTTCTCAATGAATAACCTATTTGAAATTTACTTCTGTTTTGCACTGATGCTCTTACGTTTGTCTGTCATCCCATTTTGATGAATACCTGCCTTGCTCAGGACCCTTCCATTAAATCCTGCCATTTGAATTGATTTTTCCTCTACTACTCTGTCTCACAGTATGAGTGGCTGACTTTTTTAAGGATACAAGCCTGTGTCTCCCTAGCTCTTAATTTCTAGAGGATGCAGGGGCTAGTGAGGAAGGTGAAACAGTGTCTCCCTCACTTTTCCAGAGTCTTTCCTCCCCAGAATACATGGGTCCACTGGTGCTGATGTGTGGGCTGACAAAAGACCGCCGTGGTACTTCAGGCTTGGCTTTTCCTCTGGCCAGTTGCTCAGCCCTCTTTGCCATTCCTCACTTAGGAGAAATTTTCTTTTAGAAGGCTAGGCAGTGCTCTTGGCTGTTTGTCCTCTGATCCCTAACATAACTGCCGGAGGGTATTTGCTTCAGAGACACATGGAGGCTTTGAATTATTTTCCCAGGGGACTCCTCTCCTCCTCTGTAAATCAGATGAGGAAAAGAGAGCAGAGTGCAGAAGTGTCCCTCCCTGTCATGTGTCAGATAATTTCCAGCTCCTCAAAAAATGCCACTTGATGGCTTAAGAATTCATTAGTATGAGGATGAAGCAGTTGGCTCCAAACAAGGGGTAATGTGTGTTGGCGTCCAAGGTTAATGGCCATCGATAATCAGGAAATGAACATACTGTGCCCTCGCTAAGGAAAGACATGCTTCCCATGTATGAATTTGTATCTCCATAAGCCCAGAGGACTGACTGAATAGTCTTCCTCACACCCTGAGAACACCTGCCTTCAGACTTATTTTGGTTATTTTATTTAGGGCAGATTACACATCTGAATGAGCAGCTTGAGACTGTGAGTAAGAGGAAAAAGGGGGATTCTGGGGACCCTGGTCATTCCCATGGGCTCCCCTGAACTCTGGTGGGCTTCTTCCTGTCTCCTTGAGCATCACCAGCCCTACAACCAAAGACTTCCTCTTAAGCCTTTTGGCAAGGTGAGGAGGGAAAGCAGGCTCTGAATTGCTATAAATATTAAAAACTTAAAAAAACTGGAGATAATAATAATAATAATGCAGTAGCTACTCCTTAGTAAGCCTGTAATTTATACCAGACATTTCTTACATATGTAATCTTTAATAATTAAAATCCTGGAATATAAGGTATATTAAACCTCATTTTACAAATAAGGTAACAGAAGGTCAAAGTTTAACTTGTCAAAGGCCACACACAGTGAGTACCTGAATTTGCCCAGATAAATTCACTCATGTCCAGTTTTTCCCTCAAATGAAATATTGGTGATACTTTTCTTAAAATAACAATTTCATTATTTTTGGTTAAGTCACAAAACCTTTTTTTGGTTTGCTACAGTTATGTTGGTTACTCTTATTATTACTGAATCATCTGGAACTTCTTGCACTAGTTTTCAGGATTCTTGTATGATATCTTACCTTTAATAAAAATAATTTTGTTACATTAAGTTCCTCAACAAGCTGTGTTTTACCTGGGTTTATCTCCACCAGGAACCAGAAGCAGGGACCTGGTCCTCACTAAAGCTTTTCCTTCCTTCCCCACTTCCACCACCCAGAACCTTCTCGGAACCCGGCATTTCCATGGATGTCACGGTTTCCATGAGGTAGTCACCGCCTCTCAGCTTTCAACTGAGTTTCATTCTTTTGCAAAGAGACAGAGAAGGGATTTCTTTGAATAACCAAGGACTGGAATTTATAGGACTTTAAGCTTGGAGGTGAATTTCGTCTTTGCAATGACAATGCAGTTGCCTCTCATTCTTGTCTTTTGCCTCTGGGCTCCTTGTGCATTCTTACTGTCTATTCTTCTACTTCCTGCCGGCTGCTCTGCTGATGATGCCCACGCTGTGATCTAGGCCTGTCAACTTGTTCCATCTCATGTGCCCTGTGAATTCTCCTCCTCCTTCTCCCCTCCTCTTGACTGGCTGTCCTTGCCAGACCAGCAGCCGCAGTCATACCTGGTACCTGGTTAGTCTGTGACTTGACAGCTTTCCAGGTGATTAGGATGCATGTTAAAGCTTAAGAACCACAGTTCCAGGGCATTCATGATTATCTAACAGGCGTTCCCCCTTGAAAAATCTCTTCTGTTGGTACTTTAAAACATACATGTCTTTATAGCTGTAGAGGACCTGTCTGTATTTCTCTAATTTTCTGTTTTTATGTTAGGGTTTTCACCTGCCTATCTGACAAAAAATAAAAAAAAAAAATTATATGGACCTCAATCCTCTTTTTCTCTGTGAATTTGTCTTTCCGAGACTCTGCCCTTGTCTTGTTCTTTGGTATTATCTCTCACTCTCAAATATCTTCGATTACCTCTGTGATTCACACTTCAGCATCATGGATCTGAACCTCTTGGAGTTTCATATTTCCCAAAGCCTAAAGGTTGTTTCTCTTGTGTTTTCTTAACCTAGTATTTCAAATAATAAATCTTTATTCTGTAGTAACAAGAGCTGCCAGCCTCAGAGCAAAATTAAGAAGTGTTCTTGGAAAATAGAGAACAAATGTTTTGTGTTAGAAAGAATGGGATTTATAAGTGCAGCAACACCACAGCTCAAAACACAAGCTGAAAAGCTGCTGTAACCCAGGAGTAAAGCCAGAGAAATTTTCAGAACAAGAACAGGAGGTTGCCCCAAGATGATCTTTAGGGTGATTGATAACTGACTATGGGACAGTAGGCCCAGAGTTCAGCTTTTTCTCCCTCCCTATCAACATGTGTGCACACCACACACAGGGCTGGCACTTGTGCACAAACCTAGCAAAGCCATCCATCTGCTTCATGCCAAGTATACTGGCTTCAGGGAACTGAGAGACCAGATATGGAGAGAACTCGAGAGCTTCACAGAATACTATGCAACAGTGAAAAAGGAGACTCTGTATGTAATTTCTACCCAAAAGAAAAATTCATTCAAGTCCCCAAAGCCTAGGGTAAAGAGGTCATTCTTTTGGCCATTCAAAATCCCAAATGGGACTGACTTCCATCTGTATCCACTGAGGGAACTCTGTCCACTGGCAATCAGCATTCCAATTCTAAGAAGTTAACCCCTAAAAACCCAGACCCTGGGAAGAATCTGTCCAAGTACCTAAGTGATCCTAAGCCTTTATACTCAAAGTGGGATGAAGGGGGAAGCAAGGATCACCAAATTATTAAGGAAAGTCAAGTCTGTCTTAATTGGATAATTAATATCATTCAAGTATATAACATAATGATTTAATGTTTCTATATCCTGTGCAATGATTACCACAATAATTTCAGTTAGCGATCATCCCTGCATATAGTTACACAGTTTTTATTTCTTGTGATTAGGCCTTTTAAGAACTTTCTAGCACCTACCAAATATGCAGTAGTGTTATAAACCACAGTCCACCATGATGTACCTTACACATGTACCATGCTGTGTAGAGTCTTATGTAACAGGATCAAAGTGAAGCAAAAAAATGATAAACTGATTCTAGATGCAACAGAATTCAGGGAACAGAAGAGAAGTAAAAAATATTCCGAAGAATACTTCTAAAGATATGTGAGACTTTTGTGCTTCCATAAAATAATGCCATTAAAAAGTAATGTGAGAACAAGAATTAGTCTTGCAAATTAATCATGTTACTTAAAAAAAAAATAAGTTGTAACTGAAGACAAAAATAGTGATTGGGAAAATACCGGGAAATTACCTCAGATTATGGGGAAAAGGAAAAAAAAATAGGTTTAAAAAAAGATTAAAGGTATGAAGATGAATCTATAAAACTGTGTGTTTTCTACAGGAGTTTTAGAGTGAATGGAGGTCGAAGAAAAATCCCAGTTCATATTCACAACCAAATACATGTAAATGAGTTAAATTCTAAGTAAAAGAGACTGGTTTACAAGCTCAGCTGTAGTATAAGAAATATACACTAAATGTTAGAGCACCCCTGCAAATAAAGAAATGAGACATTTAAAAAAAGGCAAATTCAAACAAAGGGGGAAATAAATATGACAGTATATTTAAAAAAAAAAAAAGGCAAATCTCAAAGCCCTTAATTGGGGAAATGAGATTTCATATTGGTAAACTATTTAATCTACTCCAAAAATGAGGCCACAGCCTTTATTAAGCTTCTTATATTGCTTTAAAATACATACAGCAGAAATAATTAAAACGTCACAGGATGAAAGCAAATCTTCACTCACAATCAACAGGGCAAGTATACAAACAACACAGTCATATGAATACTTCAATAAAACCATGTGGTATCTATTTGAACTCAACACATAATATGTAGTCATTTTAAACACAAGCCAATGTTTACCAAAAATATTGTATTAAGAAGGGGAGGCTTAGGTTTTTAAAAGGGAAAAATCATATATACAATATTTACTTTAAACAATGCAATGCACCTAGCAATTACAACAAAGACAGGCAAAAATAAATACCAAGTGTCATTACCATGCCCAAACTGTCTTTTTGGAGTTAACAGACAACAACAAACCAAAATCCTTAAAAATAACTTATGTTAAAGAGGAAGAAAAAAGGTACTTTTTCAAATGAGTAACAGTGGTGGAATTTCACATGGAAACTTGTGGAGGTGGAACCCTCAGGTTGTACTCAGAGGCAGAGTGTTGAGCTGGCAAAGCACACAAACCCTGAAACTAAATGCCTACTTTTCACTCCTGTCCTTTCCTTGCCTTTATTTTCTTGTCTGACCCTGGAGAATTTAAGTAGCTTCTCAGGGTTCTCCTTTCCAAAATTTGGGTGGTAGAACATATCATACCCTAAAAAGTGTATCTGTGTACACTATCTACCTTGACCCTTGAACAAGATGGGGGTTAGGGCTGACAACGCCTGCACAGGTGAAAATATACCTATAACTTTTAACTCCCACAAAACTTTACTAATACTCTCCTGTTGACTAGAAGCCTTGCTAATGATATAATGTCGATTAACACATTTGTGTGTTCTCTGTAAAACATACTGTTTTCTTACAATAAAGTAAGCTAGTGAAAAGAAAATGGTAAACTCACAAGGAAGAGAAAATATGTTTACAGCATTGTATTATATTTATTGGAGGAAAAAACTGCACATAAACAGACCCATGCAATTCAAACCTAGGTTCTTCAAGTTCAACTCTGGAAACAATCAGAAATCCTTCCTAGGAAAGAGACATCTTTGTGTTGGAACTGAGTATTTACCTCAACAAGATAAAGACGACTAAAACAAATCTAAGGAAAGTCAAGGTAAGAAATTACCAAAGTTAAAAGCAAAAAATAAAAACAAAACCACAAAAGAAAATTCTTGAATATTTGATGAAACAAAAAACCTGATAATTTGAAAGAAGCAATAATACAGATAAGCCTTTGTTAAATTTATTAAGAGAAAAATCTATTTACACAAATACATTAGAAATGAGTGGGAGTGTAGGTATTATTTTTAAAAACTGACCCTTTGGGGGCATGTGGGTGACTCAGTGGTTTAAGCATCTGCCTTCGACTTAGGTCATGATCTTGGGGTCCTGGGATTGAGTCCCACATTGAGATCCTGCTTTTCCTTCTCCCTCTGCCTGTTGCTCTGCCTTCCTGTGCGCTCTCTCTGTCCAATATTTTTTTTTAAGTAAAGAAATACAAAAAGAAAAGTTGATACTTTTACACAAGCACTTATTTTGATAGCTAGTATTCTTTTCATTTACTAGATGAAAAAAATGAGGCACGGATAGGATAAGTTATCTAAGGTTGCACAGCATTACATGATAGAGCTGTGATCTTCCCAAACAGCCCTACACTGAAATAAACATAATAAATTATGTGAGGAGGCATGAAAAATTAGAAAGGCAGATCATTTTGCCAAATAAATAAGGATTTTAACTTTATAATCTTTTTTTTTTTTAAATTGTCCTATAAGATTGACTGGATGCCACTAAAAACTCCAAGAGGGGTACCTGGGTGGCTCAGTGGGTTGAAGCCTCTCACTTCGGCTCAGGTCATGATCTCAGGGTCCTGAGATCAAGCCCCACATCGGGCTCTCTGCTCAGCAGGGATCCTGCTTCCTCCTCTCTCTCTGCCAGCCTCTCTGCCTACTTGTGATCTTTGTCTGTCAAGTAAATGAATGAAATCTAAAAAATAAAATAAAATAAAAATAAATAAAAACTCCAAGAGTTTTTTTTTTCTGGATCCTTACAATCCGTTTTTAAAATTTATTGAGAAAAGTGATTAACTAAAAAACTAGGAAGGAAACTTTGAAAAAGAAAATCCCAATGTAAATCTTTGCTATTGAAATAATGCGGTATCAGCAGAGGGACCAATACAGTGAAAGGATTAGGAGTGACTAGGGTAGACGGACTGTCTGGTGAAAGTGTTCCTAGAAAATGATCTATGCATATTCACTGTACCCTCTTAAAACAGAAAAATCTAACATCCAGTATTGATGTAGGTGTGTCGATACTGGGTGTAGAAGTTGGCTCCATCTTT
This sequence comes from Neogale vison, assembly GCF_020171115.1. Lineage (NCBI taxonomy): Eukaryota > Metazoa > Chordata > Mammalia > Carnivora > Mustelidae > Neogale > Neogale vison. The sequence continues at coordinate 206,736,567 of NC_058101.1, forward strand.
CTGAAGAGCAGCTGCCGATACCCGTATCAAGACACACGCAATTCCATTTTCAGTTTTCTATTTTGGAAAAATGTTCACTTTTTTTTTTATTAGCACAATGTTCATTTTAGCGTAGCTTGGAATAGAGGACTACTGGAGAGAAAGTTAATGTTTATTCATAAGGACATGGTTAAATAGTAATGGTTAGTGACTTTTAAAAAAAGGCGTATCTTGGGCGCCTGGGGTGTCTCAGTGGGTTAAACCTCTGCCTTCGGCTCAGGTCATGATCTCAGGGTCCTGGGATCGAGTCCCACATCGGGCTCTCTTCTCAGCAGGGAGCCTGCTTCCTCCTCTCTCTCTGCCTGCCTCTCTGCCTACTTGCGATCTCTGTGTGTCAAATAAATAAACAAAATCTTAAAAAAAAAAAAAAAAAAGGCGTATCTATCCCGTGAAGTCCTTTCCCCAGGTGCTTATGCACACACGTGTGCCTACATGAGCCTACGTGCCTTCTATTCTCGGACATAAAACATCGTCTCAAACATTAAAATATTCTTCTTAAGGAACAAAAAAAGATTTCCACACAGTGTATTGAACTTAATCCCATTTATATAACAGAAAGATTATTTATAGGTGTACAGATCCGCGTGTAAACACATAGTAGGTGTTCTGGAAACATTTACATCAAAATCGTAAAAGAATTTGCCTCTCGAGAGGGCAGCATGGGGAATGGTGAGCGGAGATTTTTATTTTTCTTTGCTTATTTCTGTATGGATTACTTGAGACTATATTTGTATATTCTTTAGAGAATAGTGTTTTAAAATCCTAGGAAACTATGATCACCTAGGAGACTAGTAAGATTAAAATTCTGCATGTTCATCAATACAGGTGATAGAATTACGTGTTTACGTGGGCACATTGGGAGCCCGTGTGGCACAAATGTGTCTGTGTCCGCAGAGGTTTGTCTGTGTCACAATCCCGGTGAGGCACCTGTCGAGATCCGCAGGCTCCGGTGACTGAATTTTGGGGAACTGGGAATGGGCTCTGTAGAAACAATTTCCTTGAGAATTAATGAGGCAAATGAAATAAAAAATGCTAAATAGTTCTAAATAAATAATAAATAAAAAATGCTAAATAAAAATGCTTATAGTTCTTAAACTATAAGAACGAATGCAACTGCATTTTTCCTGTGAGAGATGCAGATGGCCTGTCTCTGTGTCCTCCGAGTAGGGCAGAGCTGGGCTTTCGAACGCCAGGAGCACAGCCTCCAAATCTGAACCCCTTTAATGATGTAGAATAAAGACAAGATGAAGTCCAGTGAAACAGTGGGGGGCAGGAGGGCATCTTCTGTGAGACCCTGCAGGCCCCTGTTCAAGCACTTCCCTAGTGGTTGATCCAGTCTGGTTGACCTTAAATCTCACTTTGTGGGGATCTGTTCTTAATATGCAGGGACAAATCAATCTTTTTCTATTGCTCAGCCATTCCCTGACTTCCCATCAGGAGAAGGGACAAGCCAGTCTGTCTTTGCAATAACTTCTCAAGTTAGGAATGTAACACGAAGGAAGGAGAGCCGGATGTCGACTGAGCCTCTGCTGAACCAAAACCACGTGCACACGGTATGCCAGGCTGCCCGCGGGGTACAGCAGAGAGGACGAGATGTGCTCTGAGCTTCAGGATTCAGGTTTTAACAAGCTGTTATCCGCTTCTTCTTCCCTTTGGATTTTGCTGTCCCTGCACAGCAGCTCCTGCCACCTGAGCGCTAGCTCAGACCCCTCCCACCCTCTTTTCTGTTGCTCTAGATGGATGGAGATGTTTTGGGAGCACTTTGCCTGCTGCTGGCTTTCAGACTACTAGGCAACATCTTCCGAGCCTCCTCACGTTGGTTGTGAGATCCTAGGATAACTTCGTGAACGAGCTGTCCTGGAAGGCTTGTTAGGTTTGCAGTTTATGAGGGCCAACCACAAGTCCTACCCAGTGCGAACAAAAACTTTTTCCCGAGCCAGTTCTCAGACCACACGAGACGGTAGAGCCCATTGGACGTGCTGTGATGGCAGGTCTCCAAGTCTGGTCCCTGGCCCAGTGGTATCTGTGTCACCTGCTCCAAGGTCAGTTGCCTGGGCCCCTCCAGACCCACTGAATCAGACCGCCTGCAGCTGTCTGACCACCTCTCATGGGGGCTTAGGTCTGAGAGCAAGGCAGTAGGTGTCAGACCCCAGTCAGTGTTGAAAGTTGATCGCTCCTCTATTAGCTATTAAGCACCATCTAGATCTGCATCGCTGAAAAGACCTAAAATGGGAGCCACATATATAAGTTTCAATTTTCTAGTGAAAAGAAAAAAGGAAAAGGTGAAATTAATTTTACTGCTCTATTTTATTTAACATAATATACTGTCATTTCAACATGTCATTGATGTAAACTTATAGATATTTTACTTTGGGGGGGGCTATATCATGGAAATCCAGTGTATTTTATCCCTCCAGCTTGTTGTGTTTTTGTCCAGCTACATTTTGTGGGCTCAGTAGCCACATGGGGCTGGTGGCTGCGGGAAGAGCCCTTGCCGAGGAGGACCTAGGTCTCCATTACCTACTGTATTGTGAACCCTCAATATTGGGTCGAATGCAGAATTATTTACTGTATCGGTTGAGGCCCAGATCCTCCGCCGTGGCTCCAGAAGCCCCTGAGAGCAGACAGAACCTCGCGGGCTCCTAGTGTGGGGGATCCGCTCTGTCCACTTCCCACGCGGGCCCTGCCACACGCCGAGTGGATTGTGTCCTCCTCAAACTCGTGCCCTGAGTCCTAACCCTCAGCGTGATCATATGAGGAGGGGGCAGTTCGGTGGCACCTCCATGAGTGGGATCAGTGCCCTTAGAGAAAAGATGCCACAGAGTTCCCTCACCCTTTCCATCGTTTGGGGACACAGGGAGAAAATGCCGACTGGGAACCAGGACGTAGCTTCTCGCCAGAGCCTGAATCGGCCCGTGCCCCGGTCTCGGACCTGCAGCCTCCAGAACCGTGAGAGAGGACTGTCCGTGGCTCACAAGTCCCCCGGCGGTCTGTCCTGTGCCCGTTATTTGTGGGGTCCAGCACATCCGGCCCTGTGGCGTGCGGTGGCCGCGGACACTCATTCCTGCCTCGTCCGAAGTGGAGGGATCTTTCCCCAGGCCCAGGGGATGGACGGGGGTCGTCAGCCGTTCCTTCCAGGAGGGGACTGGAGAGTAGCGGCAGGTGTCGGGGACTCGGGGCGCGGAGCCAGCCCGTGCTGTCTGCTCGCCGAGTCACCGCCTATGGAGACGTGCGGGGCGCAGCGATCGCCTCCCCGGTGGTTGAAGATCACAGGCTCGGTGGAAGCCAGAGGACATCCCGTGTCCCGAGCTTCCACAGCGGTAGTTTTGCCCAAATTTGTTGAACGTCCTCTTCCTTATATCTCAACTTGTAACATAGTGTCTTGGAACCCACAAATGTGGGCATCTCGGCCAGAGGCTTCTGGTGGCCCCAAGGTGGGTGGTGAGAGCAAGTTTGCTCTGAAAACCCCTCCACTCTGAGACGGGCCTTCCTGTCCTTTAACCCAGCAGAGTATGTCTCTTGCTCTGTTTCTGTCCTTCTGCCTGATCTCCATTCATGGAGTTTGTCTGTCTGTCTTTCATGGAAATGCACAATTTTTAGCCTTTTAGCTGTCTGATTTGCCCTTCCCATCCGTTGACTCTTTCTGTCCATCATTAAATTCGTGGACTTGCAGTGAGACTTCTATCCATCCTTCCCAAATTCCTGTGTTTGTCTCATCAGTTGCTACAGTTAATCCTACCAATTAACAATCTTTCCCTGCTTAGTGTGACCGACTTTTGGTCCCTATCAGGAATCGACCTCCCGCATTCATGACACTTTGATTTCTCCAAGTGCTGTGTTTGGTCTTTTTTTTTTTTTTTTTTAAAGATTTTATTTATTTATTTGACAGAGAGAAATCACAAGTAGACGGAGAGGCAGGCAGAGAGAGAGGAGGCAGGCTCCCTGCTGAGCAGAGAGCCCGATGCGGGACTCGATCCCAGGACCCTGAGATCATGACCTGAGCCGAAGGCAGCGGCTTAACCCACTGAGCCACCCAGGTGCCCCGCTGTGTTTGGTCTTACTCATGGCCCTCAGTGATGTTCTGCACCCACCTTTCCGGGCCAGGTGACACCTGCTCACACTCCACGCACAGTGATTATCTCCCTCCGCCGGTCCTCACAGAACGAGCTCCGTGGAAGTAGGGGAGTGGGGGTCCCTCATCTCAATGGCACATCCTGTGTCCTGAAGTGACCACTTGGCTTCGTTCAGTTCCTGGCATTCCTGATCACTATCCTCCTCAAATGTTCTTGTGTGAAAGATTTGTAATAAAACCCAAAGCAATCCTGTTTTGGAAAAAAAAAAAATTAAAAACCTCTCCCTTTCCTCCTGCTTATTCTTTTCCCCCTCATCTTCTCTCTCACTGTCTTGCATTTCAAAGAAGGGAATGTTTTTTTTTTCTTGAAGTATATATGCCATACAATATCCTGTTAAAGTGTACAGTGTAATGATTTGATATTTTATATGTTACAAAATGATCCCCATGATAAATCTACTTACCATCTGTCACCTGAGTTATTACAATGTTATTGACTATATTTTCTGTGCTATGCCTTATGTCCCCAAGACTTATTTTATAACTGGGAGTTTGTACCTCTTAATCCCCTTCATCTGTTTCACCCACTCCCAACCCTGCCCCCACTCTGATAATCAATAGTTTTTTCTTGTATCCACAAGTCTATTTCTCTTACATTTCATTTCTTTTTTTAACTTCCATCTCTAATGAAGTTATCAAGGTATTTGTTTTTCTCTAATTTTACTCACCATAATACCTCTCCTATGTCCATGTTGTTGCAAATGGCAAGATTTCATTCTTTTGATGGCTGAAAGGGGGCCAGTGGGGCAACAGATAGTGTGTCTGACGATGCATCAGAAGACTATGGCTGAGTAATACTTCACTCTCTTTTTCTTTATCCATTCAACCATAGAGAGACATTTAATTTGTTCTTGTATCTTGGCTATTGTAAATATGTCTGCATTGAACATAGGACTGCATAGATCTCTTTCAAATGGTGCTATTTATCTTCAGATAAATACCCAGAAGTGGAAGTACTAGATAGTATAGTAATTCTATTTTGAATTTCTTGAGGAACCTCCATGCTGTTTTCCATAATGGCTGCACTAGCTTGTGTTCCTGCCAACAGTGCATGAAGGTTCCTTTTTCTTCACACTCTCGCCAATACTTGTTATTTTTTGTCTTTTTGATAATAGCCAATGGGACAGATGTGAGGCAATATTTCAATGTGATTTTGATTTGCATTTCCCTTATGATTAGTGGTGTTGAGCACCATTTCATATGCCTTATGGCCATCTGTATGTCTTCTTTGGAAAAATGTCTAAGTCCTCTGCCAAATTTTTAATAAGGTTGTTGTTTTTGGATATTAAGTTGTGGAAGTTCTTTATAGATTTGGAAATTAACCCCTTATATATGATTTGCAAATGTCTTCTCCCGTTCTATAGTTTGCCTTTTTATTTTGTTGATGGCTTCCTTTTCTGTGCAAAAGCTTTTTAGTTTGTTGTAGTCTATTTATTTTAGATTTCGTTGCCCTAGACTGAGGAGACTGGTCCAAAAAAATATTGCTAAGACTGCAATCAGAGTGTTTACTGCCTATGTTTTCTTCGAGGAGTTTTATGGCTTTAGGTCTCACATTTAGGACTTTAATCCATTTTGAGTTAATTTTCATGTATGGTGTAAGGTGTTAAGAATGGTCCAGTTTCATTGTTTTGCATGTAGCTGCCTATTAGGGCTTTGTTTTGGCCTCATATGACATCTGTTCTGGAGAATGTTTACCATGTGTGTATTCTCTTGCTTTTCATAGAATATTCTATATATTATCTATTAGGTCCATCTTGTCTAATGTGTTGTTTAAGGCTGATGTTTCCTTAGTGTTTTTTCAGTCCATGTGATCTGTCCTTTGATATCAGTGGGGTATCAAAATCCTCTATGGATACTGTATTTATATCAGTTTCTCTCTTTAGGTCTGTTAATATTTGCCTTATACATTTAGGTGTTCCTAATGTATGTTGGGTGCATAAATATTTATAAATGTTGTATCTTCTTTTTGGATTGACCCCTTTATCATTATGTAATGTTCATCTTTGTCTTTTATCCCCAGACTTTGTTTTATAGTCTATTTTGTCTCTTAATGAGTATAGCTACCCCAACTTTCTTTTTGTTTCCATTTGCATGGACTATCTTTCACTTTCAGTCTGTATGCCCTTATATTTGGAGTGAGTCTCATATAGGTAGCATACAGATGCATTTTTTTTATCCATTCTGCTAGAGAATTTAGTCCATTTATATTTAAAGTAGTTATTAGTAGGTATGTGTTTATTGACATTTTGTAAATTGTTTTCTGGCTATTTTGTAGTTCTTCTGTTCTTTTCTTCTTCTCTTGCTCTCTCTGTTGTATTTTGATGACTTTCTTTAGTGCTATGCTTAGATTCTTTCTCATTATCTACTATAGATTTTTGCTTTGTGATTTTATGAAGCCTGCATGTATTTGCCTATATATGACAGTCTATTTTAAGTTGATTGCAAGTTAAGTTTGGGTGCATTCTAAAACTCTGCATTATTATCCCCCCAACATTGTTTGATTTCATATTTTACATCTTTTTATTTTCTGTATCTCCTAACCATTACAGTTTTTGTTAAATTTACTACTTTTGTTCTTTAACCTTCATACTATGTTTATAAATGATTAATTTACCATCTTTCCTATATATTTAACTTTACCAGTAATTTTTTCTTTCCTTTTCTTTTTTTTTTTTTTTTACTCTTAAATGTTTTCTTGTAACTAATTAGTGCCTTTTCATTTCAGCTTAAAGAAGTCCTTCAGTATTTCTTGTACAACTAGTTGAGTGGTACAGGTTGATAAGCTTTGTAAGGTTATCTGGAACAATCTGTATCTCTCCTTTGATTCTGAGTGACAGCCTTGTTGGGTAGAGTGTTCTTGATTGGATAGTGTTTTGTTATTTTTTTTCCTTTCAGTATTTTGAATATATCATGACACTCCTTTTGGGCCTGCAAAGCTTCTGCTAAAAGGTCTGCTAAAAGGTCTCTCTCAGAACCTTCCTGAAGCTGTGTTCAGACCTTGCTGCTTCAGCCTCTGGGACACATCCCATCCTTCCATCCTGCAACTAGCAGTACAGGAAAAAAAATTCCATATAATTTTCTTGCCCTGTACACGTCTTGAGATGAGCAAAAAAATTAAAATGAATTTTAACAGTGTGGGAAATTGTGCGCATCCAGGCCAGTCAGTGTGGTAACCAGATCAGTGCCAAGTTCTGGGAGGTAATCAGTAATGAACATGGAATCGACCCCACTGGAAGCTACCACAGTGACAGTGACCTGCAGCTGGATCACATCTCCACATACTACAATGAAGCTACACATGGCAAATATGTTCCTCGTGCTATCTTGGTGGATCTAGAACCAGGGACCATGGACTCTGTTTGCTCAGGTCCTTTTGGGCAGATACTAAGACCAGACAACTTTGTTTTTTGGTCACTCTGGGGCAGGAAACAACTGGCCCAAGGGCCACTATACAGAGGGGGCTGAGCTGGTTGACACAGTCCTGGATGTGGTGAGGAAGGAGGCCGAGAGCTGTGACTGCCTGCAGGGCTTCCAGCTGACCCATTCACTGGGTGAGGGCACAGGCTCTGGAATGGGCACCTTGCTCATCAGCAAGATCTGAGAAGAGTATCCCAACCACATCATGAACACCTTCAGTGTGGTACCCTCACCCAAAGTGTCTGACACTGTGGTCGAGCCCTATAACGTCACCCTTTCCATCCATCAGTTGGTAGAGAACACAGATGAGACCTATTGCATTGACAATGAGACCCTTTATGACATCTGCTTCTTCACTCTCAAGCTGATCATGCCAACTTATGGAGACCAGAACCACTTCGTCTCAGCCACCACAAGCAGTGTCACCACCTGCCTCCACTTCCCTGGTCAGCTCATTGCTGACCCCCAGAAGCTAGCCATCAACATGCCTTCCCACAGCTCCACTTCTTCATGCCTGGCTTTGCACCTCTGACCAGCTGTGGAAGTCAGCAGTATCAGGCCCTCACTGTGCCTGAACTCACCCAGCAGGTCTCTGATGCCAAGAACATGATGGCTGCCTGTGACCCCTGCCATGGCTGTTACCTCACTGTGGCTGCTGTCTTCATGGGTGAATGTCCATGAAGGAGGTAGATGAGCAGATGCTCAACATGCAAAAAAGAATAGTAGCTACTTCGTGAAGTGGATCCCCAACAACGTCAAGATAGCAGTCTGCAATATCCCACCTTGTGGCTTCAAGATGGCAGTCACCTTCATTGGAAATAGCACAGCCATCTAGGAGTTCTTCAAGCGCATCTCAGAGCAGTTCATGGCCATGTTCCTGCGCCAGGCCTTCCTCCACTGGTACACAGGTGAGGGCATGGACAAGATGGAATTCACTGAAGCTGGGAGCAACATGAATGACCTTGTCTCTGAGTACCAGCAGTACCAGGATGCCACCACAGAAGAGGAGGAAGATTTTGGTGAGGAGGCTGAAGAGGAGGCTTATGGTAGAGCACTATCACCTCAGGCTTCTCCATTCCCTCAGCCTTCTTCCTCAGCTGCCCCTGTACTTTACTTTCCCTCAGAATTACATTTTCTGCCTCTGTCTCCTTTTTTTTTTTTTTTTTTTTTGGAAGTGGAGGGGGGAGGTCCTAGAACACAGTTCCTGGCACATAATAGGCACTCAATAAACACTTGTTGTTTGTTGAATATCTCCTCTCTTCCACTCCGGGAAACCTAGATTTCTGCCATTTTGGATAACCCTGTATTTCCTTTTGGTGTCCCCTTCTCCCATCTGTCCTGTTGGTACTTCCCTTTGTTTTTTAAGATAATTTTCCAAGAAGCTGTGTCTCATCAGGTCCCATTTAGAACCAAGTGCTTAAAACCCAGTAGACAGCCACCATCCTAAGCCCATGGGGAAAGGAAACCAAGCTACCTCATAGCAGTAGAGGTACCTATAAGGAAGGGGTAGCATATTCTATTCTAGAGCAGTTTTGGAGAGGGATATCCAGCTCTTGAGACCTAATTTCCAGGAATTTCCCTGGCCCTCTCAGCTTCAGGAGAGGTGTTCACAGTATTATCTCTATTTTTCATCTTCTTCCAAGCTGTGTCCTGAGCTGTTTCTTTTGCAGGGGTCTGCCCCACTCTGTTAAGCAGGATCCTTCCCTTTCCTACATAACCTCCTTCATATGTTGGATTCCTTCCTTTTCCCCTGGTTGGAGAAGGGGAAGAGGGAATAGCCTCCAGAAAGACCCTCCCCATCCCCACCTTTTCTTAGCAAATATCCAGCTCTGCTCTGTATATACAGAAAGGTTTGTACTGCCACCTAAATCTTTTGAATTATTCTTCCAGAAAGGGGCCAAGGAGACCCTCCCATCTTTGGCAACATCTCATTTTTTCCTTTTGCTATTCCCTGTAGGACAGGCTTCATCTTGTCCCACATTTCAAATTTCCGTTTTGTGTTGAACTTGCTTTTTTTTCATATTGAAAATATAACATTGCCCCAAGAGCCAAAAATAAATGACAGCTGGAAAAAAAAAAAAGTCTGCTCATAGTCTTAGGGGGGATTCCTTTATACATAACAAGTTGTTTTTCTCTTGCTACTTTTAAGATTATTTATCCCTAGATTTCAGTACTTTAATTATAATGTGTCTTGGCATGGATCTCTTTAGGTTCATTTTTTTTGGAACTCTCTGGACTTCCTGGACTTGGATGTATATTTCCTTTCCTACATTAGGGAGGTTTTCAGGCATTACTTCAAGTAAATTTTCTTCCTCTTTCACTCTTCTTCTAGAATCCCTATAATGAATGTTATTTCATTTGATGTTGTCCTATAGGACTTTTACGCTATCTTTATTTTTTTTTTAATTCTTTAAAAAAATTTTTTTGCCCTGCCCTGTTTGGGTGAGTTCCACTGCTGTCTTTCAGCTCTGATTTGTTCTTCTACTTCATGTAGTCTGCTGTTGAACCCATGTAGTGTATTTTTAAAATGCAGCCTGCTATTGAGCCCTATAGTGTATTTTTAAATTTGGCTATTGTATTCTTTAGTTCTGTGACTTTTGTTAAGTACTTTCTTCTATTTTATGTCTATTTGTTGAAGTTCTCATTGCATTTATTCATTCTTCCAATTTTGGTGAGCATCTTTATGACCATGACTTTGAACTCTTTATCTGGTAAGTTACTTATCTCTATTTCATTAAGGTCTTTTTCTGAGGTTTTGTCGTATCCCTTTGTTTGAAAAATATCCCCTATTTCCTCATTTTGCTTGACTCTGTGCTTGTTTGTATGCATTAGGCAAAACACCTACCTCTCCCAGTCTTGAAGGAGTGTCCTCATGTATCTTGAAGAAGTGTCCATGTGTAGGAGGTTATCCTTATCATTCAACCTTACACAAATTCTTGGTTGTCTTTTGAGTCTTTGTGATTATCTAAACTGCCTGATTTATTATTTTTAAGTTCCAACTGTTATATTTGCCAAGATCTGTCTGTACTCCAAGGGGAAGTATCTCAAGAGTACCCACTATACAGTCCTTTGGGGCCACATTTGTAAACCCTGCTAGCCTCTAGACTAAGCAGTCTGAATGTGTGCCCTGAGTGACAGTTGGGAAAATCAGGGCTCTAGTATATAAACTCTTTTCTGGGAGGTACCCACAAGATGTAGCAAAGCAAAGTCGGGATGCAAAGATGGTGTACCTGGTCTACATTCCCTTAGAGCACCTCCATAGCCTCTAGATGTGTGGTCTTTCTGAAGCCTGCCCCTCATGCTGAAGTTATAGGATAAGTAAATAAATCATAGTTTTCTCCTTCTTCTCCTTTTCCTCCTCCTTCTTTTTCATGCCCTGGGAGGTGGTAGTCTGCCAGGAAATGTCTCTTTTATTGTTTCAGTCCCATGGGACCCTGAAGTACAAGTCCCCAGTTCACCAGAGCCAATGCCTAAGGGGTATCTCCTATGTGGACTACATGTATCCACTGGTTTTAGTAAGGCAGGAGGGGAGTATAGGGCCAGGACACACCAGTGGAGCATGCCAGTGCTAGTGCTGGCAAGATAGATGGAGAGCACAGAATTGGTGTCTACCAGTACCTCCATTTCTGGAGAGAGTCCTAATAATCCCTTGCCTCTCCAGAGCATGCTTTAAGATCAGCAAATGAATCTTTTTTTGCATATGGTTCATGTGCTTTTCCAACTTCCTTTGTGCTGTGTCCTGGCATTAGTGAGTCTGTGTGAGCCCTTTCAAAGTAGAATCTCAGTTCCCTAGGTCCTTGGGGTCTCCTGAATGTAAGCCATGTTGGTTTTCAAAGCCAGATGTTTTGGGGGCTTGTGTCTCTGGTGCAGGTCTCTAGGGTTGGGGTACTTGATGTGAGGCACAAACCCCTCATTTCTTAGGGAGAATCTCCAGATTGTGAAATTGCTCCCTAATGAGGCTTGCCTTGCTGGGGGTGGGGTGTTGGTGAGACTCTGGCTCTGTATCTCCTGTTTACCCTGATGTGACCCTTTTATCAGTTGTTGTAGAGAAGCTGTTCTGCTTGTTTTTGGATCTTTTTCAGACCCATATGTAGCTGTAGAGTTGTGTCCATGGGAAAATGTGAGTTTAGGATCTTCCCATGCTGCCATCTTGAACTGCCTCTTCCACTTCTTGATTATTTGGCTCATTTATTCTAGCTCTTGGTAATATGGATGGCATCTTATCTTGGCCTTTATCAGAAACTTAGGTTGGGACATAGAATAGGTTATAGGAAACTGTAACCTTTCACTGTTTTACTGCACAATGGGTTCTTTGGTCTGAAATAATACTGTTTGGGATATAATGTTAATAGAGAAAGCATCATGGGGGTCCTCAGGGTGTGGCACTTGTTAGGGCATGGTAGGCATAGAAGCCAAGTACACACTGGTTTCTCAGAGCGTGGTGCCTTTTAAAGGACTCATTGTTTGTCCTTGCTATAGTGGATTAGATATTCCGCAGTGTTTGTCCCTATGTTAGCTGTTATCAAAGGGAGCTTGTGTCTCGGTCTCATAAATAGGTTCTTTATCTACCACTAAAGGTGACTAAGTTCATGGACTCATTACTTCAGCCCTATGGACACTAGGAAGGGAGATTTATACCTGTGACAGAAGTCATCCTTCCCACATGTGATGAGTATCTTTGTAGGGAAAGCTCCATGGTGGTCATGAACACGAGTGTCAAGGATCTGCCTATTCTGTGCCTGTCCTATAGGTTTAGTAATCTCTCTCCCATACTTTCAGGTGTTCAGTCTTCCTGTTGTTTTTTTCTGTTTTGCTCCTAAACAAAACACTGGGTAACCTCTGCCTTGGAGTATATACCTCAGCCAGTTCTTTCTCCATTTAAAGTAGATCTCCAAGTTCACTACTTCCTGCTCAATCCACTGAAAGCATCATTTTCACTATTGCCCTTTAAGGCCACTTCTGGAAGTGGCTGTAATGCGACAGTTTCCCATTTTCTGATAGTAACCGCAGGATGCACTGACCCATGTCGGAACTAGGCACACATTCTCTCTTCTTTCATCAGTTGTTCTTAAAGAACCCTTCCACATGTGAATTGACAGGAACATGTCATTATTTCGTGCATTTAATTTTCTCATACCTTCTGGATCTGCAAAGACTCTGCTCAAAATATGCTACTCATCTCATAGTGGATGGTTGATGGGCCAGTAAGAACCAGTGCCTCAGTGGCACTGGTCATATCGGCTTCTAATGGACAGCTGCAGATATGTTGTCACCTGTGTCTTGTAGTCTGGGCATCAGGTTCTATGTGCTAAGTCTCCTTTCAGGGATGCCAGAGATGCCAGACAGTATTTTTACCACCACTGATCTACAGGGCTCTAAGGCCATGGAGCTTGCGCAGAGTCTGAACCTACAGAAACTCTCTCTGGTTTTGGCTGAACTTAAACATGGAGCTTTCTGCGTTCCCTCAATAAATGGGTCAGGTTGGATTTCCAAGTGTCATGCCTGTTGCCTACAAAATCCAAAGAAGCAGTTGTGTTTTTAGTATTTACCCAAATTAGTTGAAAACCTACATCCCTGCAAAACCTGCACACAGGTGCTTTTAGCAGGTTGTTTTTTTTTTTTTTTTCATAATTGCCCCAAATTAGAATCAAGCAAAATGTTACTCAGTTTTTCTTGAGTTGATGTAGGGATGAAAATTCATAAAAATATCTGCTTTTTAAAATGGAAATGAACAAGACAATTATAAAATTTAGATAGAAGAAAAAAATAGAATGCCTGGGTGGCTCAGTTGTTAAGCCTCTGCCTTCAGCTCGGGTCATGATCCCAGGGTCCTGGGATCGAGCCCCACATTTGGCTCCCTGCCTGGTGGGAAGCCTGCTCCTCCCTCTCCCAATCCCACTCCCCCTGCTGGTATTTCTGCTCTCCCTATCTCACTCCTTCTGTCAAATAAATAAATAAAATATTTTAAAAAGAAGAAAGAAAAAAATGGTCAAGAATATGTAGGACACTTCTGAATGTACATTCATACAACGGAATGTTATTCAGCAATAAAACTAAATGAGTTGTCAAGCTTAGGAAACTAAGATAAACAAACTCTGGTCCATCCAGAAAATGAGATATTATTCGGTGCTTTAAAAAAAATAAAAAGCTATCAAGCCACGAAAAGATACAGAGGAGCTTTAAATGCATATTATTAAGTGAAAGAAGCCAATGTGAAAAGGCTTCATACTGTGTAATTCCAACTTTGTGACAAAAGGCAAAACTATGTACATGGTAAAAAAAAAAAGGGGGGGTGTATGTGTGGAAAGGGGACTTGGATTATGGATACTAGGGAGCGTATGTGCTATGGTGAGTGCTGTGAAGTGTGTAAGTCTGGCGATTCACAGACCTGTGCCCCTGGGGCAAATAATACAATAATACATTATATGTTAATAAAAATAATTAATAATAAAAAAATCCGTAATTGCCAGGGGAGGAAAAAGGGGATGAATAGGTGCATACAGGGGATTTCTAGGGCAGTGACACTATTCTTAATGTTACTGAAATGGTAGTTACAAGTTACTTTGCACTTGTCAAAACACATAGAATGTACAACATCAAGAGTGAACCCTAGTTTTATCTATGGACTTTAGTTATTAATAATATATAAATATTGGTTTATCAGTTGTAACAAGTGAATGCCACTAATGCAAGGCATTAATAATAGAAGAAATTGTGGGGGAGATGGGAGTGGGCTCTCATCTTACATATAAGAACTCTCTATCCTTCATGTAATTTTTTAAACCTAAAACTGCTCTAAAAATAAAGTCTATTAGAGAAAATCCAGAGAGGCCCACCAAATGCTATTCTTTTTGAGTAGTAAACTTTGGGAGATAGAAGGACTTGCCCTGTATCTTAGAGGGAGGATTATGATATGTCCTAGAGCACTGGACCCCTAAAGCTCTATTAATAGATTAAGTCCTTGTATCTTAATGGGACCCTCTGGCACCAGGGTACTTACTACTTGTTGTTCTCCAGGTTCAGGCATAATGATTTAATCAATACTGGATCAAAGTGATGTTCAAAAGCATGTGAAGATAAATGAGGCCCCTGTGAACTATATTATAAGAGACAGTTAGAGTTGGCATAGATGGAGTGCAAAGCAGGAATTTGTGCTCCCCATTATGTGAAGATAAACTGCTTTGTTTTCTTCCTACTGAGAAGGTTTTCACTAAATTATCAGCTGTCACATCAAGTGCCAGAGTCTGTGTCGATCTCCTGTGGTGATGATCCCAAGTGTGGCGCAGTCGCTGCCATGAGCTCTACCGGGTTACATTTATAGCTGTCAGCCTTCATCCGTCATGAGCCACCTGAGTTTTGCAGGAGCCACAGAGGCACCTTGAGGAGGGTCCTAGGAGCTGGTGACCATATCCCCGCGTAAGTCTTGGATGGCCGGGCCTCTGGAATTGCTCGGGCGATGCAGCATCGCTGTGTAGTGTCTGGTCCGCAGTGGGGAATAGCGTCAGGGCAGGGAGGGTACTAAGGAACGCATGCGGCTACCCCAAGCCGCACCCACTTTCGGGAGTTTAGGTACTTACACCTCCAGGTGCCAACTCCTGGGCGTGCTGTCTGCTGATGGCCAGCATCTGAATCCCTCCCCTAGAATTTCTTACACTGAAGGAGCTTTCTCTTCCCAGATTTAGCCCCCCTCCTCCAGGTTCCCACTTCTGATGGTTGATGTAGGAAATCCAAAAAAAAAACTATGGAATAATGATTAGAAATATAAGCACAGTAAACATTTAATCATACAGTTAGACAAGGGAATTTATAATAGCATCTGATGATATCATGTATGTAGGAATAAAACTAGACAGTAGATGTGTAAAATGTCTATGTAAAAGTCCCAAAATTTTACAGAGATCTAAAGTAATACACAGGCGAATCAATTTGTAGCGATTCTTTATATATTGTGAGCCTAATTCTTTGTCCTGTGAATACATAAGACTTAATGTTGTGAAAATTAGGGATGCCTGGGTGGTTCCGTCAGTTAAGCATCTGCCTTTGGCTCAGGTCATGCTCCCAGGGTCCTGGGATTGAGTCTTGCATTGGGTTCCCTGCCCTATAGTGAGCCTGCTTCCCTCTCCCTGCTGCTCCCCCTGCTTATGCTTGCTTGCTTTCTGACAAATAAATAAAATTGTTTAAAAAATGTACAAATTTTAATTCTTCTCAAATGGATGTACAGATGCAATGCAAATCCAATCAAAATGATATGGGCTCCCCCCACCCCACCCCCTCCTCCATGGAACTCAACAAGATGATTCTACATTTATATGGAGCAAAGATATGGCAGATGATGGTAGGGCACTTGTGAAGAAAAAGGGCAGAAAGAAGAGACTTGTCTTAATAGACTTTATTATGAATGTGTGATATTGGCTCAGGATCAGACAATTGGCCAATAAACTAGCATTTTTGTAGAAGACCAACACATACCATGTGTCTGATCAGTCAGGAGAGGTGGTGGGATTCATAGAACTGGAGAATAGCTATATTTCTGACAATGACATTGAATTACCATCTCATATATTAATGAGTTAACTGCAGAAGAATTAAGGAATTAAACAAAAAACAAACTCTTTATTATGTTTTTATTTAAATTCAATTAGCCAACATCATTAGTTTCAGATGTAGAGGTCAGTGATTCATCAGTTGCACCCAGTGCTCATCATATCATGTGCCCTCCTTAATGCCCATCATCACCCAGTTACCATTTCTCTTCACCCACGTCTCCTCCAGCAACCCTCAGTTTGTTTCCTAGAGTGAAGGGTCTCTTATGGTTTGTCTCCCTCTCTGATTTCTCCCATCCTCTGTGATCTCGTGCTGTTTCTTATATTTCATATATGATTAAAGCCATATGATAATTGTCTCTCTCTGACTGGCTTTTTTCCCTCAGCGTAATACTGTCCAGTTCCATCCATATTGATGTAAGTGGTAAGATTTCGTCCTTTCTGACGGCTGAGTAACAGCCCATCATATATCTGGACCACATCTTCATCCATTCATCTGTTGATGGTCATCTTGGCTCTTTCCACAGTTTGGCTATTGTGGACATTGCTGCTATGAACATTGAGGTGCTTGTGCCCCTTTGGATCACTCTGTCTGTATCTTTGGGATAATGCCCAGTAGTGCAATTGCTGGCTTGTCGGGTAGCTCTATTATTAACATCTTGAGGAACCTCCACACTGTTTTCCACAGTGGCTGCACCAACCAAGAGTGTAAGAGGGTTCCCCTTTCTCCACATCCTCACCAACATTTGTTGTTTCCTGTCTTACTCATTTTAGCCATTCTGATCAGTGTGAGATGGTATCTCATTGTGGTTTTAATTTGTATTTCCCTGATGCCAAGTGATGTGGTGCATTTTTTCATGTATCTGTTGGTTATTTGTATGTTTTCTTTGGAGAAGTGTCTGTTCATATCTTCTGCCCTTTTCTTGACTTGATTATATTGGGGGGGGTGTTGAGTTATATAAATTCTTTATAGATCTTGGATACAAATGAATATAATCTTAGATACAAATAAATTTTTAAATTATAGGTGAAAGTCTTTGGACGTTGGAGTGAACAAGTTGTTTAAATAAGATACAAAGTGCTTTGATTATGAAAGAAAAAATGGTAAATGACTATGACAATAAGCTCTCTTGTTCATCAACAGATATTTTAAAGTAAAAAGATATAAAAAATAAAAAGATATAAATGAGTACAAAACATAAGATTTTCACAAACACAATTGAAAAGACCTATCAAGAATATATGCAGAATTTTTACAAAACAAAAAGAAAAATAATTTCATAAGAAAAAAAACTTGGCAAAGGATAAACAAGCATTTGATTGAACAAAACATATTTTGTCCACTAAAACAGAAAATGATTTTCAATATCATTAGTAATCAGGAAAATACAATTAAAGAGTGAGTTACAATTTTATGTCCAAAAATGAAAAATTCTCTAAAATGAAAAACTCGACACTATCAAGTTTTGTAGCAGGTATGAATCCATGGAATCTATTAGACATTACTGGTGATCATCTCAGTTGTCCTAGCTTCTTTAGAAAACGCATTAGTGTTAACTCCTAAAGTTAAATATCGACTGAACTCATGTCCCAGCAATTCCACCAAAGTGAAGCCCTTAAACATGCTCTTCAAGAGATATGAACAAGAGTATTTGTAGCAACACTGTGTATAAAAGCAAACACCTGGCAACAATCCAATTGTGCATCCACAGGAAAATGAATGAATAAATTGTATGTTTTATAATGGAATATTATCAGGTTGTATCTCAAACTGATTACAAGGGCAGTGAACTCCATGGATGATTTTTAGTAAAAAATTAAATGGAAAAATGAGTCCCATTACATATATATATGGTCAAAGTCCAAACCACCTACATATATGATATATATGATATGATACATATAACACACATCTGTATATCACCCATATGATATATATGTGTTACATATGTATAGTACTTTTCAGGAATGTGTACAGATGCAGTTAAACTCTCCGAAAAATAAAGTAACAATGAATATGGTTTCAGGACAATGCTTAACTGGGGTGTGGAAAGGGGTGGCATATCCTCTTCAAGGTCATAGCCTTTATTTTGTTTTGTTTGGTGGGGTTTGTTTTGTTTTGTTTTAGAGAGAGAGCATGCACATGAGCAGGGGTGAGGGGCAGAAGGAGAGGGAGAGAGGGAATCCCAAGCAGGCTCCATGCCCAGTGTGGAGGCTGATGCAGGGCCCTGAGCCAAAATCAGGAGTTGGACCCTTAACCAGCTGAGCCACTTAGGCGCCCAAGATGGAGTATTCGTAAATATGTTTTACATTATGTGAAAAAGCAATAATTAAAGGGTCGCTTATGGACGAGGGATGAAAGCGTGTCATGAATGAATAGTAGGGATAATCCTTTGCCCTGAGGTCCTAATGGGGAAAGATACAGTAACTCTTTTTGTACAGACATTGATTGTTTCATACATGTGTGAGTCTCTCTATTCACCATTGCGAACAGTAGAATTGTTAGTTATAGGATATTTGAATTGTCAATGTTGATACACACTGCCAGCACTCTAGGTTGAACTTACTTGCCCTTCCTGGAGCAATACATGAACACACCTATTAGCTCCTGTTTCTGTCAATACAGAATGCTCTTATTTATTTGAAATTTGCAGGAAGACAGGTGAAGCCTATCTCATTGGAATCACTGTGATTTTATTGTTGAGAATCATTATCTTTTATTTAAGATATATTTGAATTTCTTTCTCTGTAAAATGTCTTCTCAGCTTTACATTTTTGTCCAATTTCTTTTGGGTTTTTTCTTATCAATGCTTAGATCATTATAAACTAAGAAGACTAACCTTTCCTTTATGGTAATGTTGGAAATACTTTTCCTATTTGTTTCTTGTCTTTCTACCTGAGTTTTTTAAATCATGCAGAAATTATTTTTGTAGTCAGATTTGTCAGGTTTTACTTTGATAACATCTGAATTGTATGCCTTAATCAGAAATGGTTGCTCTCCAAGAATATGAACAACTTTATTTCCCCCCTTTTAGTACTTTTTGTCTCATTTATCAAGTTTAAAAATCTGCCCCACTGGCTATTTCTTGGAGGTCAGTTGGAGATGGACATTTTCCCACAAATGTCTCTCTTGTTGTCTTCACAACATTATTGACATTTTTTCCCTGCTGATGTGAAACGTCCTCATTATTTACTACAATTTTCTATGTGCATCTGATGTGGGGTTTTCCATCTTGTTTCACTGATCTGTTGATCTAATCAGCAGTGCTGCCTTGTTTCTTTTAGACACTATTCTACTGTCTGGTAAGGAATAGTTTTTATTATCTGTGTTTCCTAGATTTTACAGATAATTTTCGTAATGGGCTTCATTTTTATTTTCACTTTTTCTCATGTCCCCTTTCCCTTGAAGGGGCATTTAATTTTTATTCCTCTTGGGCTTCCTGTAGACTTGAGAATTGCCCATGGAGACTCGCTTGGACCCACAGAGTAGGAGTAGTCATGGGATGCACCGTGTCCGACCAGTATTTCCAGGGCCTTCCCGTGTGTAGCTGTGTTTACCTCTAGTCATGAGAAGTGCGGTCCTAGGTTAGGGGCAGAGATCTCAAAGGTTTCTCTCTGCAGGAAAGCTTACTAATACAGTCTAATTAATCCTCATAACTATCTTATAATTTAGCAGCCTGTACTTGCCTGTTTCTATGGATTTCTTTTCTCTAAACTTAATTCTCTAATATACTTTTAAAGTATACAGCTTACTTTTAAATTATTTTTACCCACAAATTTTCATCATAAGCCTTTCTTTATCTGTAATTATTTTCACCTATGCCAGTCTTCAATCATAAATGATTATTTCCAAGGGTTCAGAAGGACTGTTGAGTCGATTTTTCCATCATGCTAGTAAGTTCATGCAACTCATGAGTCCTTCTCTCCTTCCCTATGGAGGCTTCCTCACCTGTGGATGTTAAGCTCACTGACTGGGTGGGAAGGGGCCGCATGGAGGAAGGGGCACTCCCCCTTACCTGGAGGGCACATCCACTCACTCACTGGGATCACCATGAAGAAGAACAAACATCAGTGCACCAAAGGCACAGTTCAGTCGTTTATTTCTCTAAGTGAAATTCATGTTTTCTTGTCTACAAGATGTGGATGATGAAATTAATGGCCTGAGACAATGAGAGAGAGACCCCTGGTTTCCATCACTGCCCCCAGTGAACTCCACGAGTTCCCGTCAGTTCTGGGTCCGGCCAGCTGGTGCTTCCCGTGAGCTCACAGCAGCTTGAAGCCGCTGGCCTCTTGATCCTCGCAAGCCTGATGGAACGCCATGGCTTCCTTCTTCTCCAGCTCTAGCTCCCCATATTGGGGAGCTGTTGGCTCTGTTGGCATCTGCTGGCACTGTTGACTCTCTGATACATACTTGCGCTGTTTTTCAGTCACAAGGGTAATCTGACCCCGCTCACTGCTCAGGGTACCCAGTCTGTCTCGTGTCCCCACAGTCATTGCAGGAATGACCGGCTCCTCTCCACTGTGGTGGAGGTCCCGTCCTATCACTTAGCTCTCAGTCACCACTGGTGGTGTGCTTTTAACCCCGTCCTGATGGTAGAGAGAAGGCAGCTGTTTGGATTGTTTCCTAATTGCTCTTTGTTTCAGATTTTTCTGCATTAGGTCTCTTGGACAGAGTGACAGTCCCACTGTCCGAACGAACCCCTGCACTCTGGCAGTGAGCGGTCTTCAACCTCAAGCCGCTTCTCTCTGCTCATGGCATGAGATCGCTGCCCACCTGTCTACTAGTCATGCCAGCTCCATGTGGACCTTATGGTACAGGGTTTTATCTTGACTTTGCTACTTTTTTTTTTTTTTCTGATTGTTGGGGAGGACAAAATAAGATAGGAATGCTATGTCGTACTAGGAACAAATACAAGCTCTAGTGACAGTTTCAGAAAACTCCTTTGGTTGGTGTGAATGATTTCAGTCTATTGCTCTTCCTAATATTGATTTCAGGCATGTTGTTTCCATATTAGATGATGAATTCATAAAGGAAATCAAAAGCATACACCATCTCCTTGCCAATGACAAAGCATTGTCAGATCATCTGCAGCTTACATCTGTATGAGAATTCCAGGAGCACATTACTCATCTTTGAGATATTGAGTGTTCAAGTGACATTTTGCAAATATTTTCGAGCTGCTAAGGTTTCAAGGATGTGTGAGGTTTAGAGCTACATGACCAGCCAGAGCTGCGACTAGTAAAACACACTCCAGGTGTGACATGTTTGGGAGAGAAGCGGGATATCTGAAGTTATACCAAGTGGATGAAAACATCCTGCTGTTCAGGAAATGGTCACCTTGTGTGTGCCTGTGTGCATGGATGGGTATAGTACATCATTTCCATTACAGTCTTATTAAAGCAACTGTAAAAAATCTCAACTAACTGCATGAAGAAGAAATCTTTTTTTTTTTTTTTTTTTTTTTGGTGCCTATTTTTTGGCCCGATCTTTGCCTACCGCACTGTTCTTGCCTTATGCCCATCTGTTTTGGAAGGGTTCTTGCTTTTTATAAGGATTTTTATGACTTCTTCCAAAAATTTTCCTGTTTTTGCCTATGCTTGTGTTCAAGGGCTAAATTTTAACCTTCGTCAATACTAATTAAAGGAGGTGCTTTCATCAACAGGCACTGTAAACTTTCTCACAATTATGCTTGTGGAAAGCGCTTCTCCTCTAGACGCACGGTGCGTGCTACAGCTTGGCTGGGAGTCTGCGTGTCTGCTCAGGGGTCTCTGTGTCCTTGGATGTCTACCTTTAAAAGCACTGAAAAAGTTTTCAAGTCCTTTGCTTTTCCGTTGGAGGATAATTTTAGATTGAATTAGAGCAGAAGTTGGCAGAATAATGGGCTCTACCATATGTCCATGGTAGCACTGCTGAGCTCCTCTACCTGCGGTGGCCTGGAGTTTTGCAAGGTGGTGATTTTTGTATCCGGTCATGATTTCCTCGTCAGTAGAGGGTTTTGTTGGGGGACCTGTGGCCGCATGTCAGGACTAATGTATTTTGATATCACTTTACACTCTGGACTGTATTTAAAGGCTTCTTTGTACACGCAGGGCAGACATAGTGTCCTTTCATGGCATCACTGGGGAGTCTCTAGAATCCCTCCTCCCCAGAGGGCTTCAGAGGGGCTGTCATTTTCTGCGATAAGCATTGATCGTCGCGTAAAGTAGGTTGTGTTCGTCTGCTCCTATCTGTCTGCCGTGATAAAAGCACCATAGACTAGGTGGCTTCTATAAGAGATATTTATTTCTCACAGTTCTGGAGACTAGGAAGCCCAAGCCCAAGGCCTGTTACTTTCTTCGTCTCATTTCACTGAAGGCCATCTTCTCGCTGTGTCTTCCCGTGGAGCAGGGGGTGAGCGAGCTCTCTGGGGGTCGCTTCTGTGCGGCACTAACCCCACTCTTGAAGACTGCACCGAGCGATCTGATCCTCGCCCAGAGGCCCAGATCATAAGCGCACACTGGGAGTTAGGTTTTAATATAAGAATTTAGTCTATAGCATTGTTTTGTGAGTAATAAGATTAGAGGGTTTAATATTTTAACTACGGTTAGATTAACACCCCTTTTCAGTGTAATACTGAAATGCTCAATGGCAGATACAACTAAGAATGACAGCGTTTGAGTTCTCAAGTGAGGGCAGTGCTCCAGAGTCCATGGCGCCCTATGGGCATGCCATCCAGCATTAGTCTTCACGCTTGCTGGCGTGCAAGAGGAAACCCCGCTGACCTCGCAGAAGGGCTGGTTTGTTTCTTGGTTTTGCACAGCCTGAGCAGACAGGTGGGTGCAGGGCTCTCCACCTCCTTAGTCAGAGCTCCTGGCCGCTTTCCTTTTATGATGCTGTCATATAAACCAAAGTCCTCCCACGTCACAGTAGACTGGGTGGGGACAGAGACCCGGGGCCATTGGGATGCGGAGCACAGCACTTCCGCGCATCTCCTGTCGGAGCAGAATCTGGTGCCGCGTTCACAGGAGTGGCACAGGAAGCAGGCACAGGACATGGGGACTGGTGACGCGTGAGGCCTCTGCTGTGCTCTTGCTATGGGCTGAAAATGTTCCCCCCAAATTCCTGTGCTGAAGCCCTCACCCCCAGTAACTCCACGTGGAGATAGACTCTTCAGGAGGTACATAAGGTTAAGTGAGGTCACTACGGTGGGTCTCATCCTGTCTGGCTTCTGTCTTCCTGAGGAGAAGAAAAGATTAGGACACAGAAAGCTCGGAGGAAGGACCAGGAGAGGATACAGTGGGACCACAGCTATTCGCAAGCCAAGAAGATGACCTCAGGACCAGCCTTACCTGCCGATACCGGTACTTTGGATGTCCATCCTTTACAAGTATGAGAAAACAGATTTCTGCAGTGTAAGCCCCTCAGTGTATGGTATTTTTTTTTTAAAGATTTTATTTATTTATGTGGCAGAGAGAGATCACGAGTAGGCAGAGAGGCAGGCAGAGAGAGAGAGAGGAGGAAGCAGGCTCCCTGCTGAGCAGAGAACCCAATGCGGGACGTGATCCCAGGACCCTGAGATCATGACCTGAGCCGAAGGCAGCGGCTTAACCCACTGAGCCACCCAGGCGCCCCTGGTATTTTGTTTTGACAGCCTTATCAATCCAATTCAATTCTGTAAGAACAATAACTTAAAATTTATAAATTAATTTGGGACGAATTGACAGAATTATCCTATTGAGTTCTTGCCACGTAGGGATTGATTCTTCATTTATTTAAACCATCTTCTAAAACCTTGTCTATGGTTCTCTAGTTTTCTTGATACAGTCAAGCATGTATTTTAAAGCTGATTTTCTTGGCAGTATTTGTCAGTTATTTTTTTTGTGAAAGGATGTTTTTCAATATGTTTTCCTGATTATTATTTCTGGTATAAAGGGAAGCTATTGATTTTTTAAAATAATATTTTGCAACCTGTATATCCCACTGAGCTCTCTTATTAGTTCAAATACATTTCCATTTGTCTTTCTTGAATGCTGCAAGTAAAAAATCTTTCTATTTGTTATGGCAGATAATCTGATATTATGCAAACGCATTCAGTACAGATTTTCTGTATTTTCTTGCTCTAAATGCAGCTGAGTGAAAGAATGCATGATGTTTCCCTTTACACCTATCAGTTTCTCCTTTTGTGAAAAAGTCCGTATTTGTGTTCTTTATCTCTATGGTGTATTCTTGGAGGATACATGTTTCTGTTCCATCTTCATGGTGGATTATACCCCCTCATAGGAAATCCCTCTTTAATTTTATTTTGACTTTAAATTCTGTCTTGTTCTTATTAACACAGTAATCCTTCTCTTCTTGAAGTTATCATGACTTAACATAACTTATGGATGTTTTATGTTTGCTTTTGTCATGTGTTTTGTTTTGGTGGTGGTATTCACTTATTGTGGAAAGTAAATAATTCAATCTGAGAGTCTTCCCCTTGAAAAAGAAGTTTGTCCTGTTTTGTCCATAGTCTTAGCCTGATAGTCTTATTTTACTTCTGTCATCATTCGGCACTTTGTTATTCTCTCCTTTGTTCCTTTTATCATATCTCATCACTATGCATTCCTCTGCCTGTAATATAAAGACTATATATTCCGTTTGTAGTGGGCTGAGTTTTGTGTCTCTGCCCCTCCCTCAAATTCACAGGTTGAAGCCCTAACCCACTCCCCCCATGCCAGTGTGGCTGTATTTGGAGTAAGGAAATAATTGAGGTTAAATGAGGTTATAAGGGTGGGGCCCTGATCTGAAAGGTTTAGTGTCCCTGTAAGAAGACACACTGTGGAAGGCCCACTTTCTCTCTGAGTCTGCACTGAGAGGCCATGTCAGGACACAGAGGGAAGGCAGCCTCTGTAAACCAAGAGGGCGTCCTCCCCCGAAACGGAGTTGGCAGAACCCTGATGTTGGATTTTCTAGTCTTCAGAGCCACAAGAAGATGAATTTCTGTTATTGAAGCCACCCCATGTATTGTACTTTGTTTTTGTAGCCTGAGCAGACGAGCCCACTATTTTTTATATGAACTTCAGTTATACTTACCAATTTCGAAAACATTTTTGAGACTGTGTTTGGTAATGTCAGTATCAGAAATAAAACAAACTCTACTGACACTCTCATTAAATACAAGGAAATTGTGTTACCCTTATTTATTTTAAGCTAGTACCAGTTTTTAGTGATTATACTGAAATCTTAGATGAGTATTCTTATTTTGGATAATGTATCTTACCTGTTGATGAATGATCTCAGTAAAGTCACAGGATATGACACCAGTGTACACAAATCTGTTGAATTTCTATTCATTAGCAATGAAGCAGCAGAAAGAGAAATTAAGAAATCAAACCCTTAGAATTGCACGAAAATCAATAAGATACCTAGGAATAAACCTAACCAAAGAGGAGGAAGACTTGTACTCAGAACTGTAAAACACTGAAAGAGATGGAAGTCGACACAAAAAATTGGAAAGACATTCCATGCTGCTCATGGATCGGAGGAACAAGTACTGTTAAAATGTCTATAGGACCCAAAGCAATCTACTCATTTAACCCCATCAAAATACCAGCAGTGTTTTTCAGAGAATTAGAACAAACATTCACACACAGGCACGTGCATAGGCACACGTGCACACCAATGCGCACGCACAACGGGATATTTTTCAGCCATAAAAAAGAATGAAATCTTGCTATTTGCAATGCCGTAGCTGGAACTAGAGTGTAGTGCTGAGTGAAGTCAATCAGAGAAAGACAAACTCCGTATGATTTCACTCCTATGTGGAATTTAAGGAAGAAAAAAAAGCAACGGAAACAAAGAGACACAAACCAAGAAACAGACTCTTCACTGTGGAGAGCAAACTGGTGGTCCCCAGAGAGGAGGAGGATGGAGGGAATGGGGGAAGCAGGGGACGCACTTGAGAGTGCCCTTGTGCGGAGCACCAGACGACGCAGGGAAGTGCTGGATCGCTTTATGGTACACCCGACACTAATGCTAACACGTTCGCTGACTAGATGTAAATATACTTATAGATATATGACATGTCAATATAGTAACGATATTTGCATAGTTTTATAACTGTTAAAAATTATTCAGAAAAATGTAAGTTGTCATGATATTTTTGGTACTCATCAATCCTTTTGTCCTTGAACTTAATGGCAAGACTTCGCTGAAACTGTTTATGGTTGTGTCTGTGATTTAGATGATGACAGTGAGGTGTGGCTTTGTCTCAGGTTCGTAGAGGGGTGCTGACCAGTGGCCGGTATGCAAAGTCCGTCCCCTCCCAGAGCAAGTCCAAGAACAGCGCATTCTTACTGTCATATACCCACCGCGTTACAAGTGGAAAGTTTATAAACAACTGAAAACAGCCTTTGCCCCAGGGACAAGGAGCAATAAGTAGACATGTGTCTGGTTAATTCTTTTCTAGTTAGGGCACTCTCGTACCTTCTCCTTTTGGGGTTCCTTGGCATGGTTTAGTGCGGGGTAGCCTACAGTGCTTCTGGAGGCCACTGACAAAGGAATGTGAAAAGTTGGTTTCTCAGCCTTCCTCTTGCCTCTAAACATGATTGCAATTACTTTAGCTCAATTTTTGGTACAACATTGGCCCTCAATAAATTTTTATCGAATGAATTTCTGAATATAGAATTGTAAGTCATAAACTTTTCTATTCATGATTCTGGAAGGTTATCTGATGTTGGGGAGAAGAAATCTTAGTTCAATCTAAGTGTTCTTTCTGGATTCATTAATTTTTTTCATTTCATGTCTGTAAGATTCTTTCCTTTGCCTTTAAGAGTTAAATTTTCACCTGATGGAATCTAGATGTTGAATTCTTCTTTACATATAGTTTTTGCTAAAAAAAAAAAAAAAATGCTGCTTTCCAGTATGGAAAATATGCGTTTGGTGCTACTCTGTTTTTCAAGGAACACAACTTAGAGGTAATGTTATGTCAGTTATACCCAAATTTTCTTTCAGATGACGTTTAACTTTTTTTCCATTCTTGAAAACGAGGAAGTTTTTCCAGCTTGTCATCTACTACCCTAATTCAATTTTCTGCAGTGTTGCTTCTGTTCATTACTATTCTAATGCTGGCTCAATTTCTAGGATCAAACTTTTTCTTCTATTAAGTACAAACCATTTTTTATTTCATCTGACTCACCTTTAATTTGTGTCTGTCCCTTAGCCATATTTCCTTGAGTCTGTGCTCTAACAATTTAATATTTCATAGATCATTTTCAACATTTCAACATTTTCTACTTCTCTTGGAAGTAGAAAGTATTCCCTTCTGAAATGTCTGGTTTCTGCAGTGAAACTATTTTCCTGCCCTTTCCTGAGCTATGTTCTCTTCCCTTTTTGTTTTAGAATCTTTTATTAGACTATTTTTTCCTGTTTATTTATATTGATGTCATGTAAATTTTATCCATGTCTGCTACTTCACCTATTAAGAGAGTGGATCAATTCTTATGGCATCTGTTTTCTTACTTTATTTTCTTGGTGACTTACCTTTTGGCTTCAAACATGTATTTACGACTACCAGTAGAAGAAACTCAGTCTAGTCCTGGGCATTTCAGGGTCTACTGAGCTCCTAGACGTCTATGGGGAATGAAAGAGGATAAACTGTTTATGTCATTTTCCTTGTGATTAAATGATGAAGTGAGGCATCATCTTCTCCATCATTAAATTAGAATGTGGTTATGAAAACTACTTGGATCCCTATGTTGAATACCTCATTAGACTAATTAATCCAAAAAGAGCTACATGAATTTAGGATAGGATGTACAGAAAGAGAATCTGTTTGGAAGAAATTGCCCTGTGATTATTCAGGGTCATGCTTCAGTGTGAATGTTAACACAGTGGAATGACCTTTATGATAAATAATTAGAATACTGGGGCACGGCTTCCCAGAATACAGACCATCCGTGAATCAAGAAAGTATGGTCCTGGCTTAAACTGAGTAATATTTCAGTACCATTATTCTTTTTTATTTATCAGGAAGAAAGGATGTCTGGGAATATTATAATTTTATGGCATAAGAAAGGAAGAATTTGCATAGAATTTCTATCTGTATCTGTATCTCTGTCTACAGCTATATCTATATTTAAAGACAGGCTGACATAGTCCTGGGAGTTCTGTGACTTCTTAACTTTCTGTGACTTCATATTAAAGGAGTATTGCTAGTATTGCTAGATAAAATAGAGAACCACCATTTACATTTGAATTGTATATAAACAATGGATTTTTTAATTATAGGTATGTCCTATATATTGCATGACACATACTTAGACTTAAAAAAATCATTGTTCATCTGATATTAAAATTAAACTGTTTATCCTATATTTTTATTTGCTAAATATCTAAACCCTTTATTATTTTAAAAAATCATCCATTCAAAGCACAGTTTATGAAATATTGCATTTCATTAACAACGAGATTTTTCCAAAACCCATTTTGAAATTAGAAAAAAGGATTGAACTTGGAATGAAAGCAAGATTTCATGAGTGGTCAGTAATCTCCTATGATGGCATCCTCAGTGAGATGTATTTTACGAGAAAGAGATAAAGATTATATTCATCAAGACTAATCTCCACTTGTTTTTGTGTTCTTTGAAAAATTTAAGCATTCTTGACGTATATTTTTCCATCCTGTATCTGTCATTTTAATATTCATAATCTACTTTTTCTCTGCTAATATTATTTCATGAGCATACTTGAAAACTGTAGAAACAAGAGGTTGGTGATCTTTAAAGCCTTTATTGATGCATTCAACAGCATTTATCGAGGCCCACTGGGTACCAGTTATTGTGTTAGCTGCATAGGATAGGACTACAGACCATTCCCTTT
Source organism: Neogale vison (assembly GCF_020171115.1). NCBI lineage: Eukaryota > Metazoa > Chordata > Mammalia > Carnivora > Mustelidae > Neogale > Neogale vison. The sequence goes on from NC_058101.1 coordinate 206,765,535, forward strand.
CCTCAGTCTCAGGGAACTATTAGCCTGGAAGGGAAGAGAGATGTGGACATCGATAGTGAATAATATGGTTAGACATTCACACGGTAGGAGGAGAGCAGCAAAGCAGAGACAGGAAGGAGTAATGGAAACGTTGACCACAGAACAGCGGATGACATGTATTTTGTGGATAACGAGACTGGGAGAACTGAGAGAGAAATCAAGACATGAGAAGCCATGAGGTGAACAAACATGTGTGAGGAGTCCTGTGCTTTTTTGCCAAGGTGGGAGCAGGGGGTGTGAGGTGTGAGGCAGGGATGCTGCTGTCAAGGATTTGCCTTGGATTCAGATGGAGAGGGAGGCAGGCTGTGATGTTGGAAGACAGAGCACCGGGCTGGGGGATTTTGGGTTTCATGCTGCAGGTTGATGTGGAGGTTTTGGTGTTTTAAATATGAAATGTCATAACCAGTGTGTTTCAAACACTTGACTCTGCCTAATGTAGTGTACAGATGGACTGATTAGAAGGGACCATGAATGGAGACAGATTTTGGCAAGGGCTTACACTAGAAGCCAACCGTATGACCAAAGCACTGGGAGTGCGCGTGGAGATAAGGTGGTTTGGCAAGAGGGTTGGAGTGGGAGGCTGTATTCATCTACTGGACTTCAGGACGTGGAACCTAGATTTTTGGCTTGGATTGTTAGGGAGTGACAGGTTTACTGCACCACACAAGTCTAGGGTTCCACAAATATTGTCTGTTATGTGAGTAGTAGCCCCTGGAGTTGGAAGAATCCAACCTATGCAGCTGTGTGCATGGTGGCCCTGACTTTGAATGGCACAATTCCTAATAAGGAAGATATAAGGAAGAAGAGGTTTGGCACAAGGTGATAAATTCAGGCTTTCTGACTTACAGCCTGTGTCAATCATGCAAGCAAAATATTTTGTATATCTTCAGACTTGGCATTTGATGCTCTAGTAAACTGTGTGTGTAGTCTTTTGATAGGTCTACATAGCATTGTCCAAGTCACAGATAGATGCATGCATCTGAATAGGAGAAAAGAATTCAGCAATTATCAGCATATATGCACAGAATGGCAAATGTGGGTCTATAGAGCCTTTGCATCTTCTGTGTCCATGGAAGACATCACTAGTCAGTCACTCATAGTCCTTCTCTCTAAACCCATGGTTAATTGTAGAATCATTCTTAACTCAGGATTCTAGGAAGCCACAGTCAAATTCAGTACCTGATATGTAGGTGCTGGAAAACGGGTCTGGTTAAGATTGCCTGGGAGGAGATCCTTGAGTACCAAGAGAAGAATGTTCAGAAAATAATCTAGATCAACTTCACTATTCGAGAGGCAAGCAGCAGCTAACCTGACCTTGAAGGAGCATGAGAAGGAATTATCACAAATTTAGGAGGAATATTACAGGTGAATGTGCAGTGGAAACCAAACCAAGAGAAAGTCTCAAAGGGGAGACTGGATTTCAGTGCTAACAGGAGCAGGAATATTGATAGTGATTAATCGACCTTGATTCATATTGAAATGAGGAATTTCAGAGAATGACTTCAGAAAACTAGTGTGGCAAATGATGGGCTACAGGGAAGAATTGGAGGTTACAATGTGAAGACAGTGGCATGATGTTTCTTTCTAGAAGCTTAGCTGTTGGAGCTCATAGTAGGTCTTTAAAAATAAGTGGTAAATAATTGAAAATTTTATAGGAAAGGGGGAGGAACAGATGGGAAAGAAACATTTAAAGATACAAAATTAAGGGGAATTAATTGATGAAATAAATATTTGTAAACAATGGAATCAAGTACAAGTGTAGTGACAGTGAAGGAGGGGGAACTCAAATAGGTGAAGAGAGGAAATGGAGAGAAACTCTGTACTTGGAGTCCTGAGTAATCATGGATGTTTGTTTGTAAGAATGCAGGGGTCACAAGGTATCTTTAAAAATTTATTTATTTTTAATCTCATTATTCAGAGCGAGTTTAGATGAATAGGATTGAGGGGAAAGTACAGAGATTTCCCATTTACCCCTGCCCCAAACACATGCACAGCACCCACCCCCCCCCCCCGCCAACGACCGACATCCTTCATTATAGTTGTACGTTTGCCACAGCTGATGGACCTACACAACACATCATCACCCAGAGTCCATGGCTTGTGTTAGGGCTCACTGTTGGTGGCACGCTCAGTGGGTTTGGACACATGTAAAATGACGTGCTTCCATCATCAGAGTGTCATGCATCACAGTTTTCATGGCCCCAAGTGTTCTCTGTGCTCCACCTGTTCATCCTCCCTACCCTGTCCCACCCCAGCAGCCACGCTCTCTTCATTGCCTCCAAAGTTTGGCTTTTGTCAGAATGGCGTAGGGTTGGAATCACAGTATGTAGCCTTTTCAGACTAACTTCTTTAAGGATCTTTATTTTTAGCTTCTTATTTTTGGGAGTGGTACCCTGTCATCTTAATGAAGTCATCGATGTGTTTACCTAGTGAGCGGAGTGGTCAGTGGGGTCTGGGAGTGGGTCTGGAAGTCCACTGACTTCTGGTGGCATGAAGAGCTTTCTCAGAAAGAAGACTTTCTCCATGGGGTCGAGAGCTTAGCTGAGATTTGGGGCCCTGAATTTTCAATGACACGATTTCACTCAGATTGGTGTTTTATTCTCTAGAAATCTTTCCTGGATACTTGAAACTAGGACAAATCCCTTCTTATCCTCACCTCCCTTTTACTTTTTCTTGGACTGTCTAAAGAGATCAGCTCGGTCTACTTGCATTAACTAAGTTGTGCTCCTATTTTACAATTGGACTATGAAGTTAGACTATGAGGTCTTTGGTCCCCCAGGAGCTTAGAAACTACAGCAAAGAAGAAAGAGGGGGACAAAGGAGGAAATTAACTACAGAGATACATAGCAGAGTGACTGAGCTCAGGTGGAGGGAACAGGGGGATGTTCTGGACTCTTGGGTCTGGCAGTTAGTTATGGGTTTGGTGGTTTGGGAAAGGTTATGTGTTCTTTCTGTGCCTCCAACTTCCTGCAGAAAAGGATAGCAATGCGTGCAGGTTTATGAAGATGACATATTCACACACACACATGCATCTATGCATCTATTTGTAAGGCACTTAGAGAAAGATCTCCATAAATGTAATTAATATTATTATTACTATATGGGCTTAAAAAATTGATACCACTTGTCAGTTAATTGCATATGAGTGTTGAGTTGGAAAAGCAAGCAGACATGAACTCTGAGGTTTCACATCTGGGTGATGTTGAAGCTGTGGTTTGGGAAGAACTGGGAGGAAGTTCTAGAGTGACAGCAAGCCCCGCACGTGAATGGGAAGCTGGGGACCCCTGGGCCAGCAGTAAGGGGTAGACTCATGCCCACAGCAACAGCGATAGGCAAAGGAGCCTCATTTTGGGGCCAGCTCCCCAAGCCCTGCTTCCGACCAGGGGATACACAAGGGCCAGGTGGCATGATGGGCTGTTACAGGAGGGACACCGTGAGCTCAGGAAGCCAGAGCTGTTACCGTAGGCGGTAGCCATGCTCCCTCTTCTCTCTGATGGAGAGAAGGTCTCGGCCTTCACTAAGCAGGCGTTTCCAAAATGATGGCGTGGAGCACAGGACCCTCAGTCTGTCACGTTACACAGCATCACAGCCATGCAAGGGACCCCGGAGAACTGTCTGCCCATGTGGAGGGAAGGGGATCAGACGATGGGAAAGAAAGGACAGAGCTGGAGGTCCGCTGGAGTTCGTGTTCCCCATGTAAGATCGTGGGTCTCCAGATAGAGGAGTTTGGAACTAGAGTAATCATTTGAAATTGTTGCTCTCTTGTACTTCCTCCTGTTTTTAATTTTAGTTCCACAATCATGAAACCTGAAGGTCCCATTTTTCCAAGACAGCCATCACTTTGAGCTAAATTTTACCAGAAACCCCTTCCTATTTTTTTGCACTAAGTACAAAATCAAAATGTTCTCGGTAGATTTTTCTGTATACTGGTTTAGGATAATCCACCTTCAAAAGCAGTGTCTTTTTAAGTTTCTTGTTACTTCATATTCTCCCATCCAACTGTACCAGCTAACCGTTTTCTGTAAAATAGAATTTACTGTCCATCTTATGGCTGTCTTTGTCAGCATATTATGGGGAGTAGTTATTACTTAACAATGTACTCACAATTCTGTGATGTGACTATTAAGCAATTCTTTTAAAGTAATGCATTTCTCCATTTTTAAAGAACTTGCAAGGATAATATTTACATGGCTTCAGGAGTTTAAAAACAATTAGATTATCATCTGATATGAGAAGACTATGATAAACGTCCTAAAACATACTTATAACTGACTCTTTAGAATTCTACCGAGTAGGACTCTTTATAAAGTAAATTCCTGGGTCAGGGCAGAGGAAGATAAAGGCTCTACAAAGCCATTTTCAAATTCTGTGCTACTGTGTCTATAAGACAATAAATTAAATCCCCAGTAAGGCGAGGAAAGGAAAACCCATCCCTGCTTAGGATGAGTAAATTATCGTGATTCTTCAACCCAGCCTAGGTTTGGTCCCTGTAGCTCTTGAGGACAGAGCAGTGTGTGATTATATATCTGAGACCATGGCAAGACAGTTCTTGGCCTTAACATCACAAGACGATCCCGATTCTGAGTAATTCATTTATATGAAAAAATTCCATCATTAGTGACCCAGGGATGTGAATCATGAATATGACACACCTCTGTCTACTGCTGTTGCTGTCGGCATGAGCTGTCCCTCACTGCTCACCCAGGAGTCCCAGCCTCCCACCCCCGCCTGACACTGTCAGGGGCCAGCTGGTTTGTCTACCAGTTCCTCACAATTCTTCACACACAACTTAAAAATCACCCAGATTTGAAGCCGTGGGGCTAATGTTTGCTTCCTTTTCCATCTCAACCATCGTATGCAATTAATTGACAAGTAACATCAATTTTATTAAGCTCATATAATAATAATAATAATAATGAACATTTGTGGAGCTCTTTCTACTTATAAGTGCTTCACAAATATGTGCATATAATGTATCTTTGTGAGCACATATATAATCCTCCTAAACCTGCATGCATTGCTATCCTTGTTCTACAGAAAGTTGGAGGCATAGAACACGCATAAATTTGCTATAATTTATGATCGAGAATGGTGTGTTCTTTGGATATTTCTGTGGGTTTTTTTTAAGAGATTAAATTGTCCTTTTAACAGATTAAATTGTCTTTTATTCCTTGTGTGATAATTTTTTCAGCCAGACTGGGTTTTGAATTTCATCAAATGCGTCATCTGCAGCTATCAAAGTGACTATGTGACAATCAAATGACCTTGAAAAATCTGGGGAAGTAATTTTTTCTGTCAAGTTAACTGAGCAAATTTGGTTAGGTTGACATTATTTCCTCAGCAGAAGAATTTACTGGTGAAGATACCTGAGCCCAGAGTTTTGTTTTTGAAAATATGTGTAACTACAAATTACTTTTTAGATTTTATAACCAACCAAATTTTCTATTTTGATGTCTTACTTCCTAAGTGGAGCTTTTTATGGAATCTAGTTATTTCAAGTTACTTTTCAAAATTCTAAGTGTGAAGTTGTTCATGATATAATTACCCTATTTTTCATGTTTCTGTTACTTTGAGTCATACTCTTTTCATTTCTGATATTGTATTTTGGTTTTTTCCCACTTTTCTTTGAAATCATTCCTGCTTGATGTTGTTTGCTTGTATTTCCCAAGGACCAACTTTTTCAACTAATTTTCTTGTGAGATGCTCCAAAGTTTCATTTTTTCCTCCAGCTGACATATTCATCATGTCTTTTAAGTTCGATATTTGCATGATATATGGATATACTTATATCATCATTTCTGTTGTCTGGGTGGTGTCATGCCCTTTTCTCTAGGCATGCTTACTCATTTTTATTGAATGAGAAAGGCTTTGTAAATAATGTAGAGGATCCCTGCAGGATTTGCGCTCTCCTCTGCCAGGGAGAGAGAATGGATCAAAATGAGGAGCTGGACCTAAGAGGGGGGGCCGCCATTTCGGTAAGGGGAGCCTGTTTCTGACTCTCCCTGCTATGTCCTCGCAGGCAGGGATCCCCCTCGAGCTGAAGCCTGGTGTACTTGTAGTTTCTCTCCTGGGCTTGAATTTTTGTGGGCTCCAAATTATAGAAACTGGAAAAGCCTCCTTGCTTGTCAGAGGCTGACTCCTTGCCATTTTAGCCTTCCTCCCATGCAGCTTCAAAACACAGCAGATGTCAAAATACGTACCTGAGGAAGGAACCATGCTTCTCTAGTCCCTGTAGCACGTTCATGTTGATCTTTCTAGCCCTGGAAGATGGCCAGAGCCTCAACTGTTTTCTCAAGTCTGCAACAGTGTCTTTGGATTCATACCTTTTGCTGTGCACCTGAAGCTGGCAGACATCCCCGAAAAATAGGACTATGTAATATGAGCGAGGATCTAAAGGCTTGTAGATCTCATTTTTCAGTATTTCTCTTATGCCTTTAAATAGGGGCATATATTATATGATTTTATACTGATGTTGGATTTGCCATAATCCACTCCATTCTTCCCAGAAGCAGATATGCATTGTATTACAATGTATCTCCTGATTTTATTGTTAATGTTTATTGTTAATGATTTAATTGTTAATTAGGTTGAGGACATTTGCTAATGTTTATGAGAGAAATCTGCTCTTGGGATATTAATAGTAAGATTTTCTGACCCCATAACAAATTAACAGTCAGAATTATTCCTTTTTTTTTGGTCTGTAAATATTTGGCTTTATTTCTTCCATGAAGCTTTGGAAGAATTCACTGATGAAGACCTTTTTTGTATAGTTTTTTTTTTTTTTTTTTGAGATGTTTGTCACTTTTTAATACACAGAAAATACTTCACTGGAGAACTTTTATTATTTTTCTATTTTTTTCAAAGATTTTATTTATTCGACAGAGAGAGACACAGTGAGAGAGGGAACACAAGCTGGGGAGTGGGTGAGGGAGAAGCAGGCTTCCTGCCTACCAGAGAGCCCAATATGGGGCTCCATCCTCGGACGCTGGGATCATAACCTGAACTGCAGGCAGATGCTTAATGACTGAGCCACCCAGGTGCCCCTCATTAGAGCATCTAATGTTTGATTATTTGTGTTCTTCTAAAATAGTGGTTGTCAATTTCCCCCATATGTTTTACTTATCAACAAAGAGTTGTTCCTAAATGTTTTTACAAAAGGTTATTATGTGCCTGCAGTGTTTGTCTTCATTTCTGGTATTGGTACTTTGTATCTTCCATTTTTATTCTTATGGCTCTTACTAAGAGGTTATTTTATCAATTAGTTTTTCAGAAATCAATCATTGAGCATAAAGCCTTTCTCAACTCTTTCTTGTCTATGTCATTAAACCTCGCTCTTTATTATTTCCTACCTTCTGCTTGTTTGGGTTGGTTCTTTCTCATGGGTCTTCAGTCTTTCGTCACTCAGGTTTTCGGGCATATATTCACTCCCAATTTGTAGCTTTCCTTGCATCCCACAGCATGACTCATTGTCATGATCATTTCCTAATATTTTCATGTTCCCATTTACATTGCTTCTTTGACAACAGTTGTTTTTTTCTTAATGTGCATTTCTATATTTCAAAATACTTGAGATGTTTTAAGTTACTTTTTAAATATTTTCTAATTTCACTTGATTAAAGAGCACGCCCTGTATCATGAGAGTCCTTTGACATTTTGTGAATTTGCTTTAGTTCCTACATAACGGCACTTCCAGTTAATGTTTTTCTGTGCATCCAAGACACATGTATACATAGCTATTAGAGGCAGTGTTTTATGTGTTGCTTGAGACAGATTTATTATGTGTTTCAAGTTATCTGGTACCTTACTGATTGTCACCTGTTCTATCAGTTACTGTGAGATGTATATTAAAAAAAATTGCAGATTTTAAATTTCACTTTATATATGTCAAATCTACATTATTATGTGTAAACAAATTAGGAATTTTTTTAAGATTTTAGAATTACTCCATTTGTTATTATGAAATACCTCAATCACCAGTGTTGTTTCTGCCATAACCTGCTTTGTCTTCTGTCAATATAGCTTATCATCTGCCTTAGTCTGCTTGGGGTGCCATAAAAATTGTTGACTGAGTAGTTTAAACAACAGAAATTTATTTTCTCACAGTTCTGGAGGCCAGGAAGTTCAAGATCAAGGTGCCAGCTGATTTCGTTTATGGTCAGAACCTTCATTCTGACTTGTATTGGCCACCTTCTCACTCTGTCTTCACAGGGCAGAGGGAGAGCTCTGGTGCTTCTTCTTAGAAGGACAACTAATCCCATCAGATCAGGGCTTCATCCTTTGGCCTCCTTTAACCTTAATTATATACTCCAAACATAGCCACACTGCAGATTAGGGCTTCAGTACATGAATTTGAGGGGGACATAATTCAGTCGTGAGCACCATTTTTTTTCTTTTCCACTATTTCTTCTTTCCCCCACCTACCTACCCACCTCCTCTCTGGGAACCATCAGTTTGCTCTCTACAGTTTAGAGTCTGTTTCTTGGTTTGTATCTCTCTTTCTTTTTTCTATTTGCTTGTTTGTTTCTTAAATTCAACATACAGATGGAAATCATATGTTATTTGTCTTTTTTTTTTAACTTACTTTAGTTAACATTCTACTCTAGCTCCATCCATATCATTGCAAATGCCAAGGTTTCATTCTTTTTATGGCCGAGTCGTATTCCATTATGTGTAATATCTTCTTTATCCATACATCAGGCGATGGGGACTTGGTCTGCTTTCATAATTTGCTACAAACATTGGGGTGCATGTATCCCTTTGAATTAGTGTGTGATTTTTTTTTTGACCAATACCCAGTCGTGTGGTTCCTGGATCATAGGGTAGTTCTCTTCTTAATGTTTTGAGATCAGTATGGTCAATCTTCTATACCATCATTTTTTTAATTATTGTTTTATTATCTAAATTTCCATCCTGTTTTTAATTTTCTGTATCCTTTTAAATTATGTATTTTCAGCATAGTTGGGATTTGTTTCTAAAATTCTTTTAATCTTTGTCTTTTAATTAGAATAGAGAGATTAGGTTTATTTTGAGTGACATATTTCAATTTCTAATGTCATTCTATTATTTTTCTATTTACCAAATCTTTCTATATTTTCGTTCTTCTCTTTTTTCTTCTTTGGGAGTAATAAAATATTTTTAATCCATTTAATCTTCCTCAGTAATTGTAATGACTCAGTCATGTCCCTTGGTTAAAATTTAATATTGAAGTCCTAACCCCCAACATGACTGTTTGGAGATAAAGACTTTAAGGAGGTAGTTAAGGTAAGTTGAGAGCGTAAAGGGGGACTTACTTTGATAGGATCAGTGTCCTCATAAGAAGAGAAAGAGACACCAGAACCTTTTCTCTGAGGACACAGCAGGAACACAGCTTATTGCAAAACAGGTAGACGGTCCTCATCAGACACCAGCCCTGCCCAGCCTTGGTGTTGAGCTTCCAGCCTCTAGAACTGTGAGAAAACAAATTTATGTTGTTTGAGGCTCCCAGGCTGCAGTATTATCTTGTCACATCAGCTTTAACAGATGGAGGGAGTAAAGAGCTGTTCGTTTGTCATTTCAGTGGTTACCCTGCAGATGACATCATTCAGCCTTGCCTTACATAATAGAAATGTGACCTTTTGCCATTCTTGGACAAATAAAGATGCCTTAAGTGTTTGTTATATATTTAAATTTTATGTTTATTTAGAATTCATCATTACTGTTATTTTCATTTTTTGTGTTATACCATCAATATTTATTTAGGTTCATCCACGTAGTTCCTTTTATCATTGCTCATGCAGTGCTCTGTATTCATTCTGAAAGTTCGGTGCTTCCTTTTGCATTCATCTTGTTTCCCCTGGAAACTGGTGTACAGTGTTTCATTTAAGAGGTGTCTGGTGCTGCTGTGTGATTGTTCTTTGTTTTAAAATTTTTTCCCCTTATTTTGTCAAATAGTTTTGCTTGACATACCTTTTTTTGGTAGGCAAATATTTACTTCCAGAATTGAATATGTCATTTCATTGAAATCTGGTTTCTATCATTTCTGTTAAGAAATCAGCTATAAACCTCATTGATTTTTTTTTTTTGAGGCAATCTGCTGCTTTCCCTCTGAATTCTTTAGATTATTTTCTTTTTCTTCAGATTTCAGCAGTTTTACTATAATATTTCTTGGTAAGAATTTCTTTTTTTTTTTTCCTTTTTTTTTTTCCTGGTGGTCCTAAATCTGAGAGATTCCATGTTTTTCTTCAGTTTGGGGAAATCTTCAGTGATCTTTTTGAAGAATGCCTTTGTCCTGTTTCTCTCTTCTGCTTAGGATTCCAGTAAATACATAGATGTTACAGCATTTTATCAAGTCCAGTAGAACTCAACATTTTCTTTATTTCCCATCTTTTTTCCCCCTCATGTTGAAGGATCTGGATATTGACTACTGACCATTATTAATTCTCTGGGTGTTTAATCTACAATTTAACACAATAAGTGAATTATTAATTTCAGTTCTTAATCAATTCTGTAATTCCCATGATCTTTAGTTCTCTGGAATTTATAAAATTCCAGATGACCAGAATTCATGATTTCATTTATTTTTCTGATGCTATTAATCACCACTATTTTAAACAGAAGTAAATATCCTTAACTCCAGACACTGAGTCTGTTTCTGATAGGTCATTTTTCCCTGGTACTGCATCTTGGCATGCCTGGGGATTTTAAGTTAATTGTTGAAAATTGTGTGTGAAAAATTGGGAGACCGTGGATACTGCTAACTTGATTTTCTTCAGCTTTTGTTCAGCAGTTATAGGGAAACCATCTTTATCTAATAATTGGATGAATTGAAGTATGATTTCAGTGTTCCAGTGGTTGTCCTCCCACTGTCTTTCTGGGGCCCCACCAGACCCATGAGCAGCTCTTGTCAATTGCAGTTGTAACTCCAGATGACAAAATCCTAAGGTCATCCGACTTGATGGATTACTTTTTTTTCTCTTAACAGCTTTATTGAGGTATTCTCTGCATGTTACTGCATGCAGTAAACCACAACCATTTTAAGTGTACAATTCAGTGATTTTTTTTTTAGTAAACTTACTGTGCCGTGCAGCCATCACCGCGAGGTAATGTTAGAACACAGCCGTCACACCGATGAGCCTCTCATGCCTTTTAGTGCGTGTTCTCCATCCCAGCCGCTAGATCCCAGCAGCCATGAAGTGTTCTGTGTGCGCTTGCCTGCCTTTCTTTGCTTTCTCCTTTTTTTCTTCTCTTTGTCTTCTTCTCCCTTCCCCTGCCCTCATTTCTTCTCTCCTCTCTTCTCCTTTCCTTTTCCTTTTTCTTTCTTTTCTTTTTTCTTTTTCTGTCCTTTGTTTTTTTCTCTCTCTCTCTTTCTTTCAACATTTCATATCATGGAGTCATAGAATATGCGGGTTTTTATAGTCTTGTTTCTTTCAGTTAGTAGTTTTCATTTACTATAGGGTTAGAGGTTCATCCATGCTATACGATGTCTTCTTTTTTTTTTTTTTTCCTTTATTACTGCCATGTAGTCCTCGATGGTCACATAGACCACATTGTGTTCATTAGCTCATTAGCTGATGGCACTTTGTTCCCTCTTTGGGCTATTCTGTATAATGCTGTGGCGAACATTTGTGCCTATGTCTTTGTGTGAACACAGATTTTAATTTCTTGGGTAGATACCTAGGAGTAGAATTTCAGGATTGTAATTTTTCTAAAGTATTTTTAAAAGTGCCAAACTGTTTTCACAGTGGCTGAACCATATGTATGTTCTCATTAGTTTTCAGTCTTTCTTGTATCATTTGACTTCTGGGACATCCCTGTCTTAATTTGTGACAATTTTGGCCCTATCTCTTCATCACCTTTGATGGGTCCTACTCAGGTTCTTAACCTCTAAAATCAGAGTGCCACGCACTTAGTTTTTAAAGCCTAGGACTGGATGAAATAACCGATTGTTAACAAAAGACAGAAATGAAAATATGTCTAAAAACAATCTTTACCTACATGATTTCTAAATTTATATCCTTAGGTCAGATCTTCCTCCCAAACGAACATCCACATCTGACTTCGGCTGGACATCTTTCCTTGGATTTACAACAGGTATGTATAAATTAGCATGTCTACACCGGCATTCCTGTTACCTGCTTACACTATGCCATCAAATTTCTGCCCACGTTACATATTCTTCTCTTATCCGATAAATACAAACTCCGTCATTGCATTTGATCGGGCTCAATACTTTCCTTCCTGGTGCACAGAGTCCGTAACTCCCCGCTCGCTGTGCTAGTGCTACCCCGGCCCAGACACATTCAGTAATCTGTCCTTACATCTCTGTCCTTACATCCTTTAGTCTACTCCAAGGAAAAATTATAACTAACCAGGATTACAACAGCAACATAACAAGGTTCCATGTTTCTCTTCTTGCCCACATAGTCTGTTTTGCCCACAAAAATCAAGGGGACCATTTTAAAATATAAATTAAAAAAATATATATATATATATATATATAAATTAGATGTGTTTCAGAAACCTCCAAAAAAATCCCATCTCATTCAAAATAAAATCAATGTATTGTACCAAGGTCATAAAAAATGAGTGTTATCTATTAATAAAACTGTAATTATAGATAATATGCATAATTGTAGTATATTAATGGTTATAATAGGATTATAATTATAATTATTATCATTATTGTTATAAATGTATAATGTGTCTTGCTATTTACCCCTGTGGTTCTTCTGCTACAATGTTTCCTTGCCCCATTTTGGGTACACTGGACTCCTTACTATTAATTTACATTCCCAATAATATCCCCATTTCTCCCTAAAATGTTCCTCCTCCTGTTTCCCCAGATACCAGTGTGGCTTACCAACTGTTCTTGGAGGCTCTTGCTCAAATGTCCCCTTATAGGAGAAGCCTTCCTTCCCTGAGCTTCCTTTATGAAGTGGCAATTACATCCATCCCTCAGCAACTGCAGTATTTACTTTTTCTGATTCATTTTTCTCCATTTCACTAATTGGCTCATGGCATATTGCATATTCGTTTATTGTCTGTCTCCTTTGATTTAAATGTAAGATACATGAGAGCAGGGGGGAAGTGTCAGATTTATTCACTGCTATATCCTTGCTGCTTGAGTGTTTCCTGGCATAGCAGCTTCCTAATATGATTTTGTTGAATGAAAGAATAAGCAATACGTTCTATCAGAACATAGATAAAGATAGAGATGCAAGTCAAAGCTGGCTAGGGCCCTTGCCCAGATGATTAGCGTAGAGGACACCTATTTTTTTCTTGCCCAGTATCTATTTTGCTGCCTCTTCATAACAGCCGACTAATTTTTCTTTTGCTGCAAATCCTTCCCCCATCATAAAAACGCAGATGGCATGGCCAAGAAAGTTGACTGACTCTCCCTTGTAGAGGATTGCTGTCTGCTCCAAATCAGGCCAAGATCAGGTGTTCTCCTGGAATTTCAATTTTGAGGGGGATGACAAGGTCTGAAAACTGGGGGAGCTTATTCACCGGATGGTGGCTTCCAGTATGTACCCCAAAAGCTCTTTGACTTTGTTTGACATCTGCTGAATTCTAGAGTTTTTCAGCCTTCCTTTGGTTCTCTTAGTTAGACCTATCCTACCAGTTTGTATGCTTTTTTACTTTCAGCCAGAGTTTGTTTCTACTGTTTTCAGTTCAAGTATCCCAAAGGATACTGGCAGATTGAAAGGACACTGCACTAAGCTCTCTCAGCTCATTTTCAGTGATTCAGGAAGGTCTTTGGGGGACTGGATAAGCGGGTGGATCATTTGAATTTCATGTCTTACCCATTTACTGATTCTTTCAACAAATACTTAGTGAAAATATATCATATGCTCAAACGATGCTCCGCTTTGTGTATGCAAGGATGGTCCTTTTCCTTAAAAAATCTCAGCATCTGATTGGAGTATTACTATGTTCTCATCAAGGTCTGTGTGGGGCATAGTGAGGGTACTGTACAAGACAAGAGTGAGTAAGTTTACCTGGACCCTGATCGGGTCAGGAACAGCCCATAGGGTTTTCTAAGCCTTGTTGAGCCTAGAAAGGTTGAGTAGGCATTTGCAGGTAGACAAATAGGAAAGGGCTTTGTGTTCAGTGTGGCCATAAAGGCTTTTGAGAAAGGAGAAATTCTAGGCAGCGTGCAGGCAGTGTGATAAACCTTTTGATCTTGGTTTATGTACATTTATAACTAAAAAGCATCGCTGAGAGTGATACCTCTTCACTAGCTTTTTCCCTGCAGAAGACGGGGATGGTACTTGAAGCTATCTGGAAAATGACTTTGAAATCACCCCTTTTCTCACACCTGGGGTCCCGCTGCCTGATGTAAAATGTGGGCAAAAACCTACAAAGACATAAGAAGGAGAATTTTACTCTCATTAGTTTAATATTTGGACTATTCTAAGAAAAAAAGTTCTATTGTGTGAAATTCTCTCTCAACAGTGTTATTTGCGAGGGTGTTGAAAATGCAGGTACTCTAAGTAGCTTGGAGTACAAAGACCCAAAGCTCTGAGCATCAGGGGCTACTCACCCTCCCTTAGTTGGGTTCAGAAAAAGCAACTGCATCTGTAGTGACATGGTCAAAATAGAGGCCTAATATTATTGAAATTACTTTATTGTATAAATTCATATGATGAGACACAGGATTAACATTTAGAAACCGTGCGGAAGGAATTAGGGAAGGAAGGTAGCTCCTGGTAAGAATGATAGTGCATCTAAGTGTGGGAAACTGGAAAAAAATACCATTAAAAATTTTTTTTTAACATTCCACCATAAATTGTGGTTTTATGTTTACAAAACAATGTAAAGAGGAATGCCCAGAAATACATGGCACGAGCTTTGTATTTTTTCCTTCATCAGGCATTTGGAGGAACTATAGTCAAGGATCTGGATGGGATAATTTTTAGTGGATCCCCTTGTTCCTTTTGGTGCCCACATGTAAAGCCATTCTAGAAAAACAAGGAAAGAACCCCCCCCATGGTGAAAATAATGCTTGGCTGTTTCTGTTTTCTGGCTTAGGGGGGAAAAGTCAGTTCAGTCCACATGTTTTCCTATGTTAAATATCTATGATAGCCCCAATAAAATAAAGAAAAATAAAGAGGAGGCATTTTATCTGATCAAATGAGAAGATAAAAAATCTATTTACAAACACCTGTATGTACATATTTGCAATTTCCATTGGATTCTACAGGAAACATTCACAATACCAGAGCCTTTCCAACAAATTTCCCCTTCACAGTAAATTTGTAATTTCTGTGTGTGTGTGTGTGTGTGTGTGTGTGTGAGAGAGAGAGAGAGCGCAAGAGAGAGAACATTTAAGTTATACTCTCTTAGCAAGTTTTAATTACATGACAGACTGTTATTCACTGAGAGTCCCCATGTTTCACATTAGACCTTCAGACTTTATTCCACTTACAGCTGAAATTGTGTCTCCTTTTACTGACTCCTCCCAATTGCCACCAGCTCTGGCAACCACTTTTTTTTTTTTAAATGCATTTTTTAAAAATTTTTAAATTTTTTTATAAACATATAATGTATTATTAGCCCCAGGGGTTCAGGTCTGTGAATCACCAGGTTTACACACTTCACAGCACTCACCATAGCACACACCCTCCCCAATGTCCATAAACCCACCCCCCTCTCCCAACCCCATTCCCCACAGCAACCCTCAGTTTGTTTTGTGAGATTAAGATTCTCCTATGGTTTGTCTCGCTCCCCATCCCATCTTGTTTCATTTATTCTTTTCTTACCCCCCAAGCCCCCCACGTTGCATCTCCGCTTCCTCATATCAGGGAGATCATATGATAGTTGTCTTTCTCCGCTTGACTTATTTCGCTAAGCATGATATGCTCTAGTTCCATCCACGTTGTCGTAAATGGCAAGATTTCATTTCTTTTGATGGCTGCATAGTATTCCATTGTATATATATACCACATCCTCTTTATCCATTCACCTTCTGGCAACCACATTTTTACTCTGTTTTTGTGAGTTTGGCTTTGTTTTGTTTTTGTTTAAGATTCCACTTGTAAGTGACACCACGCAGGATTTGTCTTTCTTTGTGTGTATCATTTCACTCAGCATCTTGTCCTCAAGGTCTTTATTGGAAGGTTCTGCTGAACCTTCCATGTACATGCTGTGTACCTGCTACATGCCAGGCCTTATTCTAGATCCCAGAGATGCAGGAGTGGAAGACTGTCACCACCACAGCACAGTCTTCTCCTGGAATGGCTACACTTTAGAGCCAGAGAGAGTTAGGAAACGATGGAGAAGTGTCCTAAAAATTTACCAAATCTCAAAATCTACTTAGTGTAAGTTAGAGATCAGAGACAAATATACTGTTTAATATGCACTACTCATTTTGAGGTTGTTTATGCACTAAACAGGTGAATTAGATCTTGTTTACATGGAAACATGACCTATGAATTTGAAAATCTCCTGGCTGTATGTGAAAAATAGCTCAAAATAAACCAGGTCTGTCATCTACTTAGGGGAGGAAACACATCTCTTCTCATCCTAAAGATTTGTGTTTGTTCTGTGACTGAAGGTAGCCAAGCACTTTGGGCCTCTCTGAAAGGTTGATACTCCTAGAGTTGGTTTTATGATCCTATAATAATCTTTACCCTTCTGTTATAGTTAATGTATTGTCCGGTTCTCATTACACTCAAAAATTGTAATTTCTGGATGGAGTGTTTCGTCTTGGCCAATCAACAAGTACAAATCACATCACAAGTAAATTGTTGGCTAAAATGTCCTGCCACAGAATATGGCGTAGGTCTCTTGGCATCTGATCTGTGCCCTTGTCTTAATTGCAGCAGTTCTGGGGAGTGTCTCTTGGAGAGGGCAGTGGGCAGGCAGGTGCGTGTAGTGGCAATGAGGAACAGAGTGGAAGAGAGGGTTTTGGAGTGAGGTAAGACAGGATGCCGTGTTCTGAGTGGACGACTGACAGCCCCTGGGGCACCAGAGGCATACGTGCAAGCAAGAGTACGTGGAGAAAATTCATGAAGCATTTGCAGGAGTAGCAAACTTCAGTTGCCCCTGCTACAAAGCTAAATGGCATTTTCCTATAAATTCTCATTTTGAGCAATGAAATGGCATACATAAAAGCTCCAATTAGTACAAACATAATATCACATAGTGCTAAATTTTAACAGTTAGATTGTGATATGCTATTTTCCCTCTGAATCCTCAAAATTCTGGTTCACAATAATGAAGCAATATCCTTTTTTGTGTTTCCGTAACATACTGACAATGCCTCATGCATGAATTCTTTTGACCTCTTTAGAAGGAATTCTGTTCAAGATGTCATTTCAACTGGTATTGCCAAGGGATTTTGGTTAATAAAAAAATTATTGGGTGTTAGGAGAGGATGTAAAGAATGAACAAGACAGAAGAAGCTCCAGTGGGCATCTGCTGCATCTGTCAGGGTCCCTTGGGGCCGAGTGGTAGCAACAATGACAAACACCGGGCCACTTTCAAAGAGTTCCAAACTGCATGGCACCATCCTCCAGAGGGCTTTAACTACCTAAACATCTGTCGGGTTACAAATACAGCTATCAGATGGCTCCTAAATTATGTCGAGGACAGCTTTATGATTCAGCAAGAGAGACTCTAACCTGGGTTGAAGTCATTCTGACTTGAGAAGAACAGGGAGGGTTTGTTCAAAGTATTGGATGTCCTAAGGGACCCAGATTCAGGTTGACCTGGTTCAGCGGGGTAAGTGGGAATAGTGGGAATAGTTGTTAGAACAAAGGTGTATTTCAAGCAAATAAATTTGCAGAAAAAAACATTTCTTTGTTTCTAAGGAGAAATTTATATCTGTAGGAAATCTTGATCAGTGACAGCAACTGCAGACATGTTCTCATGAGAGAGGATTGTGACTTAATCAAGAAGACAGTTTGGGGGCACCTGGGTGGCTTGTCAATTAAGTGTCTGCCTTTGTTTGGCTCAGGTCGTGATCTCAGGGTCATGAGGTCGAGTCCCACATTGGGCTCCATACTCAGTGGGGAGTCTGCTTGGGATTCTCCGCATCCCCCCGCCCCGCTCCTTCCCCTGTGCTTGCTTGCTTTCCCTCAAATAAATAAATCTTTAAAACACCAGTTTTTCAAGAAAATAGTAAGTGTGAAGAAAGGAATTGTCAAACAGTTTAAAAGTGAGCTGCTTATCTCCTACAGAACACATTATTTCTGTGCTGTATTCATATATGGGTTCTCCCATATTTACTTCGGAAAAGGAATTCGAGACCTTACCAGTGACAGAGATGTTAAAATGTGGAATAAGGGAGGACGGGGAATCATTTAGACGGCAGTGGTTGTGTGGCTGTTCCCCAGACTCATTTGCTTTCTAGTCTTTGTCATTCTACACATCTCAGTGTCCCTTCTCAGGTGGGCGACCTAGAGCAGATTTCTAGCCGGTGAAGGGGGTCGAGGGGATGGGAATGTTCCTTCCAGCTGAATTGCCAGACCTTGAGGAGCCCTCCCTGGCTACCCACCAACCAAAACACCCCCACATGTCTTCTCCAAGACCTAAAGAGAAGAAAATGCTCTTTTTCATGCATTGTTTATTTCGTATGTGCTATCTTGAAATGTGTGATGCTATTTCTTGCCTGCTCTTTTAATAATTTTTCTACCACACCTCTAAAATCCATAGGTATTTCAATTCCATTGTTTTGAGTAAACAGTAGGAGTCACAGAGAATATGTTCTGCTTGGAGGTTGATAAGGAGACTGTGCTGGGAAAGGCACCTCCTACCCTAGTATGCCCTAACGGGGGGTTATTTCTGATTGACTAAAAATACCTTAGGATCTGGATGAGCTGACCTAAAGGCGCAATGACGATGGTCTATATTTGAACTTTGGATTCTTAAGAAATTGAGAGTCCTTTGTTAGCTTACTTAAAAAATTAGCAAGCGTGCGTTGCATGGAATGGACCATGTTAGGCAGTATGGGGAAGACAAAATGAATCATGAAGAAAGGACTTCCCTTAAAGTTATCTAATAGTAACACATTTTCAATAGAAGATTAAAGATGGTAAGTGCCATGATGAACCAAACAGTTCTCGGGAGAAGCCATTTGCACTGACCCATTATAGATTCCTGTCCTATAGCCTTGTTTTCGGGGATTTAGATTTACTTTTTAAAATGGAAATCTTCTGGGGCACCTGGGTGGATCAGTGGGTTAAAGCCTCAGCCTTCGGCTCAGGTCATGATCTCGGGGTCCTGGGATTGAGCCCCACATCAGGCTCTCTGCTCAGCGGGGAGCCTGCTTCCTCCTCTCTCTCTGCCTGCCTCTCTGCCTACTTGTGATCTCTCTCTGTCAAATAAATAAATAAAATCTTTAAAATGGAAATCTTCCTAAGCGGGTGTTCTTGGTGGACTGTTTGAGGAACTCCGTCTGAAATGCCTGGTGGGTCTCACTCTTCCCAAAGAAGCTGGTCTGTGCTTCTCAGGGGTTTCTTTTTCTTTGGGACTTTGCTCTCCTGCTGTGGTCAGATTCTGCTGGATGGTGTCTGGAGGAACACCTTACTGGCATCAGTTTCACTTTTCATGTCATCTCCAGCATCAGTCTTAAACACCATTGTGCACTGGGACATCGCTGGACAGAAGGCACCCCGTAAAGGAAGGATCTTGAGGCAAGGGCGGCTTTAGACCCCGCCCCTACTTGGCCTTGTTGAGATTGGGAAGATGTAGGCAGAGATTGGTGTCATGCATTATTACAGAAATGAAATCATCTTCTGTAAGAATTTTACCACACGATAACTACTGACTGATTTGGGCCCCTCACTGAGGAAGCACAGGGAATATTCTGTGCCAGCAACATTTTGTCAGTGGTGGTAAAGAGAAGAAAACCAGTAGGAGGATGTTGACAAGTGAAACATTTTGTTTGGAGTATCTTCATCTATTACTGGATTGATGGTGCCTCAGGAACGAGAACTTTCCCTGTTATTAAACACTGTGCACAACTTTTGCTGAAATCCTATTGGGAGGCGAAGTGCATGTATATTGCCCAAAAGGAGGAATTTATTCTAGAAGTAGTAGAGAAACAGAGGAAAACCTCTGTTTTCCAGGTCATCTGGATTTCACTGGAGGAGTTACTACTGCATATGCTTTATTCCTATCATGTTTATTTTAGGATTAAATTTTCTTTGAATACTTTGGCCATACATTTAGCATCAATTTATTTTACCTATTTTTTTTTCCATTCTTCATCTGCTGCTCAGTTTTGTTTTGTTTTTGAGAAGTGTAGTCACCAGCAGTATCATAATAGAAACGAGGGGTGCCTGGGTGGCTTTGTAGGTTAAGTGTCTGACTCTTGATTTTGACTGAGGTCTTTATCCTCAGGGTTGTGAGATACAGCCCCACACGAGGCTCTGTGTGGAGTCTAAGATTCTCTCTCTCCCTCTGTCCCTACTCCCCTACTTCTCCAACCCCAGCTTGCACTCTTGTGCTCTCTCTCTCAAAAAAATAAAGAAAGAAAGAAAGTAAAAGTGGATTACTATGATAATTTATGCAACATCAGTGCTCTATTATGTGTATTTCAAGTAAATTTGACAAACATTATGTACATGAGGTAATCACCCTTTTCAAAAGTATGCCCTTTTGCATCTTTTGTTATCAGTTAATGAGCTCGTAAAATTCATATTTGTTATTTAAATTTATCATATTAGCTGTCAACATATTGCTTAATGAAGCAAGTGGTTTTTGTTCAGAGAAAATAAAGGTCTGCTCTTGAATTAGCTGTTATTTAAAAATTTGCTGATAAAAGCAAGTTAGTGATTTTTCAATGGGCTGATCTGCATGTTACTAACTTTGGAAAGAACATTAAACTATGTGTACATATTTACAAATGTCACTACGATTCAGTATCATCTAATTCAAGTACCACGTAAAAGTCAACTGAAAGAAGTTTTTTAGATGGATAACATAACTGAAATTCAAACCCCTTAAGAAAATTTAAGGACATTAGTAATGTGACATGCTAAAAATCTTGTTTTTAAGCCTTGAAAATTTTCAGGCATGGGACAACTTTGGGTTTTGATAAATAAGATTAATTTAATCTCCTTTTACTTGAGCTTGCATGTGTATTTCAGTACTTAAACTGAACTGAACCTCAGTCTGGGACATAATCTGTTTTGTAGCTCGTGGCTGTTAGCATTACAACTAAGAATGGTACTTTTAATTTGATCTGATGCTCTGTGATTTTTTTTTTTTTTCGTCCTTGGCAAATGTAAAAGTATATTTTATTTTATTTATTTATTTTCAAAGATTTTATTTATTTATTTGTCAGAGAGAGAGGGAGAGAGAGAGCACAAGCAGGGAGAGTGTCAGGCAAAGGTAGAGAAGCAGGCTCCCCACCTAGCGGGGACTCCAATGTGGGACTCGATCCCGGGACCCTGGGATCATGACCTGAGCCAAAGGCAGCGGCTTAACCAACTGAGCCACCCAGGCGTCCCTAAAAGTATATTTTAATTAAAATGATTTTGTTTTTATTCTTGATTCTGACAGATATGATGTTGGAGTGCTAACTGACAAAAAGCACTAATAAGTAAGGATACCTGCCCTTCTGAGTTTAATGGTATTCTTACAATGAGAGATTAATGAACTGCTCCATAGGATTAAAGCCATAAAGGTCATGTGTAGGGCTCTTGGAAGTTGATCTGTCAGCAAAAGACACCAGATATCCCAGTGTAGAAACTGAAACTCAATGAAGAAAACCAGCACAGAAAAGAGAACACTCAGGGTTCTTGGGGGGATACAGAGAGTCCTGCCAGAAACCCAGTTTTGGAATCCAAGAAAAAAAACTTATGGCCACCGGAATCCGAGGCTGTCCCACCCTGAGGGCCATGCCGTTCCACTGCCTCTGGTCCTTTAAGTGGCCCCAGCTGGGTCAGACACACAGAACTGTGAAATTGCCTTGTTCAATACTGAGGTTTGGGAACAGGGACAGGGTAGAGGGCACAGCCCTCGACATGGGTATGGGTATTATCATACAGAAAGAGGAAGAGCCTCTTAACTCCTCTTATTAGGTCAGGATTACCCAGATAATCTCCCCATTTTAGGATCAGTTGATTTGGGACCTGTGTGTATACACAAGAGCCCAGGAATCTCAGGGGCCACATCTTAAGATTCTTACCCCTCTCACTGGTTTTCCTTCTGAAATTCATTCTGATTCTAAATTCTGTGAGTTAAGTGGCTCAGTCCCACAACACTATCATGACCTGAGCTAAAATCGAGAATTTGCCGCTCAGCTTTCCTCCAAGCGTGACCAGAGGCCAGAGAGATGGGGGCGGTTGGGAGCTTTTCTCTGAGGATGCACTGAGGAGCAGACCCCGAGCTCTTGGCTCCTCCGGGCTGGAGATTGGGAGGCTGCCATCTTCCTTCCCGTCCTCCGGAACTGAAGGGAAGTGCTCAGGGAACAAAAGCTCCCGAAAGCAAACCCAAGTGGATTAGTTAGCCTGGCCCCTGGTAAGAGCGGTGCAATTCCGCCTGTGTTGAGAATCACTACAACAGGCCCCTCCCCCAGAACATCAACAAGAAACCCAGCCAAGATCACCTTCACTCACCAAGGAGAGCAGCGGAATTCCAGAGGAGGAGAAAGCAAATCTTATCTGGACAAAATGACAAGGTGGAAAAACTCACCACAAAAAAAAGAGCAAGAGGCAGTACCGAAGGCTGGGGACCTAATCAATAAAGACACTGATAATATGACAGATTTAGAGTTCAGAATGATGATTCTCAAGGTTCTAGCCAGGCTCGAAAAAGGCATAGAAGAAATTAGAGAAACCCTCTCCAGAGAGATAAAAGCCCTTTCTGGAAAAATAAAAGAACTAAAATCTAACCAAGTTGAAATAAAAAAAGCTATTAATGAGGTGCAATAAAAAATGGAAGCTCTTACTGCTAGGATAAATGAGGCAGAAGAAAGAATTAGTGGCATAGAAGACCAAATGACAGAGAATAAAGAAGCTGAGCAAAAGAGAGACAAACAAATACTGGAGCACGAGGAGAGAATTCGAGAGGTAAGTGACACCATAAGGCGACACAACATTAGAATAATTGGAATTCCAGAAGAAGAAGAAAAAGATTGGGGAGTAGAGTTATATTGGAGAGAATTGTTGTAGAGAATTTCCCTAATTTGGCAAAGGGAACAAACATCAAAATCCAGGAGATGCAAAGAACGTCCCTCGAAATCAATAAAAATAGGTCCATACCCTGTCACCTGATAGTAAAATTTACAAGTCTTAGCGACAAAGAGAAAATCCTGAAAGCAGCCTGGGAAAAGAAGTCTGTAACATACAAGGGTAAAAACATTAGATTGGCAGCGGACCTATCCACAGAGACCTGGCAGGCCAGAAAGAACTGGCATGATATATTCAGAGCACTAACCGAGAAAAACATGCAGCCAAGAATACTATATCCAGCTAGGCTATCATTGAAAATAGAAGGAGAGATAAAAAGCTTCCAGGACAAACAAAAACTGAAAGAATTTGAAAACACCAAACCAGCTCTACAGGAAATATTGAAAGGGTTTTCTAAGCAAAGAGAGACCCTAAAAGAAGTAGATTGGAAAGAAACAGAGACAATATACAGTAACAGTCACCTTACAGGCAATACAACGGCATTAAATTCATATCTCTCAATAGTTACCCTGACTGTTAATGGGCTAAATGCCCCAATCAAAAGACACAGGGTATCAGAATGGATAAAAAAATAAAATCCATCAATATGCTGCCTACAAGAAACTCATTTTAGACCCCAAAACACCTCCAGATTTAAAGTGAGGAGGTGGAAAAGAATTTACCATGCTAATGGACATCAGAAGAAGGCTGGGGTGGCAATCCTTATATCAGATCAATTAGATTTTAAGCCAAAGACTATAATAAGAGATGAGGAAGAACACTATATCATACTCAAAGGGTCTGTCCAACAAGAAGACCTAACAATTTTAAATATCTATGCCCCTAACATGGGAGCAGCCAACTATATAAACCAATTAATAACAAAACCAAAGAAATACATCAACAATAATACAATAATAGTAGGGGACTTTAACACTCCCGTCACTGAAATGGACAGATCCTCTAAGCAAAAGATCAACAGGGAAATAAAGGCCTTAAATGACACACTGGATCAGATGGACATTATAGATATATTTAGAACATTCCATCCCAAAGCAACAGAATACACATTCTTCTCTAGTGCACATGGAACATTCTCCAGAATAGACCACATCCTGGGTCAGAAATCAGTTCTCAACCAGTATCAAAAGATTGGGATCATTCCCTGTATATTTTCAGACCACAATGCTCTGAAGCTAGAACTCAATCACAAGAGGAAATTTGGAAAGAACCCAAATACATGGAGACTAAACAGCATCCTTCTAAAAAATGAATGGGTCAACCAGGAAATTAAAGAAGAATTGAAAAAACTCATGGAAACAAATGATAATGAAAACACAATGGTTCAAAATCTGTGGGACACAACAAAGGCAGTCCTGAGAGGAAAATATATAGCGGTACAAGCCTTTCTCAAGAAACAAGAAAGGTCTCAGGTACACAACCTAACCCTACACCTAAAGGAGCTGGAGAAAGAACAAGAAAGAAAGCCTAAACCCAGCAGGAGAAGAGAAATCATAAAGATAAGAGCAGAAATCAATGAAATAGAAACTAAAAAAACAATAGAACAAATCAACAAAACTAGGAGCTTGTTCTTTGAAAGAATTAATAGGATTGATAAACCTCTGGCCAAACTTATCAGAAAGAAAAGAGAAAGGACCCAAATAAATAAAATCATGAATGAAAGAGGAGAGATCACAACCAACACCAAAGAAATACAAACAATTATAAGAACATACTCTGAGCAACTCTACACCAACAAATTTGACAATCTGGAAGAAATGGATACATTTCTAGAGACATATAAACTACCACAACTGAACCAGGAAGAAATAGAAAACCTGAACAGACCCATAACCAGTAAGGAGATTGAAACAGTCATCAAAAATCTCCAAATGAACAAAAGTCCAGGGCCAGACAGCTTCCCAGGGGAATTCTACCAAACATTTAAAGAATTAATTCCTATTCTCCTGAAACTGTTCCAAAAAATAGAAATGGAAGGAAAACTTGCAAACTCATTTTATGAGGCCAGCATCACCTTGATCCCAAAACCAGACAAGGATCCCATCAAAAAAGAGAATTACAAACCAATATCCTTGATGAACACAGATATGAAAATTCTCACCAAAATACTGGCCAATAGGATCCAACAGTACCTTAAAAGGATTATTCACCACGACCAAGTGGGATTTATTCCAGGGCTGCAAGGTTAGTTCAACATCCTCAAATCAATCAGTGTGATACAATACATTAATAAAAGAAAGAATAAGAACCATATGATACTCTCAATAGATGCTGAAAAAGCATTTGAGAAAGTGCAGTATCCCTTCCTGATTAAAACTCTTCAAAGTGTAGGGATAGAGGGCACATACCTCAATAATATCAAAGCCATCTATGAAAAACCTACTGCAAATATCATTCTCAATGGAGAAAAACTGAAATCTTTTCTGCTAAGGTTAGGAACACAGCAAGGATGTCCATTATCACCACTGCTATTCAACATAGTGCTAGAAGAACTAGCCTCAGCAATCAAACAACAAAAAGAAATTAAAGGCATCCAAATTGGCAAAGAAGTCAAACTATCACTCTTTGCAGATGATATGATACTGTATGTGGAAAACCCAAAAGGCTCCATTCCAAAACTGCTAGAACTTGTACAGGAATTCAGTAAAGTGTCAGGATATAAAGTCAATGCACAGAAATCAGTTGCATTTCTTTACACTAACATCAAGACAAAAGAAAGAGAAATTAAGGAGTCAATCCCATGTAAAATTGCACCCAAAACCATTAGATACCTAGGAATAAACCTAACCAAAGAGGCAAAGAATCTATACTCAGAAAACTATAAAGTACTCATGAAAGAAATTGAGGAAGACACAAAGAAATGGAAAAATGTTACATGCTCATGGATTGGAAGAAAAATATTGTGAAAATGTCTATTCTACCTTAAGCAATCTATACATTTAATGCAATTCCTATCAAAATCCCATCCATTATTTCAAAGAAATAGAACAAACAATCCTAAAATTTATATGGAACCAGAAAAGACCTCGAATAGCCAAAGGGATATTGAAAAAGAAAGCCAAAGTTGGTGGCATCACAATTCCAGACTTCAAGCTCTATTACAAAGCTGTCATCATCAAGACAGTATGGTACTGGCACAAAAATAGACGCATAGATCAATGGAACAGAATAGAGATCCCAGAAATAGACCCTCAACTCTATGGTCAACAAATCTTTGACAAAGCAGGAAGGAATGTCCAATGGACAAAAGACAGCCTCTTCAACAAATGGTGTTGGGAAAACTGGACAGCCACATGAAGAAAAATGAAATTGGACTATTTCCTTACATACCACACACGAAAATAGACTCAAAATGGATGAAGGACCTCAATGTGAGAAAGGAATCCATCAAAATCCTTGAGGAGAACACAGGCAGCAACTTCTTCCACCTCAGCCGCAGCAACTTCTTCCTAGGAACATCGCCAAAGACAACAGAAGCAAGGGCAAAAATGAACTATTGTGATTTCATCAACATCAAAAGCTTTTGCACAGCAAAGGAAACAGATAACAAAACCAAAAGACAACTGACAGAATGGGAGAAGGTATTTGCAAAAGACATATCATATAAAGGGCTAGTATCCAAAATCTATAAAGAGCTTAGCAAACTCAACACCCAAAGAACAAATAATGTAATCAAGAAATGGGCAGAGGACATGAACAGACCTTTCTGCAAAGAAGACATCCAGATGTCCAACAGACACATGAAAAAATGCTCCACATCACTCGGCATCAGGGAAATACAAATCAAAAGCACAATGAGATGCCACCCCAAACCAGTCAGAATGGCTAAAATTAACAAGTCAGGAAATGACAGATGCTGACGAGGATGCGGAGAGAGGGGAACCCTCCTACACTGTTGGTGGAATGCAAGCTGGTGCAACCACTCTGGAAAACTGTGGAGGTTCCTCAAAAAACTGAAAATAGAGCTACCCTATGACCCAACGATTGCACTACTGGGTATATATCATAAAGATACAAACGTGGTGCTCCAAAGGGGCACGTGCACCCGAATATTTATAGCAGCAATGTCCACAATAGCCAAACTATGGAAAGAACCTAGATGTCCATCAACAGATGAATGGATAAAGAAGATGTGCTATACACACACACACACACACACACACACAATGGGATACTATGCAGCCATCAAAAAATTACATCTTGTCATTTGCGATGACGTGAATGGAACTAGAGCCTATTATGCTTATTGAAATAAGTCAGTTAGAGAAAGACAACTATCATATGATCTCCCTGATATGAGGAAGTGGAGATGAATGGGGAGGTTCGGGGGTAGGAAAAGAAAAAATGAAAGAAGGTGGGATTGGCAGGGAGACAAACCATAAAAGACTCAATCTCAAAAAACAGACTGAGGGTGGCTGGAGGGAGGGGGGATGGGAGAGGGTGGTGGGGATATGGACACTGGGGAGGGCATGTGCTATGATGAGTGCTGTGAAATGTGTAAACCTGGCGATTCATAGACCTGTACCCCTGGGGATAAAAATACATTATATGTTTATTAAAATAAATAAATTAACTAATTAAAAAAAAGAAAGACCTACCAGATATACTTATTGTTGCAATGTATGCATTTTTTCTTAAATATATCATTTTATAGTAATGATATTTACAGAAATGCTGACAACTCATAAAACTGCAGAAAACAAATCTAACTTACCTGATTAAAAAAAAATAAAAGAATTTGCTGCTCAACTGACTGAGCCACCCATGTACCCCTTTTCTATGTTAACTCCCGTTTTTTTCTCTTAAAGTGAAATTATGTGTTTCAAGTAGGACAAATGTAAAATCATTGAGTTGTTCCTGAATTCCTGAATTGGCACCTATGTTTTTAAAAATTTTACTTTTTTAGTCACTGTTATTTCCAAAGTCCCCCGCTCTCTTCATCTCTCACTGACATTTAATTCATATAACTGTTGACATCACATGAGCTTTTCCAGAATCCTGGATTCTGATCTTTGCTCTCCTAATTATGATGTATATGTATATATATGGTGTATATGACAGAAGATTACTCTCTATTTATAGACAAGGATAATGCTCCCTACTTCTTGAGGCAATTGCAAAGCTACAATGAGATCCTAAATAGAAAATTTATTTTTTTAACTATGAAGCATTTTGTTAATATAAAGTATTAATAGTCACAAGTAGTCCTCTAGTAATGTCAGTGTCGTCCCACAAATCTTTATGAATTAGGTACACCAATGATTTAAACATAATTGAGATTCATTCCACATCTAGAGTAACACTCTCTGCTTCCAAAATCTTCCTAGAACACAGACCTGGTTATGTCATTTCTTTGCTTAAAAATCTTTCGTGCCCACTCATTAAAGCCTCAACTAATTATTGTGGCATTTTGTTCCTTCTGGTCTAACTCGTGTCCTTGACCTTCCTTCCTTCCTCCTCCTTCTGCTCACATGCAGATTCCAAGCATGTAACCGACGTGATTAATGCAAACCCTACACACATGCTCTGTTCCACCATCTCCAGCTGCAGTGGTTGGGCACCTCAGATACCATTTCTCATGGGAAGGATTCCTGGGTTTTTGACCACTAACCTGTCCCCCCTCTCTGCTTTTCATGTAGTACTTTTCACTTTCACTCTAGCTTTTATTCTGTTCTTCCTGGGAGTGAGGTTCTTGGTATATAGGCTTCAAGGAATGTCAGTTACTCAGAGACAGGAATCCCATCCCCGTTCTGTGTTCCTTCACCTGTGTGGTGCCCTCTTCGTGTAAGATCCTAACAAGCATCACAAGTTGATCTCTGTCTTCTCGAGAAAGTTCACTAAATCTGGTTAAATCCTTTCTTTTCAGTGGAGGTCAACTTTGTTTCTTACACCTACATGGTGAGCCCATTGGTTTTATTGTACACTGAAGCCCTGGGATGTTGTTGAAGGAATATTCTGTGCTTCTCAGCAAGCGAGGCGTCCGTGTGACGGCGAAAGATAAGAAGTGTGCATCTTCTCACCTGGTACATTCTTGAGAGCCCTGAAATCTCAGAAAGATGAAACAGGGAGTCTAAAAATTAATACAAAGAAAGTGAGACTCTTGATATTTCTTCTTAGATTGGGAACAGTCGCTTTAGAAATGAAATATTCTGTTTCTGAGAAGGCACAGGAGGATAGCGCAGTAATAAATTAATAATAATGAATTAATAAATAATAATGAATTATTATTTTTTTTTTGCAAACCCAGTGTGGGTGTAGATACCAAAAGCCAGAAAAGTAAGTAAACATGAAACACCCACCAGTTGAATATTTGACAGTGAAAAACAGCAAAGGGAGAAAGAAAGAGCCCTCTTAGTAAGAAGCAGAATCCCACCGTATCACCACTGCTACGCAGGGAGGGACGCTGCCGTGTGTGTCCTGTAGCTTCTAGGTAGCACCAATGGCTAATTGTTTTCTTTCTCTCAGCGGCATTGAGAGTGAGAGAATGAAGCTGATCTCATGTTCCGTATTGCTTACTGATGATTCAGACTTGAATTTGAATTGGCTTTCTTTCTTTTTCCAAATTTGATGTGAACTTTGTTTCTCCCACTTGTCTGTGGCTGGGGGTTCATTGATAACATGATTAATGTTATATTTAACATGGTCCCTAGATTATCAAAAGCTTTTCTTGAGGGGCTCTGAAGAGGCAAGCGAAAGGACGGTCCCGAGGTTAGTGGCTTTGCAGATGATGTCAGTGGGTAGAGCCTGGGACTCCTGATCTCAGGGTTGAGGGTTCAGGTCCCGCCTCAGGTGTAGAGAGTCCTTAAAAATAAAATCTTAAAAAAAAAAAAATCTGAGGCAGACAAAATGTATTAGATGAACACAGCTATTAATTGTAGAAGATAGCCATGATGGCATTTATCTTATAGTTAATTTCAGTATTCATATTGTACTTTTTTTTTTTTCCCAGTTTTACCTCCTTCATCCTTATTCATTTAACATTAAGCACCAACTCTGTTCTGACTACATGGAAACTATGGCTAATGTATTGCGAGCCCATCAAGATTGTGCGACTCAAATGTGTTATTTAATAATTATTGTGTAATCACCATAAACTCCTCTGTGCATTGCACACTTAGGAAGAAGCCGAAGCATATTGAATTTTAAGCTTTAGACTAACTTTGGGCTGTCACTACCTTACCATCTGTTCGTGCTAATCAGTGCTCTTTGGCTACCTGTGCGGTTTTCTGCGCCATACACGTGGCCGGTGATGGATCATTCCGGGACCCTTGCCCTGCAACTCAGTGCTGTTCTCTGTATTAATACATCTCTTAACCCCTTCGTGGCATTTAATCCCGCTGATGCTGGTGGTGTAAGTCATTTCTCTTTTGTACAGACTCTTTGTATATTTTATAGACAGCTAAATAATTTTTTTCCCTGTTACCTCCTCAAAATCAGGATGTGTATCTGAGCCCCTGAAGGAGATGTGTTAATGAGTAAAAATGGTCAAGGCTGCCCTTGTAGGTCAAAGTAAATATCAACTCTAAAATATTCAGTGTAGGTACCAAGTAATTCCAACCATGTCTTAGCTGTTTCCCTTCTCCAATTCATCACTTTCGATGAGAAAGTCTGAAACAGGTCAGAGACGGGATCATTTATCAGGACGTTCTCTTAGAGATGCATGTGAATGAGATGCACATATGCTACGCCCGTTTTTCTTGTGGCATTTCTCTGGGATATTTTCAGATAAATTTTGTGAGGTACAGTCCAATCTAGCTTTACCACAAGTTTTTGGATGACCCAGTGGACTGTAGGGTCAGCAGTAAATGGACTTTATGTATTCAGCCCCATTCCTGTCCTTGGGGGAGGGGAATGGGCTAGAGTTTGAGTGACTAATCGGTCATGCCTATGTGAAGAAGCCTCTACAAAATTCCCTAACATACAGAGTTCTGACAGCATCCGGATGGGTGATGCATCCACACTTTGGAAGGATGGCTAACCCCCCGGTCCATGGAGTCAGGAGCTTCTGCTCTAGACCCATCTAGCCCTCACCCTATGTATCCCTTCCTATGGCTGTTCATCTGTATCCTTTAGCATGTCCCTTATTGTGTAACGAAGTGGCAAACGTAGGTAGTCTGAGTTCTGTGAGCCATTCTTGCAGATCACTGAAACTGAGGATGGCTCATGGACCCCTGACTTATAGAGAATCCATCAGAACTACAGGTGACAGTAACAAGTGACAGGGCTGGTGACTTTCACCAGCAGCGGGTGCCATCTTGTGGGACTGAGCCCTTGACTTGTGAGATCTGCAGGTTGATAGGTTGGTAGGGTTAGAATGAAACTGAATTGTGGGATCCCCAGCTTGTGTCTGGAGAGCTGGGGGATTGTTTGGTGTGCGGAAAACCCATGCGTTTGGTCACAGAAGTGTTCTGGGTGAGCAGCAGAGCAAACGTGAGAGCTTGTTCTCTTCACATCTGAATAATCCCAATACTGGCTATTTATTTATTCCTGTTCCATCTAAGAAGTGTCTGAACAACGACAGCAACATCTACTCTGAAAACAAAATCACAGTTTTGGAAACTGCTCCCCTGGTACGTGTGATCACTTTGCAGATGCTAAAATGTGGGCCCCAAGACAAGAAGAGGCTTCGTGGTGCTGGAGCCAGTGCTGGCGGATGTGCTGGGCGCTCACTCACTGGCTGTTCTCCTACACCACACAGTCTCTCCTTAGCCCGAGGACTGGAAGTTTGGCTTCTGTTCTGCCTGACTGTGTGAATCAAAATCAGAACCCCAAGGTGGCCCCAGATACTTTCAAACGATCACCGCAGTGATTTTACATGCATTGAAGTTTGGAGACCATGGGAGAAATTGAGCTCAGAGACAGAAGGGTTTTTGGGAATTGACTGTGTACCACCTGAAGAGCACAGCCCTTTGTCAGGTCTTACGATGGCAGGCTGGGGGACACTCCCTGGAAGGGTGTGGCTCTTCAGCACTAGGGACGCTCTTTGGCCAGACATATCCTCCCCATGTCTTCTCACTCTCCCCTTCATGCCCTCTCCCTCGGGAATGCCTGCGCAGCTTTCCAGGTCAGCTCCAGGTGACCTGGTTCGTCCAATCTCGTGTGACCCAGCTGGCAGACTTCGTGCCTGCCGCGGACATGGGACATTTCTTCCACAGCACATGTGTGCTGGACCTTTGTCATCCTCTGCTAGGACGTGAGCTCCCTCAAGGCAGAGACTTGACTTTTTTTTCTGACTTTTTTTCTTTGTATCTTGAAAGCAAACTAAAGTATTTGGCCTGGGCTAAGCTCTTGAATGAATGTGTGCATGAATGGATACATGAACTGAACCCTGCCGCTTTCCAGTGTTAGCTGTACTGTAATGAATAAGGCATTGGACCATTTTGATCCTGCTTCCTTAAAAAAAAAAAGAATGTTTTCTTTAAAGTTTGTTACAATGACCAAATGGGGAAAGTACTATATGATAGTGCTTTGTGGTACACAAAACACTGTCATAATATTTTCTCATTTGGTCGTTGTAATATATAGATAGCTAGATAGTTAGATAGATTACATTACACACGTATTACAGGTATATATGTGTATTACAAGTATCTATGTAGACATATTTTATATGCACATATATGTATATATACATCCCTTCTTAGGATTCATTTCAGTACAATAAAACATTCAAAGAAGAAAAAGAAAAAACTAGTAGAAAACCAATCTGTCAACCAAAAAAAGCAAGAAAAAGAAAAAAAAAACAGTCATGGCAACAATCCCTCAAATATTTCTCCCCGCTCTATGCAAACAGCCAATTGTGCTCACTCTTTTCTTTCTCATTGGTCTCCTCAACTTCTGGATGAATTATACACCTATCTCTGGAAACTCTCTGCGTTGCCAAGTAAATCAACCTGGGCTGTCAGTGTCTTTGGTTTTGGCTCTATATTTGTTGTGCCAATTTTTCACATGAGGCAGGAAAGGCAGTCTCTCTGTGGCGGGCAGGGGAGGCGGCTGAGATGATGTTAATTTTGTTTTTCTGGCTTATACATGCACAGAATCCTACAAGCCAATGCACCTCCCGCAAATGTGAGCAGGAAACGTTCACTGTGTTGGGTGTTTTTCCTTCTTTCCTGCTGTTCTCTGAGCCTTGCTAGATCTGTGGCCTTCAAACTTAAATACCATCTTGTATCTGTGATTCATGCATAAAAGTGAAAATGGGGCACATATAAAGCAAATGAGCAAATGCACTAATCAGGGGCGTATACTGTTCAGCTGGGAGGGTGTGTGTGTGTGTGTCTTTTTGAAGTTCAGCAGAGCACTCACATATTTAAAACTCAAAATGACATGGCAGGTGTAGTGTCCTTTTCCCCTTTCATCCTTGGAAGACGCTGTACTGTATGCACAATTTTGCCTCTTTTTCATATCCTTCTCAGTGCACGAAGGCTTCCTTCCTTCCTTTTGAATGCCACAGTACTTTTTCTGTCTCTTGGGTTCGCTGATTTAGTTCTCCATTGATGCATTACCTTCAAGCTCGTGTTGTTATTCTGATACAATTAAATCGTAGCCCTAACGACAGCCTCTTGTTTATGTTTCCCAAGAACATTGAACGTGGTCTTGATTGTGCTTGTTCTTTCTGACAGTGTCTGTCTCTCCTTCTCTCTCTGACTGCCTCCCCCCATGCCCCCCATATACATCACCTACACTCTTTTGTTGAACTAATCCGCATAGCTGCAAACTCTACCCAGACTGAGGAATTAGAGGAGTCTTCTTCTTCTTCTTCTTATTTTGGACACTCTGAGGCATCATCCTGCAGTCTCTTTGTGATCTACTTAAATTCATCAGC
Source organism: Neogale vison (assembly GCF_020171115.1). Classification (NCBI taxonomy): domain Eukaryota; kingdom Metazoa; phylum Chordata; class Mammalia; order Carnivora; family Mustelidae; genus Neogale; species Neogale vison. The sequence continues at coordinate 206,799,519 of NC_058101.1, forward strand.
AAAACAAATATTTAATTAAGTATTGGATCGACATTTTCTGTATTATGTGGCCCATTCTCTGCCCATGAAGAGAGACTACAACTTTAAATAGATTCAGTGACTTCTCCTGCAGTTCACGGATTATGTTTTACCATAAAGCACGGGGCTGGGTACCCCATGGGGAGAAGTGTAGAAGGACAAAAGCAAATGAACATTTCTTGCCACTCTCAGCTCATCAACTGGAAAGAAAGGCTTTGTTTCCCTGTGTTCTGTATTAGAACTATCTCCTTATCAATTCAAACTTCCTTATTAAGCAATCAGGTGCAATTAATGCTTGCATCGGTCTGGTGATACTAGATAATGAAGCGTTTCGCTCAATGTAACTTTGCACATTGTTGTGCTTTACCCTGAAAGTGTTAAACCCTTTCAAAGTGCTCAACTGTTTTGGATGGAAATTTTCCTAAAACATACCTACAAATGTTTCTACTTTTAAAAAAGAACGTATTATATGTGACCTTTCTTTACTCACTAAAAATTGGGAGAGGCTATGTAAGAGCCTCTACAAAGCCCTTCTGCCTTTGACTTCACACAGCTAAGTGATGACTCTTCCATCCATCATTGTGGTGGGATAATGCCATGCTCTCTGGGCCTGCTGGGAGTCCGGTACTGCTTGTTACTGTAATAAATGGTCCCACATAATTCTTTTTTTAAAAAAAATACTAATTTGAAGACAATGCAAAGAAAATTCAGGAAATGCAAAGTTGAAAGAAAGTCACAACATCCAATATCCTCACATTTCCTTTGTTCAGCGTTTCTTTTTGCATATGAGACCTTCTACCACCACTTTCCTTGTGTTCCTTTTTTACTTTCCTTGAATATAATTTTCTCTATTTCCTTCGTCCTTCCTTCCTTCCTTCCTCTTTCTTCTTCTTTCTTTCTTTCTCCCTCCCTTCTTTCCTTCTTTGCTTCTTCCCCCCATCTTTTTCTTAAAGATACCCTTATTTGCCCTCATTATTTCTAGATTATTAGGGTATGGAATGCCCAGTTGATAGTCAACCTGACTGGGTTAAGGGATGCCCAGAGAGCTGATAAAATACTGTCTGGTGTGTCTGTGAAGATATCAACATCGGCATCTGTAGAGTGAGTAAATGAGATCACCCTTTGCAACGTGGGTAGGTAACCTCCAGTCCCCTGAGGTCCCTAATAGAGCAAGGATGCAGAGGAGAGAGCAATAAGCACATTGCTCCAGCTAAAACATCTGTTTTCTACCGTCAGATGTCTGTGCTTCTAGTCCTCGTAACTTCAGATGGGACTGAGTGACCCCACTGGTTTTCCTGGAGCTCCAGCTTGCAGAAATCAGATCATGGGGTATCTCAGCTTCCACAACTATGTGAGCTGATTCTTATAATAAATCTCCCATCTGTCTGTCTGTCCACCCATCCATCCATTCTTTTATCCATTTGTCTATCCCTCCATCCATCTTTGTATATCTTATTGGTTCCATTTCTCTGGAGAACCTTCACCAATACAATAACTAAATTCCTTCAGTACTTTTATTGATATCATTTTACTTTTTTCTAATTTGTAATGTAGGCTTGAAAAGGCTGCTGTGTGGTCCCGTTTTCCTTGTTTATAGCTGTTTTTAATTTTTTTTCCCCCTAGCATTTTCACTTTGCGTTTGGTGTTCTGTAACTTGGCACAATTTGGGACTGTATTTCCATTTGTTCCTTGATTCTCAACTGTTATTTCCTTGAATATTGCTTCTTCCCCATTCTGTTGTCCCCTGCATTGCTGACTTAACATGGGTTTGGCTCACTGAGTCCTTTCCTCTTTACCTCTCATACGCATTTTTCATCTCCTTTTCTCTGCTGCATTCTGCTTCCTTAGCAACCTCTCCACTGACTTTTCTGCCACCTTCTCTAGTCTGCTTAAACTCTCCACTGAGATTCTCGCTGAATTGTTGTTTATTCTTTGGATCTTATGATAAATTTGATTGTTTCCTATTAGTTAATTATACTTCCAAAACCATCTTATTTATTCACATTAAACAAATTTTAAATAACTGGGTTCGTGTAATTCTAATACAGTCTCTACATCATTGCCAGTGCCGTGAATTTGTGATCTTTGCTCCTGTCGATGCTTTCTCTTAACAATGGGCATTTCCAGTTTTGAGCTCATGTTCTACAAAAATTTACGTCAGTTCTTTGAGACCTACATTTTTTTTATTTTTCTTTTATTTTTTTTAAAAGATTTTATTTATTTATTTGACAGATAGAAATAGACTGAGAGGCAGACAGAGAAAGAGAGAGAGGAGGAAGCAGGCTCCCCGCTGAGCAGAGAGCCCGATGCGGGGCTCGATCCCAGAACCCTGGGATCATGACCTGAGCTGAAGGCAGAGGCTTTAACCCACTGAGCCACCCAGGCGCCCCAGAGACCTACATTTTTTTAAAAAATCAGTTTTACTGGGCTCTAATTTACATCTGTAATGTACCAAAATACATTCAGTTTTGGGTTTGGAGATTTGTACAATCCAAGAAATGATCGTCACCATCAAGATGTGCTTTGGCCCCTCGGCAGAAAAGCTGCTTGTTTTCATTGTCAGCTCTGCTCCTACAGAGACCATCTCCACCGAGTGAGTGGGCTTGGTAAGATGCTCCCAGATCTCTACCTTTCTTACCCCAATTCTGCTAGCATGTCGTGGATAAACACTCTCCATTCATTGTTTGACTTTTTTTTTTTTTTGGCTTCCAGAGCCTGGAACGTGTTGTAAATGTGGTAGACCGTGTGCACGTGTGTGTATGCGTGTGTCCATGTGTGTGTGCGTGTGTATGTGCATGTGTACACACATGCCTGTAAGCTCCTGTTCAGCCTGTTCATGCAGTCAGAGCTGGAAGTCCTGCCTCTTAAAGACGTGAACGTGAGAGGGATGCTATAGGGGTCTGTGTATGGCAGAGTCATCCCCATGATTTCTTCTGCTCCTCATTCCTTTGTTTCTAAGCGCACTGCCAGCTCCTGTAATTTTCCTGGTGTCTGGTGAACTTCATTTAACCTTTATTTCAGTGCAGATATACAGGCAATTAATTACTGTTTTTGGCTGAAAATACTGTTATTTGGCTTTTTTTTGAAAGACAGCTTCTTGGACAAAGAGCTTTAGAGTGACAATTTCTTTTTTTCCTTCGGTGCGTGGGTGTTTCAGCCTTGACTGCTGGCTGTGGTATTTGATGAATCATCTGCCACTCTTGTCTTTGTCTTCTCTGATGTGCAATGAACTCACCATTCCCAGCCCCTTCTTAGATGCTTATAACATTTTCCTCTTTATCCTTGGTGCTCAGCAACGTCATCAGGATTGCCTTGGAATGGTTTTCTTATGTTTATTCTGCTTGGAATTTGCTGAATTTCTTGAATCTTTGGATTTAGACCCTATATAAATTTGGAAAAAATTGGCATTATTCTTAAAATATTTTTGTATCTTTTCCCTCAATTATATGTATACTGGACTACATACTAATGCCCACCAAGATAGTGATGATCCATTGTATTATTTTTTTTAACTATCTTTTTCTTTCTGTGCTTCATTTTGAAAAGTTTTTATGGCTATGTCCTCAAGGTTACCAGTCATTTCTTCTGGAATGTCTGATGTGTTCATCCCAGGCAGTATGTTTTTTTAGTTATTGTTATTATACTTTTCATATCTATTCTATTTTTTAAAATAGAAGAGGTATTTTTAGAATAGAAGTTTCATATCTATTCTATTCAGTTCTTTTTTATATCTTTTGTCTCCTCACCACACTCATATTTTTCTCCACTTCTCACATATGGAACCTATTTCTAATTAGTAGTTTTTATTTTCAGCTAGATCTATCATCTCTGTCATTTACGGGTCTCTTTCTATAGATCGACTTTACTAGTGTTCGTGAGTCATAATATTCTTCAGCTTCACACGCCTCATAAATTTTGATTGGATACCAGACCTGGAAGATTTTATGTTGTTTGTTACTGGATTTGGTTTCATTAACACACTGTAAGATTTTGTTCTTGCATGCCCTTAGTTGCTGGGATCTTTCAAGACTTCCTGTTAAGCTTTTATACGGTGGGCCCAGAGAAGCTTTCAGTCTAGCATAAATTTATTCCTATAGTAAAGAACATCCTTCTGAAGATTCTGCCCTACATATTACAAAGCTTTTCCACCATGGCCTGTGTGAGTTCGAGAAACTATCAGTGTAATCTTTCTTACGGTTCTTTCTCTTCTGTCGATATTTCTACGTAAAATGTGCACTTTAGAACTTAGCCAAAGACTCCGGAACCCCTCTACACGTATCCAGAGTTGTTGCTGAAGACAGCTGTCTGTCCTTCTGTGCCTTCCTCTGCAAATTCTCCATCTGATTCTGTGTCTTCTTAGTCCTTACTGGAAACTGGTATAAACATATGACTTGTTTATTTTCCATCCCTTGGAAAATATGATTCTGCTCTATTTTTTCTCAATATCTACAATATTTTGTTGGTTTCCGACTTCACAGTGGCTTATAGGTAAATATAAATATAACCTCTGTTACTTTGTCTTGGCTGAATGTGGATGTCCCATTGACTAATATCTTAATATCAGCAATCTCATATTCCTAAAAGAAGTCCTTTTTTTTTTTTTTTTAGATTTTCCTCCTTATCAAGTTTGTCATATTCTATCTACTTATATTTGTGAAAGATCTTTACTTTTATAAACCCGAGGGACACTGCTTCTTTCTTTCTTTCTTTCTCTCTCTCTCTCTCTAAATCTAAGACTCTCTAAAGTCTTGTTTTTGTTATCAGAGCCCTGGCAGACTCAATAACACAAGTTGGGAAGTGTTCCTTTTTTTTTTTTTTTAAATTTTGTGAAAAAATGTACGTAAGAATTGTATTTATTCTGTAATGTTCAATAGAATTCACCAATAAAGTTATCCTGTTCCAATACTTTCTTCATGGGACAAGTTTTTATAGTACATTCAGTTTCTTCCATAGATTTCTTTTATTTTGTGCCAATTTGGCTAGGATGTACATTTCAAGTAATTTATCCACTTAATCTAAGATGCTGAGTTTGTTGCCATAAACACGTCATATTAGATTCTCTTGAGATACTTTTAACCTCTGTATGATTTGTAGTGAGAACTTACCCTTTTTTTCCTGATTTTTCAATTTTCTTCCTCAGTTTAGTCCACTATATACAACTTTTGTTGATTATTTCCTATAGCCAGATACTGACCTTGTTTCTTTTCTCTTTTATTTGTCTTCTGTTTTGTCGATTTCTGCTCATTGTATTTTTTCCTTGTTTCTTTGTATTTAATTTTCTAATCTGCTGAGGCGGTAGTTTAGGGAAAGTCTTAAATCTTTATGCTAATAGAATAATTTAAAACCATAAATTTCCCCTAACCATTACTCTAGTTGTTTCAGAGGAATGTTAATGTAAATGTTAATTTTTTTAATTATCAGTTAGTATAAAATATTTTCCAATTTCTTTTATAATTTTTCCATTGACCCATGGGTGATTTAGGGATATATTGTTTCATTTCCAAAAGTTTGAGGTTTTTTAACATATCTTATTGGTCTTTTAATTTTATTTCTGTTAACACCTGAGAACACACTTCATATTATTTCAGTTTGTTGAAATGTACTGAGACTTATTTTATGGCCCATAAAATGGCTCTATCTTCATGAGTGTGCCCCGTGCACCTGAAAGTGATGTTCATTCTTCAGTTGTTAGGTGTAGGATTTTATAGATGGCAGTTAAGGTAGTTAATTATGCTTTTCTTAGGTGTTTCTATCTTTAGTGATTTACCTAATTTTTCCATAAGTTGCTGAGAGGATTTCAAAATCTCCCATTTTAATGATGGAATCCTAGATGTCTTTTCCATCAGTTTATTCTTTACATAATTTGAAGCTCTTCTCTTGGGAGGACACATTTATGGCTGTTCAGTCTTCATGATGAATTGACAACTCTATCCTCAGGCACTGAATAGTTTGTATTCGGTAATGCTATAACTTCTGTTATAGTCTACCTTATCAAATATTAACAAAGCCGTTCAGCCTCCTTATTCTTACTGTTTGTGTAGTATATCATTTTTATTGGTTTACTTTTTGACTGCTATGGGGCTTTATGTTTAAAGTGCATTTTTTATAGGCACAGTGTATATTCTTGCTTTTTATATCCAATGTGATCATCCTAGTTATTTCGTTGAAATAGTACATGTACACCAAAAAAAAAGAGATAGTATATATATATATATATATATATATATGCACACACATTTATATACTATTTTATATTTAATGAATTGGTTTCTATATGTTGATTAGATGTGCCTTTCAGGGTTTGTTTTCTATTTGTTTTACCTTTTTGCATATTGTCCCTGTCAGTCTTTTTCCCATTGTTCATTACACACAGCATCACATCTATTGCATTTATATACATTAACACCTCATGACAAGATTATACTTTCTGCTTTAAAAGGCACGTGTATTTAAATATTTTAAGATGATAAATCTTTATATTTTTATATCATATAGTTATGCATTAGCAACATATAAACAAGTTATATCAAAATATATGCACATTAATGTATGTTTATAATTGATATGTTTAGTGTATGTTTTCCTTTTTTCTATAATTTGTATTTTTATCTATGAACTTTTCAGTTATATTCCATTCATTCCTGAAGATCTGAGTTTCCCTGTTTTATCCTTTTCTTCAGTTTGGAGAACTTCCTTTAATGTTTCTTGTAGGGCACACCTGGGGGGGGGCTATGGTTTAGTCTCTGTCCCCACAGTTTGAGGAGAGGTCTTGTCCCTCATGACAAGTGCCCTGGGGGACTGTCTCCTCTCCTGCCGCTCCCTCACTGTCCCTTTATCTTTCACCAGCAGTAGTCCCAGTAGTTGCCCTGCAGGTGCTTTGGAATGGGTCTATTTGTATTTATCCCCTTTGGGGTTTGCTGACATGATTAAATCTGAAAATAGATGCCACCAATTTGCAAGTTTAAAGTCATTATTTTCCCATTATTTTTCTGCCTCTTTCTTTGCCTTCTCTTCTGATGTGCTAATTGGGCTTCCATTGTAACTTGCATTATTGTGACAAATTTCTGAGGCTCTTTTATTGTATTTTTGTATTTTTTTCCTCTTTTTTAGATTGCACAGTCATATATATCCGCCTTCAAGTTCACTGACTTTCATTATTATCTGTATTCACTCCTAGATGCAGTCAATAACTTTTTTTAAAAAATCAGGGATTATTTTGTATTTTGTTTTATATGTACATCAGTGTGTATATATACACACACGAGTGTACTTACAGATCATGCTGTCTCTGAGCTTTACTACTGTTTTATTCAATAAATATGTGCAATTTCCCTTTGCCCCACTAACTGTGATTATAACAGCTGTTTGGAAGTCCTTGCCTGACAATTCTGACGTGCGGATTATCACAGAGTGGATTATGTTTTTCTCTGGAAATATATTGAAAATACTTTCCTGCCTCTTTGTATCTTGAGGAGTTGTGGATTCCTCAGCATTGAGAATGTTAGGTTGTGGAGGTTTGGAATCTGTGATATTCTTTCCAAAAAGAAGGAAGGTTTGCCTCAAGGCACCACGAAATGGGCTCTCCTTGAATTGCAAATTCTGTCTGGGGTGCCAGGTGGCTGGCCAGGTCTCTGCACTTTCCGCTCTGCCCTGCACACCAGGGGTTCACTGATATGCTGGGGATGTAACAGAGTTGGCGAGCAGCCCTTGGACTCCCCATCGTGGCTCTCTCCTTTCTGTAGCCCCGTGCCCAGGCTCCCCGCACTGGTTCCTTGAACAAGGACTGTGAGGGCATCACTAGAGGGTCTGTCCCATCTCTGCCTCCTCCCTGTGCAGGTGGTCGGGGCGGGGGGGGGGAGCTGCAAAGATGGGACCCCCTTCTCCCCCCGCAGCCTTCCACCTGCTCCCCCCTGCCCCCCCCCCGCCAGAACTGCTTGCTTCCCTCAAGTTTCAACTCCCCTAACCAATCTGCCTGCTTTTGTGCAGTCCCTAATTCACTCAGAAAGGTTTTCTTCTTCTTTTTTTTTTTTTTTCCAGAAAGGTTTTCTTGTTTGTTTTCAGTTTTGCCCAGAGTTTATAGCTGCTCTCTGCAGGCAGGCTGTTGTGTTTCCTTCAAATCAGAAACAGAATCCCCTGCCACCTGATTTTAAAGTGAATCTCCTCAGAAGAGGTTGGCTTCTACTAGGTACTCAGTAGCTTATCACTTTGAGACTCACATAAACCTGTGGTTTCACTCTTTTTCTTAAGGGGCTGGTAATATGTTAAGTGCAGATTCATGTGCCGGAATTTCCAGGGTCATATATATGTTCTTTATCCAGAGTTTGAGACAGAAACCTATTCTTCTAGTTCACCCTGTGGGGAAGGGGTAAAGTCTTGTTCTTGGGATTGTCTGCTTCTGTGGAGTTCACCCTTCAGTGTCTTCCTGTCTCCTACTGTGGCCTCACACTTCTCTTCTGTTCGTGGGTGATGCGTGTCATTTACACCCAGACCTCAGGATACCAGAAGTCAGCAGTTAGAGACACCCTGAATCATTCAGGGTCAATCCTGGCTCTGTGTTTTTCCAGATTCTCGCTTTACCACTGTGGATTCAGGTGCTTTTGTTCCTGCCCCCTGAGGAAGGCCTATTCTGCCTCCAGATCAGATGAGCATAACAAGAGATTTTGAAAAGTAAACTTTGGCCAATAAGTTTAGGTTGTAACAAAACACGTTAGCTGGACTGTTAGCCATCCTTCTTCTGAATGTGACAGTCTTCACTCTCAGAATTTGCTTCTGGTTGGGTCTCTTCATAGTCGAGTCACACCTCAGGAATGCCTTGTACGCAGCCTTCAGAGTCCCGTCGGCAGACCCCTGTGGGGGTTTCAGAAGTCACTAGAGAAAAAGTGACAATGTGTCTTTATGATGTTACTAGTTATGTACAAAATACCTTGCATGTTGTAAACACTTTTTAAAGTCACTTTTTGTAATCTTCACCAAAATCCTATATGTTACTTATTATTCCCATTTCAGAAATAAGAAAGCTGAGGCTTAAGTGAGTTAAATTCTCCAGCATCACACGGGTAGTTAGCTCACCATCTTCTTAGTGAATGTTGGAGGGGGTTTCTGCTGGCCCTCCACGAGTGTTAATTAACAAATTTCCTTAGGAGAGGAGTGGCTTATCTGCTCCAGTAAATATTTCCGTATTCCATATGGAACGGTCCATGTTAAGGTTCCATATTAAAAGTGGAAGATTGATCAGGGAGGAAGTCCACCCAAGGGTCCACATGCTATAGCAAATGGTGATTTCCAAGGATGACTACAACCATATTTCCCATTTCCACATTTTTTTTTTTTTTATGTTTGCTTGCCACTCCTCCACCAAGAGGTGAAATATAATTTCCTTCTGTAAGTCTGCCCATTTGGGTACGTACTCTGAACACCAGATCACTAAGCCAGTCTTGAGAGGACTCTGGTCCTCACCCTCAGCTTTAGAGTTGTCCCTGCTGAGGTTCTAGACACTGTAAAGACCAACCACTATTGTTGGTCCCTTTCTGAATTCCCAAGCCACAGAATCCAAGTGCATAATAAAAATGTGGTTGTTCCCACCACTTAAGTTGGAGGGTTTTATCATGTAGCAATAGTAATTCAAACGGATCCCCAAAGAATGAGCAAAGCACAAGTGTATACAGTAAATTTCCAGAGCTTAGAAACCTCCTCCATGCTTAGCGTTGTGTATGTGTATTACAGTTTTGGCTAACCTTTGTGACCAAGTTTGTTAATTTGTGATGGTGGCATGAACAATTTCAGATTAGAGAAAAGAGTGTGGGAAAAGGGCCCCAGTTAAAACTCCATCAGACCAACTACCTCCAAATATTCATGTGACAGAGACACAGGATTAAGTCTTCTCTTTTGAATATTCTGCATCTTAGGATATCAGATCAGAGTCTACAAATGAAGACTTTCTCAGTTAGCAAAGTATATGACCTTTACTGCATATGTTTTTGTGGTAACGATTATAGTTATTACAAAGTTTTTCTTTCTAAAATTTTTTAATGCAGTTTTTTGCTGTCATCTGGATAGAGATACTGGATATTTCACCAAAGGGCTATTTTTGTATATTATATATGTATACATTGTACACATGTATGTATATAGTATATGTACATGTTAATATCTCATTAAAGTAACATTTAAAAATTCTGCTATAGCAAATATATTACTGATGTGGAACTTTTCTAGATTCAAGACTGCTGTAAATATTTTCAGGCCCAGAATGATGATGCTGAACTATTACGTTCAATAAATAAATTCAAGTTTCAGTATAAAATAGGGAACTACAAATTATTGTCCTATTTTCTAATTGTACTGCAACATACATTTTTATTGGTCTTCACAGCAAATAGGGGCTCACAAAATGTATTTATAACTTTGTTATATCTGAGAGGCAATTTAAGATTTTTCTCCTACAGGCATTACATAAATGCAATCCCTTATTTTCAGAGAGGTGCCCATTTGCAAGTCAACAAAGCAGTTGGAGCAGGAGGGAATGTAAGCTCTTGACCCAGTGGTTGGATTGTGCCTGCTGCATCCCCTTAATTTTAACAGTCGATTGAACTGTGGTCAGGCCAATAAGTTTGATGTTTCCTGAAGTTTCTGGCTCTGCAAGAAAATTCATAGCACCGTCACTTTATGCTTGAATCTAGAATGTTTCAGGGACTTAGTCAACCACAAAACGTGGTTTCTTCAAGACAGCAAAGTACAGCAGGAAGGAGAAACTCTGTTTTACAGAACACAGCCACAGCTGATCTTCTGTGGTTCTCTTTATCCTTTTGCAGCACCTTGGCTTTTTCTTTGGAACCTAAAATAGGAAGCCATTCCAAATCAGTTTGCACAAAACAAAAATTCATTCAAAGTCAACTCTATCCATGAAATAGAAGGGGGAATATTAAATATAAAAACTATGGAGATTAATTAAAATTTTGAAACTCTTGCCAAGAATTTTGGCAAAGAATGCAACAGATCTGCCTTCATGACTACCCATTAACCACCGAGGGGAAAGCCTTGTGAAGAACACTGTTAGACTCTGGCCACCCTACCCTATTTAGAAAGTGGGCCAAAAGGCAAGGGGAAGTAATTAAAGAACGCAGAATGCTCTTGAACACTTAAGACATTTATGTATCTAAGCCAGATATGCCGGGGAGTATACTAGGCACTGAGAAACTTCTTTGCATCATTTAGAAGGCAGTGTATGGTGCTAAGACACAGGAAGGCCATCAATATCCAGTTCTGATTGAACGAGAGGGACCTCCTACCTCAAGGCACATTTACCTTAAGGGCAGCTCCCAGAGCCTTAAAGTCCTTTCCCATTGGAACTATGGGGGCTTTGATTAGAACTGAGGTCAGCATATTCATGACATTTGTTGTGTTTGTCTTTTCTTATACTGACTTTCAGCTACTTTAATAGAGAAATCACATTCAGCAATATATGTTTCCTTTCTTAGATTGGACTCTGATCAAATTTGTTACAATACCTGTAGTGGCTCCCAGAGATTAAATTAAAACACCATGTAATTTGTATTAATACAGCTAATAAAGTGATGACCCATTCTTTCAACAGAACCAGTTACTTCAGAACCAGGGAACAGATGGTGAGGTGTGGTGTGGTGGAATTTCTGTCCCCAACTGCCATGATAAGAGATTTGCAGGGATGTGATTGGATCCAAAGGGCAAAGTGACTCATAGAGCATTTGTTTTGCTTTTCTTTAATCCCTACTTAAATGTGATTACAAAATTCTCAGTTGACCAGAACTGCAGTCACAGCACTGGGAGGTTTATGTAGCATCTGGATCAAGTCTCTTCCAAGTTGTTTGGGGTCACTGAGACTCAGGGAAGAATGGACTTTCCCACATAACCACCAACTCACAACGTGGACCTGGTTTGACACGGTCCTTGCCAGGTGACCCAAGCGAGTTGGTAAGTGGCGACTGTGCGACATCTCATAGTGACTGGTGTCCTGTGGCCTTGCAAGTGTGAATAGGGCTGGATTGTGTTCTCCGTCGCTCAACATCTAATAAATCCAAGGCCTCCCCCGAGCCTTCTCTGAGTTAGTTTCCAGTGGTTTATACCCTCACATTCTAATTTTTCACCTGAAGACTTTCAGCCTGAATCAGGTCCTCCCTTTGTGGTATGTCCTTATCTCTCTGCCTCACACTGCCTGAGTGTGGAAACGGTCCCCTTGCCTTGATTCCCTATAAATACCATTCTCACAGTGCAGTGGTTTTTACCTTAACAGACCTTGTGATTCTGTGATTTTTCATGAGAAATAGATATTTGATCCTCTTTCCTGTTTCTGGCTAGAGCTCCTGGACCCCTGGCGATTTCTTTTGTTATGTTGATAAGGTGACTCTTAGAAAACCCATAGGTAACCTGCTGTGGGGACTGGTTGCCAGGGGAACTAACCCTGATTAAAGAGTTGGAAATTTCAGTCCCCTCCACCCCTACCTCCGAGGAGGGAAGAGGCTTGAGATTGAATCAATCACTAATGGCCAGTGAGTTAATCCACGATGTTTATGTGATGAAATTCCAAAAAAACCCAAAGGAAGGGGTTCAGAGAGTTTACAGTTGGTCATCCAGAATCCTTCCAGGTGTCATACTTGGCCCAAGCTCTCTTCATGTAGATGCTGATCCTTATACTTTAAGAGCCTTCATAATAAATCAGTAGTCTGGTATCTGAGAATTGCTTGGTGTGGGGGAAGACCACCATACGGGGGATTAGATGCTGAAGATTCATAGTGACGGAGGGGAAGCAGTGTCACGTCACGTCATACAACAGCAACGAGATGGGAGACACTGCTGTATTTTAACGTTTCCGTGTTCTGCAGCTGTCCAGACCTGTAGGTCCGGGTCCTGGATTCTGATGGTCTCAGGTCTTTCCTTGAGCCTTTGGACATCCACTTGCTCACTTGTTTGGGAAGTTAACTTTCCATGAGGTAAAATTTGACCAAAGAAATAGTAGAAATTTAAAGATGCCAGCCAATTAATTCCCTCTCCTTCCCTGCTCCCCAGGGATTATCCCAAGGCATGTGGTTTCTGTAGAGTCATCAGGAAATATCCTTCAAGGCCAGGCAACAAGCAGGGTTTCCTCCAAAGCCCTCACAAAGCATCCTGAGTGTTTTCCTCCCACTGGCCCTTGCTCTTGCTCCCCAGGGTTGAGAGCTGGGAGAACTTGTAAGTGCAGCGTGCAGCTAAGTGTGGATGTTGATATGATTTGTGGGGGAAGTCACTTTCTTCTTCTTCTTTTTTTTTTTTTTTGGATTTACAGGAAGATTTTGTCAAATATTTAAGCAAAAAAATAATTCCACACTTAAAACTATTCTGGAGTACAGATAAGGAGACAATATTCTTGATTTATGACACTAATATAATTTTGACACAAGGATAGCACATGAAAGGAAAAATGAGAGGTCATTGTCGCTCATTAACATATATGCAAAACCATAAACAAAACAATGTCAAAATCTGTGTACACAAATGGTATACATCGTTACTGAGCCAGGTTTATTTCTTTTGTGGAAAGTTGATTTGATGTAAGAAAATGGATCGATATAGTTTACCATACTATTAAACAAGAAAAAATATGACAGTAATAAATAAAGCTATTTGATAAAAATGAACATCCATTCAACATAAACAGTCCATCAGCAATCTAGGAAATAGAAAAACTACTGAAACTCTGGAAACAGTCCCTGTAAGATTAGATAAACTACAAGGGTGCCCACTGTCACGGCCTGCGGTCAGCATTGAACTAGAGATCACAGCCAGTGTGATAACAGAAGAAGAAATAAAGGAAGAAGGGTTAGAAAGGAATGATTCTCACTATGAAGGAATCCTAAAGTAGTTTACAAATAAATTACTATAATTAAAAAAGTAACACATGCATATATGTAAAAAATTAGATGACATAAAATAAAAATATTTATCTATAATCGTAATACCTCCAAACAACTAGAAGTAACATGTTCGTGTATTTTCCTGTAATTGTTTTCAATTTTTTAAAAATAGAATATAAATTTTGTGAAGACAAGAATATAATGGCTGATTCACTAGTTTTTGTGAACTAAGGATAAGATAAAATTATGATTAGAACAATCAGTTTAACAAAAATCCATTTAAACTATAACAGGAAATAAAATAATAATATTCAATTTATAGGATAATCTCTTCATTGGTTAAAAAACATAATCTTTAAGAAGATTCAAACCTTTTCTTTTCTAACCACAAGGGAAAGCTTTATCCGCACTCAAGAGTTACTGAAATAACCTTTCTGATAGATTTTTCATTCATTCACTCATTCGTTCATTCTTATTTAAGTTCTGGTTAACATACAATGTAATATTAGTTTCAGGTGTACAATATAGTGACAACACTTCCATACGTCACCCAGTGCTCATCTCGAGGTGTACTCCTTAATCCCCCTCACCTGTTCCCCCATCCCCTTCCCACCTCCCCTCTAGTTTGTTCTCTATAGTTAAGAATCTGTTCCCTTGGTTTGCCTCTGTTTTTCCCTTTGTTCACTTGTTTTGTTTGTTAAATTCAGAGTGAAGTCACTTTTCAAAATGATATTAAAGGCATTGCAGAAAGAAAATAATGGAATTCTGTGAATTAGTTCCCAACTCAGGACATGATCTGAAGGCAAGGTCACCCTAACTGCACCTGTGGAGGACACTTGAATTTTGCAGCCACAGGACAAACTGCGCCAAAAATCAGACCCATCTGGTCATAGTACTAACAGATCTGGAAAGGAAACTGAACACACAGATGTAAGAGGTCCCTGTGTCAATGTCAGGTCCCTCAAAAGATCCCGAAAGCCATTTGAGGGTTGAGATCGAGCAGTTTGAATCCTTGGATCCCCCTGGACCATCCGTTGACAGAAGCAGGTCCTGTAAGCTACCGGAAAAAAACAGCCTCACATTTCCTGGAGAACAGGTGATGATACTTCCTAGAGAAGGGACCTCACAAGATGGGGTTTGACACGCTGCTCCCCAGTTGATTGACTGATACCCCCAATACGTACAATAACTGCTTAAGAAACATTAGGTGCCAGAGGTACTCAGGACCTGGATGATATGTGCTGGCAGGTGTTGGGGGGAGTGGTCACATGTTGGACTGGAGCTCAAGAATGTTCATCTAAGGTGTAATATAGGGGGAAATTGCAGGGGCAGGCCCTTCTGATGATATAAATTTTGTCAGAGACACCTGGAGCTTGTCTTAAGTGTTCACTGGTATGGTTCCCAAAACATCAAAATGCCCAAAGAGGAGAAGGTAGACATGTCAGAACTTCTCTAGCATTTTATTGGAAAGAAGTCAGATAGCTCAGGAAGGTAGGAATGTTAGAAAGAACTTTTTCTGTGAAACCCAAGAACCTAAAACACCATTCGCTCAGGAGAACATTCCTTTTACTAAGACAGTAAGGCATGCAGTGGCAAGGGGACCAGTGCATCTTTGAAAAAACTCTGTTGTGGATGTCCTCTATAGATCTGAATTAGTGGTGAATACAGGCATAGAGAAACCAAGTAAAAAGTATAGATTTTCCATATTATGGTGAATCCAGGGATTCTGGGGCTAAGAAAACCTGCCGTTTAACTGGGTTCCTCAGTATCAGGGGCAGTCACAGGGATATGGAGTAAGAGAACACAAGAAGCATGTATCCATTAGAGGCAGTGCCCTACCACGGTGGTCTGCAAGGCTGGAGTAGCAGTCAGATTCGACCAGGATCTAGGGCAGTAGCTGACAGATCGTGGTGACATTAGGCACTAAATAGATGGACAGTTGATGAGGGTGTTCTGTGTTTCCATTCAGAAGAAAAGCAAGGGCTGCCAAGCAGAAGCAGGCAGCGGTCACTGTAGTGGAAAATTGTGGATTCTGGCTCAGATTACTATTCTGTGGCAGTTCACGGACATGAACTCTTTGTAGGAGAGGTCAGGTCTCATCAAGGAAAACCTCTGAGGTATCTCTTCAAGATAATTTCTCCCATCTTTCCATGAAGGTAATTACAGTCCTATGCCAGGAAGTCTGTACTCTAAGGAAAGGGGCAGGTAATGATCAGATTTTGAGGATTATTAGATATGGTGTCTGAGCTGTCACTCAAACCAGGAAGCCCAAACATCATGATTGCTCCCCAATAGAAGGGGGTGCTTATAGAAGCCAAGCAAAACATTGTCCCTTCTCACAGTGAATGTAATGATTCTGTGGGTCTACCCACAATATAAAGTTGGAGTCGATATAATTAGCAGCTGGGAAAACATTTACCTTGGTTCTCTGACCTGTGGAAGAAGGGACATCAAGGCAGGAAGAGATAGTGTGAGCCCCATCTCTCTCTCTGCACACACACATGCGCGCGCGCACACACACACACACACACGTAAATCAGAAGTAATGCCTTGTTCTCTGAGGAAAAGAAGAGACAAGAGCTACCATCACACATGAAGGATTGGGCATTGTTGATTCCCATCTGTGTTCACTCAGTTGATGTTTCTGACCTACACAAAAGTAATCTGTGTCATAACAGAGGATCGTGGACAGCCCTAAACCACAATAGGTGCCAATGTGATGGTAGCTGCGATGCTGAGTGCCAGATGGGAGATTTTGACCAGAGCAGACAGAGCCTGAAGGGTTGGTGTGTAGCTATCGACTGGACAGGGTTTCTGTTCTGATGCCATTCCGTAGGGATAATGAGAAGCAATTTGTCTTTGCATGGCAAGGAGAGCAGTACAACCTGTAGTCCATTCCACAGAAACCCTGATCACCTTACACTCTGGAGAACATCTTCTTGGCCCCCTCTGTGGGTGACAGCCTCTTTGAATTTTTCAGGCAAAGAATCTTTCACATTTGGGAGCACTGCTCTGATCCATCCATCAGATGACCCCATATGCCCCCAGATTCTAGGGCACCAAGCAAGTGAGGACTCCAGCTGCCACTGGCTGTGATTTATGCCCTTTTCTGTCATGTAAGCCATGGTGTCAGCATGCCTGTTCACGCTGGAGATCACTGCGGGCCATGAGGCTGTGGAATGAAGCATGTCAATCCCTAGTAGGTGAGCACAGGACCCCTGGGGTTCAGGAGCAAGGTTATAGTCTCTTCCCAGGCTAAAACACTCTCAGCTTGAGAAACACCTTCCTTTCTTATCCTGACCAGTATAGACTGAGACATGGGGTACAACGTAGTTATGTGATCTAAGCCAATTGCAATAAGCTGTGTGTTGTCGAATCCAGTGAACCAAAAGTGGGGGAGGGCCTGGTGGTTCTCTATTGTGTGATTTCAGTGGTACATTCAGGATCAGATTTGGGCAGCTCAGGAGGCATGATTTTGTGTCACCATTCTCTGTTTAAATTATTCTTCTCTCTCCAACCATGACTGACAGGGAGGAGAAAAGGACTAGAGTCTGGGTCACAGAGGGTTGGCATCATACGTGTCTTAGTTTCCTAGAGCTTCTATAATGGAATACCCCATCTGGGGCTTTAAATCCACAGACCTTTATTCTCTCACAGTTCTGGAGTCTAGAAGTCTAAATCAAGGTGTCTGCAGGGTCACGGTCCCCTTTACAGGTATCGGGGTTAGAATTTTATGTTGCGCAGGATGCATTTCAACTCGTAGAGTGAGTTAGCTTCAGATGTGCTGCTGGCATATTATCTCTGCAGCTTAGAAAGAGCTGGAAATGGAGTGGTAGACGGAAGTCTTTCCCGGAAGAAGAGCTCTGAGTTTTCTGTGCCTATAGAGGGAAAGGTGATCTGATGTGCAGACGTTAACTCCTGGGCAGTGGCAAAGGGATTGGTCAGTCAGTCAGGAGCCTGGAGAGAACCTGATTGGTATGCTGGGAACAAAAATATCTGGGGAAGAGATATGTGCTTGAACTCTTGGTAGTGGGGATAATGTGTATGGACTTTTGGGGTCCCTCAGCCGTTCTCCTCAGCCTCCTCAAGGTTTACACATCACGTTGATGGATGGAGTGGTCTTTGTGGCTGGGATGGAGAATACGTATGTGGGCAAGAGCCTCTCAATAAGGCTGATCCTTCTAGAAGCAGACACCAATGCTGAGCTTCGGACCAGCCTTCACTTTGCAGGGAGACCTTCAGCCTCTTCGTGGAATGTCAGTTTCACAGTCTGCCATTCTGTCTTAGGTGGGCAGCAATTTTTTTTTACCAAAATTGGGACATTATAGACACTGAACTGTCTTCACTGCCAGCAATATAATCTGAAAGTATCAACACCCAAAGGTTTATAGAGAGCCTTCTCCATCAACATCGTATCTGACAAGTCATTTCCTTAAACCAAGAGATTGTTTTAGGAAGGGAGTTCCTCTGCTGGGCTTAGGGCTGTCGATTTCAGTGGTCCTACTGCGTGTCCTCAAACAGAAGATGCTGGCGAGACGATGCTTAGCTGGAGGTTAGCTTGGGGACAACAGTTTGTGGGGATGAAGCACTGCACTCTGGCCTTTTGTTCAGTGCAGGAATTGTGGAGTACGGTTCCATGTGCCGTTGCAGTATACACAGTGTCAGGACGAGGCCATTCTGCGATCATCCCCAGGGACCAACTCTTGGATTTGTGTTTCCTGCTTCTCTTCCAGCTTAATATAGGCTCTTCCTAGTTAGAACACTTGATCCTCAAAGGAGGAATTTCCTGCATCGGGAAAAGTTGGCTCCAACCAACAGCTCACAACTTTGGTCTTGCTCTGTCCAAAGGGCAGGCAAAGAAGGGAATTGGGTTTCTGGCTGGAGTCTCTTCCCAGAGGAAGCACCAGAGGAGGGGGTGTACTGTCTGCCTTCCGCTGGGGCTGAAGACAGCAGGTGGCACACACTGGAACTGGGAGAGATTTCACTTTAATTGTGTATTGTAGATATATTGTATTTTCTGTATATTATAATGTTTTGACACCTTAAAAACCCTTTCTGACTGTCCCTTCCTGGGATAGTCAATTCCTAGTGATAACAAAAGCTTAGCTGGGAGCATACCTTTGGAGAAGTAACCAAGGTGGAGCCCGTTCTTCTCTCTCTGGCCTGTGCACCCCAGGAGACAGTATTATTCTGCTTTAATCATCCAGGGACATCCAGGTATTGGGCAATCAGAGCTTTCCTCTGTAGCCAAGCCAGCCAGTACTAAACTCCTTACCCTGCCCTGCCTTGACTTTTCCATGAAAACCCCCAAAAAGGACATGGTCTAATCACTCCCCTTGCCCCTGTCTTTTGCTTCCTGATACCCTCCCTGGTGCTTCCCCATGTGGCCCTGAGTGCCATACTGGGCCTCCCCCTTCCAGGACCTGTGAGTGTAATAAACTTTGTTTTTCTGAGCCTCTCCCCTGTCTCCTCTTGTGGCTGCACCTAAGTGACCACATCATAGAAGAATTAAAAAAAAACAAAACAACTAGGGTACTTCTTGACCAATAGGGATTGAGGCAGGAGATTGCTGGCAGAGAAATTTCCATCCTGTCTCTCCCTCAATGGACTGTCTGGGAACATGCTATTTCATGAAACTAAGCCCAAAGATGCATAGTGGGGCTGAATACTAGCCATGCTGCTTTTTTAATCTTCAGAAATTAATTATTCAATTTTATGTCACATATTTCCTTTCCATGCTTTCCTGACTTACTCCCATGTTTTCATATACTTGCTGTCCTGGGGTTGTGCTTTCTGATCAAATATTAGAGTTTAGATTTTTCTGAACTATTATTTTCCAGGAATCTCACTGGCCAACTGTCTTCCTCAAATGTCCCACCTCTCCATAGATGGTGCTACTAATCTCTTTCCCAAGACTTTTTCCCTTCTTGTGCTACAGAAAAAGTGTGGAATTCCTGCTCACATCTTTGTTACTGAGCAGTTCAGCTCTCTTTCCCCCTCAGGAGAATCCTAATAAGACTGTGCCCCAAAGATCACATCTTGTTTATCATGCATACACTTATTTATTTTTTTTTTTTTTAAAGAAAAACATACTTGAACTCTATGGTAAGATTTTTTTCCCCTCTTGACTAAATGTGTAACTATTTGAGATGCATCAAAAGCCCTGTCTCCCAAAATAGTCTCTCTTCTTCTCCGCTTCTTGGTGCTCAAGTTCTCATCTCCTTGCTGATCTAACTTCTCGCTTTGGGTTCAACACAGATGGGGATGACGAAGCCATTTGCTGTGTCTGATTAAGTTGCCCATGATGACCTCTTGGTAGTGTTGCTTTCTTTTTTCCACCAGAGATTGCCAGTGGACTACATCAAATTATTTAGACAGGATCTGGATACAGAGCAGCTCTCTGTTTTGACTGGACCTTCCAAGTTTGGAACTCCTGCGATCCAAGTCTGCTGAGTGCTTAGCTTAGCCATTGTAGGTCTACTCTTTCAAATCTTGGAGGGTCTTTCTTCTAGGCTGGTGTATCTTGAAGATTTATTGGCCTTCATAGCCCCACTGCCACTCTCAAGCTCCAAGTTTACACGTTTTAAGCAAGTATGTACTATACGGTGGTCCCTGTGCTAGATATGTGGGACAGGGGTTCAAGTAATGGTCACAGTCTCTTCTCTCGGGAAAGGTGGACACTGACACAGTATTAGAAGTAATTATATGATTCCTAGGGGATGGCTTATAAGGTCCTTACCAACATGGCCCTGTCACTGGTGGGACGTCACTGCCTATGCCTTCCCCCTCAACTCGTGTGGTTCCAGCCACGCTGGCCTCCTTGCTGCTCTTGAACACCCCAAGCGTGCTCTCCTCTCAGGACCTCTTCACCCCTGTCTTTGTGGTCCCCAGCGCTCACATGGCGCTCCTTTGCTTCCCTCCTCATGCAGATCTCTGGTCAAATGTTCACTTTCGAGCAAGGCCTTCCTTGACCACCGATCTAGAGAAGCAAGCCTTTCCTCATTGCTGCCCTCCCTATGGCGCTTCTCCCAACTGGCACCACACCTCTCCCTTCGCTGTTCCTTCCTCGGCTCAGAAGCATAGAAGCTGCTTAAAGGCATTGTGTTTGAAATGCTTTGCTCACTGTTCTCTCAGCTTAGAACAGTGCCCAACATGTCATAGGAGCTCCAAAAATATGTGTTGAACAAATGTAAGAATGTAGCAATGATTTTCAGGTTTTTTTTGTTGTTGTTGTTGTTAAGATTTTATTTATTTATTTGACAGAGAGAAATCACAAGTAGATGGAGAGGCAGGCGGGGGGGGGTGGGAAGCAGGCTCCCTGCCGAACAGAGAGCCCAATGCGGGGCTCGATCCCAGGACCCTGAGATCATGACCTGAGCCAAAGACAGCGGCTTAACCCACTGAGCCACCCAGGCGCCCTTTCAGGTTGTTTTTGCTGGCTTTTTCCCACCATGGTTTGGATATTGACTGGGTTTTAAGGTTTGTGTCTTTGAATAGCTGAGCGTTTCTCTTTTGTGTTTCCACTTCTGGAGTCAAGAGGCAGGTGTTGGGGCCTACAGTACTCAGGGATCCCATGAAGACAGGGAAGGGGCTCATTACCTGCCTCGTACATGGGCATGCTTGCGGAGACACCCTGGTTAAAAGAGAATCAGCAGACTGCAGAAAACATCAGGCAGGTGAACAGTATGGCTCAGCACAACCTGTTCCTCCAGAGCTTGGTGAAAAGGAATTACTTCTCAAGGTGAGAAAGCTGGTTTATTCACTAAGTTCTGTCAGTTCGCGGTTGGTGTGGATTCAGTCTGGGGCTGAGGGACAGGCTGGAAGAAAAGGACAGGTAAATCAAAGATCTTCTGTCCTAAAGGAACTTCAAATCCAAGCAATTGCTTGACCAGATGAACAGTGGGTGATACAAATGGAGGAAAAGAAGGAAAAGTAGGATTCTGGTAACAGCACCCTTAAAATTTTAGTTCTTCTCTATCTGCATGAAGCTCATTCCTGTGTGCCCAGGGTTCCCTGGGTTCCCTTTGCCTGGACAGTAGCCTGCTTAACTGTCAAGACCAAGTTCAGTGTCTGCATTGGAGAAGTATTCCCCAGTTCTTGTAGAGGATCTTTACTCCCTCCTCCATTCCCTCAACACACTTTGTGATGGTCTTTGTTATTATCATTGATCAGTGTGTGTGTGCAGGTGTGTGTATAGTTGTAAGCATACATATCTGTGCATGTGTGTACGTGTGTGTGTGTGTGTGTGTGTGTGTGCGCACACTCTTAACTCCTCCCTCCTCTTTTGAACTCTGTTGCAACTTTTCTCCCTCAGCTAGCTCCTACACCCAGGGATCTAGTTCTAGGGTGGGATCCGGGCATCGGGAGGTGTTTATACTCTCCAGGTGGCTGAGAAAAAGTTCTAGAAATAAGAAGGTTGATGTCACCGTCCCCAGTTTGAAAGTCATGGTTGCTGACTAGTTTGAAGGTCGAATCAGTTCACAGAAGAGGAGCCTAATGGTGCAGCGGAGGGTCAGATCCTTATAAGAACTCTGAAACACTCTTGAAGGCTTATCTGTTAAATGTTCCTGGTCCCTCACAGAGAGGCTCAAAGTCATTGCCAGAGGAACTCTGAAGGTCCTCAGATTTCACTTGGGAAACTCATCCAGCAGCATGGGTACTTAGCGGTGACAATTATGCAATGTCACAGCGGGACACAGTGGTCGTGGCACAATCAGGAGGCTGCAGCACCACTGGGAGACCAGACCCAGAAAGCTTGGAGTCCATTGTGCATATCAGCCACAGTAGGAATGCTGACATTCTTTGGGTAAATTCCAGCAATAAGATGAAAACACTGACCATTCTGTGGACAGAAATACTGGGTTCTCTTGGAAGATCAGGTTGAATTCCCCAGGGTGAGCGAGACAAGAACTCTACTGGGAGACAACGCATAACATAAGAGAGCATCTGTGAAAACATGTAAAGTGCCCCAAGGACCTCCTCTTGAAAATGATCCTATAACCCAGAAGAGTGCTGGACGCTTAGTAACCATGGACAGAGACAAGGATCCAAGAAACGCAGTTTAAAATTGTTACTATCATTCTTCCTTTATGACACCGGGGGAAACCTAGGTGGCAAAATAAAGACAAAAGTTATTTCTCTTCTCTGTTAGGTGAACCTGAAGCGATCTATTTTTCACTCTGTGGACTCTTAATTGTGTTCCTTTGCTTAAATAGATCCTGCATTTGCAAAGAAAATATTGTACTCTGGGCAGAACGAAGCTTGTGCACTCTCTCTTTGTTTTCCCTTCTTCAAATACCGCTGTGGTAATGTGATTTCATATTTAAATAGTGCTTTAAAGTGGTTTGTACGGCTTTTGTAAACATCTTTCAGCTCGTGTTTGCCCCAAAGCCTCCTATGAGCAGGCAGTGCCGTTGACATGCCACAAAAAAGCCTGAAGCTCCAAGACATGCCACAAAAAAGCCTGAAGCTCCAAGACAATAAGTGAACATCTAACGAGGGTGGGCTTGTGACCAACTCCCGTCCCCCATTAGTAAGCTGGTGGTCTTCCCTCCACATGACTTGACTCTCTGAACAGAGTCGTAAATGGAAATAACGTCATTCAAATGGCACTGAGGGGTAATGGCAAAGTGATGATGATGGAAGTGGACTGTATTGTTAAATATGTTTTATGTTTTGTAGCTGAGGTAAAGGTTCCCCACAGGGCAGCAAAGCAATGGTAATCTTCGAAAGCCACCGAGTCTCAGAGACAGGAATCCCAAGAATCAAGAGGAGCGATTCAGTCTCCAACAAGGGACTGGCGTTGCGCGTTGATTACAAGACAAGAGCACTGTAGACAGGAATACCGTGAGCAAGTAGCTAGGGACAGAGGTATTTGCTGGAGACAGTGCAAGCTTTGCTCCTTGGAGTTCAGCTGCATTTTTCCTGACGAAGTAACACCTTGTTAAGGATGGTATGATAAAATGGTCATAAATTGTAGAAGGAATAGTGAAGGGAGATAGAAGGTTCTGCGAGAGAATATGACAAGGAAACCAAATTCGAGTGGGGGCAGAAAGACACCGCTCATCAAGGATGCGGCAATGGATCGAAACCCTGAAAATGTATGGCCTAAATCTTGAATTGTCTGGAACCTGTGTTGGGGTAAATACAAACTTGCCCTGAATGTGTAATTTAGTACATATTTTCTAACACAGGAATTATGCTTTCTGTTAAAGTTTTTCATTAGGTATTGGATAATATATGTAATTAATCATAATATGCAAGTGTGTGCACATACATCTGGATGCACATACTGAGAACCAAATTATAGGAAAATACGAATATTAGTAGAATTACTTACCATGATGAAAACTTAGTGTCATAAACTTTACAAATGAAGTAATAATTCCCATAGTTTTTTGTTTTGTTTTTTTTTTTTTTATTTGTAAAGCTAGTCTCATAGGCTGAATTCGGATGCTTTCCTTTCTCTCTCTCTCTCTCTCTCTCTCTGGGAATAGTTTGATAAGAATTGTACAAACTCTTCTTTAAATGTTTAGCAGAATTCTCCTATGAAGCCATCTAGTCCTACAGTCTTGTTTGTTGGGAGTTTTGGGGTTACTGATTTCATTTCATTGCTAGTAACTGGTTTGTTCAAATTCTTTCTTTCTTTCTGGTTCAGTTTTGGAGGATTAAAGGTTTCTAGGAATTTATCAATTTCTTCTAGGTTGTCCCATTTGTTGGCATGTAGTTATTCATAGTACTGTCTTATAATCCTTTCTATTTCTATAGTGTTGATTGTTTTTTCTCCATTTCTGATCTTATTTATTTGAGTCGTTTTACTTTTTTCCCCCCAAAGGGTGGGGAGGGTTTTTCAATTTTGTGTATGTTTTCAAAGAACAACTTCCTGATTTCATTGGTCTGTACTATTGGGTTTGTTGTTGTTTACATCTCTGTTCAAATCTGCTCTAATCTGTTTTAATTTCTTCCTCCTACTGGCTTTGGGCTTTGTTATTCTTTTTCTAGCTCCTTTCTGCCTAAAGTTAGGTTGTTTGAGATTTTCTGTGCTTCTCAGGGTAGACCTGTATTGTTAAGATCTTCCTCTTAGAACAGCTTTTGCTGCATCCCCCAATTTTGGACTGTGTTGTTCTCACTTCCGTTTGACTGCAAGTCTTTTTTGATTTCCGGGTTGACTCCTTCTTTGTTTGGTACTGTGTTAGTTAGCCCCCGTGTATTCACGTTCTTTCCAGATTGTTTTTTTCTTTCTTGTGTTTGGTTTCTAGTTTTATTCCATTGTGGTCAGAAAACATGCATGATGTGATTTTTGAATTGAGACTTGTTTTGTGGTCAAACATGTGATCTGTTCTGGATAATGTTTCATACACACTTGACAGACTGTATTTCAGTGTTTTACACTAGAATGTTCTGAATATATCTCTTAGGGCAATCTGGTCAAATTAAAACCACCACTACCAGTCCAAAAATAAAGTATTCCTAAATATTTTTGAATACTTTTGGCAGTTCAAGAAAAGAATCAGTGCCTTCTAAAACTATACTAGTGTATTTATAAGTTTTCTTTTTAGTTTATTTGATTTAAAAGTTACTTTGTATCTCTTCTGTATCTTGTAGATTCTGGTATCTTTCGAAAAGTGTGTATGTAAGTGACCAAGTGATGTGAGACAGACTAGTTCAGTTCCAACAGCAATCACGGCTGATATTTAACATGAGCAAGTTTGTCTCAAGCACTAATGTTATCAATTTAATTTTTTTCAAAAATTAATGCAAAATGCAAAAAATTTTCAAAAAAAGAGAAATGCATAATTAACACACAGTGTTATATTAGTTTCAGATGTACAATATAGTGATTCAATAACTCCATACATTACTCAGTGCTCACCATGATGAGTGTACTCTTAATCCCCTAATATACATTAATTTTTATATCATATTTCCATTGCTCAAACCCTGACACCTCCCTCTTTCCTTTATCTTTCTTATTTCTGGTCCTATTTTTCAAGATTTGGGATTTGCGATCTGGTCAAGCAGTGGATCATTAGTTCCTAGTCTCCTAATCTCCTACTCCTGTGTCTCTGGCCCCATTGCTGACTGACTCTGCTTGCCCCGTGGACTCTTAAATCATTCTTAGTCACCAATCTCATGTTTTCTCTAAATGCAGACGCTGGAGCTTTTCTTATAGAAAGGGGGAAAATTAAGTCTGCACAATGTCAATAGAGTAAATTCCTGATAGTTTCCCGGGGGGACGCCCTGCAGACGTGTGACGCCCGAAGCGAGTTCGCCGGGCGTTTTCCGGCCAATTCTCACGAGCGTTCTGCCCAAACCGGGATCGGTTTGGGCAGAACGCTCGTGAGAATTGGCCGGCGTTGGGCAGCCCTGCGGACCGCCCTGCTCTCCCTGGCCCAGGTCCGTTCCTCGCCCGGGGCATGGGGCGGCCGCCCGGAAAACGTGCGAAAACGTCGCGGCCCACCCGGAGGCCCCGGCGCTGGGGAGCGTTCTCGGAGCAGAGTTGAAGGACGGGTGGCGGCCGGGCCTACGCTTCCGACTTGAGGGAGGATCGGGCGCCCAGGGATGGGGCTGACCTCAGTGGGGGCACGCAGGTTTCTCTCGCTCTGAGGTTGTCCGAAGCGCCGAAAGGCACCTTTGGCGCCGGTGTGGGAGGGGGAGGGGAGGCGCGGCCGCGGGACTCAGGGCTCCCCAGATGGAGGCACCGAGGGACAGGAACCCAGAAGCAGACGGCTGGCGAGCAGGCGAAACTGCGAGCCCGGGCTTCGTGGAGGGCCAGGCCCCGTGGAACAGCGCCAGGGAGAGGACCCCCGCAGGAGGATTAGCAGGAGGCATGGGCCGCGCCACACCCTGCCTCGCCGAGGGCTTCCTGGCGGGGATGGAGTGCGATGGCTCGCAATGCGGCGCCAGGTCCGGTGGTGCGGGGCGGCCGTGCAGACGTGGGGCGCCCGAAGCGAGTTCGCCGGGCGTTTTCCTGCCAGTTCTCACGAGCGTTCTGCCCAAACCAGGATGGGTTTGGGCAGAGCGCTCGTGAGAATTGGCCGGCGTTGGGCAGTCCTGCGGACCGCCCTGCTCTCCGGGGCCCAGGGTCCCTTCTCGCCCAGGGCATGCTGCGTGCGGGCCCCGGAAAACGCACACAATCGACCGGTCCCACCAGGGGGCGGTAGGGCAGGGGAGCGTTCCCGGAGCAGAGTTGACCGACGTGTGTCGGCAAGGCGAGCGCCTCCGTCTTTTCGGGCTGATGGGGAGCCCAAAGATGGGGCTGTCCTCAGTTGGGCCACGCAGGTTTCTCTCGCTCCGAGGCTTGTCCCAAGCGCCGAAATGCACCGTTGGAGCCGGGGCGGGAGGCGGAGGCATTGTCACGGGCCTCGCGATTCCCAAGATGGAGGCACAGAGGGACAGGGCCCCGGAAGCGGAAGGCTGGGGAGCAGGCGAAATTTCGAGCCCGAGTCTCGGGGCAGCCCTGGCCCCATGGGACGGCGTCAAGTAGGCGACGCCCGCAGGCCGAGAAGCAGGACCCATCGGCCTCGCCGCAGTCGGCCTCGCCGAGGGCTCCTTGGCGGGGTTCGTGAGCGAGCTCTCGCGATGCCAGCCCAGGCCCCGGGGGAAGGCCCTGCAGACGTGTGACGCCCGAAGCGA
Source organism: Neogale vison (assembly GCF_020171115.1). Classification (NCBI taxonomy): domain Eukaryota; kingdom Metazoa; phylum Chordata; class Mammalia; order Carnivora; family Mustelidae; genus Neogale; species Neogale vison. The sequence goes on from NC_058101.1 coordinate 206,827,037, forward strand.
GTTCGCGAGGCGTTTTCCGGCCAATTCTCACGAGCGTTCTGCCCAAACCGGGATCGGTTTGGGCAGAACGCTCGTGAGAATTGGCCGGCGTTGGGCAGCCCTGCGGACCGCCCTGCTCTTCGTGGCCCAGGGCCCTTTCTCGCCCAGGGCGTGGTGCGGCCAGCCGGAAAACGTGTGGAAACGTCGCGGCCCACCCTGTGGCGCCGGCGAACGGGAGCGTTCCCGGAGCAGAGTTGAAAGGCGGGTGGCGGGAGGGCGTGCGCCTCGGGCTCCTGGGGCTGCTGGGGCGCCCAAAGAAGGGGCTGTCCTCAGTTGGGTCATGCAGATGTCTCTCGTTCCAAGGCTCTTCCGAAGCGCCGAGCTGCATCGCTGGTGACGGGATTGGGCGGGGGAGGCGTGGCCGCGGGTATCAGGATTCCCCAGGCGGAGGCACAGAGGGACAGGACCCCGGCAGCGGGAGGCTGGGGAGCAGGCGAAATTTCGAGCCCGAGTCTCAGGGCAGCCCTGGCCCCAGGGGACGGCGCCAAGGACGGGACCCCCGCAGGCAGAGGAGCAGGAGGTGTCGGCCTCGCCGCTGCCTGCCTCGCGGACGTCTTCCCGGCGAGGTTGGTGCGCGAGCGTTCGCGGTGCCGGGCCAGGCACAGGGGGGGCGGCCCGGTAGACGTGCTGCGCCCGAAGCGAGTTCGCCGAGCTTTTTCCGGCCAATTCTCACGAGCGTTCTGCCCAAACCGGGATCCGTTTGAGCAGAAAACTCGTGAAAAATGGCCGGCGTTGGGCAGCCCTGCGGACCGCCCTGCTCGCCGTCACCTAGGGCCCTTTCTCGTCCAGGGCATGCTGCGCTGCGGCCAGCCGGTAAACGCGTGGAAACGACGCGGGCCACAAGGGCGCGCCGGCGCAGGGGTGCGTTCACGGAGCAGAGTGGAAGGTCGGGTGGCGGCCGGGCGTGCGCCACCGTCATTCGGGTCGTTGGGGCGCCCAAGGATGGGGCTGACCTCATTGCGGACACGCAGGTTTATGTCGCTCCGAGGTTTCTCCGAAGCTCCGCAAGGCACCGTTGGCGCCAGAGTGGTGGAGAGATGCGTGGCCGCGGGACACAGGGTTCCCGATATGGAGGCCACGAGGGATAGGACCCCGGACGCAGAAGGCTGGGGAAGCAGGCGAGGGCTCGAGCCCGGGCTTCGTGACGGGTCCGGCCCCGTGGAACGGCGCCAGGGATGGGACCCCCGCAGGCCGAGGATCAGCAGGCGTCGGCCTCGCCGCAGTCGGCCTCATGGAAGGCTCCTGGGCGGGGTTCGTGAGCAAGCGCTCACGGTGCCAGGCCCGGCCCCGGGGGGACGCCCTGCAGACGTGTGACGCCCGAAGCGAGTTCGCCGGGCGTTTTCCGGCCAATTCTCACGAGCGTTCTGCCCAAACCGGGATCGGTTTGGGCAGAACGCTCGTGAGAATTGGCCGGCGTTGGGCAGCCCTGCGGACCGCCCTGCTCTCCCTGGCCCAGGTCCGTTCCTCGCCCGGGGCATGGGGCGGCCGCCCGGAAAACGTGCGAAAACGTCGCGGCCCACCCGGAGGCCCCGGCGCTGGGGAGCGTTCTCGGAGCAGAGTTGAAGGACGGGTGGCGGCCGGGCCTACGCTTCCGACTTGAGGGAGGATCGGGCGCCCAGGGATGGGGCTGACCTCAGTGGGGGCACGCAGGTTTCTCTCGCTCTGAGGTTGTCCGAAGCGCCGAAAGGCACCGTTGGCGCCGGTGTGGGAGGGGGAGGGGAGGCGCGGCCGCGGGACTCAGGGCTCCCCAGATGGAGGCACCGAGGGACAGGAACCCAGAAGCAGACGGCTGGCGAGCAGGCGAAACTGCGAGCCCGGGCTTCGTGGAGGGCCAGGCCCCGTGGAACAGCGCCAGGGAGAGGACCCCCGCAGGAGGATTAGCAGGAGGCATGGGCCGCGCCACACCCTGCCTCGCCGAGGGCTTCCTGGCGGGGATGGAGCGCGATGGCTCGCAATGCGGCGCCAGGTCCGGTGGTGCGGGGCGGCCGTGCAGACGTGGGGCGCCCGAAGCGAGTTCGCCGGGCGTTTTCCTGCCAGTTCTCACGAGCGTTCTGCCCAAACCAGGATGGGTTTGGGCAGAGCGCTCGTGAGAATTGGCCGGCGTTGGGCAGTCCTGCGGACCGCCCTGCTCTCCGGGGCCCAGGGTCCCTTCTCGCCCAGGGCATGCTGCGTGCGGGCCCCGGAAAACGCACACAATCGACCGGTCCCACCAGGGGGCGGTAGGGCAGGGGAGCGTTCCCGGAGCAGAGTTGACCGACGTGTGTCGGCAAGGCGAGCGCCTCCGTCTTTTCGGGCTGATGGGGAGCCCAAAGGTGGGGCTGTCCTCAGTTGGGCCACGCAGGTTTCTCTCGCTCCGAGGCTTGTCCCAAGCGCCGAAATGCACCGTTGGAGCCGGGGCGGGAGGCGGAGGCATTGTCACGGGCCTCGCGATTCCCAAGATGGAGGCACAGAGGGACAGGGCCCCGGAAGCGGAAGGCTGGGGAGCAGGCGAAATTTCGAGCCCGAGTCTCGGGGCAGCCCTGGCCCCATGGGACGGCGTCAAGTAGGCGACGCCCGCAGGCCGAGAAGCAGGACCCATCGGCCTCGCCGCAGTCGGCCTCGCCGAGGGCTCCTTGGCGGGGTTCGTGAGCGAGCTCTCGCGATGCCAGCCCAGGCCCCGGGGGAAGGCCCTGCAGACGTGTGACGCCCGAAGCGAGTTCGCGAGGCGTTTTCCGGCCAATTCTCACGAGCGTTCTGCCCAAACCGGGATCGGTTTGGGCAGAACGCTCGTGAGAATTGGCCGGCGTTGGGCAGCCCTGCGGACCGCCCTGCTCTTCGTGGCCCAGGGCCCTTTCTCGCCCAGGGCGTGGTGCGGCCAGCCGGAAAACGTGTGGAAACGTCGCGGCCCACCCTGTGGCGCCGGCGAACGGGAGCGTTCCCGGAGCAGAGTTGAAAGGCGGGTGGCGGGAGGGCGTGCGCCTCGGGCTCCTGGGGCTGCTGGGGCGCCCGAAGAAGGGGCTGTCCTCAGTTGGGTCATGCAGATGTCTCTCGTTCCAAGGCTCTTCCGAAGCGCCGAGCTGCATCGCTGGCGACGGGATTGGGCGGGGGAGGCGTGGCCGCGGGTATCAGGATTCCCCAGGCGGAGGCACAGAGGGACAGGACCCCGGCAGCGGGAGGCTGGGGAGCAGGCGAAATTTCGAGCCCGAGTCTCAGGGCAGCCCTGGCCCCAGGGGACGGCGCCAAGGACGGGACCCCCGCAGGCAGAGGAGCAGGAGGTGTCGGCCTCGCCGCTGCCTGCCTCGCGGACGTCTTCCCGGCGAGGTTGGTGCGCGAGCGTTCGCGGTGCCGGGCCAGGCACAGGGGGGGCGGCCCGGTAGACGTGCTGCGCCAGAAGCGAGTTCGCCGAGCTTTTTCCGGCCAATTCTCACGAGCGTTCTGCCCAAACCGGGATCCGTTTGAGCAGAAAACTCGTGAAAAATGGCCGGCGTTGGGCAGCCCTGCGGACCGCCCTGCTCGCCGTCACCTAGGGCCCTTTCTCGTCCAGGGCATGCTGCGCTGCGGCCAGCCGGTAAACGCGTGGAAACGACGCGGGCCACAAGGGCGCGCCGGCGCAGGGGTGCGTTCACGGAGCAGAGTGGAAGGTCGGGTGGCGGCCGGGCGTGCGCCACCGTCATTCGGGTCGTTGGGGCGCCCAAGGATGGGGCTGACCTCATTGCGGACACGCAGGTTTATGTCGCTCCGAGGTTTCTCCGAAGCTCCGCAAGGCACCGTTGGCGCCAGAGTGGTGGAGAGATGCGTGGCCGCGGGACACAGGGTTCCCGATATGGAGGCCACGAGGGATAGGACCCCGGACGCAGAAGGCTGGGGAAGCAGGCGAGGGCTCGAGCCCGGGCTTCGTGACGGGTCCGGCCCCGTGGAACGGCGCCAGGGATGGGACCCCCGCAGGCCGAGGATCAGCAGGCGTCGGCCTCGCCGCAGTCGGCCTCATGGAAGGCTCCTGGGCGGGGTTCGTGAGCAAGCGCTCACGGTGCCAGGCCCGGCCCCGGGGGGACGCCCTGCAGACGTGTGACGCCCGAAGCGAGTTCGCCGGGCGTTTTCCGGCCAATTCTCACGAGCGTTCTGCCCAAACCGGGATCGGTTTGGGCAGAACGCTCGTGAGAATTGGCCGGCGTTGGGCAGCCCTGCGGACCGCCCTGCTCTCCCTGGCCCAGGTCCGTTCCTCGCCCGGGGCATGGGGCGGCCGCCCGGAAAACGTGCGAAAACGTCGCGGCCCACCCGGAGGCCCCGGCGCTGGGGAGCGTTCTCGGAGCAGAGTTGAAGGACGGGTGGCGGCCGGGCCTACGCTTCCGACTTGAGGGAGGATCGGGCGCCCAGGGATGGGGCTGACCTCAGTGGGGGCACGCAGGTTTCTCTCGCTCTGAGGTTGTCCGAAGCGCCGAAAGGCACCGTTGGCGCCGGTGTGGGAGGGGGAGGGGAGGCGCGGCCGCGGGACTCAGGGCTCCCCAGATGGAGGCACCGAGGGACAGGAACCCAGAAGCAGACGGCTGGCGAGCAGGCGAAACTGCGAGCCCGGGCTTCGTGGAGGGCCAGGCCCCGTGGAACAGCGCCAGGGAGAGGACCCCCGCAGGAGGATTAGCAGGAGGCATGGGCCGCGCCACACCCTGCCTCGCCGAGGGCTTCCTGGCGGGGATGGAGCGCGATGGCTCGCAATGCGGCGCCAGGTCCGGTGGTGCGGGGCGGCCGTGCAGACGTGGGGCGCCCGAAGCGAGTTCGCCGGGCGTTTTCCTGCCAGTTCTCACGAGCGTTCTGCCCAAACCAGGATGGGTTTGGGCAGAGCGCTCGTGAGAATTGGCCGGCGTTGGGCAGTCCTGCGGACCGCCCTGCTCTCCGGGGCCCAGGGTCCCTTCTCGCCCAGGGCATGCTGCGTGCGGGCCCCGGAAAACGCACACAATCGACCGGTCCCACCAGGGGGCGGTAGGGCAGGGGAGCGTTCCCGGAGCAGAGTTGACCGACGTGTGTCGGCAAGGCGAGCGCCTCCGTCTTTTCGGGCTGATGGGGAGCCCAAAGGTGGGGCTGTCCTCAGTTGGGCCACGCAGGTTTCTCTCGCTCCGAGGCTTGTCCCAAGCGCCGAAATGCACCGTTGGAGCCGGGGCGGGAGGCGGAGGCATTGTCACGGGCCTCGCGATTCCCAAGATGGAGGCACAGAGGGACAGGGCCCCGGAAGCGGAAGGCTGGGGAGCAGGCGAAATTTCGAGCCCGAGTCTCGGGGCAGCCCTGGCCCCATGGGACGGCGTCAAGTAGGCGACGCCCGCAGGCCGAGAAGCAGGACCCATCGGCCTCGCCGCAGTCGGCCTCGCCGAGGGCTCCTTGGCGGGGTTCGTGAGCGAGCTCTCGCGATGCCAGCCCAGGCCCCGGGGGAAGGCCCTGCAGACGTGTGACGCCCGAAGCGAGTTCGCGAGGCGTTTTCCGGCCAATTCTCACGAGCGTTCTGCCCAAACCGGGATCGGTTTGGGCAGAACGCTCGTGAGAATTGGCCGGCGTTGGGCAGCCCTGCGGACCGCCCTGCTCTTCGTGGCCCAGGGCCCTTTCTCGCCCAGGGCGTGGTGCGGCCAGCCGGAAAACGTGTGGAAACGTCGCGGCCCACCCTGTGGCGCCGGCGAACGGGAGCGTTCCCGGAGCAGAGTTGAAAGGCGGGTGGCGGGAGGGCGTGCGCCTCGGGCTCCTGGGGCTGCTGGGGCGCCCAAAGAAGGGGCTGTCCTCAGTTGGGTCATGCAGATGTCTCTCGTTCCAAGGCTCTTCCGAAGCGCCGAGCTGCATCGCTGGCGACGGGATTGGGCGGGGGAGGCGTGGCCGCGGGTATCAGGATTCCCCAGGCGGAGGCACAGAGGGACAGGACCCCGGCAGCGGGAGGCTGGGGAGCAGGCGAAATTTCGAGCCCGAGTCTCAGGGCAGCCCTGGCCCCAGGGGACGGCGCCAAGGACGGGACCCCCGCAGGCAGAGGAGCAGGAGGTGTCGGCCTCGCCGCTGCCTGCCTCGCGGACGTCTTCCCGGCGAGGTTGGTGCGCGAGCGTTCGCGGTGCCGGGCCAGGCACAGGGGGGGCGGCCCGGTAGACGTGCTGCGCCCGAAGCGAGTTCGCCGAGCTTTTTCCGGCCAATTCTCACGAGCGTTCTGCCCAAACCGGGATCCGTTTGAGCAGAAAACTCGTGAAAAATGGCCGGCGTTGGGCAGCCCTGCGGACCGCCCTGCTCGCCGTCACCTAGGGCCCTTTCTCGTCCAGGGCATGCTGCGCTGCGGCCAGCCGGTAAACGCGTGGAAACGACGCGGGCCACAAGGGCGCGCCGGCGCAGGGGTGCGTTCACGGAGCAGAGTGGAAGGTCGGGTGGCGGCCGGGCGTGCGCCACCGTCATTCGGGTCGTTGGGGCGCCCAAGGATGGGGCTGACCTCATTGCGGACACGCAGGTTTATGTCGCTCCGAGGTTTCTCCGAAGCTCCGCAAGGCACCGTTGGCGCCAGAGTGGTGGAGAGATGCGTGGCCGCGGGACACAGGGTTCCCGATATGGAGGCCACGAGGGATAGGACCCCGGACGCAGAAGGCTGGGGAAGCAGGCGAGGGCTCGAGCCCGGGCTTCGTGACGGGTCCGGCCCCGTGGAACGGCGCCAGGGATGGGACCCCCGCAGGCCGAGGATCAGCAGGCGTCGGCCTCGCCGCAGTCGGCCTCATGGAAGGCTCCTGGGCGGGGTTCGTGAGCAAGCGCTCACGGTGCCAGGCCCGGCCCCGGGGGGACGCCCTGCAGACGTGTGACGCCCGAAGCGAGTTCGCCGGGCGTTTTCCGGCCAATTCTCACGAGCGTTCTGCCCAAACCGGGATCGGTTTGGGCAGAACGCTCGTGAGAATTGGCCGGCGTTGGGCAGCCCTGCGGACCGCCCTGCTCTCCCTGGCCCAGGTCCGTTCCTCGCCCGGGGCATGGGGCGGCCGCCCGGAAAACGTGCGAAAACGTCGCGGCCCACCCGGAGGCCCCGGCGCTGGGGAGCGTTCTCGGAGCAGAGTTGAAGGACGGGTGGCGGCCGGGCCTACGCTTCCGACTTGAGGGAGGATCGGGCGCCCAGGGATGGGGCTGACCTCAGTGGGGGCACGCAGGTTTCTCTCGCTCTGAGGTTGTCCGAAGCGCCGAAAGGCACCGTTGGCGCCGGTGTGGGAGGGGGAGGGGAGGCGCGGCCGCGGGACTCAGGGCTCCCCAGATGGAGGCACCGAGGGACAGGAACCCAGAAGCAGACGGCTGGCGAGCAGGCGAAACTGCGAGCCCGGGCTTCGTGGAGGGCCAGGCCCCGTGGAACAGCGCCAGGGAGAGGACCCCCGCAGGAGGATTAGCAGGAGGCATGGGCCGCGCCACACCCTGCCTCGCCGAGGGCTTCCTGGCGGGGATGGAGCGCGATGGCTCGCAATGCGGCGCCAGGTCCGGTGGTGCGGGGCGGCCGTGCAGACGTGGGGCGCCCGAAGCGAGTTCGCCGGGCGTTTTCCTGCCAGTTCTCACGAGCGTTCTGCCCAAACCAGGATGGGTTTGGGCAGAGCGCTCGTGAGAATTGGCCGGCGTTGGGCAGTCCTGCGGACCGCCCTGCTCTCCGGGGCCCAGGGTCCCTTCTCGCCCAGGGCATGCTGCGTGCGGGCCCCGGAAAACGCACACAATCGACCGGTCCCACCAGGGGGCGGTAGGGCAGGGGAGCGTTCCCGGAGCAGAGTTGACCGACGTGTGTCGGCAAGGCGAGCGCCTCCGTCTTTTCGGGCTGATGGGGAGCCCAAAGGTGGGGCTGTCCTCAGTTGGGCCACGCAGGTTTCTCTCGCTCCGAGGCTTGTCCCAAGCGCCGAAATGCACCGTTGGAGCCGGGGCGGGAGGCGGAGGCATTGTCACGGGCCTCGCGATTCCCAAGATGGAGGCACAGAGGGACAGGGCCCCGGAAGCGGAAGGCTGGGGAGCAGGCGAAATTTCGAGCCCGAGTCTCGGGGCAGCCCTGGCCCCATGGGACGGCGTCAAGTAGGCGACGCCCGCAGGCCGAGAAGCAGGACCCATCGGCCTCGCCGCAGTCGGCCTCGCCGAGGGCTCCTTGCGGGGTTCGTGAGCGAGCTCTCGCGATGCCAGCCCAGGCCCCGGGGGAAGGCCCTGCAGACGTGTGACGCCCGAAGCGAGTTCGCGAGGCGTTTTCCGGCCAATTCTCACGAGCGTTCTGCCCAAACCGGGATCGGTTTGGGCAGAACGCTCGTGAGAATTGGCCGGCGTTGGGCAGCCCTGCGGACCGCCCTGCTCTTCGTGGCCCAGGGCCCTTTCTCGCCCAGGGCGTGGTGCGGCCAGCCGGAAAACGTGTGGAAACGTCGCGGCCCACCCTGTGGCGCCGGCGAACGGGAGCGTTCCCGGAGCAGAGTTGAAAGGCGGGTGGCGGGAGGGCGTGCGCCTCGGGCTCCTGGGGCTGCTGGGGCGCCCAAAGAAGGGGCTGTCCTCAGTTGGGTCATGCAGATGTCTCTCGTTCCAAGGCTCTTCCGAAGCGCCGAGCTGCATCGCTGGCGACGGGATTGGGCGGGGGAGGCGTGGCCGCGGGTATCAGGATTCCCCAGGCGGAGGCACAGAGGGACAGGACCCCGGCAGCGGGAGGCTGGGGAGCAGGCGAAATTTCGAGCCCGAGTCTCAGGGCAGCCCTGGCCCCAGGGGACGGCGCCAAGGACGGGACCCCCGCAGGCAGAGGAGCAGGAGGTGTCGGCCTCGCCGCTGCCTGCCTCGCGGACGTCTTCCCGGCGAGGTTGGTGCGCGAGCGTTCGCGGTGCCGGGCCAGGCACAGGGGGGGCGGCCCGGTAGACGTGCTGCGCCCGAAGCGAGTTCGCCGAGCTTTTTCCGGCCAATTCTCACGAGCGTTCTGCCCAAACCGGGATCCGTTTGAGCAGAAAACTCGTGAAAAATGGCCGGCGTTGGGCAGCCCTGCGGACCGCCCTGCTCGCCGTCACCTAGGGCCCTTTCTCGTCCAGGGCATGCTGCGCTGCGGCCAGCCGGTAAACGCGTGGAAACGACGCGGGCCACAAGGGCGCGCCGGCGCAGGGGTGCGTTCACGGAGCAGAGTGGAAGGTCGGGTGGCGGCCGGGCGTGCGCCACCGTCATTCGGGTCGTTGGGGCGCCCAAGGATGGGGCTGACCTCATTGCGGACACGCAGGTTTATGTCGCTCCGAGGTTTCTCCGAAGCTCCGCAAGGCACCGTTGGCGCCAGAGTGGTGGAGAGATGCGTGGCCGCGGGACACAGGGTTCCCGATATGGAGGCCACGAGGGATAGGACCCCGGACGCAGAAGGCTGGGGAAGCAGGCGAGGGCTCGAGCCCGGGCTTCGTGACGGGTCCGGCCCCGTGGAACGGCGCCAGGGATGGGACCCCCGCAGGCCGAGGATCAGCAGGCGTCGGCCTCGCCGCAGTCGGCCTCATGGAAGGCTCCTGGGCGGGGTTCGTGAGCAAGCGCTCACGGTGCCAGGCCCGGCCCCGGGGGGACGCCCTGCAGACGTGTGACGCCCGAAGCGAGTTCGCCGGGCGTTTTCCGGCCAATTCTCACGAGCGTTCTGCCCAAACCGGGATCGGTTTGGGCAGAACGCTCGTGAGAATTGGCCGGCGTTGGGCAGCCCTGCGGACCGCCCTGCTCTCCCTGGCCCAGGTCCGTTCCTCGCCCGGGGCATGGGGCGGCCGCCCGGAAAACGTGCGAAAACGTCGCGGCCCACCCGGAGGCCCCGGCGCTGGGGAGCGTTCTCGGAGCAGAGTTGAAGGACGGGTGGCGGCCGGGCCTACGCTTCCGACTTGAGGGAGGATCGGGCGCCCAGGGATGGGGCTGACCTCAGTGGGGGCACGCAGGTTTCTCTCGCTCTGAGGTTGTCCGAAGCGCCGAAAGGCACCGTTGGCGCCGGTGTGGGAGGGGGAGGGGAGGCGCGGCCGCGGGACTCAGGGCTCCCCAGATGGAGGCACCGAGGGACAGGAACCCAGAAGCAGACGGCTGGCGAGCAGGCGAAACTGCGAGCCCGGGCTTCGTGGAGGGCCAGGCCCCGTGGAACAGCGCCAGGGAGAGGACCCCCGCAGGAGGATTAGCAGGAGGCATGGGCCGCGCCACACCCTGCCTCGCCGAGGGCTTCCTGGCGGGGATGGAGCGCGATGGCTCGCAATGCGGCGCCAGGTCCGGTGGTGCGGGGCGGCCGTGCAGACGTGGGGCGCCCGAAGCGAGTTCGCCGGGCGTTTTCCTGCCAGTTCTCACGAGCGTTCTGCCCAAACCAGGATGGGTTTGGGCAGAGCGCTCGTGAGAATTGGCCGGCGTTGGGCAGTCCTGCGGACCGCCCTGCTCTCCGGGGCCCAGGGTCCCTTCTCGCCCAGGGCATGCTGCGTGCGGGCCCCGGAAAACGCACACAATCGACCGGTCCCACCAGGGGGCGGTAGGGCAGGGGAGCGTTCCCGGAGCAGAGTTGACCGACGTGTGTCGGCAAGGCGAGCGCCTCCGTCTTTTCGGGCTGATGGGGAGCCCAAAGGTGGGGCTGTCCTCAGTTGGGCCACGCAGGTTTCTCTCGCTCCGAGGCTTGTCCCAAGCGCCGAAATGCACCGTTGGAGCCGGGGCGGGAGGCGGAGGCATTGTCACGGGCCTCGCGATTCCCAAGATGGAGGCACAGAGGGACAGGGCCCCGGAAGCGGAAGGCTGGGGAGCAGGCGAAATTTCGAGCCCGAGTCTCGGGGCAGCCCTGGCCCCATGGGACGGCGTCAAGTAGGCGACGCCCGCAGGCCGAGAAGCAGGACCCATCGGCCTCGCCGCAGTCGGCCTCGCCGAGGGCTCCTTGGCGGGGTTCGTGAGCGAGCTCTCGCGATGCCAGCCCAGGCCCCGGGGGAAGGCCCTGCAGACGTGTGACGCCCGAAGCGAGTTCGCGAGGCGTTTTCCGGCCAATTCTCACGAGCGTTCTGCCCAAACCGGGATCGGTTTGGGCAGAACGCTCGTGAGAATTGGCCGGCGTTGGGCAGCCCTGCGGACCGCCCTGCTCTTCGTGGCCCAGGGCCCTTTCTCGCCCAGGGCGTGGTGCGGCCAGCCGGAAAACGTGTGGAAACGTCGCGGCCCACCCTGTGGCGCCGGCGAACGGGAGCGTTCCCGGAGCAGAGTTGAAAGGCGGGTGGCGGGAGGGCGTGCGCCTCGGGCTCCTGGGGCTGCTGGGGCGCCCAAAGAAGGGGCTGTCCTCAGTTGGGTCATGCAGATGTCTCTCGTTCCAAGGCTCTTCCGAAGCGCCGAGCTGCATCGCTGGCGACGGGATTGGGCGGGGGAGGCGTGGCCGCGGGTATCAGGATTCCCCAGGCGGAGGCACAGAGGGACAGGACCCCGGCAGCGGGAGGCTGGGGAGCAGGCGAAATTTCGAGCCCGAGTCTCAGGGCAGCCCTGGCCCCAGGGGACGGCGCCAAGGACGGGACCCCCGCAGGCAGAGGAGCAGGAGGTGTCGGCCTCGCCGCTGCCTGCCTCGCGGACGTCTTCCCGGCGAGGTTGGTGCGCGAGCGTTCGCGGTGCCGGGCCAGGCACAGGGGGGGCGGCCCGGTAGACGTGCTGCGCCCGAAGCGAGTTCGCCGAGCTTTTTCCGGCCAATTCTCACGAGCGTTCTGCCCAAACCGGGATCCGTTTGAGCAGAAAACTCGTGAAAAATGGCCGGCGTTGGGCAGCCCTGCGGACCGCCCTGCTCGCCGTCACCTAGGGCCCTTTCTCGTCCAGGGCATGCTGCGCTGCGGCCAGCCGGTAAACGCGTGGAAACGACGCGGGCCACAAGGGCGCGCCGGCGCAGGGGTGCGTTCACGGAGCAGAGTGGAAGGTCGGGTGGCGGCCGGGCGTGCGCCACCGTCATTCGGGTCGTTGGGGCGCCCAAGGATGGGGCTGACCTCATTGCGGACACGCAGGTTTATGTCGCTCCGAGGTTTCTCCGAAGCTCCGCAAGGCACCGTTGGCGCCAGAGTGGTGGAGAGATGCGTGGCCGCGGGACACAGGGTTCCCGATATGGAGGCCACGAGGGATAGGACCCCGGACGCAGAAGGCTGGGGAAGCAGGCGAGGGCTCGAGCCCGGGCTTCGTGACGGGTCCGGCCCCGTGGAACGGCGCCAGGGATGGGACCCCCGCAGGCCGAGGATCAGCAGGCGTCGGCCTCGCCGCAGTCGGCCTCATGGAAGGCTCCTGGGCGGGGTTCGTGAGCAAGCGCTCACGGTGCCAGGCCCGGCCCCGGGGGGACGCCCTGCAGACGTGTGACGCCCGAAGCGAGTTCGCCGGGCGTTTTCCGGCCAATTCTCACGAGCGTTCTGCCCAAACCGGGATCGGTTTGGGCAGAACGCTCGTGAGAATTGGCCGGCGTTGGGCAGCCCTGCGGACCGCCCTGCTCTCCCTGGCCCAGGTCCGTTCCTCGCCCGGGGCATGGGGCGGCCGCCCGGAAAACGTGCGAAAACGTCGCGGCCCACCCGGAGGCCCCGGCGCTGGGGAGCGTTCTCGGAGCAGAGTTGAAGGACGGGTGGCGGCCGGGCCTACGCTTCCGACTTGAGGGAGGATCGGGCGCCCAGGGATGGGGCTGACCTCAGTGGGGGCACGCAGGTTTCTCTCGCTCTGAGGTTGTCCGAAGCGCCGAAAGGCACCGTTGGCGCCGGTGTGGGAGGGGGAGGGGAGGCGCGGCCGCGGGACTCAGGGCTCCCCAGATGGAGGCACCGAGGGACAGGAACCCAGAAGCAGACGGCTGGCGAGCAGGCGAAACTGCGAGCCCGGGCTTCGTGGAGGGCCAGGCCCCGTGGAACAGCGCCAGGGAGAGGACCCCCGCAGGAGGATTAGCAGGAGGCATGGGCCGCGCCACACCCTGCCTCGCCGAGGGCTTCCTGGCGGGGATGGAGCGCGATGGCTCGCAATGCGGCGCCAGGTCCGGTGGTGCGGGGCGGCCGTGCAGACGTGGGGCGCCCGAAGCGAGTTCGCCGGGCGTTTTCCTGCCAGTTCTCACGAGCGTTCTGCCCAAACCAGGATGGGTTTGGGCAGAGCGCTCGTGAGAATTGGCCGGCGTTGGGCAGTCCTGCGGACCGCCCTGCTCTCCGGGGCCCAGGGTCCCTTCTCGCCCAGGGCATGCTGCGTGCGGGCCCCGGAAAACGCACACAATCGACCGGTCCCACCAGGGGGCGGTAGGGCAGGGGAGCGTTCCCGGAGCAGAGTTGACCGACGTGTGTCGGCAAGGCGAGCGCCTCCGTCTTTTCGGGCTGATGGGGAGCCCAAAGGTGGGGCTGTCCTCAGTTGGGCCACGCAGGTTTCTCTCGCTCCGAGGCTTGTCCCAAGCGCCGAAATGCACCGTTGGAGCCGGGGCGGGAGGCGGAGGCATTGTCACGGGCCTCGCGATTCCCAAGATGGAGGCACAGAGGGACAGGGCCCCGGAAGCGGAAGGCTGGGGAGCAGGCGAAATTTCGAGCCCGAGTCTCGGGGCAGCCCTGGCCCCATGGGACGGCGTCAAGTAGGCGACGCCCGCAGGCCGAGAAGCAGGACCCATCGGCCTCGCCGCAGTCGGCCTCGCCGAGGGCTCCTTGGCGGGGTTCGTGAGCGAGCTCTCGCGATGCCAGCCCAGGCCCCGGGGGAAGGCCCTGCAGACGTGTGACGCCCGAAGCGAGTTCGCGAGGCGTTTTCCGGCCAATTCTCACGAGCGTTCTGCCCAAACCGGGATCGGTTTGGGCAGAACGCTCGTGAGAATTGGCCGGCGTTGGGCAGCCCTGCGGACCGCCCTGCTCTTCGTGGCCCAGGGCCCTTTCTCGCCCAGGGCGTGGTGCGGCCAGCCGGAAAACGTGTGGAAACGTCGCGGCCCACCCTGTGGCGCCGGCGAACGGGAGCGTTCCCGGAGCAGAGTTGAAAGGCGGGTGGCGGGAGGGCGTGCGCCTCGGGCTCCTGGGGCTGCTGGGGCGCCCAAAGAAGGGGCTGTCCTCAGTTGGGTCATGCAGATGTCTCTCGTTCCAAGGCTCTTCCGAAGCGCCGAGCTGCATCGCTGGCGACGGGATTGGGCGGGGGAGGCGTGGCCGCGGGTATCAGGATTCCCCAGGCGGAGGCACAGAGGGACAGGACCCCGGCAGCGGGAGGCTGGGGAGCAGGCGAAATTTCGAGCCCGAGTCTCAGGGCAGCCCTGGCCCCAGGGGACGGCGCCAAGGACGGGACCCCCGCAGGCAGAGGAGCAGGAGGTGTCGGCCTCGCCGCTGCCTGCCTCGCGGACGTCTTCCCGGCGAGGTTGGTGCGCGAGCGTTCGCGGTGCCGGGCCAGGCACAGGGGGGGCGGCCCGGTAGACGTGCTGCGCCCGAAGCGAGTTCGCCGAGCTTTTTCCGGCCAATTCTCACGAGCGTTCTGCCCAAACCGGGATCCGTTTGAGCAGAAAACTCGTGAAAAATGGCCGGCGTTGGGCAGCCCTGCGGACCGCCCTGCTCGCCGTCACCTAGGGCCCTTTCTCGTCCAGGGCATGCTGCGCTGCGGCCAGCCGGTAAACGCGTGGAAACGACGCGGGCCACAAGGGCGCGCCGGCGCAGGGGTGCGTTCACGGAGCAGAGTGGAAGGTCGGGTGGCGGCCGGGCGTGCGCCACCGTCATTCGGGTCGTTGGGGCGCCCAAGGATGGGGCTGACCTCATTGCGGACACGCAGGTTTATGTCGCTCCGAGGTTTCTCCGAAGCTCCGCAAGGCACCGTTGGCGCCAGAGTGGTGGAGAGATGCGTGGCCGCGGGACACAGGGTTCCCGATATGGAGGCCACGAGGGATAGGACCCCGGACGCAGAAGGCTGGGGAAGCAGGCGAGGGCTCGAGCCCGGGCTTCGTGACGGGTCCGGCCCCGTGGAACGGCGCCAGGGATGGGACCCCCGCAGGCCGAGGATCAGCAGGCGTCGGCCTCGCCGCAGTCGGCCTCATGGAAGGCTCCTGGGCGGGGTTCGTGAGCAAGCGCTCACGGTGCCAGGCCCGGCCCCGGGGGGACGCCCTGCAGACGTGTGACGCCCGAAGCGAGTTCGCCGGGCGTTTTCCGGCCAATTCTCACGAGCGTTCTGCCCAAACCGGGATCGGTTTGGGCAGAACGCTCGTGAGAATTGGCCGGCGTTGGGCAGCCCTGCGGACCGCCCTGCTCTCCCTGGCCCAGGTCCGTTCCTCGCCCGGGGCATGGGGCGGCCGCCCGGAAAACGTGCGAAAACGTCGCGGCCCACCCGGAGGCCCCGGCGCTGGGGAGCGTTCTCGGAGCAGAGTTGAAGGACGGGTGGCGGCCGGGCCTACGCTTCCGACTTGAGGGAGGATCGGGCGCCCAGGGATGGGGCTGACCTCAGTGGGGGCACGCAGGTTTCTCTCGCTCTGAGGTTGTCCGAAGCGCCGAAAGGCACCGTTGGCGCCGGTGTGGGAGGGGGAGGGGAGGCGCGGCCGCGGGACTCAGGGCTCCCCAGATGGAGGCACCGAGGGACAGGAACCCAGAAGCAGACGGCTGGCGAGCAGGCGAAACTGCGAGCCCGGGCTTCGTGGAGGGCCAGGCCCCGTGGAACAGCGCCAGGGAGAGGACCCCCGCAGGAGGATTAGCAGGAGGCATGGGCCGCGCCACACCCTGCCTCGCCGAGGGCTTCCTGGCGGGGATGGAGCGCGATGGCTCGCAATGCGGCGCCAGGTCCGGTGGTGCGGGGCGGCCGTGCAGACGTGGGGCGCCCGAAGCGAGTTCGCCGGGCGTTTTCCTGCCAGTTCTCACGAGCGTTCTGCCCAAACCAGGATGGGTTTGGGCAGAGCGCTCGTGAGAATTGGCCGGCGTTGGGCAGTCCTGCGGACCGCCCTGCTCTCCGGGGCCCAGGGTCCCTTCTCGCCCAGGGCATGCTGCGTGCGGGCCCCGGAAAACGCACACAATCGACCGGTCCCACCAGGGGGCGGTAGGGCAGGGGAGCGTTCCCGGAGCAGAGTTGACCGACGTGTGTCGGCAAGGCGAGCGCCTCCGTCTTTTCGGGCTGATGGGGAGCCCAAAGATGGGGCTGTCCTCAGTTGGGCCACGCAGGTTTCTCTCGCTCCGAGGCTTGTCCCAAGCGCCGAAATGCACCGTTGGAGCCGGGGCGGGAGGCGGAGGCATTGTCACGGGCCTCGCGATTCCCAAGATGGAGGCACAGAGGGACAGGGCCCCGGAAGCGGAAGGCTGGGGAGCAGGCGAAATTTCGAGCCCGAGTCTCGGGGCAGCCCTGGCCCCATGGGACGGCGTCAAGTAGGCGACGCCCGCAGGCCGAGAAGCAGGACCCATCGGCCTCGCCGCAGTCGGCCTCGCCGAGGGCTCCTTGGCGGGGTTCGTGAGCGAGCTCTCGCGATGCCAGCCCAGGCCCCGGGGGAAGGCCCTGCAGACGTGTGACGCCCGAAGCGAGTTCGCGAGGCGTTTTCCGGCCAATTCTCACGAGCGTTCTGCCCAAACCGGGATCGGTTTGGGCAGAACGCTCGTGAGAATTGGCCGGCGTTGGGCAGCCCTGCGGACCGCCCTGCTCTTCGTGGCCCAGGGCCCTTTCTCGCCCAGGGCGTGGTGCGGCCAGCCGGAAAACGTGTGGAAACGTCGCGGCCCACCCTGTGGCGCCGGCGAACGGGAGCGTTCCCGGAGCAGAGTTGAAAGGCGGGTGGCGGGAGGGCGTGCGCCTCGGGCTCCTGGGGCTGCTGGGGCGCCCAAAGAAGGGGCTGTCCTCAGTTGGGTCATGCAGATGTCTCTCGTTCCAAGGCTCTTCCGAAGCGCCGAGCTGCATCGCTGGCGACGGGATTGGGCGGGGGAGGCGTGGCCGCGGGTATCAGGATTCCCCAGGCGGAGGCACAGAGGGACAGGACCCCGGCAGCGGGAGGCTGGGGAGCAGGCGAAATTTCGAGCCCGAGTCTCAGGGCAGCCCTGGCCCCAGGGGACGGCGCCAAGGACGGGACCCCCGCAGGCAGAGGAGCAGGAGGTGTCGGCCTCGCCGCTGCCTGCCTCGCGGACGTCTTCCCGGCGAGGTTGGTGCGCGAGCGTTCGCGGTGCCGGGCCAGGCACAGGGGGGGCGGCCCGGTAGACGTGCTGCGCCCGAAGCGAGTTCGCCGAGCTTTTTCCGGCCAATTCTCACGAGCGTTCTGCCCAAACCGGGATCCGTTTGAGCAGAAAACTCGTGAAAAATGGCCGGCGTTGGGCAGCCCTGCGGACCGCCCTGCTCGCCGTCACCTAGGGCCCTTTCTCGTCCAGGGCATGCTGCGCTGCGGCCAGCCGGTAAACGCGTGGAAACGACGCGGGCCACAAGGGCGCGCCGGCGCAGGGGTGCGTTCACGGAGCAGAGTGGAAGGTCGGGTGGCGGCCGGGCGTGCGCCACCGTCATTCGGGTCGTTGGGGCGCCCAAGGATGGGGCTGACCTCATTGCGGACACGCAGGTTTATGTCGCTCCGAGGTTTCTCCGAAGCTCCGCAAGGCACCGTTGGCGCCAGAGTGGTGGAGAGATGCGTGGCCGCGGGACACAGGGTTCCCGATATGGAGGCCACGAGGGATAGGACCCCGGACGCAGAAGGCTGGGGAAGCAGGCGAGGGCTCGAGCCCGGGCTTCGTGACGGGTCCGGCCCCGTGGAACGGCGCCAGGGATGGGACCCCCGCAGGCCGAGGATCAGCAGGCGTCGGCCTCGCCGCAGTCGGCCTCATGGAAGGCTCCTGGGCGGGGTTCGTGAGCAAGCGCTCACGGTGCCAGGCCCGGCCCCGGGGGGACGCCCTGCAGACGTGTGACGCCCGAAGCGAGTTCGCCGGGCGTTTTCCGGCCAATTCTCACGAGCGTTCTGCCCAAACCGGGATCGGTTTGGGCAGAACGCTCGTGAGAATTGGCCGGCGTTGGGCAGCCCTGCGGACCGCCCTGCTCTCCCTGGCCCAGGTCCGTTCCTCGCCCGGGGCATGGGGCGGCCGCCCGGAAAACGTGCGAAAACGTCGCGGCCCACCCGGAGGCCCCGGCGCTGGGGAGCGTTCTCGGAGCAGAGTTGAAGGACGGGTGGCGGCCGGGCCTACGCTTCCGACTTGAGGGAGGATCGGGCGCCCAGGGATGGGGCTGACCTCAGTGGGGGCACGCAGGTTTCTCTCGCTCTGAGGTTGTCCGAAGCGCCGAAAGGCACCGTTGGCGCCGGTGTGGGAGGGGGAGGGGAGGCGCGGCCGCGGGACTCAGGGCTCCCCAGATGGAGGCACCGAGGGACAGGAACCCAGAAGCAGACGGCTGGCGAGCAGGCGAAACTGTGAGCCCGGGCTTCGTGGAGGGCCAGGCCCCGTGGAACAGCGCCAGGGAGAGGACCCCCGCAGGAGGATTAGCAGGAGGCATGGGCCGCGCCACACCCTGCCTCGCCGAGGGCTTCCTGGCGGGGATGGAGCGCGATGGCTCGCAATGCGGCGCCAGGTCCGGTGGTGCGGGGCGGCCGTGCAGACGTGGGGCGCCCGAAGCGAGTTCGCCGGGCGTTTTCCTGCCAGTTCTCACGAGCGTTCTGCCCAAACCAGGATGGGTTTGGGCAGAGCGCTCGTGAGAATTGGCCGGCGTTGGGCAGTCCTGCGGACCGCCCTGCTCTCCGGGGCCCAGGGTCCCTTCTCGCCCAGGGCATGCTGCGTGCGGGCCCCGGAAAACGCACACAATCGACCGGTCCCACCAGGGGGCGGTAGGGCAGGGGAGCGTTCCCGGAGCAGAGTTGACCGACGTGTGTCGGCAAGGCGAGCGCCTCCGTCTTTTCGGGCTGATGGGGAGCCCAAAGATGGGGCTGTCCTCAGTTGGGCCACGCAGGTTTCTCTCGCTCCGAGGCTTGTCCCAAGCGCCGAAATGCACCGTTGGAGCCGGGGCGGGAGGCGGAGGCATTGTCACGGGCCTCGCGATTCCCAAGATGGAGGCACAGAGGGACAGGGCCCCGGAAGCGGAAGGCTGGGGAGCAGGCGAAATTTCGAGCCCGAGTCTCGGGGCAGCCCTGGCCCCATGGGACGGCGTCAAGTAGGCGACGCCCGCAGGCCGAGAAGCAGGACCCATCGGCCTCGCCGCAGTCGGCCTCGCCGAGGGCTCCTTGGCGGGGTTCGTGAGCGAGCTCTCGCGATGCCAGCCCAGGCCCCGGGGGAAGGCCCTGCAGACGTGTGACGCCCGAAGCGAGTTCGCGAGGCGTTTTCCGGCCAATTCTCACGAGCGTTCTGCCCAAACCGGGATCGGTTTGGGCAGAACGCTCGTGAGAATTGGCCGGCGTTGGGCAGCCCTGCGGACCGCCCTGCTCTTCGTGGCCCAGGGCCCTTTCTCGCCCAGGGCGTGGTGCGGCCAGCCGGAAAACGTGTGGAAACGTCGCGGCCCACCCTGTGGCGCCGGCGAACGGGAGCGTTCCCGGAGCAGAGTTGAAAGGCGGGTGGCGGGAGGGCGTGCGCCTCGGGCTCCTGGGGCTGCTGGGGCGCCCAAAGAAGGGGCTGTCCTCAGTTGGGTCATGCAGATGTCTCTCGTTCCAAGGCTCTTCCGAAGCGCCGAGCTGCATCGCTGGCGACGGGATTGGGCGGGGGAGGCGTGGCCGCGGGTATCAGGATTCCCCAGGCGGAGGCACAGAGGGACAGGACCCCGGCAGCGGGAGGCTGGGGAGCAGGCGAAATTTCGAGCCCGAGTCTCAGGGCAGCCCTGGCCCCAGGGGACGGCGCCAAGGACGGGACCCCCGCAGGCAGAGGAGCAGGAGGTGTCGGCCTCGCCGCTGCCTGCCTCGCGGACGTCTTCCCGGCGAGGTTGGTGCGCGAGCGTTCGCGGTGCCGGGCCAGGCACAGGGGGGGCGGCCCGGTAGACGTGCTGCGCCCGAAGCGAGTTCGCCGAGCTTTTTCCGGCCAATTCTCACGAGCGTTCTGCCCAAACCGGGATCCGTTTGAGCAGAAAACTCGTGAAAAATGGCCGGCGTTGGGCAGCCCTGCGGACCGCCCTGCTCGCCGTCACCTAGGGCCCTTTCTCGTCCAGGGCATGCTGCGCTGCGGCCAGCCGGTAAACGCGTGGAAACGACGCGGGCCACAAGGGCGCGCCGGCGCAGGGGTGCGTTCACGGAGCAGAGTGGAAGGTCGGGTGGCGGCCGGGCGTGCGCCACCGTCATTCGGGTCGTTGGGGCGCCCAAGGATGGGGCTGACCTCATTGCGGACACGCAGGTTTATGTCGCTCCGAGGTTTCTCCGAAGCTCCGCAAGGCACCGTTGGCGCCAGAGTGGTGGAGAGATGCGTGGCCGCGGGACACAGGGTTCCCGATATGGAGGCCACGAGGGATAGGACCCCGGACGCAGAAGGCTGGGGAAGCAGGCGAGGGCTCGAGCCCGGGCTTCGTGACGGGTCCGGCCCCGTGGAACGGCGCCAGGGATGGGACCCCCGCAGGCCGAGGATCAGCAGGCGTCGGCCTCGCCGCAGTCGGCCTCATGGAAGGCTCCTGGGCGGGGTTCGTGAGCAAGCGCTCACGGTGCCAGGCCCGGCCCCGGGGGGACGCCCTGCAGACGTGTGACGCCCGAAGCGAGTTCGCCGGGCGTTTTCCGGCCAATTCTCACGAGCGTTCTGCCCAAACCGGGATCGGTTTGGGCAGAACGCTCGTGAGAATTGGCCGGCGTTGGGCAGCCCTGCGGACCGCCCTGCTCTCCCTGGCCCAGGTCCGTTCCTCGCCCGGGGCATGGGGCGGCCGCCCGGAAAACGTGCGAAAACGTCGCGGCCCACCCGGAGGCCCCGGCGCTGGGGAGCGTTCTCGGAGCAGAGTTGAAGGACGGGTGGCGGCCGGGCCTACGCTTCCGACTTGAGGGAGGATCGGGCGCCCAGGGATGGGGCTGACCTCAGTGGGGGCACGCAGGTTTCTCTCGCTCTGAGGTTGTCCGAAGCGCCGAAAGGCACCGTTGGCGCCGGTGTGGGAGGGGGAGGGGAGGCGCGGCCGCGGGACTCAGGGCTCCCCAGATGGAGGCACCGAGGGACAGGAACCCAGAAGCAGACGGCTGGCGAGCAGGCGAAACTGCGAGCCCGGGCTTCGTGGAGGGCCAGGCCCCGTGGAACAGCGCCAGGGAGAGGACCCCCGCAGGAGGATTAGCAGGAGGCATGGGCCGCGCCACACCCTGCCTCGCCGAGGGCTTCCTGGCGGGGATGGAGCGCGATGGCTCGCAATGCGGCGCCAGGTCCGGTGGTGCGGGGCGGCCGTGCAGACGTGGGGCGCCCGAAGCGAGTTCGCCGGGCGTTTTCCTGCCAGTTCTCACGAGCGTTCTGCCCAAACCAGGATGGGTTTGGGCAGAGCGCTCGTGAGAATTGGCCGGCGTTGGGCAGTCCTGCGGACCGCCCTGCTCTCCGGGGCCCAGGGTCCCTTCTCGCCCAGGGCATGCTGCGTGCGGGCCCCGGAAAACGCACACAATCGATCGGTCCCACCAGGGGGCGGTAGGGCAGGGGAGCGTTCCCGGAGCAGAGTTGACCGACGTGTGTCGGCAAGGCGAGCGCCTCCGTCTTTTCGGGCTGATGGGGAGCCCAAAGATGGGGCTGTCCTCAGTTGGGCCACGCAGGTTTCTCTCGCTCCGAGGCTTGTCCCAAGCGCCGAAATGCACCGTTGGAGCCGGGGCGGGAGGCGGAGGCATTGTCACGGGCCTCGCGATTCCCAAGATGGAGGCACAGAGGGACAGGGCCCCGGAAGCGGAAGGCTGGGGAGCAGGCGAAATTTCGAGCCCGAGTCTCGGGGCAGCCCTGGCCCCATGGGACGGCGTCAAGTAGGCGACGCCCGCAGGCCGAGAAGCAGGACCCATCGGCCTCGCCGCAGTCGGCCTCGCCGAGGGCTCCTTGGCGGGGTTCGTGAGCGAGCTCTCGCGATGCCAGCCCAGGCCCCGGGGGAAGGCCCTGCAGACGTGTGACGCCCGAAGCGAGTTCGCGAGGCGTTTTCCGGCCAATTCTCACGAGCGTTCTGCCCAAACCGGGATCGGTTTGGGCAGAACGCTCGTGAGAATTGGCCGGCGTTGGGCAGCCCTGCGGACCGCCCTGCTCTTCGTGGCCCAGGGCCCTTTCTCGCCCAGGGCGTGGTGCGGCCAGCCGGAAAACGTGTGGAAACGTCGCGGCCCACCCTGTGGCGCCGGCGAACGGGAGCGTTCCCGGAGCAGAGTTGAAAGGCGGGTGGCGGGAGGGCGTGCGCCTCGGGCTCCTGGGGCTGCTGGGGCGCCCAAAGAAGGGGCTGTCCTCAGTTGGGTCATGCAGATGTCTCTCGTTCCAAGGCTCTTCCGAAGCGCCGAGCTGCATCGTTGGCGACGGGATTGGGCGGGGGAGGCGTGGCCGCGGGTATCAGGATTCCCCAGGCGGAGGCACAGAGGGACAGGACCCCGGCAGCGGGAGGCTGGGGAGCAGGCGAAATTTCGAGCCCGAGTCTCAGGGCAGCCCTGGCCCCAGGGGACGGCGCCAAGGACGGGACCCCCGCAGGCAGAGGAGCAGGAGGTGTCGGCCTCGCCGCTGCCTGCCTCGCGGACGTCTTCCCGGCGAGGTTGGTGCGCGAGCGTTCGCGGTGCCGGGCCAGGCACAGGGGGGGCGGCCCGGTAGACGTGCTGCGCCCGAAGCGAGTTCGCCGAGCTTTTTCCGGCCAATTCTCACGAGCGTTCTGCCCAAACCGGGATCCGTTTGAGCAGAAAACTCGTGAAAAATGGCCGGCGTTGGGCAGCCCTGCGGACCGCCCTGCTCGCCGTCACCTAGGGCCCTTTCTCGTCCAGGGCATGCTGCGCTGCGGCCAGCCGGTAAACGCGTGGAAACGACGCGGGCCACAAGGGCGCGCCGGCGCAGGGGTGCGTTCACGGAGCAGAGTGGAAGGTCGGGTGGCGGCCGGGCGTGCGCCACCGTCATTCGGGTCGTTGGGGCGCCCAAGGATGGGGCTGACCTCATTGCGGACACGCAGGTTTATGTCGCTCCGAGGTTTCTCCGAAGCTCCGCAAGGCACCGTTGGCGCCAGAGTGGTGGAGAGATGCGTGGCCGCGGGACACAGGGTTCCCGATATGGAGGCCACGAGGGATAGGACCCCGGACGCAGAAGGCTGGGGAAGCAGGCGAGGGCTCGAGCCCGGGCTTCGTGACGGGTCCGGCCCCGTGGAACGGCGCCAGGGATGGGACCCCCGCAGGCCGAGGATCAGCAGGCGTCGGCCTCGCCGCAGTCGGCCTCATGGAAGGCTCCTGGGCGGGGTTCGTGAGCAAGCGCTCACGGTGCCAGGCCCGGCCCCGGGGGGACGCCCTGCAGACGTGTGACGCCCGAAGCGAGTTCGCCGGGCGTTTTCCGGCCAATTCTCACGAGCGTTCTGCCCAAACCGGGATCGGTTTGGGCAGAACGCTCGTGAGAATTGGCCGGCGTTGGGCAGCCCTGCGGACCGCCCTGCTCTCCCTGGCCCAGGTCCGTTCCTCGCCCGGGGCATGGGGCGGCCGCCCGGAAAACGTGCGAAAACGTCGCGGCCCACCCGGAGGCCCCGGCGCTGGGGAGCGTTCTCGGAGCAGAGTTGAAGGACGGGTGGCGGCCGGGCCTACGCTTCCGACTTGAGGGAGGATCGGGCGCCCAGGGATGGGGCTGACCTCAGTGGGGGCACGCAGGTTTCTCTCGCTCTGAGGTTGTCCGAAGCGCCGAAAGGCACCGTTGGCGCCGGTGTGGGAGGGGGAGGGGAGGCGCGGCCGCGGGACTCAGGGCTCCCCAGATGGAGGCACCGAGGGACAGGAACCCAGAAGCAGACGGCTGGCGAGCAGGCGAAACTGCGAGCCCGGGCTTCGTGGAGGGCCAGGCCCCGTGGAACAGCGCCAGGGAGAGGACCCCCGCAGGAGGATTAGCAGGAGGCATGGGCCGCGCCACACCCTGCCTCGCCGAGGGCTTCCTGGCGGGGATGGAGCGCGATGGCTCGCAATGCGGCGCCAGGTCCGGTGGTGCGGGGCGGCCGTGCAGACGTGGGGCGCCCGAAGCGAGTTCGCCGGGCGTTTTCCTGCCAGTTCTCACGAGCGTTCTGCCCAAACCAGGATGGGTTTGGGCAGAGCGCTCGTGAGAATTGGCCGGCGTTGGGCAGTCCTGCGGACCGCCCTGCTCTCCGGGGCCCAGGGTCCCTTCTCGCCCAGGGCATGCTGCGTGCGGGCCCCGGAAAACGCACACAATCGACCGGTCCCACCAGGGGGCGGTAGGGCAGGGGAGCGTTCCCGGAGCAGAGTTGACCGACGTGTGTCGGCAAGGCGAGCGCCTCCGTCTTTTCGGGCTGATGGGGAGCCCAAAGATGGGGCTGTCCTCAGTTGGGCCACGCAGGTTTCTCTCGCTCCGAGGCTTGTCCCAAGCGCCGAAATGCACCGTTGGAGCCGGGGCGGGAGGCGGAGGCATTGTCACGGGCCTCGCGATTCCCAAGATGGAGGCACAGAGGGACAGGGCCCCGGAAGCGGAAGGCTGGGGAGCAGGCGAAATTTCGAGCCCGAGTCTCGGGGCAGCCCTGGCCCCATGGGACGGCGTCAAGTAGGCGACGCCCGCAGGCCGAGAAGCAGGACCCATCGGCCTCGCCGCAGTCGGCCTCGCCGAGGGCTCCTTGGCGGGGTTCGTGAGCGAGCTCTCGCGATGCCAGCCCAGGCCCCGGGGGAAGGCCCTGCAGACGTGTGACGCCCGAAGCGAGTTCGCGAGGCGTTTTTCCGGCCAATTCTCACGAGCGTTCTGCCCAAACCGGGATCGGTTTGGGCAGAACGCTCGTGAGAATTGGCCGGCGTTGGGCAGCCCTGCGGACCGCCCTGCTCTTCGTGGCCCAGGGCCCTTTCTCGCCCAGGGCGTGGTGCGGCCAGCCGGAAAACGTGTGGAAACGTCGCGGCCCACCCTGTGGCGCCGGCGAACGGGAGCGTTCCCGGAGCAGAGTTGAAAGGCGGGTGGCGGGAGGGCGTGCGCCTCGGGCTCCTGGGGCTGCTGGGGCGCCCAAAGAAGGGGCTGTCCTCAGTTGGGTCATGCAGATGTCTCTCGTTCCAAGGCTCTTCCGAAGCGCCGAGCTGCATCGCTGGCGACGGGATTGGGCGGGGGAGGCGTGGCCGCGGGTATCAGGATTCCCCAGGCGGAGGCACAGAGGGACAGGACCCCGGCAGCGGGAGGCTGGGGAGCAGGCGAAATTTCGAGCCCGAGTCTCAGGGCAGCCCTGGCCCCAGGGGACGGCGCCAAGGACGGGACCCCCGCAGGCAGAGGAGCAGGAGGTGTCGGCCTCGCCGCTGCCTGCCTCGCGGACGTCTTCCCGGCGAGGTTGGTGCGCGAGCGTTCGCGGTGCCGGGCCAGGCACAGGGGGGGCGGCCCGGTAGACGTGCTGCGCCCGAAGCGAGTTCGCCGAGCTTTTTCCGGCCAATTCTCACGAGCGTTCTGCCCAAACCGGGATCCGTTTGAGCAGAAAACTCGTGAAAAATGGCCGGCGTTGGGCAGCCCTGCGGACCGCCCTGCTCGCCGTCACCTAGGGCCCTTTCTCGTCCAGGGCATGCTGCGCTGCGGCCAGCCGGTAAACGCGTGGAAACGACGCGGGCCACAAGGGCGCGCCGGCGCAGGGGTGCGTTCACGGAGCAGAGTGGAAGGTCGGGTGGCGGCCGGGCGTGCGCCACCGTCATTCGGGTCGTTGGGGCGCCCAAGGATGGGGCTGACCTCATTGCGGACACGCAGGTTTATGTCGCTCCGAGGTTTCTCCGAAGCTCCGCAAGGCACCGTTGGCGCCAGAGTGGTGGAGAGATGCGTGGCCGCGGGACACAGGGTTCCCGATATGGAGGCCACGAGGGATAGGACCCCGGACGCAGAAGGCTGGGGAAGCAGGCGAGGGCTCGAGCCCGGGCTTCGTGACGGGTCCGGCCCCGTGGAACGGCGCCAGGGATGGGACCCCCGCAGGCCGAGGATCAGCAGGCGTCGGCCTCGCCGCAGTCGGCCTCATGGAAGGCTCCTGGGCGGGGTTCGTGAGCAAGCGCTCACGGTGCCAGGCCCGGCCCCGGGGGGACGCCCTGCAGACGTGTGACGCCCGAAGCGAGTTCGCCGGGCGTTTTCCGGCCAATTCTCACGAGCGTTCTGCCCAAACCGGGATCGGTTTGGGCAGAACGCTCGTGAGAATTGGCCGGCGTTGGGCAGCCCTGCGGACCGCCCTGCTCTCCCTGGCCCAGGTCCGTTCCTCGCCCGGGGCATGGGGCGGCCGCCCGGAAAACGTGCGAAAACGTCGCGGCCCACCCGGAGGCCCCGGCGCTGGGGAGCGTTCTCGGAGCAGAGTTGAAGGACGGGTGGCGGCCGGGCCTACGCTTCCGACTTGAGGGAGGATCGGGCGCCCAGGGATGGGGCTGACCTCAGTGGGGGCACGCAGGTTTCTCTCGCTCTGAGGTTGTCCGAAGCGCCGAAAGGCACCGTTGGCGCCGGTGTGGGAGGGGGAGGGGAGGCGCGGCCGCGGGACTCAGGGCTCCCCAGATGGAGGCACCGAGGGACAGGAACCCAGAAGCAGACGGCTGGCGAGCAGGCGAAACTGCGAGCCCGGGCTTCGTGGAGGGCCAGGCCCCGTGGAACAGCGCCAGGGAGAGGACCCCCGCAGGAGGATTAGCAGGAGGCATGGGCCGCGCCACACCCTGCCTCGCCGAGGGCTTCCTGGCGGGGATGGAGCGCGATGGCTCGCAATGCGGCGCCAGGTCCGGTGGTGCGGGGCGGCCGTGCAGACGTGGGGCGCCCGAAGCGAGTTCGCCGGGCGTTTTCCTGCCAGTTCTCACGAGCGTTCTGCCCAAACCAGGATGGGTTTGGGCAGAGCGCTCGTGAGAATTGGCCGGCGTTGGGCAGTCCTGCGGACCGCCCTGCTCTCCGGGGCCCAGGGTCCCTTCTCGCCCAGGGCATGCTGCGTGCGGGCCCCGGAAAACGCACACAATCGACCGGTCCCACCAGGGGGCGGTAGGGCAGGGGAGCGTTCCCGGAGCAGAGTTGACCGACGTGTGTCGGCAAGGCGAGCGCCTCCGTCTTTTCGGGCTGATGGGGAGCCCAAAGATGGGGCTGTCCTCAGTTGGGCCACGCAGGTTTCTCTCGCTCCGAGGCTTGTCCCAAGCGCCGAAATGCACCGTTGGAGCCGGGGCGGGAGGCGGAGGCATTGTCACGGGCCTCGCGATTCCCAAGATGGAGGCACAGAGGGACAGGGCCCCGGAAGCGGAAGGCTGGGGAGCAGGCGAAATTTCGAGCCCGAGTCTCGGGGCAGCCCTGGCCCCATGGGACGGCGTCAAGTAGGCGACGCCCGCAGGCCGAGAAGCAGGACCCATCGGCCTCGCCGCAGTCGGCCTCGCCGAGGGCTCCTTGGCGGGGTTCGTGAGCGAGCTCTCGCGATGCCAGCCCAGGCCCCGGGGGAAGGCCCTGCAGACGTGTGACGCCCGAAGCGAGTTCGCGAGGCGTTTTCCGGCCAATTCTCACGAGCGTTCTGCCCAAACCGGGATCGGTTTGGGCAGAACGCTCGTGAGAATTGGCCGGCGTTGGGCAGCCCTGCGGACCGCCCTGCTCTTCGTGGCCCAGGGCCCTTTCTCGCCCAGGGCGTGGTGCGGCCAGCCGGAAAACGTGTGGAAACGTCGCGGCCCACCCTGTGGCGCCGGCGAACGGGAGCGTTCCCGGAGCAGAGTTGAAAGGCGGGTGGCGGGAGGGCGTGCGCCTCGGGCTCCTGGGGCTGCTGGGGCGCCCAAAGAAGGGGCTGTCCTCAGTTGGGTCATGCAGATGTCTCTCGTTCCAAGGCTCTTCCGAAGCGCCGAGCTGCATCGCTGGCGACGGGATTGGGCGGGGGAGGCGTGGCCGCGGGTATCAGGATTCCCCAGGCGGAGGCACAGAGGGACAGGACCCCGGCAGCGGGAGGCTGGGGAGCAGGCGAAATTTCGAGCCCGAGTCTCAGGGCAGCCCTGGCCCCAGGGGACGGCGCCAAGGACGGGACCCCCCGCAGGCAGAGGAGCAGGAGGTGTCGGCCTCGCCGCTGCCTGCCTCGCGGACGTCTTCCCCGGCGAGGTTGGTGCGCGAGCGTTCGCAGGTGCCGGGCCAGGCACAGGGGGGGCGGCCCGGTAGACGTGCTGCGCCCGAAGCGAGTTCGCCGAGCTTTTTCCGGCCAATTCTCACGAGCGTTCTGCCCAAACCGGGATCCGTTTGAGCAGAAAACTCGTGAAAAATGGCCGGCGTTGGGCAGCCCTGCGGACCGCCCTGCTCGCCGTCACCTAGGGCCCTTTCTCGTCCAGGGCATGCTGCGCTGCGGCCAGCCGGGTAAACGCGTGGAAACGACGCGGGCCACAAGGGCGCGCCGGCGCAGGGGTGCGTTCACGGAGCAGAGTGGAAGGTCGGGTGGCGGCCGGGCGTGCGCCACCGTCATTCGGGTCGTTGGGGCGCCCAAGGATGGGGCTGACCTCATTGCGGACACGCAGGTTTATGTCGCTCCGAGGTTTCTCCGAAGCTCCGCAAGGCACCGTTGGCGCCAGAGTGGTGGAGAGATGCGTGGCCGCGGGACACAGGGTTCCCGATATGGAGGCCACGAGGGATAGGACCCGGACGCAGAAGGCTGGGGAAGCAGGCGAGGGCTCGAGCCCGGGCTTCGTGACGGGTCCGGCCCCGTGGAACGGCGCCAGGGATGGGACCCCCGCAGGCCGAGGATCAGCAGGCGTCGGCCTCGCCGCAGTCGGCCTCATGGAAGGCTCCTGGGCGGGGTTCGTGAGCAAGCGCTCACGGTGCCAGGCCCGGCCCCGGGGGGACGCCCTGCAGACGTGTGACGCCCGAAGCGAGTTCGCCGGGCGTTTTTCCGGCCAATTCTCACGAGCGTTCTGCCCAAACCGGGATCGGTTTGGGCAGAACGCTCGTGAGAATTGGCCGGCGTTGGGCAGCCCTGCGGACCGCCCTGCTCTCCCTGGCCCAGGTCCGTTCCTCGCCCGGGGCATGGGGCGGGCGCCCGGAAAACGTGCGAAAACGTCGCGGCCCACCCGGAGGCCCGGCGCTGGGGAGCGTTCTCGGAGCAGAGTTGAAGGACGGGTGGCGGCCGGGCCTACGCTTCCGACTTGAGGGAGGATCGGGCGCCCAGGGATGGGGCTGACCTCAGTGGGGGCACGCAGGTTTCTCTCGCTCTGAGGTTGTCCGAAGCGCCGAAAGGCACCGTTGGCGCCGGTGTGGGAGGGGGAGGGGAGGCGCGGCCGCGGGACTCAGGGCTCCCCAGATGGAGGCACCGAGGGACAGGAACCCAGAAGCAGACGGCTGGCGAGCAGGCGAAACTGCGAGCCCGGGCTTCGTGGAGGGCCAGGCCCCGTGGAACAGCGCCAGGGAGAGGACCCCCGCAGGAGGATTAGCAGGAGGCATGGGCCGCGCCACACCCTGCCTCGCCGAGGGCTTCCTGGCGGGGATGGAGCGCGATGGCTCGCAATGCGGCGCCAGGTCCGGTGGTGCGGGGCGGCCGTGCAGACGTGGGGCGCCCGAAGCGAGTTCGCCGGGCGTTTTCCTGCCAGTTCTCACGAGCGTTCTGCCCAAACCAGGATGGGTTTGGGCAGAGCGCTCGTGAGAATTGGCCGGCGTTGGGCAGTCCTGCGGACCGCCCTGCTCTCCGGGGCCCAGGGTCCCTTCTCGCCCAGGGCATGCTGCGTGCGGGCCCCGGAAAACGCACACAATCGACCGGTCCCACCAGGGGGCGGTAGGGCAGGGGAGCGTTCCCGGAGCAGAGTTGACCGACGTGGTGTCGGCAAGGCGAGCGCCTCCGTCTTTTCGGGGCTGATGGGGAGCCCAAAGATGGGGCTGTCCTCAGTTGGGCCACGCAGGTTTCTCTCGCTCCGAGGCTTGTCCCAAGCGCCGAAATGCACCGTTGGAGCCGGGGCGGGAGGCGGAGGCATTGTCACGGGCCTCGCGATTCCCAAGATGGAGGCACAGAGGGACAGGGCCCCGGAAGCGGAAGGCTGGGGAGCAGGCGAAATTTCGAGCCCGAGTCTCGGGGCAGCCCTGGCCCCATGGGACGGCGTCAAGTAGGCGACGCCCGCAGGCCGAGAAGCAGGACCCATCGGCCTCGCCGCAGTCGGCCTCGCCGAGGGCTCCTTGGCGGGGTTCGTGAGCGAGCTCTCGCGATGCCAGCCCAGGCCCCGGGGGAAGGCCCTGCAGACGTGTGACGCCCGAAGCGAGTTCGCGAGGCGTTTTTCCGGCCAATTCTCACGAGCGTTCTGCCCAAACCGGGATCGGTTTGGGCAGAACGCTCGTGAGAATTGGCCGGCGTTGGGCAGCCCTGCGGACCGCCCTGCTCTTCGTGGCCCAGGGCCCTTTCTCGCCCAGGGCGTGGTGCGGCAGCCGGAAAACGTGTGGAAACGTCGCGCCCCACCCTGTGGCGCCGGCGAACGGGAGCGTTCCCGGAGCAGAGTTGAAAGGCGGGTGGCGGGAGGGCGTGCGCCTCGGGCTCCTGGGGCTGCTGGGGCGCCCAAAGAAGGGGCTGTCCTCAGTTGGGTCATGCAGATGTCTCTCGTTCCAAGGCTCTTCCGAAGCGCCGAGCTGCATCGCTGGCGACGGGATTGGGCGGGGGAGGCGTGGCCGCGGGTATCAGGATTCCCCAGGCGGAGGCACAGAGGGACAGGACCCCGGCAGCGGGAGGCTGGGGAGCAGGCGAAATTTCGAGCCCGAGTCTCAGGGCAGCCCTGGCCCCAGGGGACGGCGCCAAGGACGGGACCCCCGCAGGCAGAGGAGCAGGAGGTGTCGGCCTCGCCGCTGCCTGCCTCGCGGACGTCTTCCCGGCGAGGTTGGTGCGCGAGCGTTCGCGGTGCCGGGCCAGGCACAGGGGGGGCGGCCCGGTAGACGTGCTGCGCCCGAAGCGAGTTCGCCGAGCTTTTTCCGGCCAATTCTCACGAGCGTTCTGCCCAAACCGGATCCGTTTGAGCAGAAAACTCGTGAAAAATGGCCGGCGTTGGGCAGCCCTGCGGACCGCCCTGCTCGCCGTCACCTAGGGCCCTTTCTCGTCCAGGGCATGCTGCGCTGCGGCCAGCCGGTAAACGCGTGGAAACGACGCGGGCCACAAGGGCGCGCCGGCGCAGGGGTGCGTTCACGGAGCAGAGTGGAAGGTCGGGTGGCGGCCGGGCGTGCGCCACCGTCATTCGGGTCGTTGGGGCGCCCAAGGATGGGGCTGACCTCATTGCGGACACGCAGGTTTATGTCGCTCCGAGGTTTCTCCGAAGCTCCGCAAGGCACCGTTGGCGCCAGAGTGGTGGAGAGATGCGTGGCCGCGGGACACAGGGTTCCCGATATGGAGGCCACGAGGGATAGGACCCCGGACGCAGAAGGCTGGGGAAGCAGGCGAGGGCTCGAGCCCCGGGCTTCGTGACGGGTCCGGCCCCGTGGAACGGCGCCAGGATGGGACCCCCGCAGGCCGAGGATCAGCAGGCGTCGGCCTCGCCGCAGTCGGCCTCATGGAAGGCTCCTGGGCGGGGTTCGTGAGCAAGCGCTCACGGTGCCAGGCCCGGCCCCGGGGGGACGCCCTGCAGACGTGTGACCGCCCGAAGCGAGTTCGCCGGGCGTTTTCCGGCCAATTCTCACGAGCGTTCTGCCCAAACCGGGATCGGTTTGGGCAGAACGCTCGTGAGAATTGGCCGGCGTTGGGCAGGCCCTGCGGACCGCCCTGCTCTCCCTGGCCCAGGTCCGTTCCTCGCCCGGGGCATGGGGCGGCCGCCCGGAAAACGTGCGAAAACGTCGCGGCCCACCCGGAGGCCCCGGCGCTGGGGAGCGTTCTCGGAGCAGAGTTGAAGGACGGGTGGCGGCCGGGCCTACGCTTCCGACTTGAGGGAGGATCGGGCGCCCAGGGATGGGGCTGACCTCAGTGGGGGCACGCAGGTTTCTCTCGCTCTGAGGTTGTCCGAAGCGCCGAAAGGCACCGTTGGCGCCGGTGTGGGAGGGGGAGGGGAGGCGCGGCCGCGGGACTCAGGGCTCCCCAGATGGAGGCACCGAGGGACAGGAACCCAGAAGCAGACGGCTGGCGAGCAGGCGAAACTGCGAGCCCGGGCTTCGTGGAGGGCCAGGCCCCGTGGAACAGCGCCAGGGAGAGGACCCCCGCAGGAGGATTAGCAGGAGGCATGGGCCGCGCCACACCCTGCCTCGCCGAGGGCTTCCTGGCGGGGATGGAGCGCGATGGCTCGCAATGCGGCGCCAGGTCCGGTGGTGCGGGGCGGCCGTGCAGACGTGGGGCGCCCGAAGCGAGTTCGCCGGGCGTTTTCCTGCCAGTTCTCACGAGCGTTCTGCCCAAACCAGGATGGGTTTGGGCAGAGCGCTCGTGAGAATTGGCCGGCGTTGGGCAGTCCTGCGGACCGCCCTGCTCTCCGGGGCCCAGGGTCCCTTCTCGCCCAGGGCATGCTGCGTGCGGGCCCCGGAAAACGCACACAATCGACCGGTCCCACCAGGGGGCGGTAGGGCAGGGGAGCGTTCCCGGAGCAGAGTTGACCGACGTGTGTCGGCAAGGCGAGCGCCTCCGTCTTTTCGGGCTGATGGGGAGCCCAAAGATGGGGCTGTCCTCAGTTGGGCCACGCAGGTTTCTCTCGCTCCGAGGCTTGTCCCAAGCGCCGAAATGCCCGTTGGAGCCGGGGCGGGAGGCGGAGGCATTGTCACGGGCCTCGCGATTCCCAAGATGGAGGCACAGAGGGACAGGGCCCCGGAAGCG
The DNA here is from genome assembly GCF_020171115.1 of Neogale vison. Lineage (NCBI taxonomy): Eukaryota > Metazoa > Chordata > Mammalia > Carnivora > Mustelidae > Neogale > Neogale vison. The sequence goes on from NC_058101.1 coordinate 206,859,626, forward strand.
GAAGGCTGGGGAGCAGGCGAAATTTCGAGCCCGAGTCTCGGGGCAGCCCTGGCCCCATGGGACGGCGTCAAGTAGGCGACGCCCGCAGGCCGAGAAGCAGGACCCATCGGCCTCGCCGCAGTCGGCCTCGCCGAGGGCTCCTTGGCGGGGTTCGTGAGCGAGCTCTCGCGATGCCAGCCCAGGCCCCGGGGGAAGGCCCTGCAGACGTGTGACGCCCGAAGCGAGTTCGCGAGGCGTTTTCCGGCCAATTCTCACGAGCGTTCTGCCCAAACCGGGATCGGTTTGGGCAGAACGCTCGTGAGAATTGGCCGGCGTTGGGCAGCCCTGCGGACCGCCCTGCTCTTCGTGGCCCAGGGCCCTTTCTCGCCCAGGGCGTGGTGCGGCCAGCCGGAAAACGTGTGGAAACGTCGCGGCCCACCCTGTGGCGCCGGCGAACGGGAGCGTTCCCGGAGCAGAGTTGAAAGGCGGGTGGCGGGAGGGCGTGCGCCTCGGGCTCCTGGGGCTGCTGGGGCGCCCAAAGAAGGGGCTGTCCTCAGTTGGGTCATGCAGATGTCTCTCGTTCCAAGGCTCTTCCGAAGCGCCGAGCTGCATCGCTGGCGACGGGATTGGCGGGGAGGCGTGGCCCGCGGGTATCAGGATTCCCCAGGCGGAGGCACAGAGGGACAGGACCCCGGCAGCGGGAGGCTGGGGAGCAGGCGAAATTTCGAGCCCGAGTCTCAGGGCAGCCCTGGCCCCAGGGGACGGCGCCAAGGACGGGACCCCCGCAGGCAGAGGAGCAGGAGGTGTCGGCCTCGCCGCTGCCTGCCTCGCGGACGTCTTCCCGGCGAGGTTGGTGCGCGAGCGTTCGCGGTGCCGGGCCAGGCACAGGGGGGGCGGCCCGGTAGACGTGCTGCGCCCGAAGCGAGTTCGCCGAGCTTTTTCCGGCCAATTCTCACGAGCGTTCTGCCCAAACCGGGATCCGTTTGAGCAGAAAACTCGTGAAAAATGGCCGGCGTTGGGCAGCCCTGCGGACCGCCCTGCTCGCCGTCACCTAGGGCCCTTTCTCGTCCAGGGCATGCTGCGCTGCGGCCAGCCGGTAAACGCGTGGAAACGACGCGGGCCACAAGGGCGCGCCGGCGCAGGGGTGCGTTCACGGAGCAGAGTGGAAGGTCGGGTGGCGGCCGGGCGTGCGCCACCGTCATTCGGGTCGTTGGGGCGCCCAAGGATGGGGCTGACCTCATTGCGGACACGCAGGTTTATGTCGCTCCGAGGTTTCTCCGAAGCTCCGCAAGGCACCGTTGGCGCCAGAGTGGTGGAGAGATGCGTGGCCGCGGGACACAGGGTTCCCGATATGGAGGCCACGAGGGATAGGACCCCGGACGCAGAAGGCTGGGGAAGCAGGCGAGGGCTCGAGCCCGGGCTTCGTGACGGGTCCGGCCCCGTGGAACGGCGCCAGGGATGGGACCCCCGCAGGCCGAGGATCAGCAGGCGTCGGCCTCGCCGCAGTCGGCCTCATGGAAGGCTCCTGGGCGGGGTTCGTGAGCAAGCGCTCACGGTGCCAGGCCCGGCCCCGGGGGGGCGCCCTGCAGACGTGTGACGCCCGAAGCGAGTTCGCCGGGCGTTTTCCGGCCAATTCTCACGAGCGTTTCTGCCCAAACCGGGATCGGTTTGGGCAGAACGCTCGTGAGAATTGGCCGGCGTTGGGCAGCCCTGCGGACCGCCCTGCTCTCCCTGGCCCAGGTCCGTTCCTCGCCCGGGGCATGGGGCGGCCGCCCGGAAAACGTGCGAAAACGTCGCGGCCCACCCGGAGGCCCCGGCGCTGGGGAGCGTTCTCGGAGCAGAGTTGAAGGACGGGTGGCGGCCGGGCCTACGCTTCCGACTTGAGGGAGGATCGGGCGCCCAGGGATGGGGCTGACCTCAGTGGGGGCACGCAGGTTTCTCTCGCTCTGAGGTTGTCCGAAGCGCCGAAAGGCACCGTTGGCGCCGGTGTGGGAGGGGGAGGGGAGGCGCGGGCCGCGGGACTCAGGGCTCCCCAGATGGAGGCACCGAGGGACAGGAACCCAGAAGCAGACGGCTGGCGAGCAGGCGAAACTGCGAGCCCGGGCTTCGTGGAGGGCCAGGCCCCGTGGAACAGCGCCAGGGAGAGGACCCCCGCAGGAGGATTAGCAGGAGGCATGGGCCGCGCCACACCCTGCCTCGCCGAGGGCTTCCTGGCGGGGATGGAGCGCGATGGCTCGCAATGCGGCGCCAGGTCCGGTGGTGCGGGGCGGCCGTGCAGACGTGGGGCGCCCGAAGCGAGTTCGCCGGGCGTTTTCCTGCCAGTTCTCACGAGCGTTCTGCCCAAACCAGGATGGGGTTTGGCAGAGCGCTCGTGAGAATTGGCCGGCGTTGGGCAGTCCTGCGGACCGCCCTGCTCTCCGGGGCCCAGGGTCCCTTCTCGCCCAGGGCATGCTGCGTGCGGGCCCCGGAAAACGCACACAATCGACCGGTCCCACCAGGGGGCGGTAGGGGCAGGGGAGCGTTCCCGGAGCAGAGTTGACCGACGTGTGTCGGCAAGGCGAGCGCCTCCGTCTTTTCGGGCTGATGGGGAGCCCAAAGGTGGGGCTGTCCTCAGTTGGGCCACGCAGGTTTCTCTCGCTCCGAGGCTTGTCCCAAGCGCCGAAATGCACCGTTGGAGCCGGGGCGGGAGGCGGAGGCATTGTCACGGGCCTCGCGATTCCCAAGATGGAGGCACAGAGGGACAGGGCCCCGGAAGCGGAAGGCTGGGGAGCAGGCGAAATTTCGAGCCCGAGTCTCGGGGCAGCCCTGGCCCCATGGGACGGCGTCAAGTAGGCGACGCCCGCAGGCCGAGAAGCAGGACCCATCGGCCTCGCCGCAGTCGGCCTCGCCGAGGGCTCCTTGGCGGGGTTCGTGAGCGAGCTCTCGCGATGCCAGCCCAGGCCCCGGGGGAAGGCCCTGCAGACGTGTGACGCCCGAAGCGAGTTCGCGAGGCGTTTTCCGGCCAATTCTCACGAGCGTTCTGCCCAAACCGGGATCGGTTTGGGCAGAACGCTCGTGAGAATTGGCCGGCGTTGGGCAGCCCTGCGGACCGCCCTGCTCTTCGTGGCCCAGGGCCTTTCTCGCCCAGGGCGTGGTGCGGCCAGCCGGAAAACGTGTGGAAACGTCGCGGCCCACCCTGTGGCGCCGGCGAACGGGAGCGTTCCGAGCAGAGTTGAAAGGCGGGTGGCGGGAGGGCGTGCGCCTCGGGCTCCTGGGGCTGCTGGGGCGCCCAAAGAAGGGGCTGTCCTCAGTTGGTCATGCAGATGTCTCTCGTTCCAAGGCTCTTCCGAAGCGCCGAGCTGCATCGCTGGCGACGGGATTGGGCGGGGGAGGCGTGGCCGCGGGTATCAGGATTCCCCAGGCGGAGGCACAGAGGGACAGGACCCGGCAGCGGGAGGCTGGGGAGCAGGCGAAATTTCGAGCCCGAGTCTCAGGGCAGCCCTGGCCCCAGGGGACGGCGCCAAGGACGGGACCCCCGCAGGCAGAGGAGCAGGAGGTGTCGGCCTCGCCGCTGCCTGCCTCGCGGACGTCTTCCCGGCGAGGTTGGTGCGCGAGCGTTCGCGGTGCCGGGCCAGGCACAGGGGGGGCGGCCCGGTAGACGTGCTGCGCCCGAAGCGAGTTCGCCGAGCTTTTTCCGGCCAATTCTCACGAGCGTTCTGCCCAAACCGGGATCCGTTTGAGCAGAAAACTCGTGAAAAATGGCCGGCGTTGGGCAGCCCTGCGGACCGCCCTGCTCGCCGTCACCTAGGGCCCTTTCTCGTCCAGGGCATGCTGCGCTGCGGCCAGCCGGTAAACGCGTGGAAACGACGCGGGCCACAAGGGCGCGCCGGCGCAGGGGTGCGTTCACGGAGCAGAGTGGAAGGTCGGGTGGCGGCCGGGCGTTGCGCCACGTCATTCGGGTCGTTGGGGCGCCCAAGGATGGGGCTGACCTCATTGCGGACACGCAGGTTTATGTCGCTCCGAGGTTTCTCCGAAGCTCCGCAAGGCACCGTTGGCGCCAGAGTGGTGGAGAGATGCGTGGCCGCGGGACACAGGGTTCCCGATATGGAGGCCACGAGGGATAGGACCCCGGACGCAGAAGGCTGGGGAAGCAGGCGAGGGCTCGAGCCCGGGCTTCGTGACGGGTCCGGCCCCGTGGAACGGCGCCAGGGATGGGGCCCCCCGCAGGCCGAGGATCAGCAGGCGTCGGCCTCAGCCCGCAGTCGGCCTCATGGAAGGCTCCTGGGCGGGGTTCGTGAGCAAGCGCTCACGGTGCCAGGCCCGGCCCGGGGGGACGCCCTGCAGACGTGTGACGCCCGAAGCGAGTTCGCCGGGCGTTTTCCGGCCAATTCTCACGAGCGTTCTGCCCAAACCGGGATCGGACTAAGCCAAATCTGAACCGGAACCCGAACCCTAACCCATAACCCTAACACCAAAGCTCAACACGAACCCAAATCCTAACCTCAAATCCTAAACCTGAAGCCAAACCCGAACCCTACCCTAACCCTAACACTAACGCCTAACCCTGACCCAGACCCTGACAGTGAGCCTGACCCTAACCCTAACCATACCCTGATGCTGAACCTGACCCTAAACGAGACACAAACCCTGACCCTAACACTGACCCTGACCCAATCCCTGACCTGACCCTAAACCTAACCCTGACCCTGAGCGTGAGCCTGACCCTAGCCCTGACCGTAACACCAAAGACGCTGACCCTAAACCTAACCCTAACCCTGACCCTCACCCTGTCTAACCCTACCCTAACCCCAACCCTAACACTAACCCCAACCCCGAGCCCTAATCCCAACCTTAACCCTGACCCTGAACCTAACCCTAACCCTAACCCTAACCCCTAACCCTAACCCTAACCCCTAACCCTAACCCTAACCCTAACCCTAACCCCTAACCCTAACCCTAACCCTAACCCTCTAACCCTAACCCTAACCCTAACCCGTACCCTAACCCTAACCCGTACCCTAACCCTAACCCTAACCCTAACCCTAACCCTAACCCGTACCCTAACCCTAACCCTAACCCTAACCCGTACCCTAACCCTAACCCGTACCCTAACCCTAACCCTAACCCTAACCCGTACCCTAACCCTAACCCTAACCCTAACCCTAACCCTAACCCTAACCCGTACCCTAACCCTAACCCGTACCCTAACCCGTACCCTAACCCTAACCCTAACCCTAACCCTAACCCTAACCCTAACCCGTACCCTAACCCTAACCCTAACCCTAACCCTAACCCGTACCCTAACCCTAACCCTAACCCTAACCCTAACCCTAACCCTAACCCTAACCCTAACCCTAACCCTGAAGGAAGCGACATGTTCTGGTGCTGCCTACCGAAGCCCAGAGGATGCAGGCAGAGGAGAGCTCGCCCGCCCGACACGTCCCCTCACTGGGCGGGTCGTGTCAGGCTTCCCCGACGACTCTGGCCCTTTGGCAAAAAGAATCGAAAGGTGACACCCCGGGAGGCTCCGAGTCAGACAGCCCCACACCTTCTGACCGACCCGTGTAGGCCTAGGTCTCCTCCCCGGGTGTGTGTGTGTGTGTGTGTGTGTGTGTGTGTGTGTGTGTGAAGAGAGCTCATCGGGGATGGAGACGTCCCGAGCAGGAGCAGACTGATGAGGGGTCAGATGCCTGGTGGGCAGGTCATGTTCACACCCCAGGTTAAAGCTGGCGAGGTGGGACGGGGTGTGGGGGCTGCACCCTTCTGCCCAGGGTTGATCCTGAGACCCTGCAGGGACGGGTCACCGACCCAGGTGCGGGGCTGTGCACACACAGGTCTGCTGCGTGGGATCTGGGAGAAGCAGGGGCACTGGGCAGGGGGACGGTGGGTAGGCCGGGCAGGGCTCTGACGCCTCTTGCACACTCCCCGTCTCTGCCTTGGCAGGCCACGGATGAACGAGGAAGGAGGCGGGAAGACACGCCCTCCTCCCCGACCCCGGAGTCCCCGGTCCTGGGAAGGCCTCCGCTACCTCCCAGACCACTGCCCGCGGGACTCCACTGGACCGCGGTCCTGGACACGGAGCGCACGGAGGCCAAGTCCGAGGGTGAGAAGGCTGGGATGGGGTGTCTGTGGCTGTGTGGGGAGGGGTCGGTGCTGGGCCCCACAGGGAGAAGCCCCCACGGGCTGGTGTGGGGCCAGGAGCCTCTACTGGGCTCGGAGCACCCAGGGGGTGGACTGCAGTCGGGGAGACGTCCCCGGGAGGGTTCCTTCGTGGCTGCGGCTTCTCCGGGAGGCCCTGGGCTGTGCTGTCTCTGCAAAGCCACAGGGAAAGGCAGGCCAGCGGGTGACCTTCTCTCCTCTCCCAGCTTCTCCAGCAGAGGAGCTAGACCCACTCCCAAATTCAGCCACTCCGGAGGGGCAGATGGTGTCTGGAGACACTTCAGCAGGAGACCGCGAGCCGACAGGTGCCCTGGTGCCTGCCCACGGAGATGCTGATGCTGTCCAGGGAGAGCTGGCTCCTGCTCCTGCCCCCAGCCCTGCTCCTGCCGCTCCCCCTGCCCCTGCCCCTGCCAGAGCGACTCCCACTTCCCCTGCCCCTGCCTGTGCTCCTGTTCTGGCCCTTAACCCAGATCCTCCCTTGGTCCCACCCCTTCCCCGACCCCTCCCTGGGCCCCTGTTCCTGCCCCAGACCCAGCTCCTGCCCTTGACACTGCACCAGTCATCACCAATGCACTTGCCTCTGTTCCTGCTCCTGCCCCTGCGTCTGCCTCTGCCCCTGTCCTTTCTCCTTTCCCTGCCAGGGCCACTGCCCCTGCCCCTGCACCTGCCCCAGACCCAGGTCCTACCCCTGTTCTTGCCCCTGGCCCTGCCCCTGCCCCTGCCAGGAAGGCCTCCACTTTCCCTGCCTGTGCTCCTGTTCCTGCCCCAGACCCAGGCCCTGTCCCCGCGTCTTCCCCTTCAACTGCCGCCATCCCTTCCCCTGGCCCTGCCAGGAACACTGCCCCTTCCCCTGGCCCTGCCTAGGCCCCTGTTCCCGCCCCAGACTCAGCTCCTGCCCTTGACCTGGCACAGGCCATCACCCCTGCCCTTGCCCCAGCTCCTGCCCATACCCATTCCCCTGCTCCTATCCTTTCTCCTTTCCCTGACAGGGCCACGGCCCCTGCACCTGCCCCAGACCCAGGTCCTACCCCTGGTCTTGGCCCTGGCCCTGCCCCTGCCCCTACCCCTGCGTCTGCCCCTGCCCCTGCCCCTGCCAGGAAGGTCTCCACTTTCCCTGCCTGTGCCCCTGTTCCTGCCCCAGACCCAGGCCCTGTCCCTGCATCTTCCCCTTCAACTGCTGCCATCCCTTCCCCTGGCCCTGCCTAGGCCCCTGTTCCCGCCCCAGACCCAGCTCCTGCCCTTGACCCTGAACCAGTCATCACCAATGCACTTGCCCCAGTTCCTGCTCCTGCCCCTTCCCCTGCCCCTGCGTCTGCCCCTGCCCCTGCCCCTGTCCTTTCTCTTTTCCTTGCCAGGGCCACTGCCCCTGCACCTGCCCCAGACCCAGGTCCTACCCCTGGTCTTGCCCCTGCCCCTGCCAGGAAGGCCTCCACTTTCCCTGCCTGCGCCCCTGTTCCTGCCCCAGACCCAGCCCCTGCCCCTACGTCTTCCCCTTCAAATGCCGCCATCCCTTCCCCTGGCCCTGCCAGGAACACTGCCCCTTCCCCTGGCCCTGCCTAGGCCCCTGTTCCTGCCCCAGACCCAGTCCCTATCATTTGCTCCTGCTCCTTTCCCTGCCCTTGCCTGTGCTCCCGTTCCTGTCTCTGACCCAGCTCCTGCTCTGGATCCTGCACTGGCCGCTATTGCTGACCCTGTCCCTGCCCCTAGCCCAACCCCTGCCCCTACACCTTCTCCTGCGGGACTCCCAGACCCGCATCCAGAGCCCACAACTCTGCGGGGAGATCTCCCCAGAAAAATACCGTCAGTTCCATCCCCTGACCTTGACATCCCCCCAGAATCTCTCATCCCCTCCCCTTGTGTTCTTCCTCTCCTGTATGGAGTCACCGTTATCGTCGCCGTCCATCTCCTGTATGCCGTGTATTATTTATTTTAAATAAAAGTTCTTGTTTTCCCTTGAACACGTCGTGAGCATGAAGTGCATTCCCAGCGCTGGGCCACCACGCCACGGAACATCGTTGCAGGATACCTCCTTCCCCAAAGGAGACCCTGAGCCCAAGCCCTCCTGCCCATTGTTCCCCCAGCCTGGCCCCTCACAAGCCCTAAGCTGCTTTCTCTTTCTGGTCCTGCACGTGTTCTGGAGGTTTCTGGAAGTGGAATCCCTCAATAGGTGCCTTTGTGTCTGCACCTATTTTCAAAGGGCCCTTGTTTGGGGTTTGGTTTGGTTTGGTTTGGTTAGGTTTGGTTTTTGTTTCTTCTCTCTGTTTGACATAGAATTTCCCTTATTGGTTGTTGAGATGCCCAATGGATTACAGAGGAGATGTCCTCCTAGGGACCCCTTTAGGAATTCTGGGCACAATCTCGGGGCCAAGGCCCCCGTTCCTGCTGGGACACCACAGTCGGTCCCCAGACAGGACACGGCTGTTTCCTCCTGTGGCCCACACAGAAACCAGGGAAATGCAGAAAGCTGGAAGACACACCGCAGAGGGCAAAAGCGTCGCTCCCAACCCTGGGCCGGAGAAAGGTCTCCCATGGGTCTGCTCCGATCCATGCTCCAAGTCACTGGGTCCCACAGGGACAGAGACAGGGACAGAGACTAAACATGTGCAAGATCAAGGGGGAGGAGAGGCACACAGGCACTATGTGTCAGGAGATGCAGGAGCTCCCGGGGAAGGACTCAGGCAAAGGAAACCCTGGGGAGGCAGTGCTGGTCACCCTCAGACTGGCAGGTGTCTGGTCTGGGGACCAGCAGCCCTGGGGAGAACGTGAGGAAGCAGAAGTCCAATGCAGGGCCCCTGGAGAGAAGGCGGACAGGCACCCCTGTCTGAGATACCAGAGAGCGGCGCCCATCCCGGGCCACAGGTCCACCTATGACCTAGGAGGGCTCAGCCTGGGACTCACCCCCAGAAACTCTGGCTCGGTTGGCCACGGATGTGTTTTCAGTAGTATTGGGCACAGCTCCTGTTGTGAGACAGCAGGGAATGGAACAGTGTTCATGCCCAAGGAGATGGAGGGGATCCTCATCCCAGTCCTCAGGACACAATGTCCTAGGGCTCCTTTCTCAGTGTTGCCTGGGGCACAGGACCACGGCAGGCCCTCCTGAACCCCACTCCTGCCACCCTACTCCTGGGGACATTAATAATAGTTTAAGGAGGACGTGGAGAGGATCCAGGATGACAGAGGGCCAAGGAGAAGGAAGGTCAGCACTGGGAGGACAGATGGGCCAGCCCAGAGCCACCATTCAGGGCCTGATCCTAACCCGAACCAGAACCCTAATACTAAGCCAAATCTGAACCGGAACCCGAACCCTAACCCATAACCCTAACACCAAAGCTCAACACGAACCCAAATCCTAACCTCAAATCCTAAACCTGAAGCCAAACCCGAACCCTACCCTAACCCTAACACTAACGCCTAACCCTGACCCAGACCCTGACAGTGAGCCTGACCCTAACCCTAACCATACCCTGATGCTGAACCTGACCCTAAACGAGACACAAACCCTGACCCTAACACTGACCCTGACCCAATCCCTGACCTGACCCTAAACCTAACCCTGACCCTGAGCGTGAGCCTGACCCTAGCCCTGACCGTAACACCAAAGACGCTGACCCTAAACCTAACCCTAACCCTGACCCTCACCCTGTCTAACCCTACCCTAACCCCAACCCTAACACTAACCCCAACCCCGAGCCCTAATCCCAACCTTAACCCTGACCCTGAACCTAACCCTAACCCTAACCCTAACCCCTAACCCTAACCCTAACCCCTAACCCTAACCCTAACCCTAACCCTAACCCCTAACCCTAACCCTAACCCTAACCCTCTAACCCTAACCCTAACCCTAACCCGTACCCTAACCCTAACCCGTACCCTAACCCTAACCCTAACCCTAACCCTAACCCTAACCCGTACCCTAACCCTAACCCTAACCCTAACCCGTACCCTAACCCTAACCCGTACCCTAACCCTAACCCTAACCCTAACCCGTACCCTAACCCTAACCCTAACCCTAACCCTAACCCTAACCCTAACCCGTACCCTAACCCTAACCCGTACCCTAACCCGTACCCTAACCCTAACCCTAACCCTAACCCTAACCCTAACCCTAACCCGTACCCTAACCCTAACCCTAACCCTAACCCTAACCCGTACCCTAACCCTAACCCTAACCCTAACCCTAACCCTAACCCTAACCCTAACCCTAACCCTAACCCTGAAGGAAGCGACATGTTCTGGTGCTGCCTACCGAAGCCCAGAGGATGCAGGCAGAGGAGAGCTCGCCCGCCCGACACGTCCCCTCACTGGGCGGGTCGTGTCAGGCTTCCCCGACGACTCTGGCCCTTTGGCAAAAAGAATCGAAAGGTGACACCCCGGGAGGCTCCGAGTCAGACAGCCCCACACCTTCTGACCGACCCGTGTAGGCCTAGGTCTCCTCCCCGGTGTGTGTGTGTGTGTGTGTGTGTGTGTGTGTGTGTGTGTGTGAAGAGAGCTCATCGGGGATGGAGACGTCCCGAGCAGGAGCAGACTGATGAGGGGTCAGATGCCTGGTGGGCAGGTCATGTTCACACCCCAGGTTAAAGCTGGCGAGGTGGGACGGGGTGTGGGGGCTGCACCCTTCTGCCCAGGGTTGATCCTGAGACCCTGCAGGGACGGGTCACCGACCCAGGTGCGGGGCTGTGCACACACAGGTCTGCTGCGTGGGATCTGGGAGAAGCAGGGGCACTGGGCAGGGGGACGGTGGGTAGGCCGGGCAGGGCTCTGACGCCTCTTGCACACTCCCCGTCTCTGCCTTGGCAGGCCACGGATGAACGAGGAAGGAGGCGGGAAGACACGCCCTCCTCCCCGACCCCGGAGTCCCCGGTCCTGGGAAGGCCTCCGCTACCTCCCAGACCACTGCCCGCGGGACTCCACTGGACCGCGGTCCTGGACACGGAGCGCACGGAGGCCAAGTCCGAGGGTGAGAAGGCTGGGATGGGGTGTCTGTGGCTGTGTGGGGAGGGGTCGGTGCTGGGCCCCACAGGGAGAAGCCCCCACGGGCTGGTGTGGGGCCAGGAGCCTCTACTGGGCTCGGAGCACCCAGGGGGTGGACTGCAGTCGGGGAGACGTCCCCGGGAGGGTTCCTTCGTGGCTGCGGCTTCTCCGGGAGGCCCTGGGCTGTGCTGTCTCTGCAAAGCCACAGGGAAAGGCAGGCCAGCGGGTGACCTTCTCTCCTCTCCCAGCTTCTCCAGCAGAGGAGCTAGACCCACTCCCAAATTCAGCCACTCCGGAGGGGCAGATGGTGTCTGGAGACACTTCAGCAGGAGACCGCGAGCCGACAGGTGCCCTGGTGCCTGCCCACGGAGATGCTGATGCTGTCCAGGGAGAGCTGGCTCCTGCTCCTGCCCCCAGCCCTGCTCCTGCCGCTCCCCCTGCCCCTGCCCCTGCCAGAGCGACTCCCACTTCCCCTGCCCCTGCCTGTGCTCCTGTTCTGGCCCTTAACCCAGATCCTCCCTTGGTCCCACCCCTTCCCCGACCCCTCCCTGGGCCCCTGTTCCTGCCCCAGACCCAGCTCCTGCCCTTGACACTGCACCAGTCATCACCAATGCACTTGCCTCTGTTCCTGCTCCTGCCCCTGCGTCTGCCTCTGCCCCTGTCCTTTCTCCTTTCCCTGCCAGGGCCACTGCCCCTGCCCCTGCACCTGCCCCAGACCCAGGTCCTACCCCTGTTCTTGCCCCTGGCCCTGCCCCTGCCCCTGCCAGGAAGGCCTCCACTTTCCCTGCCTGTGCTCCTGTTCCTGCCCCAGACCCAGGCCCTGTCCCCGCGTCTTCCCCTTCAACTGCCGCCATCCCTTCCCCTGGCCCTGCCAGGAACACTGCCCCTTCCCCTGGCCCTGCCTAGGCCCCTGTTCCCGCCCCAGACTCAGCTCCTGCCCTTGACCTGGCACAGGCCATCACCCCTGCCCTTGCCCCAGCTCCTGCCCATACCCATTCCCCTGCTCCTATCCTTTCTCCTTTCCCTGACAGGGCCACGGCCCCTGCACCTGCCCCAGACCCAGGTCCTACCCCTGGTCTTGGCCCTGGCCCTGCCCCTGCCCCTACCCCTGCGTCTGCCCCTGCCCCTGCCCCTGCCAGGAAGGTCTCCACTTTCCCTGCCTGTGCCCCTGTTCCTGCCCCAGACCCAGGCCCTGTCCCTGCATCTTCCCCTTCAACTGCTGCCATCCCTTCCCCTGGCCCTGCCTAGGCCCCTGTTCCCGCCCCAGACCCAGCTCCTGCCCTTGACCCTGAACCAGTCATCACCAATGCACTTGCCCCAGTTCCTGCTCCTGCCCCTTCCCCTGCCCCTGCGTCTGCCCCTGCCCCTGCCCCTGTCCTTTCTCTTTTCCTTGCCAGGGCCACTGCCCCTGCACCTGCCCCAGACCCAGGTCCTACCCCTGGTCTTGCCCCTGCCCCTGCCAGGAAGGCCTCCACTTTCCCTGCCTGCGCCCCTGTTCCTGCCCCAGACCCAGCCCCTGCCCCTACGTCTTCCCCTTCAAATGCCGCCATCCCTTCCCCTGGCCCTGCCAGGAACACTGCCCCTTCCCCTGGCCCTGCCTAGGCCCCTGTTCCTGCCCCAGACCCAGTCCCTATCATTTGCTCCTGCTCCTTTCCCTGCCCTTGCCTGTGCTCCCGTTCCTGTCTCTGACCCAGCTCCTGCTCTGGATCCTGCACTGGCCGCTATTGCTGACCCTGTCCCTGCCCCTAGCCCAACCCCTGCCCCTACACCTTCTCCTGCGGGACTCCCAGACCCGCATCCAGAGCCCACAACTCTGCGGGGAGATCTCCCCAGAAAAATACCGTCAGTTCCATCCCCTGACCTTGACATCCCCCCAGAATCTCTCATCCCCTCCCCTTGTGTTCTTCCTCTCCTGTATGGAGTCACCGTTATCGTCGCCGTCCATCTCCTGTATGCCGTGTATTATTTATTTTAAATAAAAGTTCTTGTTTTCCCTTGAACACGTCGTGAGCATGAAGTGCATTCCCAGCGCTGGGCCACCACGCCACGGAACATCGTTGCAGGATACCTCCTTCCCCAAAGGAGACCCTGAGCCCAAGCCCTCCTGCCCATTGTTCCCCCAGCCTGGCCCCTCACAAGCCCTAAGCTGCTTTCTCTTTCTGGTCCTGCACGTGTTCTGGAGGTTTCTGGAAGTGGAATCCCTCAATAGGTGCCTTTGTGTCTGCACCTATTTTCAAAGGGCCCTTGTTTGGGGTTTGGTTTGGTTTGGTTTGGTTAGGTTTGGTTTTTGTTTCTTCTCTCTGTTTGACATAGAATTTCCCTTATTGGTTGTTGAGATGCCCAATGGATTACAGAGGAGATGTCCTCCTAGGGACCCCTTTAGGAATTCTGGGCACAATCTCGGGGCCAAGGCCCCCGTTCCTGCTGGGACACCACAGTCGGTCCCCAGACAGGACACGGCTGTTTCCTCCTGTGGCCCACACAGAAACCAGGGAAATGCAGAAAGCTGGAAGACACACCGCAGAGGGCAAAAGCGTCGCTCCCAACCCTGGGCCGGAGAAAGGTCTCCCATGGGTCTGCTCCGATCCATGCTCCAAGTCACTGGGTCCCACAGGGACAGAGACAGGGACAGAGACTAAACATGTGCAAGATCAAGGGGGAGGAGAGGCACACAGGCACTATGTGTCAGGAGATGCAGGAGCTCCCGGGGAAGGACTCAGGCAAAGGAAACCCTGGGGAGGCAGTGCTGGTCACCCTCAGACTGGCAGGTGTCTGGTCTGGGGACCAGCAGCCCTGGGGAGAACGTGAGGAAGCAGAAGTCCAATGCAGGGCCCCTGGAGAGAAGGCGGACAGGCACCCCTGTCTGAGATACCAGAGAGCGGCGCCCATCCCGGGCCACAGGTCCACCTATGACCTAGGAGGGCTCAGCCTGGGACTCACCCCCAGAAACTCTGGCTCGGTTGGCCACGGATGTGTTTTCAGTAGTATTGGGCACAGCTCCTGTTGTGAGACAGCAGGGAATGGAACAGTGTTCATGCCCAAGGAGATGGAGGGGATCCTCATCCCAGTCCTCAGGACACAATGTCCTAGGGCTCCTTTCTCAGTGTTGCCTGGGGCACAGGACCACGGCAGGCCCTCCTGAACCCCACTCCTGCCACCCTACTCCTGGGGACATTAATAATAGTTTAAGGAGGACGTGGAGAGGATCCAGGATGACAGAGGGCCAAGGAGAAGGAAGGTCAGCACTGGGAGGACAGATGGGCCAGCCCAGAGCCACCATTCAGGGCCTGATCCTAACCCGAACCAGAACCCTAATACTAAGCCAAATCTGAACCGGAACCCGAACCCTAACCCATAACCCTAACACCAAAGCTCAACACGAACCCAAATCCTAACCTCAAATCCTAAACCTGAAGCCAAACCCGAACCCTACCCTAACCCTAACACTAACGCCTAACCCTGACCCAGACCCTGACAGTGAGCCTGACCCTAACCCTAACCATACCCTGATGCTGAACCTGACCCTAAACGAGACACAAACCCTGACCCTAACACTGACCCTGACCCAATCCCTGACCTGACCCTAAACCTAACCCTGACCCTGAGCGTGAGCCTGACCCTAGCCCTGACCGTAACACCAAAGACGCTGACCCTAAACCTAACCCTAACCCTGACCCTCACCCTGTCTAACCCTACCCTAACCCCAACCCTAACACTAACCCCAACCCCGAGCCCTAATCCCAACCTTAACCCTGACCCTGAACCTAACCCTAACCCTAACCCTAACCCCTAACCCTAACCCTAACCCCTAACCCTAACCCTAACCCTAACCCTAACCCCTAACCCTAACCCTAACCCTAACCCTCTAACCCTAACCCTAACCCTAACCCGTACCCTAACCCTAACCCGTACCCTAACCCTAACCCTAACCCTAACCCTAACCCTAACCCGTACCCTAACCCTAACCCTAACCCTAACCCGTACCCTAACCCTAACCCGTACCCTAACCCTAACCCTAACCCTAACCCGTACCCTAACCCTAACCCTAACCCTAACCCTAACCCTAACCCTAACCCGTACCCTAACCCTAACCCGTACCCTAACCCGTACCCTAACCCTAACCCTAACCCTAACCCTAACCCTAACCCTAACCCGTACCCTAACCCTAACCCTAACCCTAACCCTAACCCGTACCCTAACCCTAACCCTAACCCTAACCCTAACCCTAACCCTAACCCTAACCCTAACCCTAACCCTGAAGGAAGCGACATGTTCTGGTGCTGCCTACCGAAGCCCAGAGGATGCAGGCAGAGGAGAGCTCGCCCGCCCGACACGTCCCCTCACTGGGCGGGTCGTGTCAGGCTTCCCCGACGACTCTGGCCCTTTGGCAAAAAGAATCGAAAGGTGACACCCCGGGAGGCTCCGAGTCAGACAGCCCCACACCTTCTGACCGACCCGTGTAGGCCTAGGTCTCCTCCCCGGGTGTGTGTGTGTGTGTGTGTGTGTGTGTGTGTGTGTGTGTGAAGAGAGCTCATCGGGGATGGAGACGTCCCGAGCAGGAGCAGACTGATGAGGGGTCAGATGCCTGGTGGGCAGGTCATGTTCACACCCCAGGTTAAAGCTGGCGAGGTGGGACGGGGTGTGGGGGCTGCACCCTTCTGCCCAGGGTTGATCCTGAGACCCTGCAGGGACGGGTCACCGACCCAGGTGCGGGGCTGTGCACACACAGGTCTGCTGCGTGGGATCTGGGAGAAGCAGGGGCACTGGGCAGGGGGACGGTGGGTAGGCCGGGCAGGGCTCTGACGCCTCTTGCACACTCCCCGTCTCTGCCTTGGCAGGCCACGGATGAACGAGGAAGGAGGCGGGAAGACACGCCCTCCTCCCCGACCCCGGAGTCCCCGGTCCTGGGAAGGCCTCCGCTACCTCCCAGACCACTGCCCGCGGGACTCCACTGGACCGCGGTCCTGGACACGGAGCGCACGGAGGCCAAGTCCGAGGGTGAGAAGGCTGGGATGGGGTGTCTGTGGCTGTGTGGGGAGGGGTCGGTGCTGGGCCCCACAGGGAGAAGCCCCCACGGGCTGGTGTGGGGCCAGGAGCCTCTACTGGGCTCGGAGCACCCAGGGGGTGGACTGCAGTCGGGGAGACGTCCCCGGGAGGGTTCCTTCGTGGCTGCGGCTTCTCCGGGAGGCCCTGGGCTGTGCTGTCTCTGCAAAGCCACAGGGAAAGGCAGGCCAGCGGGTGACCTTCTCTCCTCTCCCAGCTTCTCCAGCAGAGGAGCTAGACCCACTCCCAAATTCAGCCACTCCGGAGGGGCAGATGGTGTCTGGAGACACTTCAGCAGGAGACCGCGAGCCGACAGGTGCCCTGGTGCCTGCCCACGGAGATGCTGATGCTGTCCAGGGAGAGCTGGCTCCTGCTCCTGCCCCCAGCCCTGCTCCTGCCGCTCCCCCTGCCCCTGCCCCTGCCAGAGCGACTCCCACTTCCCCTGCCCCTGCCTGTGCTCCTGTTCTGGCCCTTAACCCAGATCCTCCCTTGGTCCCACCCCTTCCCCGACCCCTCCCTGGGCCCCTGTTCCTGCCCCAGACCCAGCTCCTGCCCTTGACACTGCACCAGTCATCACCAATGCACTTGCCTCTGTTCCTGCTCCTGCCCCTGCGTCTGCCTCTGCCCCTGTCCTTTCTCCTTTCCCTGCCAGGGCCACTGCCCCTGCCCCTGCACCTGCCCCAGACCCAGGTCCTACCCCTGTTCTTGCCCCTGGCCCTGCCCCTGCCCCTGCCAGGAAGGCCTCCACTTTCCCTGCCTGTGCTCCTGTTCCTGCCCCAGACCCAGGCCCTGTCCCCGCGTCTTCCCCTTCAACTGCCGCCATCCCTTCCCCTGGCCCTGCCAGGAACACTGCCCCTTCCCCTGGCCCTGCCTAGGCCCCTGTTCCCGCCCCAGACTCAGCTCCTGCCCTTGACCTGGCACAGGCCATCACCCCTGCCCTTGCCCCAGCTCCTGCCCATACCCATTCCCCTGCTCCTATCCTTTCTCCTTTCCCTGACAGGGCCACGGCCCCTGCACCTGCCCCAGACCCAGGTCCTACCCCTGGTCTTGGCCCTGGCCCTGCCCCTGCCCCTACCCCTGCGTCTGCCCCTGCCCCTGCCCCTGCCAGGAAGGTCTCCACTTTCCCTGCCTGTGCCCCTGTTCCTGCCCCAGACCCAGGCCCTGTCCCTGCATCTTCCCCTTCAACTGCTGCCATCCCTTCCCCTGGCCCTGCCTAGGCCCCTGTTCCCGCCCCAGACCCAGCTCCTGCCCTTGACCCTGAACCAGTCATCACCAATGCACTTGCCCCAGTTCCTGCTCCTGCCCCTTCCCCTGCCCCTGCGTCTGCCCCTGCCCCTGCCCCTGTCCTTTCTCTTTTCCTTGCCAGGGCCACTGCCCCTGCACCTGCCCCAGACCCAGGTCCTACCCCTGGTCTTGCCCCTGCCCCTGCCAGGAAGGCCTCCACTTTCCCTGCCTGCGCCCCTGTTCCTGCCCCAGACCCAGCCCCTGCCCCTACGTCTTCCCCTTCAAATGCCGCCATCCCTTCCCCTGGCCCTGCCAGGAACACTGCCCCTTCCCCTGGCCCTGCCTAGGCCCCTGTTCCTGCCCCAGACCCAGTCCCTATCATTTGCTCCTGCTCCTTTCCCTGCCCTTGCCTGTGCTCCCGTTCCTGTCTCTGACCCAGCTCCTGCTCTGGATCCTGCACTGGCCGCTATTGCTGACCCTGTCCCTGCCCCTAGCCCAACCCCTGCCCCTACACCTTCTCCTGCGGGACTCCCAGACCCGCATCCAGAGCCCACAACTCTGCGGGGAGATCTCCCCAGAAAAATACCGTCAGTTCCATCCCCTGACCTTGACATCCCCCCAGAATCTCTCATCCCCTCCCCTTGTGTTCTTCCTCTCCTGTATGGAGTCACCGTTATCGTCGCCGTCCATCTCCTGTATGCCGTGTATTATTTATTTTAAATAAAAGTTCTTGTTTTCCCTTGAACACGTCGTGAGCATGAAGTGCATTCCCAGCGCTGGGCCACCACGCCACGGAACATCGTTGCAGGATACCTCCTTCCCCAAAGGAGACCCTGAGCCCAAGCCCTCCTGCCCATTGTTCCCCCAGCCTGGCCCCTCACAAGCCCTAAGCTGCTTTCTCTTTCTGGTCCTGCACGTGTTCTGGAGGTTTCTGGAAGTGGAATCCCTCAATAGGTGCCTTTGTGTCTGCACCTATTTTCAAAGGGCCCTTGTTTGGGGTTTGGTTTGGTTTGGTTTGGTTAGGTTTGGTTTTTGTTTCTTCTCTCTGTTTGACATAGAATTTCCCTTATTGGTTGTTGAGATGCCCAATGGATTACAGAGGAGATGTCCTCCTAGGGACCCCTTTAGGAATTCTGGGCACAATCTCGGGGCCAAGGCCCCCGTTCCTGCTGGGACACCACAGTCGGTCCCCAGACAGGACACGGCTGTTTCCTCCTGTGGCCCACACAGAAACCAGGGAAATGCAGAAAGCTGGAAGACACACCGCAGAGGGCAAAAGCGTCGCTCCCAACCCTGGGCCGGAGAAAGGTCTCCCATGGGTCTGCTCCGATCCATGCTCCAAGTCACTGGGTCCCACAGGGACAGAGACAGGGACAGAGACTAAACATGTGCAAGATCAAGGGGGAGGAGAGGCACACAGGCACTATGTGTCAGGAGATGCAGGAGCTCCCGGGGAAGGACTCAGGCAAAGGAAACCCTGGGGAGGCAGTGCTGGTCACCCTCAGACTGGCAGGTGTCTGGTCTGGGGACCAGCAGCCCTGGGGAGAACGTGAGGAAGCAGAAGTCCAATGCAGGGCCCCTGGAGAGAAGGCGGACAGGCACCCCTGTCTGAGATACCAGAGAGCGGCGCCCATCCCGGGCCACAGGTCCACCTATGACCTAGGAGGGCTCAGCCTGGGACTCACCCCCAGAAACTCTGGCTCGGTTGGCCACGGATGTGTTTTCAGTAGTATTGGGCACAGCTCCTGTTGTGAGACAGCAGGGAATGGAACAGTGTTCATGCCCAAGGAGATGGAGGGGATCCTCATCCCAGTCCTCAGGACACAATGTCCTAGGGCTCCTTTCTCAGTGTTGCCTGGGGCACAGGACCACGGCAGGCCCTCCTGAACCCCACTCCTGCCACCCTACTCCTGGGGACATTAATAATAGTTTAAGGAGGACGTGGAGAGGATCCAGGATGACAGAGGGCCAAGGAGAAGGAAGGTCAGCACTGGGAGGACAGATGGGCCAGCCCAGAGCCACCATTCAGGGCCTGATCCTAACCCGAACCAGAACCCTAATACTAAGCCAAATCTGAACCGGAACCCGAACCCTAACCCATAACCCTAACACCAAAGCTCAACACGAACCCAAATCCTAACCTCAAATCCTAAACCTGAAGCCAAACCCGAACCCTACCCTAACCCTAACACTAACGCCTAACCCTGACCCAGACCCTGACAGTGAGCCTGACCCTAACCCTAACCATACCCTGATGCTGAACCTGACCCTAAACGAGACACAAACCCTGACCCTAACACTGACCCTGACCCAATCCCTGACCTGACCCTAAACCTAACCCTGACCCTGAGCGTGAGCCTGACCCTAGCCCTGACCGTAACACCAAAGACGCTGACCCTAAACCTAACCCTAACCCTGACCCTCACCCTGTCTAACCCTACCCTAACCCCAACCCTAACACTAACCCCAACCCCGAGCCCTAATCCCAACCTTAACCCTGACCCTGAACCTAACCCTAACCCTAACCCTAACCCCTAACCCTAACCCTAACCCCTAACCCTAACCCTAACCCTAACCCTAACCCCTAACCCTAACCCTAACCCTAACCCTCTAACCCTAACCCTAACCCTAACCCGTACCCTAACCCTAACCCGTACCCTAACCCTAACCCTAACCCTAACCCTAACCCTAACCCGTACCCTAACCCTAACCCTAACCCTAACCCGTACCCTAACCCTAACCCGTACCCTAACCCTAACCCTAACCCTAACCCGTACCCTAACCCTAACCCTAACCCTAACCCTAACCCTAACCCTAACCCGTACCCTAACCCTAACCCGTACCCTAACCCGTACCCTAACCCTAACCCTAACCCTAACCCTAACCCTAACCCTAACCCGTACCCTAACCCTAACCCTAACCCTAACCCTAACCCGTACCCTAACCCTAACCCTAACCCTAACCCTAACCCTAACCCTAACCCTAACCCTAACCCTAACCCTGAAGGAAGCGACATGTTCTGGTGCTGCCTACCGAAGCCCAGAGGATGCAGGCAGAGGAGAGCTCGCCCGCCCGACACGTCCCCTCACTGGGCGGGTCGTGTCAGGCTTCCCCGACGACTCTGGCCCTTTGGCAAAAAGAATCGAAAGGTGACACCCCGGGAGGCTCCGAGTCAGACAGCCCCACACCTTCTGACCGACCCGTGTAGGCCTAGGTCTCCTCCCCGGGTGTGTGTGTGTGTGTGTGTGTGTGTGTGTGTGTGTGTGAAGAGAGCTCATCGGGGATGGAGACGTCCCGAGCAGGAGCAGACTGATGAGGGGTCAGATGCCTGGTGGGCAGGTCATGTTCACACCCCAGGTTAAAGCTGGCGAGGTGGGACGGGGTGTGGGGGCTGCACCCTTCTGCCCAGGGTTGATCCTGAGACCCTGCAGGGACGGGTCACCGACCCAGGTGCGGGGCTGTGCACACACAGGTCTGCTGCGTGGGATCTGGGAGAAGCAGGGGCACTGGGCAGGGGGACGGTGGGTAGGCCGGGCAGGGCTCTGACGCCTCTTGCACACTCCCCGTCTCTGCCTTGGCAGGCCACGGATGAACGAGGAAGGAGGCGGGAAGACACGCCCTCCTCCCCGACCCCGGAGTCCCCGGTCCTGGGAAGGCCTCCGCTACCTCCCAGACCACTGCCCGCGGGACTCCACTGGACCGCGGTCCTGGACACGGAGCGCACGGAGGCCAAGTCCGAGGGTGAGAAGGCTGGGATGGGGTGTCTGTGGCTGTGTGGGGAGGGGTCGGTGCTGGGCCCCACAGGGAGAAGCCCCCACGGGCTGGTGTGGGGCCAGGAGCCTCTACTGGGCTCGGAGCACCCAGGGGGTGGACTGCAGTCGGGGAGACGTCCCCGGGAGGGTTCCTTCGTGGCTGCGGCTTCTCCGGGAGGCCCTGGGCTGTGCTGTCTCTGCAAAGCCACAGGGAAAGGCAGGCCAGCGGGTGACCTTCTCTCCTCTCCCAGCTTCTCCAGCAGAGGAGCTAGACCCACTCCCAAATTCAGCCACTCCGGAGGGGCAGATGGTGTCTGGAGACACTTCAGCAGGAGACCGCGAGCCGACAGGTGCCCTGGTGCCTGCCCACGGAGATGCTGATGCTGTCCAGGGAGAGCTGGCTCCTGCTCCTGCCCCCAGCCCTGCTCCTGCCGCTCCCCCTGCCCCTGCCCCTGCCAGAGCGACTCCCACTTCCCCTGCCCCTGCCTGTGCTCCTGTTCTGGCCCTTAACCCAGATCCTCCCTTGGTCCCACCCCTTCCCCGACCCCTCCCTGGGCCCCTGTTCCTGCCCCAGACCCAGCTCCTGCCCTTGACACTGCACCAGTCATCACCAATGCACTTGCCTCTGTTCCTGCTCCTGCCCCTGCGTCTGCCTCTGCCCCTGTCCTTTCTCCTTTCCCTGCCAGGGCCACTGCCCCTGCCCCTGCACCTGCCCCAGACCCAGGTCCTACCCCTGTTCTTGCCCCTGGCCCTGCCCCTGCCCCTGCCAGGAAGGCCTCCACTTTCCCTGCCTGTGCTCCTGTTCCTGCCCCAGACCCAGGCCCTGTCCCCGCGTCTTCCCCTTCAACTGCCGCCATCCCTTCCCCTGGCCCTGCCAGGAACACTGCCCCTTCCCCTGGCCCTGCCTAGGCCCCTGTTCCCGCCCCAGACTCAGCTCCTGCCCTTGACCTGGCACAGGCCATCACCCCTGCCCTTGCCCCAGCTCCTGCCCATACCCATTCCCCTGCTCCTATCCTTTCTCCTTTCCCTGACAGGGCCACGGCCCCTGCACCTGCCCCAGACCCAGGTCCTACCCCTGGTCTTGGCCCTGGCCCTGCCCCTGCCCCTACCCCTGCGTCTGCCCCTGCCCCTGCCCCTGCCAGGAAGGTCTCCACTTTCCCTGCCTGTGCCCCTGTTCCTGCCCCAGACCCAGGCCCTGTCCCTGCATCTTCCCCTTCAACTGCTGCCATCCCTTCCCCTGGCCCTGCCTAGGCCCCTGTTCCCGCCCCAGACCCAGCTCCTGCCCTTGACCCTGAACCAGTCATCACCAATGCACTTGCCCCAGTTCCTGCTCCTGCCCCTTCCCCTGCCCCTGCGTCTGCCCCTGCCCCTGCCCCTGTCCTTTCTCTTTTCCTTGCCAGGGCCACTGCCCCTGCACCTGCCCCAGACCCAGGTCCTACCCCTGGTCTTGCCCCTGCCCCTGCCAGGAAGGCCTCCACTTTCCCTGCCTGCGCCCCTGTTCCTGCCCCAGACCCAGCCCCTGCCCCTACGTCTTCCCCTTCAAATGCCGCCATCCCTTCCCCTGGCCCTGCCAGGAACACTGCCCCTTCCCCTGGCCCTGCCTAGGCCCCTGTTCCTGCCCCAGACCCAGTCCCTATCATTTGCTCCTGCTCCTTTCCCTGCCCTTGCCTGTGCTCCCGTTCCTGTCTCTGACCCAGCTCCTGCTCTGGATCCTGCACTGGCCGCTATTGCTGACCCTGTCCCTGCCCCTAGCCCAACCCCTGCCCCTACACCTTCTCCTGCGGGACTCCCAGACCCGCATCCAGAGCCCACAACTCTGCGGGGAGATCTCCCCAGAAAAATACCGTCAGTTCCATCCCCTGACCTTGACATCCCCCCAGAATCTCTCATCCCCTCCCCTTGTGTTCTTCCTCTCCTGTATGGAGTCACCGTTATCGTCGCCGTCCATCTCCTGTATGCCGTGTATTATTTATTTTAAATAAAAGTTCTTGTTTTCCCTTGAACACGTCGTGAGCATGAAGTGCATTCCCAGCGCTGGGCCACCACGCCACGGAACATCGTTGCAGGATACCTCCTTCCCCAAAGGAGACCCTGAGCCCAAGCCCTCCTGCCCATTGTTCCCCCAGCCTGGCCCCTCACAAGCCCTAAGCTGCTTTCTCTTTCTGGTCCTGCACGTGTTCTGGAGGTTTCTGGAAGTGGAATCCCTCAATAGGTGCCTTTGTGTCTGCACCTATTTTCAAAGGGCCCTTGTTTGGGGTTTGGTTTGGTTTGGTTTGGTTAGGTTTGGTTTTTGTTTCTTCTCTCTGTTTGACATAGAATTTCCCTTATTGGTTGTTGAGATGCCCAATGGATTACAGAGGAGATGTCCTCCTAGGGACCCCTTTAGGAATTCTGGGCACAATCTCGGGGCCAAGGCCCCCGTTCCTGCTGGGACACCACAGTCGGTCCCCAGACAGGACACGGCTGTTTCCTCCTGTGGCCCACACAGAAACCAGGGAAATGCAGAAAGCTGGAAGACACACCGCAGAGGGCAAAAGCGTCGCTCCCAACCCTGGGCCGGAGAAAGGTCTCCCATGGGTCTGCTCCGATCCATGCTCCAAGTCACTGGGTCCCACAGGGACAGAGACAGGGACAGAGACTAAACATGTGCAAGATCAAGGGGGAGGAGAGGCACACAGGCACTATGTGTCAGGAGATGCAGGAGCTCCCGGGGAAGGACTCAGGCAAAGGAAACCCTGGGGAGGCAGTGCTGGTCACCCTCAGACTGGCAGGTGTCTGGTCTGGGGACCAGCAGCCCTGGGGAGAACGTGAGGAAGCAGAAGTCCAATGCAGGGCCCCTGGAGAGAAGGCGGACAGGCACCCCTGTCTGAGATACCAGAGAGCGGCGCCCATCCCGGGCCACAGGTCCACCTATGACCTAGGAGGGCTCAGCCTGGGACTCACCCCCAGAAACTCTGGCTCGGTTGGCCACGGATGTGTTTTCAGTAGTATTGGGCACAGCTCCTGTTGTGAGACAGCAGGGAATGGAACAGTGTTCATGCCCAAGGAGATGGAGGGGATCCTCATCCCAGTCCTCAGGACACAATGTCCTAGGGCTCCTTTCTCAGTGTTGCCTGGGGCACAGGACCACGGCAGGCCCTCCTGAACCCCACTCCTGCCACCCTACTCCTGGGGACATTAATAATAGTTTAAGGAGGACGTGGAGAGGATCCAGGATGACAGAGGGCCAAGGAGAAGGAAGGTCAGCACTGGGAGGACAGATGGGCCAGCCCAGAGCCACCATTCAGGGCCTGATCCTAACCCGAACCAGAACCCTAATACTAAGCCAAATCTGAACCGGAACCCGAACCCTAACCCATAACCCTAACACCAAAGCTCAACACGAACCCAAATCCTAACCTCAAATCCTAAACCTGAAGCCAAACCCGAACCCTACCCTAACCCTAACACTAACGCCTAACCCTGACCCAGACCCTGACAGTGAGCCTGACCCTAACCCTAACCATACCCTGATGCTGAACCTGACCCTAAACGAGACACAAACCCTGACCCTAACACTGACCCTGACCCAATCCCTGACCTGACCCTAAACCTAACCCTGACCCTGAGCGTGAGCCTGACCCTAGCCCTGACCGTAACACCAAAGACGCTGACCCTAAACCTAACCCTAACCCTGACCCTCACCCTGTCTAACCCTACCCTAACCCCAACCCTAACACTAACCCCAACCCCGAGCCCTAATCCCAACCTTAACCCTGACCCTGAACCTAACCCTAACCCTAACCCTAACCCCTAACCCTAACCCTAACCCCTAACCCTAACCCTAACCCTAACCCTAACCCCTAACCCTAACCCTAACCCTAACCCTCTAACCCTAACCCTAACCCTAACCCGTACCCTAACCCTAACCCGTACCCTAACCCTAACCCTAACCCTAACCCTAACCCTAACCCGTACCCTAACCCTAACCCTAACCCTAACCCGTACCCTAACCCTAACCCGTACCCTAACCCTAACCCTAACCCTAACCCGTACCCTAACCCTAACCCTAACCCTAACCCTAACCCTAACCCTAACCCGTACCCTAACCCTAACCCGTACCCTAACCCGTACCCTAACCCTAACCCTAACCCTAACCCTAACCCTAACCCTAACCCGTACCCTAACCCTAACCCTAACCCTAACCCTAACCCGTACCCTAACCCTAACCCTAACCCTAACCCTAACCCTAACCCTAACCCTAACCCTAACCCTAACCCTGAAGGAAGCGACATGTTCTGGTGCTGCCTACCGAAGCCCAGAGGATGCAGGCAGAGGAGAGCTCGCCCGCCCGACACGTCCCCTCACTGGGCGGGTCGTGTCAGGCTTCCCCGACGACTCTGGCCCTTTGGCAAAAAGAATCGAAAGGTGACACCCCGGGAGGCTCCGAGTCAGACAGCCCCACACCTTCTGACCGACCCGTGTAGGCCTAGGTCTCCTCCCCGGGTGTGTGTGTGTGTGTGTGTGTGTGTGTGTGTGTGTGTGTGAAGAGAGCTCATCGGGGATGGAGACGTCCCGAGCAGGAGCAGACTGATGAGGGGTCAGATGCCTGGTGGGCAGGTCATGTTCACACCCCAGGTTAAAGCTGGCGAGGTGGGACGGGGTGTGGGGGCTGCACCCTTCTGCCCAGGGTTGATCCTGAGACCCTGCAGGGACGGGTCACCGACCCAGGTGCGGGGCTGTGCACACACAGGTCTGCTGCGTGGGATCTGGGAGAAGCAGGGGCACTGGGCAGGGGGACGGTGGGTAGGCCGGGCAGGGCTCTGACGCCTCTTGCACACTCCCCGTCTCTGCCTTGGCAGGCCACGGATGAACGAGGAAGGAGGCGGGAAGACACGCCCTCCTCCCCGACCCCGGAGTCCCCGGTCCTGGGAAGGCCTCCGCTACCTCCCAGACCACTGCCCGCGGGACTCCACTGGACCGCGGTCCTGGACACGGAGCGCACGGAGGCCAAGTCCGAGGGTGAGAAGGCTGGGATGGGGTGTCTGTGGCTGTGTGGGGAGGGGTCGGTGCTGGGCCCCACAGGGAGAAGCCCCCACGGGCTGGTGTGGGGCCAGGAGCCTCTACTGGGCTCGGAGCACCCAGGGGGTGGACTGCAGTCGGGGAGACGTCCCCGGGAGGGTTCCTTCGTGGCTGCGGCTTCTCCGGGAGGCCCTGGGCTGTGCTGTCTCTGCAAAGCCACAGGGAAAGGCAGGCCAGCGGGTGACCTTCTCTCCTCTCCCAGCTTCTCCAGCAGAGGAGCTAGACCCACTCCCAAATTCAGCCACTCCGGAGGGGCAGATGGTGTCTGGAGACACTTCAGCAGGAGACCGCGAGCCGACAGGTGCCCTGGTGCCTGCCCACGGAGATGCTGATGCTGTCCAGGGAGAGCTGGCTCCTGCTCCTGCCCCCAGCCCTGCTCCTGCCGCTCCCCCTGCCCCTGCCCCTGCCAGAGCGACTCCCACTTCCCCTGCCCCTGCCTGTGCTCCTGTTCTGGCCCTTAACCCAGATCCTCCCTTGGTCCCACCCCTTCCCCGACCCCTCCCTGGGCCCCTGTTCCTGCCCCAGACCCAGCTCCTGCCCTTGACACTGCACCAGTCATCACCAATGCACTTGCCTCTGTTCCTGCTCCTGCCCCTGCGTCTGCCTCTGCCCCTGTCCTTTCTCCTTTCCCTGCCAGGGCCACTGCCCCTGCCCCTGCACCTGCCCCAGACCCAGGTCCTACCCCTGTTCTTGCCCCTGGCCCTGCCCCTGCCCCTGCCAGGAAGGCCTCCACTTTCCCTGCCTGTGCTCCTGTTCCTGCCCCAGACCCAGGCCCTGTCCCCGCGTCTTCCCCTTCAACTGCCGCCATCCCTTCCCCTGGCCCTGCCAGGAACACTGCCCCTTCCCCTGGCCCTGCCTAGGCCCCTGTTCCCGCCCCAGACTCAGCTCCTGCCCTTGACCTGGCACAGGCCATCACCCCTGCCCTTGCCCCAGCTCCTGCCCATACCCATTCCCCTGCTCCTATCCTTTCTCCTTTCCCTGACAGGGCCACGGCCCCTGCACCTGCCCCAGACCCAGGTCCTACCCCTGGTCTTGGCCCTGGCCCTGCCCCTGCCCCTACCCCTGCGTCTGCCCCTGCCCCTGCCCCTGCCAGGAAGGTCTCCACTTTCCCTGCCTGTGCCCCTGTTCCTGCCCCAGACCCAGGCCCTGTCCCTGCATCTTCCCCTTCAACTGCTGCCATCCCTTCCCCTGGCCCTGCCTAGGCCCCTGTTCCCGCCCCAGACCCAGCTCCTGCCCTTGACCCTGAACCAGTCATCACCAATGCACTTGCCCCAGTTCCTGCTCCTGCCCCTTCCCCTGCCCCTGCGTCTGCCCCTGCCCCTGCCCCTGTCCTTTCTCTTTTCCTTGCCAGGGCCACTGCCCCTGCACCTGCCCCAGACCCAGGTCCTACCCCTGGTCTTGCCCCTGCCCCTGCCAGGAAGGCCTCCACTTTCCCTGCCTGCGCCCCTGTTCCTGCCCCAGACCCAGCCCCTGCCCCTACGTCTTCCCCTTCAAATGCCGCCATCCCTTCCCCTGGCCCTGCCAGGAACACTGCCCCTTCCCCTGGCCCTGCCTAGGCCCCTGTTCCTGCCCCAGACCCAGTCCCTATCATTTGCTCCTGCTCCTTTCCCTGCCCTTGCCTGTGCTCCCGTTCCTGTCTCTGACCCAGCTCCTGCTCTGGATCCTGCACTGGCCGCTATTGCTGACCCTGTCCCTGCCCCTAGCCCAACCCCTGCCCCTACACCTTCTCCTGCGGGACTCCCAGACCCGCATCCAGAGCCCACAACTCTGCGGGGAGATCTCCCCAGAAAAATACCGTCAGTTCCATCCCCTGACCTTGACATCCCCCCAGAATCTCTCATCCCCTCCCCTTGTGTTCTTCCTCTCCTGTATGGAGTCACCGTTATCGTCGCCGTCCATCTCCTGTATGCCGTGTATTATTTATTTTAAATAAAAGTTCTTGTTTTCCCTTGAACACGTCGTGAGCATGAAGTGCATTCCCAGCGCTGGGCCACCACGCCACGGAACATCGTTGCAGGATACCTCCTTCCCCAAAGGAGACCCTGAGCCCAAGCCCTCCTGCCCATTGTTCCCCCAGCCTGGCCCCTCACAAGCCCTAAGCTGCTTTCTCTTTCTGGTCCTGCACGTGTTCTGGAGGTTTCTGGAAGTGGAATCCCTCAATAGGTGCCTTTGTGTCTGCACCTATTTTCAAAGGGCCCTTGTTTGGGGTTTGGTTTGGTTTGGTTTGGTTAGGTTTGGTTTTTGTTTCTTCTCTCTGTTTGACATAGAATTTCCCTTATTGGTTGTTGAGATGCCCAATGGATTACAGAGGAGATGTCCTCCTAGGGACCCCTTTAGGAATTCTGGGCACAATCTCGGGGCCAAGGCCCCCGTTCCTGCTGGGACACCACAGTCGGTCCCCAGACAGGACACGGCTGTTTCCTCCTGTGGCCCACACAGAAACCAGGGAAATGCAGAAAGCTGGAAGACACACCGCAGAGGGCAAAAGCGTCGCTCCCAACCCTGGGCCGGAGAAAGGTCTCCCATGGGTCTGCTCCGATCCATGCTCCAAGTCACTGGGTCCCACAGGGACAGAGACAGGGACAGAGACTAAACATGTGCAAGATCAAGGGGGAGGAGAGGCACACAGGCACTATGTGTCAGGAGATGCAGGAGCTCCCGGGGAAGGACTCAGGCAAAGGAAACCCTGGGGAGGCAGTGCTGGTCACCCTCAGACTGGCAGGTGTCTGGTCTGGGGACCAGCAGCCCTGGGGAGAACGTGAGGAAGCAGAAGTCCAATGCAGGGCCCCTGGAGAGAAGGCGGACAGGCACCCCTGTCTGAGATACCAGAGAGCGGCGCCCATCCCGGGCCACAGGTCCACCTATGACCTAGGAGGGCTCAGCCTGGGACTCACCCCCAGAAACTCTGGCTCGGTTGGCCACGGATGTGTTTTCAGTAGTATTGGGCACAGCTCCTGTTGTGAGACAGCAGGGAATGGAACAGTGTTCATGCCCAAGGAGATGGAGGGGATCCTCATCCCAGTCCTCAGGACACAATGTCCTAGGGCTCCTTTCTCAGTGTTGCCTGGGGCACAGGACCACGGCAGGCCCTCCTGAACCCCACTCCTGCCACCCTACTCCTGGGGACATTAATAATAGTTTAAGGAGGACGTGGAGAGGATCCAGGATGACAGAGGGCCAAGGAGAAGGAAGGTCAGCACTGGGAGGACAGATGGGCCAGCCCAGAGCCACCATTCAGGGCCTGATCCTAACCCGAACCAGAACCCTAATACTAAGCCAAATCTGAACCGGAACCCGAACCCTAACCCATAACCCTAACACCAAAGCTCAACACGAACCCAAATCCTAACCTCAAATCCTAAACCTGAAGCCAAACCCGAACCCTACCCTAACCCTAACACTAACGCCTAACCCTGACCCAGACCCTGACAGTGAGCCTGACCCTAACCCTAACCATACCCTGATGCTGAACCTGACCCTAAACGAGACACAAACCCTGACCCTAACACTGACCCTGACCCAATCCCTGACCTGACCCTAAACCTAACCCTGACCCTGAGCGTGAGCCTGACCCTAGCCCTGACCGTAACACCAAAGACGCTGACCCTAAACCTAACCCTAACCCTGACCCTCACCCTGTCTAACCCTACCCTAACCCCAACCCTAACACTAACCCCAACCCCGAGCCCTAATCCCAACCTTAACCCTGACCCTGAACCTAACCCTAACCCTAACCCTAACCCCTAACCCTAA
This sequence comes from Neogale vison, assembly GCF_020171115.1. Taxonomy (NCBI): domain Eukaryota; kingdom Metazoa; phylum Chordata; class Mammalia; order Carnivora; family Mustelidae; genus Neogale; species Neogale vison. The sequence continues at coordinate 206,889,547 of NC_058101.1, forward strand.
CCCTAACCCCTAACCCTAACCCTAACCCTAACCCTAACCCCTAACCCTAACCCTAACCCTAACCCTCTAACCCTAACCCTAACCCTAACCCGTACCCTAACCCTAACCCGTACCCTAACCCTAACCCTAACCCTAACCCTAACCCTAACCCGTACCCTAACCCTAACCCTAACCCTAACCCGTACCCTAACCCTAACCCGTACCCTAACCCTAACCCTAACCCTAACCCGTACCCTAACCCTAACCCTAACCCTAACCCTAACCCTAACCCTAACCCGTACCCTAACCCTAACCCGTACCCTAACCCGTACCCTAACCCTAACCCTAACCCTAACCCTAACCCTAACCCTAACCCGTACCCTAACCCTAACCCTAACCCTAACCCTAACCCGTACCCTAACCCTAACCCTAACCCTAACCCTAACCCTAACCCTAACCCTAACCCTAACCCTGAAGGAAGCGACATGTTCTGGTGCTGCCTACCGAAGCCCAGAGGATGCAGGCAGAGGAGAGCTCGCCCGCCCGACACGTCCCCTCACTGGGCGGGTCGTGTCAGGCTTCCCCGACGACTCTGGCCCTTTGGCAAAAAGAATCGAAAGGTGACACCCCGGGAGGCTCCGAGTCAGACAGCCCCACACCTTCTGACCGACCCGTGTAGGCCTAGGTCTCCTCCCCGGGTGTGTGTGTGTGTGTGTGTGTGTGTGTGTGTGTGTGTGTGAAGAGAGCTCATCGGGGATGGAGACGTCCCGAGCAGGAGCAGACTGATGAGGGGTCAGATGCCTGGTGGGCAGGTCATGTTCACACCCCAGGTTAAAGCTGGCGAGGTGGGACGGGGTGTGGGGGCTGCACCCTTCTGCCCAGGGTTGATCCTGAGACCCTGCAGGGACGGGTCACCGACCCAGGTGCGGGGCTGTGCACACACAGGTCTGCTGCGTGGGATCTGGGAGAAGCAGGGGCACTGGGCAGGGGGACGGTGGGTAGGCCGGGCAGGGCTCTGACGCCTCTTGCACACTCCCCGTCTCTGCCTTGGCAGGCCACGGATGAACGAGGAAGGAGGCGGGAAGACACGCCCTCCTCCCCGACCCCGGAGTCCCCGGTCCTGGGAAGGCCTCCGCTACCTCCCAGACCACTGCCCGCGGGACTCCACTGGACCGCGGTCCTGGACACGGAGCGCACGGAGGCCAAGTCCGAGGGTGAGAAGGCTGGGATGGGGTGTCTGTGGCTGTGTGGGGAGGGGTCGGTGCTGGGCCCCACAGGGAGAAGCCCCCACGGGCTGGTGTGGGGCCAGGAGCCTCTACTGGGCTCGGAGCACCCAGGGGGTGGACTGCAGTCGGGGAGACGTCCCCGGGAGGGTTCCTTCGTGGCTGCGGCTTCTCCGGGAGGCCCTGGGCTGTGCTGTCTCTGCAAAGCCACAGGGAAAGGCAGGCCAGCGGGTGACCTTCTCTCCTCTCCCAGCTTCTCCAGCAGAGGAGCTAGACCCACTCCCAAATTCAGCCACTCCGGAGGGGCAGATGGTGTCTGGAGACACTTCAGCAGGAGACCGCGAGCCGACAGGTGCCCTGGTGCCTGCCCACGGAGATGCTGATGCTGTCCAGGGAGAGCTGGCTCCTGCTCCTGCCCCCAGCCCTGCTCCTGCCGCTCCCCCTGCCCCTGCCCCTGCCAGAGCGACTCCCACTTCCCCTGCCCCTGCCTGTGCTCCTGTTCTGGCCCTTAACCCAGATCCTCCCTTGGTCCCACCCCTTCCCCGACCCCTCCCTGGGCCCCTGTTCCTGCCCCAGACCCAGCTCCTGCCCTTGACACTGCACCAGTCATCACCAATGCACTTGCCTCTGTTCCTGCTCCTGCCCCTGCGTCTGCCTCTGCCCCTGTCCTTTCTCCTTTCCCTGCCAGGGCCACTGCCCCTGCCCCTGCACCTGCCCCAGACCCAGGTCCTACCCCTGTTCTTGCCCCTGGCCCTGCCCCTGCCCCTGCCAGGAAGGCCTCCACTTTCCCTGCCTGTGCTCCTGTTCCTGCCCCAGACCCAGGCCCTGTCCCCGCGTCTTCCCCTTCAACTGCCGCCATCCCTTCCCCTGGCCCTGCCAGGAACACTGCCCCTTCCCCTGGCCCTGCCTAGGCCCCTGTTCCCGCCCCAGACTCAGCTCCTGCCCTTGACCTGGCACAGGCCATCACCCCTGCCCTTGCCCCAGCTCCTGCCCATACCCATTCCCCTGCTCCTATCCTTTCTCCTTTCCCTGACAGGGCCACGGCCCCTGCACCTGCCCCAGACCCAGGTCCTACCCCTGGTCTTGGCCCTGGCCCTGCCCCTGCCCCTACCCCTGCGTCTGCCCCTGCCCCTGCCCCTGCCAGGAAGGTCTCCACTTTCCCTGCCTGTGCCCCTGTTCCTGCCCCAGACCCAGGCCCTGTCCCTGCATCTTCCCCTTCAACTGCTGCCATCCCTTCCCCTGGCCCTGCCTAGGCCCCTGTTCCCGCCCCAGACCCAGCTCCTGCCCTTGACCCTGAACCAGTCATCACCAATGCACTTGCCCCAGTTCCTGCTCCTGCCCCTTCCCCTGCCCCTGCGTCTGCCCCTGCCCCTGCCCCTGTCCTTTCTCTTTTCCTTGCCAGGGCCACTGCCCCTGCACCTGCCCCAGACCCAGGTCCTACCCCTGGTCTTGCCCCTGCCCCTGCCAGGAAGGCCTCCACTTTCCCTGCCTGCGCCCCTGTTCCTGCCCCAGACCCAGCCCCTGCCCCTACGTCTTCCCCTTCAAATGCCGCCATCCCTTCCCCTGGCCCTGCCAGGAACACTGCCCCTTCCCCTGGCCCTGCCTAGGCCCCTGTTCCTGCCCCAGACCCAGTCCCTATCATTTGCTCCTGCTCCTTTCCCTGCCCTTGCCTGTGCTCCCGTTCCTGTCTCTGACCCAGCTCCTGCTCTGGATCCTGCACTGGCCGCTATTGCTGACCCTGTCCCTGCCCCTAGCCCAACCCCTGCCCCTACACCTTCTCCTGCGGGACTCCCAGACCCGCATCCAGAGCCCACAACTCTGCGGGGAGATCTCCCCAGAAAAATACCGTCAGTTCCATCCCCTGACCTTGACATCCCCCCAGAATCTCTCATCCCCTCCCCTTGTGTTCTTCCTCTCCTGTATGGAGTCACCGTTATCGTCGCCGTCCATCTCCTGTATGCCGTGTATTATTTATTTTAAATAAAAGTTCTTGTTTTCCCTTGAACACGTCGTGAGCATGAAGTGCATTCCCAGCGCTGGGCCACCACGCCACGGAACATCGTTGCAGGATACCTCCTTCCCCAAAGGAGACCCTGAGCCCAAGCCCTCCTGCCCATTGTTCCCCCAGCCTGGCCCCTCACAAGCCCTAAGCTGCTTTCTCTTTCTGGTCCTGCACGTGTTCTGGAGGTTTCTGGAAGTGGAATCCCTCAATAGGTGCCTTTGTGTCTGCACCTATTTTCAAAGGGCCCTTGTTTGGGGTTTGGTTTGGTTTGGTTTGGTTAGGTTTGGTTTTTGTTTCTTCTCTCTGTTTGACATAGAATTTCCCTTATTGGTTGTTGAGATGCCCAATGGATTACAGAGGAGATGTCCTCCTAGGGACCCCTTTAGGAATTCTGGGCACAATCTCGGGGCCAAGGCCCCCGTTCCTGCTGGGACACCACAGTCGGTCCCCAGACAGGACACGGCTGTTTCCTCCTGTGGCCCACACAGAAACCAGGGAAATGCAGAAAGCTGGAAGACACACCGCAGAGGGCAAAAGCGTCGCTCCCAACCCTGGGCCGGAGAAAGGTCTCCCATGGGTCTGCTCCGATCCATGCTCCAAGTCACTGGGTCCCACAGGGACAGAGACAGGGACAGAGACTAAACATGTGCAAGATCAAGGGGGAGGAGAGGCACACAGGCACTATGTGTCAGGAGATGCAGGAGCTCCCGGGGAAGGACTCAGGCAAAGGAAACCCTGGGGAGGCAGTGCTGGTCACCCTCAGACTGGCAGGTGTCTGGTCTGGGGACCAGCAGCCCTGGGGAGAACGTGAGGAAGCAGAAGTCCAATGCAGGGCCCCTGGAGAGAAGGCGGACAGGCACCCCTGTCTGAGATACCAGAGAGCGGCGCCCATCCCGGGCCACAGGTCCACCTATGACCTAGGAGGGCTCAGCCTGGGACTCACCCCCAGAAACTCTGGCTCGGTTGGCCACGGATGTGTTTTCAGTAGTATTGGGCACAGCTCCTGTTGTGAGACAGCAGGGAATGGAACAGTGTTCATGCCCAAGGAGATGGAGGGGATCCTCATCCCAGTCCTCAGGACACAATGTCCTAGGGCTCCTTTCTCAGTGTTGCCTGGGGCACAGGACCACGGCAGGCCCTCCTGAACCCCACTCCTGCCACCCTACTCCTGGGGACATTAATAATAGTTTAAGGAGGACGTGGAGAGGATCCAGGATGACAGAGGGCCAAGGAGAAGGAAGGTCAGCACTGGGAGGACAGATGGGCCAGCCCAGAGCCACCATTCAGGGCCTGATCCTAACCCGAACCAGAACCCTAATACTAAGCCAAATCTGAACCGGAACCCGAACCCTAACCCATAACCCTAACACCAAAGCTCAACACGAACCCAAATCCTAACCTCAAATCCTAAACCTGAAGCCAAACCCGAACCCTACCCTAACCCTAACACTAACGCCTAACCCTGACCCAGACCCTGACAGTGAGCCTGACCCTAACCCTAACCATACCCTGATGCTGAACCTGACCCTAAACGAGACACAAACCCTGACCCTAACACTGACCCTGACCCAATCCCTGACCTGACCCTAAACCTAACCCTGACCCTGAGCGTGAGCCTGACCCTAGCCCTGACCGTAACACCAAAGACGCTGACCCTAAACCTAACCCTAACCCTGACCCTCACCCTGTCTAACCCTACCCTAACCCCAACCCTAACACTAACCCCAACCCCGAGCCCTAATCCCAACCTTAACCCTGACCCTGAACCTAACCCTAACCCTAACCCTAACCCCTAACCCTAACCCTAACCCCTAACCCTAACCCTAACCCTAACCCTAACCCCTAACCCTAACCCTAACCCTAACCCTCTAACCCTAACCCTAACCCTAACCCGTACCCTAACCCTAACCCGTACCCTAACCCTAACCCTAACCCTAACCCTAACCCTAACCCGTACCCTAACCCTAACCCTAACCCTAACCCGTACCCTAACCCTAACCCGTACCCTAACCCTAACCCTAACCCTAACCCGTACCCTAACCCTAACCCTAACCCTAACCCTAACCCTAACCCTAACCCGTACCCTAACCCTAACCCGTACCCTAACCCGTACCCTAACCCTAACCCTAACCCTAACCCTAACCCTAACCCTAACCCGTACCCTAACCCTAACCCTAACCCTAACCCTAACCCGTACCCTAACCCTAACCCTAACCCTAACCCTAACCCTAACCCTAACCCTAACCCTAACCCTAACCCTGAAGGAAGCGACATGTTCTGGTGCTGCCTACCGAAGCCCAGAGGATGCAGGCAGAGGAGAGCTCGCCCGCCCGACACGTCCCCTCACTGGGCGGGTCGTGTCAGGCTTCCCCGACGACTCTGGCCCTTTGGCAAAAAGAATCGAAAGGTGACACCCCGGGAGGCTCCGAGTCAGACAGCCCCACACCTTCTGACCGACCCGTGTAGGCCTAGGTCTCCTCCCCGGGTGTGTGTGTGTGTGTGTGTGTGTGTGTGTGTGTGTGTGTGAAGAGAGCTCATCGGGGATGGAGACGTCCCGAGCAGGAGCAGACTGATGAGGGGTCAGATGCCTGGTGGGCAGGTCATGTTCACACCCCAGGTTAAAGCTGGCGAGGTGGGACGGGGTGTGGGGGCTGCACCCTTCTGCCCAGGGTTGATCCTGAGACCCTGCAGGGACGGGTCACCGACCCAGGTGCGGGGCTGTGCACACACAGGTCTGCTGCGTGGGATCTGGGAGAAGCAGGGGCACTGGGCAGGGGGACGGTGGGTAGGCCGGGCAGGGCTCTGACGCCTCTTGCACACTCCCCGTCTCTGCCTTGGCAGGCCACGGATGAACGAGGAAGGAGGCGGGAAGACACGCCCTCCTCCCCGACCCCGGAGTCCCCGGTCCTGGGAAGGCCTCCGCTACCTCCCAGACCACTGCCCGCGGGACTCCACTGGACCGCGGTCCTGGACACGGAGCGCACGGAGGCCAAGTCCGAGGGTGAGAAGGCTGGGATGGGGTGTCTGTGGCTGTGTGGGGAGGGGTCGGTGCTGGGCCCCACAGGGAGAAGCCCCCACGGGCTGGTGTGGGGCCAGGAGCCTCTACTGGGCTCGGAGCACCCAGGGGGTGGACTGCAGTCGGGGAGACGTCCCCGGGAGGGTTCCTTCGTGGCTGCGGCTTCTCCGGGAGGCCCTGGGCTGTGCTGTCTCTGCAAAGCCACAGGGAAAGGCAGGCCAGCGGGTGACCTTCTCTCCTCTCCCAGCTTCTCCAGCAGAGGAGCTAGACCCACTCCCAAATTCAGCCACTCCGGAGGGGCAGATGGTGTCTGGAGACACTTCAGCAGGAGACCGCGAGCCGACAGGTGCCCTGGTGCCTGCCCACGGAGATGCTGATGCTGTCCAGGGAGAGCTGGCTCCTGCTCCTGCCCCCAGCCCTGCTCCTGCCGCTCCCCCTGCCCCTGCCCCTGCCAGAGCGACTCCCACTTCCCCTGCCCCTGCCTGTGCTCCTGTTCTGGCCCTTAACCCAGATCCTCCCTTGGTCCCACCCCTTCCCCGACCCCTCCCTGGGCCCCTGTTCCTGCCCCAGACCCAGCTCCTGCCCTTGACACTGCACCAGTCATCACCAATGCACTTGCCTCTGTTCCTGCTCCTGCCCCTGCGTCTGCCTCTGCCCCTGTCCTTTCTCCTTTCCCTGCCAGGGCCACTGCCCCTGCCCCTGCACCTGCCCCAGACCCAGGTCCTACCCCTGTTCTTGCCCCTGGCCCTGCCCCTGCCCCTGCCAGGAAGGCCTCCACTTTCCCTGCCTGTGCTCCTGTTCCTGCCCCAGACCCAGGCCCTGTCCCCGCGTCTTCCCCTTCAACTGCCGCCATCCCTTCCCCTGGCCCTGCCAGGAACACTGCCCCTTCCCCTGGCCCTGCCTAGGCCCCTGTTCCCGCCCCAGACTCAGCTCCTGCCCTTGACCTGGCACAGGCCATCACCCCTGCCCTTGCCCCAGCTCCTGCCCATACCCATTCCCCTGCTCCTATCCTTTCTCCTTTCCCTGACAGGGCCACGGCCCCTGCACCTGCCCCAGACCCAGGTCCTACCCCTGGTCTTGGCCCTGGCCCTGCCCCTGCCCCTACCCCTGCGTCTGCCCCTGCCCCTGCCCCTGCCAGGAAGGTCTCCACTTTCCCTGCCTGTGCCCCTGTTCCTGCCCCAGACCCAGGCCCTGTCCCTGCATCTTCCCCTTCAACTGCTGCCATCCCTTCCCCTGGCCCTGCCTAGGCCCCTGTTCCCGCCCCAGACCCAGCTCCTGCCCTTGACCCTGAACCAGTCATCACCAATGCACTTGCCCCAGTTCCTGCTCCTGCCCCTTCCCCTGCCCCTGCGTCTGCCCCTGCCCCTGCCCCTGTCCTTTCTCTTTTCCTTGCCAGGGCCACTGCCCCTGCACCTGCCCCAGACCCAGGTCCTACCCCTGGTCTTGCCCCTGCCCCTGCCAGGAAGGCCTCCACTTTCCCTGCCTGCGCCCCTGTTCCTGCCCCAGACCCAGCCCCTGCCCCTACGTCTTCCCCTTCAAATGCCGCCATCCCTTCCCCTGGCCCTGCCAGGAACACTGCCCCTTCCCCTGGCCCTGCCTAGGCCCCTGTTCCTGCCCCAGACCCAGTCCCTATCATTTGCTCCTGCTCCTTTCCCTGCCCTTGCCTGTGCTCCCGTTCCTGTCTCTGACCCAGCTCCTGCTCTGGATCCTGCACTGGCCGCTATTGCTGACCCTGTCCCTGCCCCTAGCCCAACCCCTGCCCCTACACCTTCTCCTGCGGGACTCCCAGACCCGCATCCAGAGCCCACAACTCTGCGGGGAGATCTCCCCAGAAAAATACCGTCAGTTCCATCCCCTGACCTTGACATCCCCCCAGAATCTCTCATCCCCTCCCCTTGTGTTCTTCCTCTCCTGTATGGAGTCACCGTTATCGTCGCCGTCCATCTCCTGTATGCCGTGTATTATTTATTTTAAATAAAAGTTCTTGTTTTCCCTTGAACACGTCGTGAGCATGAAGTGCATTCCCAGCGCTGGGCCACCACGCCACGGAACATCGTTGCAGGATACCTCCTTCCCCAAAGGAGACCCTGAGCCCAAGCCCTCCTGCCCATTGTTCCCCCAGCCTGGCCCCTCACAAGCCCTAAGCTGCTTTCTCTTTCTGGTCCTGCACGTGTTCTGGAGGTTTCTGGAAGTGGAATCCCTCAATAGGTGCCTTTGTGTCTGCACCTATTTTCAAAGGGCCCTTGTTTGGGGTTTGGTTTGGTTTGGTTTGGTTAGGTTTGGTTTTTGTTTCTTCTCTCTGTTTGACATAGAATTTCCCTTATTGGTTGTTGAGATGCCCAATGGATTACAGAGGAGATGTCCTCCTAGGGACCCCTTTAGGAATTCTGGGCACAATCTCGGGGCCAAGGCCCCCGTTCCTGCTGGGACACCACAGTCGGTCCCCAGACAGGACACGGCTGTTTCCTCCTGTGGCCCACACAGAAACCAGGGAAATGCAGAAAGCTGGAAGACACACCGCAGAGGGCAAAAGCGTCGCTCCCAACCCTGGGCCGGAGAAAGGTCTCCCATGGGTCTGCTCCGATCCATGCTCCAAGTCACTGGGTCCCACAGGGACAGAGACAGGGACAGAGACTAAACATGTGCAAGATCAAGGGGGAGGAGAGGCACACAGGCACTATGTGTCAGGAGATGCAGGAGCTCCCGGGGAAGGACTCAGGCAAAGGAAACCCTGGGGAGGCAGTGCTGGTCACCCTCAGACTGGCAGGTGTCTGGTCTGGGGACCAGCAGCCCTGGGGAGAACGTGAGGAAGCAGAAGTCCAATGCAGGGCCCCTGGAGAGAAGGCGGACAGGCACCCCTGTCTGAGATACCAGAGAGCGGCGCCCATCCCGGGCCACAGGTCCACCTATGACCTAGGAGGGCTCAGCCTGGGACTCACCCCCAGAAACTCTGGCTCGGTTGGCCACGGATGTGTTTTCAGTAGTATTGGGCACAGCTCCTGTTGTGAGACAGCAGGGAATGGAACAGTGTTCATGCCCAAGGAGATGGAGGGGATCCTCATCCCAGTCCTCAGGACACAATGTCCTAGGGCTCCTTTCTCAGTGTTGCCTGGGGCACAGGACCACGGCAGGCCCTCCTGAACCCCACTCCTGCCACCCTACTCCTGGGGACATTAATAATAGTTTAAGGAGGACGTGGAGAGGATCCAGGATGACAGAGGGCCAAGGAGAAGGAAGGTCAGCACTGGGAGGACAGATGGGCCAGCCCAGAGCCACCATTCAGGGCCTGATCCTAACCCGAACCAGAACCCTAATACTAAGCCAAATCTGAACCGGAACCCGAACCCTAACCCATAACCCTAACACCAAAGCTCAACACGAACCCAAATCCTAACCTCAAATCCTAAACCTGAAGCCAAACCCGAACCCTACCCTAACCCTAACACTAACGCCTAACCCTGACCCAGACCCTGACAGTGAGCCTGACCCTAACCCTAACCATACCCTGATGCTGAACCTGACCCTAAACGAGACACAAACCCTGACCCTAACACTGACCCTGACCCAATCCCTGACCTGACCCTAAACCTAACCCTGACCCTGAGCGTGAGCCTGACCCTAGCCCTGACCGTAACACCAAAGACGCTGACCCTAAACCTAACCCTAACCCTGACCCTCACCCTGTCTAACCCTACCCTAACCCCAACCCTAACACTAACCCCAACCCCGAGCCCTAATCCCAACCTTAACCCTGACCCTGAACCTAACCCTAACCCTAACCCTAACCCCTAACCCTAACCCTAACCCCTAACCCTAACCCTAACCCTAACCCTAACCCCTAACCCTAACCCTAACCCTAACCCTCTAACCCTAACCCTAACCCTAACCCGTACCCTAACCCTAACCCGTACCCTAACCCTAACCCTAACCCTAACCCTAACCCTAACCCGTACCCTAACCCTAACCCTAACCCTAACCCGTACCCTAACCCTAACCCGTACCCTAACCCTAACCCTAACCCTAACCCGTACCCTAACCCTAACCCTAACCCTAACCCTAACCCTAACCCTAACCCGTACCCTAACCCTAACCCGTACCCTAACCCGTACCCTAACCCTAACCCTAACCCTAACCCTAACCCTAACCCTAACCCGTACCCTAACCCTAACCCTAACCCTAACCCTAACCCGTACCCTAACCCTAACCCTAACCCTAACCCTAACCCTAACCCTAACCCTAACCCTAACCCTAACCCTGAAGGAAGCGACATGTTCTGGTGCTGCCTACCGAAGCCCAGAGGATGCAGGCAGAGGAGAGCTCGCCCGCCCGACACGTCCCCTCACTGGGCGGGTCGTGTCAGGCTTCCCCGACGACTCTGGCCCTTTGGCAAAAAGAATCGAAAGGTGACACCCCGGGAGGCTCCGAGTCAGACAGCCCCACACCTTCTGACCGACCCGTGTAGGCCTAGGTCTCCTCCCCGGGTGTGTGTGTGTGTGTGTGTGTGTGTGTGTGTGTGTGTGTGAAGAGAGCTCATCGGGGATGGAGACGTCCCGAGCAGGAGCAGACTGATGAGGGGTCAGATGCCTGGTGGGCAGGTCATGTTCACACCCCAGGTTAAAGCTGGCGAGGTGGGACGGGGTGTGGGGGCTGCACCCTTCTGCCCAGGGTTGATCCTGAGACCCTGCAGGGACGGGTCACCGACCCAGGTGCGGGGCTGTGCACACACAGGTCTGCTGCGTGGGATCTGGGAGAAGCAGGGGCACTGGGCAGGGGGACGGTGGGTAGGCCGGGCAGGGCTCTGACGCCTCTTGCACACTCCCCGTCTCTGCCTTGGCAGGCCACGGATGAACGAGGAAGGAGGCGGGAAGACACGCCCTCCTCCCCGACCCCGGAGTCCCCGGTCCTGGGAAGGCCTCCGCTACCTCCCAGACCACTGCCCGCGGGACTCCACTGGACCGCGGTCCTGGACACGGAGCGCACGGAGGCCAAGTCCGAGGGTGAGAAGGCTGGGATGGGGTGTCTGTGGCTGTGTGGGGAGGGGTCGGTGCTGGGCCCCACAGGGAGAAGCCCCCACGGGCTGGTGTGGGGCCAGGAGCCTCTACTGGGCTCGGAGCACCCAGGGGGTGGACTGCAGTCGGGGAGACGTCCCCGGGAGGGTTCCTTCGTGGCTGCGGCTTCTCCGGGAGGCCCTGGGCTGTGCTGTCTCTGCAAAGCCACAGGGAAAGGCAGGCCAGCGGGTGACCTTCTCTCCTCTCCCAGCTTCTCCAGCAGAGGAGCTAGACCCACTCCCAAATTCAGCCACTCCGGAGGGGCAGATGGTGTCTGGAGACACTTCAGCAGGAGACCGCGAGCCGACAGGTGCCCTGGTGCCTGCCCACGGAGATGCTGATGCTGTCCAGGGAGAGCTGGCTCCTGCTCCTGCCCCCAGCCCTGCTCCTGCCGCTCCCCCTGCCCCTGCCCCTGCCAGAGCGACTCCCACTTCCCCTGCCCCTGCCTGTGCTCCTGTTCTGGCCCTTAACCCAGATCCTCCCTTGGTCCCACCCCTTCCCCGACCCCTCCCTGGGCCCCTGTTCCTGCCCCAGACCCAGCTCCTGCCCTTGACACTGCACCAGTCATCACCAATGCACTTGCCTCTGTTCCTGCTCCTGCCCCTGCGTCTGCCTCTGCCCCTGTCCTTTCTCCTTTCCCTGCCAGGGCCACTGCCCCTGCCCCTGCACCTGCCCCAGACCCAGGTCCTACCCCTGTTCTTGCCCCTGGCCCTGCCCCTGCCCCTGCCAGGAAGGCCTCCACTTTCCCTGCCTGTGCTCCTGTTCCTGCCCCAGACCCAGGCCCTGTCCCCGCGTCTTCCCCTTCAACTGCCGCCATCCCTTCCCCTGGCCCTGCCAGGAACACTGCCCCTTCCCCTGGCCCTGCCTAGGCCCCTGTTCCCGCCCCAGACTCAGCTCCTGCCCTTGACCTGGCACAGGCCATCACCCCTGCCCTTGCCCCAGCTCCTGCCCATACCCATTCCCCTGCTCCTATCCTTTCTCCTTTCCCTGACAGGGCCACGGCCCCTGCACCTGCCCCAGACCCAGGTCCTACCCCTGGTCTTGGCCCTGGCCCTGCCCCTGCCCCTACCCCTGCGTCTGCCCCTGCCCCTGCCCCTGCCAGGAAGGTCTCCACTTTCCCTGCCTGTGCCCCTGTTCCTGCCCCAGACCCAGGCCCTGTCCCTGCATCTTCCCCTTCAACTGCTGCCATCCCTTCCCCTGGCCCTGCCTAGGCCCCTGTTCCCGCCCCAGACCCAGCTCCTGCCCTTGACCCTGAACCAGTCATCACCAATGCACTTGCCCCAGTTCCTGCTCCTGCCCCTTCCCCTGCCCCTGCGTCTGCCCCTGCCCCTGCCCCTGTCCTTTCTCTTTTCCTTGCCAGGGCCACTGCCCCTGCACCTGCCCCAGACCCAGGTCCTACCCCTGGTCTTGCCCCTGCCCCTGCCAGGAAGGCCTCCACTTTCCCTGCCTGCGCCCCTGTTCCTGCCCCAGACCCAGCCCCTGCCCCTACGTCTTCCCCTTCAAATGCCGCCATCCCTTCCCCTGGCCCTGCCAGGAACACTGCCCCTTCCCCTGGCCCTGCCTAGGCCCCTGTTCCTGCCCCAGACCCAGTCCCTATCATTTGCTCCTGCTCCTTTCCCTGCCCTTGCCTGTGCTCCCGTTCCTGTCTCTGACCCAGCTCCTGCTCTGGATCCTGCACTGGCCGCTATTGCTGACCCTGTCCCTGCCCCTAGCCCAACCCCTGCCCCTACACCTTCTCCTGCGGGACTCCCAGACCCGCATCCAGAGCCCACAACTCTGCGGGGAGATCTCCCCAGAAAAATACCGTCAGTTCCATCCCCTGACCTTGACATCCCCCCAGAATCTCTCATCCCCTCCCCTTGTGTTCTTCCTCTCCTGTATGGAGTCACCGTTATCGTCGCCGTCCATCTCCTGTATGCCGTGTATTATTTATTTTAAATAAAAGTTCTTGTTTTCCCTTGAACACGTCGTGAGCATGAAGTGCATTCCCAGCGCTGGGCCACCACGCCACGGAACATCGTTGCAGGATACCTCCTTCCCCAAAGGAGACCCTGAGCCCAAGCCCTCCTGCCCATTGTTCCCCCAGCCTGGCCCCTCACAAGCCCTAAGCTGCTTTCTCTTTCTGGTCCTGCACGTGTTCTGGAGGTTTCTGGAAGTGGAATCCCTCAATAGGTGCCTTTGTGTCTGCACCTATTTTCAAAGGGCCCTTGTTTGGGGTTTGGTTTGGTTTGGTTTGGTTAGGTTTGGTTTTTGTTTCTTCTCTCTGTTTGACATAGAATTTCCCTTATTGGTTGTTGAGATGCCCAATGGATTACAGAGGAGATGTCCTCCTAGGGACCCCTTTAGGAATTCTGGGCACAATCTCGGGGCCAAGGCCCCCGTTCCTGCTGGGACACCACAGTCGGTCCCCAGACAGGACACGGCTGTTTCCTCCTGTGGCCCACACAGAAACCAGGGAAATGCAGAAAGCTGGAAGACACACCGCAGAGGGCAAAAGCGTCGCTCCCAACCCTGGGCCGGAGAAAGGTCTCCCATGGGTCTGCTCCGATCCATGCTCCAAGTCACTGGGTCCCACAGGGACAGAGACAGGGACAGAGACTAAACATGTGCAAGATCAAGGGGGAGGAGAGGCACACAGGCACTATGTGTCAGGAGATGCAGGAGCTCCCGGGGAAGGACTCAGGCAAAGGAAACCCTGGGGAGGCAGTGCTGGTCACCCTCAGACTGGCAGGTGTCTGGTCTGGGGACCAGCAGCCCTGGGGAGAACGTGAGGAAGCAGAAGTCCAATGCAGGGCCCCTGGAGAGAAGGCGGACAGGCACCCCTGTCTGAGATACCAGAGAGCGGCGCCCATCCCGGGCCACAGGTCCACCTATGACCTAGGAGGGCTCAGCCTGGGACTCACCCCCAGAAACTCTGGCTCGGTTGGCCACGGATGTGTTTTCAGTAGTATTGGGCACAGCTCCTGTTGTGAGACAGCAGGGAATGGAACAGTGTTCATGCCCAAGGAGATGGAGGGGATCCTCATCCCAGTCCTCAGGACACAATGTCCTAGGGCTCCTTTCTCAGTGTTGCCTGGGGCACAGGACCACGGCAGGCCCTCCTGAACCCCACTCCTGCCACCCTACTCCTGGGGACATTAATAATAGTTTAAGGAGGACGTGGAGAGGATCCAGGATGACAGAGGGCCAAGGAGAAGGAAGGTCAGCACTGGGAGGACAGATGGGCCAGCCCAGAGCCACCATTCAGGGCCTGATCCTAACCCGAACCAGAACCCTAATACTAAGCCAAATCTGAACCGGAACCCGAACCCTAACCCATAACCCTAACACCAAAGCTCAACACGAACCCAAATCCTAACCTCAAATCCTAAACCTGAAGCCAAACCCGAACCCTACCCTAACCCTAACACTAACGCCTAACCCTGACCCAGACCCTGACAGTGAGCCTGACCCTAACCCTAACCATACCCTGATGCTGAACCTGACCCTAAACGAGACACAAACCCTGACCCTAACACTGACCCTGACCCAATCCCTGACCTGACCCTAAACCTAACCCTGACCCTGAGCGTGAGCCTGACCCTAGCCCTGACCGTAACACCAAAGACGCTGACCCTAAACCTAACCCTAACCCTGACCCTCACCCTGTCTAACCCTACCCTAACCCCAACCCTAACACTAACCCCAACCCCGAGCCCTAATCCCAACCTTAACCCTGACCCTGAACCTAACCCTAACCCTAACCCTAACCCCTAACCCTAACCCTAACCCCTAACCCTAACCCTAACCCTAACCCTAACCCCTAACCCTAACCCTAACCCTAACCCTCTAACCCTAACCCTAACCCTAACCCGTACCCTAACCCTAACCCGTACCCTAACCCTAACCCTAACCCTAACCCTAACCCTAACCCGTACCCTAACCCTAACCCTAACCCTAACCCGTACCCTAACCCTAACCCGTACCCTAACCCTAACCCTAACCCTAACCCGTACCCTAACCCTAACCCTAACCCTAACCCTAACCCTAACCCTAACCCGTACCCTAACCCTAACCCGTACCCTAACCCGTACCCTAACCCTAACCCTAACCCTAACCCTAACCCTAACCCTAACCCGTACCCTAACCCTAACCCTAACCCTAACCCTAACCCGTACCCTAACCCTAACCCTAACCCTAACCCTAACCCTAACCCTAACCCTAACCCTAACCCTAACCCTGAAGGAAGCGACATGTTCTGGTGCTGCCTACCGAAGCCCAGAGGATGCAGGCAGAGGAGAGCTCGCCCGCCCGACACGTCCCCTCACTGGGCGGGTCGTGTCAGGCTTCCCCGACGACTCTGGCCCTTTGGCAAAAAGAATCGAAAGGTGACACCCCGGGAGGCTCCGAGTCAGACAGCCCCACACCTTCTGACCGACCCGTGTAGGCCTAGGTCTCCTCCCCGGGTGTGTGTGTGTGTGTGTGTGTGTGTGTGTGTGTGTGTGTGAAGAGAGCTCATCGGGGATGGAGACGTCCCGAGCAGGAGCAGACTGATGAGGGGTCAGATGCCTGGTGGGCAGGTCATGTTCACACCCCAGGTTAAAGCTGGCGAGGTGGGACGGGGTGTGGGGGCTGCACCCTTCTGCCCAGGGTTGATCCTGAGACCCTGCAGGGACGGGTCACCGACCCAGGTGCGGGGCTGTGCACACACAGGTCTGCTGCGTGGGATCTGGGAGAAGCAGGGGCACTGGGCAGGGGGACGGTGGGTAGGCCGGGCAGGGCTCTGACGCCTCTTGCACACTCCCCGTCTCTGCCTTGGCAGGCCACGGATGAACGAGGAAGGAGGCGGGAAGACACGCCCTCCTCCCCGACCCCGGAGTCCCCGGTCCTGGGAAGGCCTCCGCTACCTCCCAGACCACTGCCCGCGGGACTCCACTGGACCGCGGTCCTGGACACGGAGCGCACGGAGGCCAAGTCCGAGGGTGAGAAGGCTGGGATGGGGTGTCTGTGGCTGTGTGGGGAGGGGTCGGTGCTGGGCCCCACAGGGAGAAGCCCCCACGGGCTGGTGTGGGGCCAGGAGCCTCTACTGGGCTCGGAGCACCCAGGGGGTGGACTGCAGTCGGGGAGACGTCCCCGGGAGGGTTCCTTCGTGGCTGCGGCTTCTCCGGGAGGCCCTGGGCTGTGCTGTCTCTGCAAAGCCACAGGGAAAGGCAGGCCAGCGGGTGACCTTCTCTCCTCTCCCAGCTTCTCCAGCAGAGGAGCTAGACCCACTCCCAAATTCAGCCACTCCGGAGGGGCAGATGGTGTCTGGAGACACTTCAGCAGGAGACCGCGAGCCGACAGGTGCCCTGGTGCCTGCCCACGGAGATGCTGATGCTGTCCAGGGAGAGCTGGCTCCTGCTCCTGCCCCCAGCCCTGCTCCTGCCGCTCCCCCTGCCCCTGCCCCTGCCAGAGCGACTCCCACTTCCCCTGCCCCTGCCTGTGCTCCTGTTCTGGCCCTTAACCCAGATCCTCCCTTGGTCCCACCCCTTCCCCGACCCCTCCCTGGGCCCCTGTTCCTGCCCCAGACCCAGCTCCTGCCCTTGACACTGCACCAGTCATCACCAATGCACTTGCCTCTGTTCCTGCTCCTGCCCCTGCGTCTGCCTCTGCCCCTGTCCTTTCTCCTTTCCCTGCCAGGGCCACTGCCCCTGCCCCTGCACCTGCCCCAGACCCAGGTCCTACCCCTGTTCTTGCCCCTGGCCCTGCCCCTGCCCCTGCCAGGAAGGCCTCCACTTTCCCTGCCTGTGCTCCTGTTCCTGCCCCAGACCCAGGCCCTGTCCCCGCGTCTTCCCCTTCAACTGCCGCCATCCCTTCCCCTGGCCCTGCCAGGAACACTGCCCCTTCCCCTGGCCCTGCCTAGGCCCCTGTTCCCGCCCCAGACTCAGCTCCTGCCCTTGACCTGGCACAGGCCATCACCCCTGCCCTTGCCCCAGCTCCTGCCCATACCCATTCCCCTGCTCCTATCCTTTCTCCTTTCCCTGACAGGGCCACGGCCCCTGCACCTGCCCCAGACCCAGGTCCTACCCCTGGTCTTGGCCCTGGCCCTGCCCCTGCCCCTACCCCTGCGTCTGCCCCTGCCCCTGCCCCTGCCAGGAAGGTCTCCACTTTCCCTGCCTGTGCCCCTGTTCCTGCCCCAGACCCAGGCCCTGTCCCTGCATCTTCCCCTTCAACTGCTGCCATCCCTTCCCCTGGCCCTGCCTAGGCCCCTGTTCCCGCCCCAGACCCAGCTCCTGCCCTTGACCCTGAACCAGTCATCACCAATGCACTTGCCCCAGTTCCTGCTCCTGCCCCTTCCCCTGCCCCTGCGTCTGCCCCTGCCCCTGCCCCTGTCCTTTCTCTTTTCCTTGCCAGGGCCACTGCCCCTGCACCTGCCCCAGACCCAGGTCCTACCCCTGGTCTTGCCCCTGCCCCTGCCAGGAAGGCCTCCACTTTCCCTGCCTGCGCCCCTGTTCCTGCCCCAGACCCAGCCCCTGCCCCTACGTCTTCCCCTTCAAATGCCGCCATCCCTTCCCCTGGCCCTGCCAGGAACACTGCCCCTTCCCCTGGCCCTGCCTAGGCCCCTGTTCCTGCCCCAGACCCAGTCCCTATCATTTGCTCCTGCTCCTTTCCCTGCCCTTGCCTGTGCTCCCGTTCCTGTCTCTGACCCAGCTCCTGCTCTGGATCCTGCACTGGCCGCTATTGCTGACCCTGTCCCTGCCCCTAGCCCAACCCCTGCCCCTACACCTTCTCCTGCGGGACTCCCAGACCCGCATCCAGAGCCCACAACTCTGCGGGGAGATCTCCCCAGAAAAATACCGTCAGTTCCATCCCCTGACCTTGACATCCCCCCAGAATCTCTCATCCCCTCCCCTTGTGTTCTTCCTCTCCTGTATGGAGTCACCGTTATCGTCGCCGTCCATCTCCTGTATGCCGTGTATTATTTATTTTAAATAAAAGTTCTTGTTTTCCCTTGAACACGTCGTGAGCATGAAGTGCATTCCCAGCGCTGGGCCACCACGCCACGGAACATCGTTGCAGGATACCTCCTTCCCCAAAGGAGACCCTGAGCCCAAGCCCTCCTGCCCATTGTTCCCCCAGCCTGGCCCCTCACAAGCCCTAAGCTGCTTTCTCTTTCTGGTCCTGCACGTGTTCTGGAGGTTTCTGGAAGTGGAATCCCTCAATAGGTGCCTTTGTGTCTGCACCTATTTTCAAAGGGCCCTTGTTTGGGGTTTGGTTTGGTTTGGTTTGGTTAGGTTTGGTTTTTGTTTCTTCTCTCTGTTTGACATAGAATTTCCCTTATTGGTTGTTGAGATGCCCAATGGATTACAGAGGAGATGTCCTCCTAGGGACCCCTTTAGGAATTCTGGGCACAATCTCGGGGCCAAGGCCCCCGTTCCTGCTGGGACACCACAGTCGGTCCCCAGACAGGACACGGCTGTTTCCTCCTGTGGCCCACACAGAAACCAGGGAAATGCAGAAAGCTGGAAGACACACCGCAGAGGGCAAAAGCGTCGCCGTCGCTCCCAACCCTGGGCCGGAGAAAGGTCTCCCATGGGTCTGCTCCGATCCATGCTCCAAGTCACTGGGTCCCACAGGGACAGAGACAGGGACAGAGACTAAACATGTGCAAGATCAAGGGGGAGGAGAGGCACACAGGCACTATGTGTCAGGAGATGCAGGAGCTCCCGGGGAAGGACTCAGGCAAAGGAAACCCTGGGGAGGCAGTGCTGGTCACCCTCAGACTGGCAGGTGTCTGGTCTGGGGACCAGCAGCCCTGGGGAGAACGTGAGGAAGCAGAAGTCCAATGCAGGGCCCCTGGAGAGAAGGCGGACAGGCACCCCTGTCTGAGATACCAGAGAGCGGCGCCCATCCCGGGCCACAGGTCCACCTATGACCTAGGAGGGCTCAGCCTGGGACTCACCCCCAGAAACTCTGGCTCGGTTGGCCACGGATGTGTTTTCAGTAGTATTGGGCACAGCTCCTGTTGTGAGACAGCAGGGAATGGAACAGTGTTCATGCCCAAGGAGATGGAGGGGATCCTCATCCCAGTCCTCAGGACACAATGTCCTAGGGCTCCTTTCTCAGTGTTGCCTGGGGCACAGGACCACGGCAGGCCCTCCTGAACCCCACTCCTGCCACCCTACTCCTGGGGACATTAATAATAGTTTAAGGAGGACGTGGAGAGGATCCAGGATGACAGAGGGCCAAGGAGAAGGAAGGTCAGCACTGGGAGGACAGATGGGCCAGCCCAGAGCCACCATTCAGGGCCTGATCCTAACCCGAACCAGAACCCTAATACTAAGCCAAATCTGAACCGGAACCCGAACCCTAACCCATAACCCTAACACCAAAGCTCAACACGAACCCAAATCCTAACCTCAAATCCTAAACCTGAAGCCAAACCCGAACCCTACCCTAACCCTAACACTAACGCCTAACCCTGACCCAGACCCTGACAGTGAGCCTGACCCTAACCCTAACCATACCCTGATGCTGAACCTGACCCTAAACGAGACACAAACCCTGACCCTAACACTGACCCTGACCCAATCCCTGACCTGACCCTAAACCTAACCCTGACCCTGAGCGTGAGCCTGACCCTAGCCCTGACCGTAACACCAAAGACGCTGACCCTAAACCTAACCCTAACCCTGACCCTCACCCTGTCTAACCCTACCCTAACCCCAACCCTAACACTAACCCCAACCCCGAGCCCTAATCCCAACCTTAACCCTGACCCTGAACCTAACCCTAACCCTAACCCTAACCCCTAACCCTAACCCTAACCCCTAACCCTAACCCTAACCCTAACCCTAACCCCTAACCCTAACCCTAACCCTAACCCTCTAACCCTAACCCTAACCCTAACCCGTACCCTAACCCTAACCCGTACCCTAACCCTAACCCTAACCCTAACCCTAACCCTAACCCGTACCCTAACCCTAACCCTAACCCTAACCCGTACCCTAACCCTAACCCGTACCCTAACCCTAACCCTAACCCTAACCCGTACCCTAACCCTAACCCTAACCCTAACCCTAACCCTAACCCGTACCCTAACCCTAACCCGTACCCTAACCCGTACCCTAACCCTAACCCTAACCCTAACCCTAACCCTAACCCTAACCCGTACCCTAACCCTAACCCTAACCCTAACCCTAACCCGTACCCTAACCCTAACCCTAACCCTAACCCTAACCCTAACCCTAACCCTAACCCTAACCCTAACCCTGAAGGAAGCGACATGTTCTGGTGCTGCCTACCGAAGCCCAGAGGATGCAGGCAGAGGAGAGCTCGCCCGCCCGACACGTCCCCTCACTGGGCGGGTCGTGTCAGGCTTCCCCGACGACTCTGGCCCTTTGGCAAAAAGAATCGAAAGGTGACACCCCGGGAGGCTCCGAGTCAGACAGCCCCACACCTTCTGACCGACCCGTGTAGGCCTAGGTCTCCTCCCCGGGTGTGTGTGTGTGTGTGTGTGTGTGTGTGTGTGTGTGTGTGAAGAGAGCTCATCGGGGATGGAGACGTCCCGAGCAGGAGCAGACTGATGAGGGGTCAGATGCCTGGTGGGCAGGTCATGTTCACACCCCAGGTTAAAGCTGGCGAGGTGGGACGGGGTGTGGGGGCTGCACCCTTCTGCCCAGGGTTGATCCTGAGACCCTGCAGGGACGGGTCACCGACCCAGGTGCGGGGCTGTGCACACACAGGTCTGCTGCGTGGGATCTGGGAGAAGCAGGGGCACTGGGCAGGGGGACGGTGGGTAGGCCGGGCAGGGCTCTGACGCCTCTTGCACACTCCCCGTCTCTGCCTTGGCAGGCCACGGATGAACGAGGAAGGAGGCGGGAAGACACGCCCTCCTCCCCGACCCCGGAGTCCCCGGTCCTGGGAAGGCCTCCGCTACCTCCCAGACCACTGCCCGCGGGACTCCACTGGACCGCGGTCCTGGACACGGAGCGCACGGAGGCCAAGTCCGAGGGTGAGAAGGCTGGGATGGGGTGTCTGTGGCTGTGTGGGGAGGGGTCGGTGCTGGGCCCCACAGGGAGAAGCCCCCACGGGCTGGTGTGGGGCCAGGAGCCTCTACTGGGCTCGGAGCACCCAGGGGGTGGACTGCAGTCGGGGAGACGTCCCCGGGAGGGTTCCTTCGTGGCTGCGGCTTCTCCGGGAGGCCCTGGGCTGTGCTGTCTCTGCAAAGCCACAGGGAAAGGCAGGCCAGCGGGTGACCTTCTCTCCTCTCCCAGCTTCTCCAGCAGAGGAGCTAGACCCACTCCCAAATTCAGCCACTCCGGAGGGGCAGATGGTGTCTGGAGACACTTCAGCAGGAGACCGCGAGCCGACAGGTGCCCTGGTGCCTGCCCACGGAGATGCTGATGCTGTCCAGGGAGAGCTGGCTCCTGCTCCTGCCCCCAGCCCTGCTCCTGCCGCTCCCCCTGCCCCTGCCCCTGCCAGAGCGACTCCCACTTCCCCTGCCCCTGCCTGTGCTCCTGTTCTGGCCCTTAACCCAGATCCTCCCTTGGTCCCACCCCTTCCCCGACCCCTCCCTGGGCCCCTGTTCCTGCCCCAGACCCAGCTCCTGCCCTTGACACTGCACCAGTCATCACCAATGCACTTGCCTCTGTTCCTGCTCCTGCCCCTGCGTCTGCCTCTGCCCCTGTCCTTTCTCCTTTCCCTGCCAGGGCCACTGCCCCTGCCCCTGCACCTGCCCCAGACCCAGGTCCTACCCCTGTTCTTGCCCCTGGCCCTGCCCCTGCCCCTGCCAGGAAGGCCTCCACTTTCCCTGCCTGTGCTCCTGTTCCTGCCCCAGACCCAGGCCCTGTCCCCGCGTCTTCCCCTTCAACTGCCGCCATCCCTTCCCCTGGCCCTGCCAGGAACACTGCCCCTTCCCCTGGCCCTGCCTAGGCCCCTGTTCCCGCCCCAGACTCAGCTCCTGCCCTTGACCTGGCACAGGCCATCACCCCTGCCCTTGCCCCAGCTCCTGCCCATACCCATTCCCCTGCTCCTATCCTTTCTCCTTTCCCTGACAGGGCCACGGCCCCTGCACCTGCCCCAGACCCAGGTCCTACCCCTGGTCTTGGCCCTGGCCCTGCCCCTGCCCCTACCCCTGCGTCTGCCCCTGCCCCTGCCCCTGCCAGGAAGGTCTCCACTTTCCCTGCCTGTGCCCCTGTTCCTGCCCCAGACCCAGGCCCTGTCCCTGCATCTTCCCCTTCAACTGCTGCCATCCCTTCCCCTGGCCCTGCCTAGGCCCCTGTTCCCGCCCCAGACCCAGCTCCTGCCCTTGACCCTGAACCAGTCATCACCAATGCACTTGCCCCAGTTCCTGCTCCTGCCCCTTCCCCTGCCCCTGCGTCTGCCCCTGCCCCTGCCCCTGTCCTTTCTCTTTTCCTTGCCAGGGCCACTGCCCCTGCACCTGCCCCAGACCCAGGTCCTACCCCTGGTCTTGCCCCTGCCCCTGCCAGGAAGGCCTCCACTTTCCCTGCCTGCGCCCCTGTTCCTGCCCCAGACCCAGCCCCTGCCCCTACGTCTTCCCCTTCAAATGCCGCCATCCCTTCCCCTGGCCCTGCCAGGAACACTGCCCCTTCCCCTGGCCCTGCCTAGGCCCCTGTTCCTGCCCCAGACCCAGTCCCTATCATTTGCTCCTGCTCCTTTCCCTGCCCTTGCCTGTGCTCCCGTTCCTGTCTCTGACCCAGCTCCTGCTCTGGATCCTGCACTGGCCGCTATTGCTGACCCTGTCCCTGCCCCTAGCCCAACCCCTGCCCCTACACCTTCTCCTGCGGGACTCCCAGACCCGCATCCAGAGCCCACAACTCTGCGGGGAGATCTCCCCAGAAAAATACCGTCAGTTCCATCCCCTGACCTTGACATCCCCCCAGAATCTCTCATCCCCTCCCCTTGTGTTCTTCCTCTCCTGTATGGAGTCACCGTTATCGTCGCCGTCCATCTCCTGTATGCCGTGTATTATTTATTTTAAATAAAAGTTCTTGTTTTCCCTTGAACACGTCGTGAGCATGAAGTGCATTCCCAGCGCTGGGCCACCACGCCACGGAACATCGTTGCAGGATACCTCCTTCCCCAAAGGAGACCCTGAGCCCAAGCCCTCCTGCCCATTGTTCCCCCAGCCTGGCCCCTCACAAGCCCTAAGCTGCTTTCTCTTTCTGGTCCTGCACGTGTTCTGGAGGTTTCTGGAAGTGGAATCCCTCAATAGGTGCCTTTGTGTCTGCACCTATTTTCAAAGGGCCCTTGTTTGGGGTTTGGTTTGGTTTGGTTTGGTTAGGTTTGGTTTTTGTTTCTTCTCTCTGTTTGACATAGAATTTCCCTTATTGGTTGTTGAGATGCCCAATGGATTACAGAGGAGATGTCCTCCTAGGGACCCCTTTAGGAATTCTGGGCACAATCTCGGGGCCAAGGCCCCCGTTCCTGCTGGGACACCACAGTCGGTCCCCAGACAGGACACGGCTGTTTCCTCCTGTGGCCCACACAGAAACCAGGGAAATGCAGAAAGCTGGAAGACACACCGCAGAGGGCAAAAGCGTCGCTCCCAACCCTGGGCCGGAGAAAGGTCTCCCATGGGTCTGCTCCGATCCATGCTCCAAGTCACTGGGTCCCACAGGGACAGAGACAGGGACAGAGACTAAACATGTGCAAGATCAAGGGGGAGGAGAGGCACACAGGCACTATGTGTCAGGAGATGCAGGAGCTCCCGGGGAAGGACTCAGGCAAAGGAAACCCTGGGGAGGCAGTGCTGGTCACCCTCAGACTGGCAGGTGTCTGGTCTGGGGACCAGCAGCCCTGGGGAGAACGTGAGGAAGCAGAAGTCCAATGCAGGGCCCCTGGAGAGAAGGCGGACAGGCACCCCTGTCTGAGATACCAGAGAGCGGCGCCCATCCCGGGCCACAGGTCCACCTATGACCTAGGAGGGCTCAGCCTGGGACTCACCCCCAGAAACTCTGGCTCGGTTGGCCACGGATGTGTTTTCAGTAGTATTGGGCACAGCTCCTGTTGTGAGACAGCAGGGAATGGAACAGTGTTCATGCCCAAGGAGATGGAGGGGATCCTCATCCCAGTCCTCAGGACACAATGTCCTAGGGCTCCTTTCTCAGTGTTGCCTGGGGCACAGGACCACGGCAGGCCCTCCTGAACCCCACTCCTGCCACCCTACTCCTGGGGACATTAATAATAGTTTAAGGAGGACGTGGAGAGGATCCAGGATGACAGAGGGCCAAGGAGAAGGAAGGTCAGCACTGGGAGGACAGATGGGCCAGCCCAGAGCCACCATTCAGGGCCTGATCCTAACCCGAACCAGAACCCTAATACTAAGCCAAATCTGAACCGGAACCCGAACCCTAACCCATAACCCTAACACCAAAGCTCAACACGAACCCAAATCCTAACCTCAAATCCTAAACCTGAAGCCAAACCCGAACCCTACCCTAACCCTAACACTAACGCCTAACCCTGACCCAGACCCTGACAGTGAGCCTGACCCTAACCCTAACCATACCCTGATGCTGAACCTGACCCTAAACGAGACACAAACCCTGACCCTAACACTGACCCTGACCCAATCCCTGACCTGACCCTAAACCTAACCCTGACCCTGAGCGTGAGCCTGACCCTAGCCCTGACCGTAACACCAAAGACGCTGACCCTAAACCTAACCCTGACCCTGACCCTAACACGGACCCTGACCCTAAACCTAACCCTGAATCTAGGCCAAACCCTAACCCCTACCCTAACCCAAACCCTGACCCTAACCCTGTCTAAACCTACCCTAACCCCACCCTAGCACTAACGCTAACTCCAACACCAGACCCTACCCTCACGGGGTAGACCCTGATGGTGACCCTGAACCTAACCCTAACCCTGACCATAAGCTGGAACCTGAACTGAACCCTGACTCTGACCAAAAACCTAACCCTGAACCTGACCAGAACACTGACCCTGAATATAACCCAGTCCCTAAACCTAACCCTGACCCTAACAATAACCCTATTCCTAACCCTGACCCTGACCCTAACCCTGAGCCTAACCCTAAAACTTACCCTAACACTGACCTTGGCCCTGACCCTAACCCTGACCATAACACGGACCACGACGCTGACCCTAAACCTAACCCTGACCCTGGCCCTAACACGGACCCTGACCCTAAACCTAACCCTGATTCTAAACTTAACCCAAATCACTACATAACCCTAACCCTGACCCTCACCCTGTCTAACCCTACCCTAACCCCAACCCTAACACTAACCCCAACCCCGAGCCCTAATCCCAACCTTAACCCTGACCCTGAACCTAACCCTAACCCTAACCCTAACCCCTAACCCTAACCCTAACCCCTAACCCTAACCCTAACCCTAACCCTAACCCCTAACCCTAACCCTAACCCTAACCCTCTAACCCTAACCCTAACCCTAACCCGTACCCTAACCCTAACCCGTACCCTAACCCTAACCCTAACCCTAACCCTAACCCTAACCCGTACCCTAACCCTAACCCTAACCCTAACCCGTACCCTAACCCTAACCCGTACCCTAACCCTAACCCTAACCCTAACCCGTACCCTAACCCTAACCCTAACCCTAACCCTAACCCTAACCCTAACCCGTACCCTAACCCTAACCCGTACCCTAACCCGTACCCTAACCCGTACCCTAACCCTAACCCTAACCCTAACCCTAACCCGTACCCTAACCCTAACCCTAACCCTAACCCTAACCCTAACCCTAACCCGTACCCTAACCCTAACCCTAACCCTAACCCGTACCCTAACCCTAACCCTAACCCTAACCCTAACCCGTACCCTAACCCTAACCCGTACCCTAACCCGTACCCTAACCCTAACCCTAACCCTAACCCTAACCCTAACCCTAACCCGTACCCTAACCCTAACCCTAACCCTAACCCTAACCCTAACCCTAACCCGTACCCTAACCCTAACCCTAACCCTAACCCTAACCCTAACCCTAACCCTAACCCTAACCCTAACCCTCACCCTGAAGGAAGCGACATGTTCTGGTGCTGCCTACCGAAGCCCAGAGGATGCAGGCAGAGGAGAGCTCGCCCGCCCGACACGTCCCCTCACTGGGCGGGTCGTGTCAGGCTTCCCCGACGACTCTGGCCCTTTGGCAAAAAGAATCGAAAGGTGACACCCCGGGAGGCTCCGAGTCAGACAGCCCCACACCTTCTGACCGACCCGTGTAGGCCTAGGTCTCCTCCCCGGGTGTGTGTGTGTGTGTGTGTGTGTGTGTGTGTGTGTGTGTGTGAAGAGAGCTCATCGGGGATGGAGACGTCCCGAGCAGGAGCAGACTGATGAGGGGTCAGATGCCTGGTGGGCAGGTCATGTTCACACCCCAGGTTAAAGCTGGCGAGGTGGGACGGGGTGTGGGGGCTGCACCCTTCTGCCCAGGGTTGATCCTGAGACCCTGCAGGGACGGGTCACCGACCCAGGTGCGGGGCTGTGCACACACAGGTCTGCTGCGTGGGATCTGGGAGAAGCAGGGGCACTGGGCAGGGGGACGGTGGGTAGGCCGGGCAGGGCTCTGACGCCTCTTGCACACTCCCCGTCTCTGCCTTGGCAGGCCACGGATGAACGAGGAAGGAGGCGGGAAGACACGCCCTCCTCCCCGACCCCGGAGTCCCCGGTCCTGGGAAGGCCTCCGCTACCTCCCAGACCACTGCCCGCGGGACTCCACTGGACCGCGGTCCTGGACACGGAGCGCACGGAGGCCAAGTCCGAGGGTGAGAAGGCTGGGATGGGGTGTCTGTGGCTGTGTGGGGAGGGGTCGGTGCTGGGCCCCACAGGGAGAAGCCCCCACGGGCTGGTGTGGGGCCAGGAGCCTCTACTGGGCTCGGAGCACCCAGGGGGTGGACTGCAGTCGGGGAGACGTCCCCGGGAGGGTTCCTTCGTGGCTGCGGCTTCTCCGGGAGGCCCTGGGCTGTGCTGTCTCTGCAAAGCCACAGGGAAAGGCAGGCCAGCGGGTGACCTTCTCTCCTCTCCCAGCTTCTCCAGCAGAGGAGCTAGACCCACTCCCAAATTCAGCCACTCCGGAGGGGCAGATGGTGTCTGGAGACACTTCAGCAGGAGACCGCGAGCCGACAGGTGCCCTGGTGCCTGCCCACGGAGATGCTGATGCTGTCCAGGGAGAGCTGGCTCCTGCTCCTGCCCCCAGCCCTGCTCCTGCCGCTCCCCCTGCCCCTGCCCCTGCCAGAGCGACTCCCACTTCCCCTGCCCCTGCCTGTGCTCCTGTTCTGGCCCTTAACCCAGATCCTCCCTTGGTCCCACCCCTTCCCCGACCCCTCCCTGGGCCCCTGTTCCTGCCCCAGACCCAGCTCCTGCCCTTGACACTGCACCAGTCATCACCAATGCACTTGCCTCTGTTCCTGCTCCTGCCCCTGCGTCTGCCTCTGCCCCTGTCCTTTCTCCTTTCCCTGCCAGGGCCACTGCCCCTGCCCCTGCACCTGCCCCAGACCCAGGTCCTACCCCTGTTCTTGCCCCTGGCCCTGCCCCTGCCCCTGCCAGGAAGGCCTCCACTTTCCCTGCCTGTGCTCCTGTTCCTGCCCCAGACCCAGGCCCTGTCCCCGCGTCTTCCCCTTCAACTGCCGCCATCCCTTCCCCTGGCCCTGCCAGGAACACTGCCCCTTCCCCTGGCCCTGCCTAGGCCCCTGTTCCCGCCCCAGACTCAGCTCCTGCCCTTGACCTGGCACAGGCCATCACCCCTGCCCTTGCCCCAGCTCCTGCCCATACCCATTCCCCTGCTCCTATCCTTTCTCCTTTCCCTGACAGGGCCACGGCCCCTGCACCTGCCCCAGACCCAGGTCCTACCCCTGGTCTTGGCCCTGGCCCTGCCCCTGCCCCTACCCCTGCGTCTGCCCCTGCCCCTGCCCCTGCCAGGAAGGTCTCCACTTTCCCTGCCTGTGCCCCTGTTCCTGCCCCAGACCCAGGCCCTGTCCCTGCATCTTCCCCTTCAACTGCTGCCATCCCTTCCCCTGGCCCTGCCTAGGCCCCTGTTCCCGCCCCAGACCCAGCTCCTGCCCTTGACCCTGAACCAGTCATCACCAATGCACTTGCCCCAGTTCCTGCTCCTGCCCCTTCCCCTGCCCCTGCGTCTGCCCCTGCCCCTGCCCCTGTCCTTTCTCTTTTCCTTGCCAGGGCCACTGCCCCTGCACCTGCCCCAGACCCAGGTCCTACCCCTGGTCTTGCCCCTGCCCCTGCCAGGAAGGCCTCCACTTTCCCTGCCTGCGCCCCTGTTCCTGCCCCAGACCCAGCCCCTGCCCCTACGTCTTCCCCTTCAAATGCCGCCATCCCTTCCCCTGGCCCTGCCAGGAACACTGCCCCTTCCCCTGGCCCTGCCTAGGCCCCTGTTCCTGCCCCAGACCCAGTCCCTATCATTTGCTCCTGCTCCTTTCCCTGCCCTTGCCTGTGCTCCCGTTCCTGTCTCTGACCCAGCTCCTGCTCTGGATCCTGCACTGGCCGCTATTGCTGACCCTGTCCCTGCCCCTAGCCCAACCCCTGCCCCTACACCTTCTCCTGCGGGACTCCCAGACCCGCATCCAGAGCCCACAACTCTGCGGGGAGATCTCCCCAGAAAAATACCGTCAGTTCCATCCCCTGACCTTGACATCCCCCCAGAATCTCTCATCCCCTCCCCTTGTGTTCTTCCTCTCCTGTATGGAGTCACCGTTATCGTCGCCGTCCATCTCCTGTATGCCGTGTATTATTTATTTTAAATAAAAGTTCTTGTTTTCCCCTTGAACACGTCGTGAGCATGAAGTGCATTCCAGCGCTGGGCCACCACGCCACGGAACATCGTTGCAGGATACCTCCTTCCCCAAAGGAGACCCTGAGCCCAAGCCCCTCCTGCCCATTGTTCCCCCAGCCTGGCCCCTCACAAGCCCTAAGCTGCTTTCTCTTTCTGGTCCTGCACGTGTTCTGGAGGTTTCTGGAAGTGGAATCCCTCAATAGGTGCCTTTGTGTCTGCACCTATTTTCAAAGGGCCCTTGTTTGGGGTTTGGTTTGGTTTGGTTTGGTTAGGTTTGGTTTTTGTTTCTTCTCTCTGTTTGACATAGAATTTCCCTTATTGGTTGTTGAGATGCCCAATGGATTACAGAGGAGATGTCCTCCTAGGGACCCCTTTAGGAATTCTGGGCACAATCTCGGGGCCAAGGCCCCCGTTCCTGCTGGGACACCACAGTCGGTCCCCAGACAGGACACGGCTGTTTCCTCCTGTGGCCCACACAGAAACCAGGGAAATGCAGAAAGCTGGAAGACACACCGCAGAGGGCAAAAGCGTCGCTCCCAACCCTGGGCCGGAGAAAGGTCTCCCATGGGTCTGCTCCGATCCATGCTCCAAGTCACTGGGTCCCACAGGGACAGAGACAGGGACAGAGACTAAACATGTGCAAGATCAAGGGGGAGGAGAGGCACACAGGCACTATGTGTCAGGAGATGCAGGAGCTCCCGGGGAAGGACTCAGGCAAAGGAAACCCTGGGGAGGCAGTGCTGGTCACCCTCAGACTGGCAGGTGTCTGGTCTGGGGACCAGCAGCCCTGGGGAGAACGTGAGGAAGCAGAAGTCCAATGCAGGGCCCCTGGAGAGAAGGCGGACAGGCACCCCTGTCTGAGATACCAGAGAGCGGCGCCCATCCCGGGCCACAGGTCCACCTATGACCTAGGAGGGCTCAGCCTGGGACTCACCCCCAGAAACTCTGGCTCGGTTGGCCACGGATGTGTTTTCAGTAGTATTGGGCACAGCTCCTGTTGTGAGACAGCAGGGAATGGAACAGTGTTCATGCCCAAGGAGATGGAGGGGATCCTCATCCCAGTCCTCAGGACACAATGTCCTAGGGCTCCTTTCTCAGTGTTGCCTGGGGCACAGGACCACGGCAGGCCCTCCTGAACCCCACTCCTGCCACCCTACTCCTGGGGACATTAATAATAGTTTAAGGAGGACGTGGAGAGGATCCAGGATGACAGAGGGCCAAGGAGAAGGAAGGTCAGCACTGGGAGGACAGATGGGCCAGCCCAGAGCCACCATTCAGGGCCTGATCCTAACCCGAACCAGAACCCTAATACTAAGCCAAATCTGAACCGGAACCCGAACCCTAACCCATAACCCTAACACCAAAGCTCAACACGAACCCAAATCCTAACCTCAAATCCTAAACCTGAAGCCAAACCCGAACCCTACCCTAACCCTAACACTAACGCCTAACCCTGACCCAGACCCTGACAGTGAGCCTGACCCTAACCCTAACCATACCCTGATGCTGAACCTGACCCTAAACGAGACACAAACCCTGACCCTAACACTGACCCTGACCCAATCCCTGACCTGACCCTAAACCTAACCCTGACCCTGAGCGTGAGCCTGACCCTAGCCCTGACCGTAACACCAAAGACGCTGACCCTAAACCTAACCCTGACCCTGACCCTAACACGGACCCTGACCCTAAACCTAACCCTGAATCTAGGCCAAACCCTAACCCCTACCCTAACCCAAACCCTGACCCTAACCCTGTCTAAACCTACCCTAACCCCACCCTAGCACTAACGCTAACTCCAACACCAGACCCTACCCTCACGGGGTAGACCCTGATGGTGACCCTGAACCTAACCCTAACCCTGACCATAAGCTGGAACCTGAACTGAACCCTGACTCTGACCAAAAACCTAACCCTGAACCTGACCAGAACACTGACCCTGAATATAACCCAGTCCCTAAACCTAACCCTGACCCTAACAATAACCCTATTCCTAACCCTGACCCTGACCCTAACCCTGAGCCTAACCCTAAAACTTACCCTAACACTGACCTTGGCCCTGACCCTAACCCTGACCATAACACGGACCACGACGCTGACCCTAAACCTAACCCTGACCCTGGCCCTAACACGGACCCTGACCCTAAACCTAACCCTGATTCTAAACTTAACCCAAATCACTACATAACCCTAACCCTGACCCTCACCCTGTCTAACCCTACCCTAACCCCAACCCTAACACTAACCCCAACCCCGAGCCCTAATCCCAACCTTAACCCTGACCCTGAACCTAACCCTAACCCTAACCCTAACCCCTAACCCTAACCCTAACCCCTAACCCTAACCCTAACCCTAACCCTAACCCCTAACCCTAACCCTAACCCTAACCCTCTAACCCTAACCCTAACCCTAACCCGTACCCTAACCCTAACCCGTACCCTAACCCTAACCCTAACCCTAACCCTAACCCTAACCGTACCCTAACCCTAACCCTAACCCTAACCCGTACCCTAACCCTAACCCGTACCCTAACCCTAACCCTAACCCTAACCCGTACCCTAACCCTAACCCTAACCCTAACCCTAACCCTAACCCTAACCCGTACCCTAACCCTAACCCTAACCCTAACCCGTACCCTAACCCTAACCCTAACCCTAACCCTAACCCTAACCCGTACCCTAACCCTAACCCTAACCCTAACCCGTACCCTAACCCTAACCCTAACCCTAACCCTAACCCGTACCCTAACCCTAACCCGTACCCTAACCCGTACCCTAACCCTAACCCTAACCCTAACCCTAACCCTAACCCTAACCCGTACCCTAACCCTAACCCTAACCCTAACCCTAACCCTAACCCTAACCCGTACCCTAACCCTAACCCTAACCCTAACCCTAACCCTAACCCTAACCCTAACCCTAACCCTAACCCTGAAGGAAGCGACATGTTCTGGTGCTGCCTACCGAAGCCCAGAGGATGCAGGCAGAGGAGAGCTCGCCCGCCCGACACGTCCCCTCACTGGGCGGGTCGTGTCAGGCTTCCCCGACGACTCTGGCCCTTTGGCAAAAAGAATCGAAAGGTGACACCCCGGGAGGCTCCGAGTCAGACAGCCCCACACCTTCTGACCGACCCGTGTAGGCCTAGGTCTCCTCCCCGGGTGTGTGTGTGTGTGTGTGTGTGTGTGTGTGTGTGTGTGTGAAGAGAGCTCATCGGGGATGGAGACGTCCCGAGCAGGAGCAGACTGATGAGGGGTCAGATGCCTGGTGGGCAGGTCATGTTCACACCCCAGGTTAAAGCTGGCGAGGTGGGACGGGGTGTGGGGGCTGCACCCTTCTGCCCAGGGTTGATCCTGAGACCCTGCAGGGACGGGTCACCGACCCAGGTGCGGGGCTGTGCACACACAGGTCTGCTGCGTGGGATCTGGGAGAAGCAGGGGCACTGGGCAGGGGGACGGTGGGTAGGCCGGGCAGGGCTCTGACGCCTCTTGCACACTCCCCGTCTCTGCCTTGGCAGGCCACGGATGAACGAGGAAGGAGGCGGGAAGACACGCCCTCCTCCCCGACCCCGGAGTCCCCGGTCCTGGGAAGGCCTCCGCTACCTCCCAGACCACTGCCCGCGGGACTCCACTGGACCGCGGTCCTGGACACGGAGCGCACGGAGGCCAAGTCCGAGGGTGAGAAGGCTGGGATGGGGTGTCTGTGGCTGTGTGGGGAGGGGTCGGTGCTGGGCCCCACAGGGAGAAGCCCCCACGGGCTGGTGTGGGGCCAGGAGCCTCTACTGGGCTCGGAGCACCCAGGGGGTGGACTGCAGTCGGGGAGACGTCCCCGGGAGGGTTCCTTCGTGGCTGCGGCTTCTCCGGGAGGCCCTGGGCTGTGCTGTCTCTGCAAAGCCACAGGGAAAGGCAGGCCAGCGGGTGACCTTCTCTCCTCTCCCAGCTTCTCCAGCAGAGGAGCTAGACCCACTCCCAAATTCAGCCACTCCGGAGGGGCAGATGGTGTCTGGAGACACTTCAGCAGGAGACCGCGAGCCGACAGGTGCCCTGGTGCCTGCCCACGGAGATGCTGATGCTGTCCAGGGAGAGCTGGCTCCTGCTCCTGCCCCCAGCCCTGCTCCTGCCGCTCCCCCTGCCCCTGCCCCTGCCAGAGCGACTCCCACTTCCCCTGCCCCTGCCTGTGCTCCTGTTCTGGCCCTTAACCCAGATCCTCCCTTGGTCCCACCCCTTCCCCGACCCCTCCCTGGGCCCCTGTTCCTGCCCCAGACCCAGCTCCTGCCCTTGACACTGCACCAGTCATCACCAATGCACTTGCCTCTGTTCCTGCTCCTGCCCCTGCGTCTGCCTCTGCCCCTGTCCTTTCTCCTTTCCCTGCCAGGGCCACTGCCCCTGCCCCTGCACCTGCCCCAGACCCAGGTCCTACCCCTGTTCTTGCCCCTGGCCCTGCCCCTGCCCCTGCCAGGAAGGCCTCCACTTTCCCTGCCTGTGCTCCTGTTCCTGCCCCAGACCCAGGCCCTGTCCCCGCGTCTTCCCCTTCAACTGCCGCCATCCCTTCCCCTGGCCCTGCCAGGAACACTGCCCCTTCCCCTGGCCCTGCCTAGGCCCCTGTTCCCGCCCCAGACTCAGCTCCTGCCCTTGACCTGGCACAGGCCATCACCCCTGCCCTTGCCCCAGCTCCTGCCCATACCCATTCCCCTGCTCCTATCCTTTCTCCTTTCCCTGACAGGGCCACGGCCCCTGCACCTGCCCCAGACCCAGGTCCTACCCCTGGTCTTGGCCCTGGCCCTGCCCCTGCCCCTACCCCTGCGTCTGCCCCTGCCCCTGCCCCTGCCAGGAAGGTCTCCACTTTCCCTGCCTGTGCCCCTGTTCCTGCCCCAGACCCAGGCCCTGTCCCTGCATCTTCCCCTTCAACTGCTGCCATCCCTTCCCCTGGCCCTGCCTAGGCCCCTGTTCCCGCCCCAGACCCAGCTCCTGCCCTTGACCCTGAACCAGTCATCACCAATGCACTTGCCCCAGTTCCTGCTCCTGCCCCTTCCCCTGCCCCTGCGTCTGCCCCTGCCCCTGCCCCTGTCCTTTCTCTTTTCCTTGCCAGGGCCACTGCCCCTGCACCTGCCCCAGACCCAGGTCCTACCCCTGGTCTTGCCCCTGCCCCTGCCAGGAAGGCCTCCACTTTCCCTGCCTGCGCCCCTGTTCCTGCCCCAGACCCAGCCCCTGCCCCTACGTCTTCCCCTTCAAATGCCGCCATCCCTTCCCCTGGCCCTGCCAGGAACACTGCCCCTTCCCCTGGCCCTGCCTAGGCCCCTGTTCCTGCCCCAGACCCAGTCCCTATCATTTGCTCCTGCTCCTTTCCCTGCCCTTGCCTGTGCTCCCGTTCCTGTCTCTGACCCAGCTCCTGCTCTGGATCCTGCACTGGCCGCTATTGCTGACCCTGTCCCTGCCCCTAGCCCAACCCCTGCCCCTACACCTTCTCCTGCGGGACTCCCAGACCCGCATCCAGAGCCCACAACTCTGCGGGGAGATCTCCCCAGAAAAATACCGTCAGTTCCATCCCCTGACCTTGACATCCCCCCAGAATCTCTCATCCCCTCCCCTTGTGTTCTTCCTCTCCTGTATGGAGTCACCGTTATCGTCGCCGTCCATCTCCTGTATGCCGTGTATTATTTATTTTAAATAAAAGTTCTTGTTTTCCCTTGAACACGTCGTGAGCATGAAGTGCATTCCCAGCGCTGGGCCACCACGCCACGGAACATCGTTGCAGGATACCTCCTTCCCCAAAGGAGACCCTGAGCCCAAGCCCTCCTGCCCATTGTTCCCCCAGCCTGGCCCCTCACAAGCCCTAAGCTGCTTTCTCTTTCTGGTCCTGCACGTGTTCTGGAGGTTTCTGGAAGTGGAATCCCTCAATAGGTGCCTTTGTGTCTGCACCTATTTTCAAAGGGCCCTTGTTTGGGGTTTGGTTTGGTTTGGTTTGGTTAGGTTTGGTTTTTGTTTCTTCTCTCTGTTTGACATAGAATTTCCCTTATTGGTTGTTGAGATGCCCAATGGATTACAGAGGAGATGTCCTCCTAGGGACCCCTTTAGGAATTCTGGGCACAATCTCGGGGCCAAGGCCCCCGTTCCTGCTGGGACACCACAGTCGGTCCCCAGACAGGACACGGCTGTTTCCTCCTGTGGCCCACACAGAAACCAGGGAAATGCAGAAAGCTGGAAGACACACCGCAGAGGGCAAAAGCGTCGCTCCCAACCCTGGGCCGGAGAAAGGTCTCCCATGGGTCTGCTCCGATCCATGCTCCAAGTCACTGGGTCCCACAGGGACAGAGACAGGGACAGAGACTAAACATGTGCAAGATCAAGGGGGAGGAGAGGCACACAGGCACTATGTGTCAGGAGATGCAGGAGCTCCCGGGGAAGGACTCAGGCAAAGGAAACCCTGGGGAGGCAGTGCTGGTCACCCTCAGACTGGCAGGTGTCTGGTCTGGGGACCAGCAGCCCTGGGGAGAACGTGAGGAAGCAGAAGTCCAATGCAGGGCCCCTGGAGAGAAGGCGGACAGGCACCCCTGTCTGAGATACCAGAGAGCGGCGCCCATCCCGGGCCACAGGTCCACCTATGACCTAGGAGGGCTCAGCCTGGGACTCACCCCCAGAAACTCTGGCTCGGTTGGCCACGGATGTGTTTTCAGTAGTATTGGGCACAGCTCCTGTTGTGAGACAGCAGGGAATGGAACAGTGTTCATGCCCAAGGAGATGGAGGGGATCCTCATCCCAGTCCTCAGGACACAATGTCCTAGGGCTCCTTTCTCAGTGTTGCCTGGGGCACAGGACCACGGCAGGCCCTCCTGAACCCCACTCCTGCCACCCTACTCCTGGGGACATTAATAATAGTTTAAGGAGGACGTGGAGAGGATCCAGGATGACAGAGGGCCAAGGAGAAGGAAGGTCAGCACTGGGAGGACAGATGGGCCAGCCCAGAGCCACCATTCAGGGCCTGATCCTAACCCGAACCAGAACCCTAATACTAAGCCAAATCTGAACCGGAACCCGAACCCTAACCCATAACCCTAACACCAAAGCTCAACACGAACCCAAATCCTAACCTCAAATCCTAAACCTGAAGCCAAACCCGAACCCTACCCTAACCCTAACACTAACGCCTAACCCTGACCCAGACCCTGACAGTGAGCCTGACCCTAACCCTAACCATACCCTGATGCTGAACCTGACCCTAAACGAGACACAAACCCTGACCCTAACACTGACCCTGACCCAATCCCTGACCTGACCCTAAACCTAACCCTGACCCTGAGCGTGAGCCTGACCCTAGCCCTGACCGTAACACCAAAGACGCTGACCCTAAACCTAACCCTGACCCTGACCCTAACACGGACCCTGACCCTAAACCTAACCCTGAATCTAGGCCAAACCCTAACCCCTACCCTAACCCAAACCCTGACCCTAACCCTGTCTAAACCTACCCTAACCCCACCCTAGCACTAACGCTAACTCCAACACCAGACCCTACCCTCACGGGGTAGACCCTGATGGTGACCCTGAACCTAACCCTAACCCTGACCATAAGCTGGAACCTGAACTGAACCCTGACTCTGACCAAAAACCTAACCCTGAACCTGACCAGAACACTGACCCTGAATATAACCCAGTCCCTAAACCTAACCCTGACCCTAACAATAACCCTATTCCTAACCCTGACCCTGACCCTAACCCTGAGCCTAACCCTAAAACTTACCCTAACACTGACCTTGGCCCTGACCCTAACCCTGACCATAACACGGACCACGACGCTGACCCTAAACCTAACCCTGACCCTGGCCCTAACACGGACCCTGACCCTAAACCTAACCCTGATTCTAAACTTAACCCAAATCACTACATAACCCTAACCCTGACCCTCACCCTGTCTAACCCTACCCTAACCCCAACCCTAACACTAACCCCAACCCCGAGCCCTAATCCCAACCTTAACCCTGACCCTGAACCTAACCCTAACCCTAACCCTAACCCTAACCCCTAACCCTAACCCTAACCCCTAACCCTAACCCTAACCCTAACCCTAACCCCTAACCCTAACCCTAACCCTAACCCTAACCCTCTAACCCTAACCCTAACCCTAACCCGTACCCTAACCCTAACCCGTACCCTAACCCTAACCCTAACCCTAACCCTAACCCGTACCCTAACCCTAACCCTAACCCTAACCCGTACCCTAACCCTAACCCTAACCCTAACCCTAACCCTAACCCTAACCCGTACCCTAACCCTAACCCTAACCCTAACCCGTACCCTAACCCTAACCCTAACCCTAACCCTAACCCGTACCCTAACCCTAACCCGTACCCTAACCCGTACCCTAACCCTAAC
This sequence comes from Neogale vison, assembly GCF_020171115.1. Taxonomy (NCBI): domain Eukaryota; kingdom Metazoa; phylum Chordata; class Mammalia; order Carnivora; family Mustelidae; genus Neogale; species Neogale vison. The sequence goes on from NC_058101.1 coordinate 206,926,930, forward strand.
CCTAACCCTAACCCTAACCCTAACCCTAACCCGTACCCTAACCCTAACCCTAACCCTAACCCTAACCCTAACCCTAACCCGTACCCTAACCCTAACCCTAACCCTAACCCTAACCCTAACCCTAACCCTAACCCTAACCCTAACCCTGAAGGAAGCGACATGTTCTGGTGCTGCCTACCGAAGCCCAGAGGATGCAGGCAGAGGAGAGCTCGCCCGCCCGACACGTCCCCTCACTGGGCGGGTCGTGTCAGGCTTCCCCGACGACTCTGGCCCTTTGGCAAAAAGAATCGAAAGGTGACACCCCGGGAGGCTCCGAGTCAGACAGCCCCACACCTTCTGACCGACCCGTGTAGGCCTAGGTCTCCTCCCCGGGTGTGTGTGTGTGTGTGTGTGTGTGTGTGTGTGTGTGAAGAGAGCTCATCGGGGATGGAGACGTCCCGAGCAGGAGCAGACTGATGAGGGGTCAGATGCCTGGTGGGCAGGTCATGTTCACACCCCAGGTTAAAGCTGGCGAGGTGGGACGGGGTGTGGGGGCTGCACCCTTCTGCCCAGGGTTGATCCTGAGACCCTGCAGGGACGGGTCACCGACCCAGGTGCGGGGCTGTGCACACACAGGTCTGCTGCGTGGGATCTGGGAGAAGCAGGGGCACTGGGCAGGGGGACGGTGGGTAGGCCGGGCAGGGCTCTGACGCCTCTTGCACACTCCCCGTCTCTGCCTTGGCAGGCCACGGATGAACGAGGAAGGAGGCGGGAAGACACGCCCTCCTCCCCGACCCCGGAGTCCCCGGTCCTGGGAAGGCCTCCGCTACCTCCCAGACCACTGCCCGCGGGACTCCACTGGACCGCGGTCCTGGACACGGAGCGCACGGAGGCCAAGTCCGAGGGTGAGAAGGCTGGGATGGGGTGTCTGTGGCTGTGTGGGGAGGGGTCGGTGCTGGGCCCCACAGGGAGAAGCCCCCACGGGCTGGTGTGGGGCCAGGAGCCTCTACTGGGCTCGGAGCACCCAGGGGGTGGACTGCAGTCGGGGAGACGTCCCCGGGAGGGTTCCTTCGTGGCTGCGGCTTCTCCGGGAGGCCCTGGGCTGTGCTGTCTCTGCAAAGCCACAGGGAAAGGCAGGCCAGCGGGTGACCTTCTCTCCTCTCCCAGCTTCTCCAGCAGAGGAGCTAGACCCACTCCCAAATTCAGCCACTCCGGAGGGGCAGATGGTGTCTGGAGACACTTCAGCAGGAGACCGCGAGCCGACAGGTGCCCTGGTGCCTGCCCACGGAGATGCTGATGCTGTCCAGGGAGAGCTGGCTCCTGCTCCTGCCCCCAGCCCTGCTCCTGCCGCTCCCCCTGCCCCTGCCCCTGCCAGAGCGACTCCCACTTCCCCTGCCCCTGCCTGTGCTCCTGTTCTGGCCCTTAACCCAGATCCTCCCTTGGTCCCACCCCTTCCCCGACCCCTCCCTGGGCCCCTGTTCCTGCCCCAGACCCAGCTCCTGCCCTTGACACTGCACCAGTCATCACCAATGCACTTGCCTCTGTTCCTGCTCCTGCCCCTGCGTCTGCCTCTGCCCCTGTCCTTTCTCCTTTCCCTGCCAGGGCCACTGCCCCTGCCCCTGCACCTGCCCCAGACCCAGGTCCTACCCCTGTTCTTGCCCCTGGCCCTGCCCCTGCCCCTGCCAGGAAGGCCTCCACTTTCCCTGCCTGTGCTCCTGTTCCTGCCCCAGACCCAGGCCCTGTCCCCGCGTCTTCCCCTTCAACTGCCGCCATCCCTTCCCCTGGCCCTGCCAGGAACACTGCCCCTTCCCCTGGCCCTGCCTAGGCCCCTGTTCCCGCCCCAGACTCAGCTCCTGCCCTTGACCTGGCACAGGCCATCACCCCTGCCCTTGCCCCAGCTCCTGCCCATACCCATTCCCCTGCTCCTATCCTTTCTCCTTTCCCTGACAGGGCCACGGCCCCTGCACCTGCCCCAGACCCAGGTCCTACCCCTGGTCTTGGCCCTGGCCCTGCCCCTGCCCCTACCCCTGCGTCTGCCCCTGCCCCTGCCCCTGCCAGGAAGGTCTCCACTTTCCCTGCCTGTGCCCCTGTTCCTGCCCCAGACCCAGGCCCTGTCCCTGCATCTTCCCCTTCAACTGCTGCCATCCCTTCCCCTGGCCCTGCCTAGGCCCCTGTTCCCGCCCCAGACCCAGCTCCTGCCCTTGACCCTGAACCAGTCATCACCAATGCACTTGCCCCAGTTCCTGCTCCTGCCCCTTCCCCTGCCCCTGCGTCTGCCCCTGCCCCTGCCCCTGTCCTTTCTCTTTTCCTTGCCAGGGCCACTGCCCCTGCACCTGCCCCAGACCCAGGTCCTACCCCTGGTCTTGCCCCTGCCCCTGCCAGGAAGGCCTCCACTTTCCCTGCCTGCGCCCCTGTTCCTGCCCCAGACCCAGCCCCTGCCCCTACGTCTTCCCCTTCAAATGCCGCCATCCCTTCCCCTGGCCCTGCCAGGAACACTGCCCCTTCCCCTGGCCCTGCCTAGGCCCCTGTTCCTGCCCCAGACCCAGTCCCTATCATTTGCTCCTGCTCCTTTCCCTGCCCTTGCCTGTGCTCCCGTTCCTGTCTCTGACCCAGCTCCTGCTCTGGATCCTGCACTGGCCGCTATTGCTGACCCTGTCCCTGCCCCTAGCCCAACCCCTGCCCCTACACCTTCTCCTGCGGGACTCCCAGACCCGCATCCAGAGCCCACAACTCTGCGGGGAGATCTCCCCAGAAAAATACCGTCAGTTCCATCCCCTGACCTTGACATCCCCCCAGAATCTCTCATCCCCTCCCCTTGTGTTCTTCCTCTCCTGTATGGAGTCACCGTTATCGTCGCCGTCCATCTCCTGTATGCCGTGTATTATTTATTTTAAATAAAAGTTCTTGTTTTCCCTTGAACACGTCGTGAGCATGAAGTGCATTCCCAGCGCTGGGCCACCACGCCACGGAACATCGTTGCAGGATACCTCCTTCCCCAAAGGAGACCCTGAGCCCAAGCCCTCCTGCCCATTGTTCCCCCAGCCTGGCCCCTCACAAGCCCTAAGCTGCTTTCTCTTTCTGGTCCTGCACGTGTTCTGGAGGTTTCTGGAAGTGGAATCCCTCAATAGGTGCCTTTGTGTCTGCACCTATTTTCAAAGGGCCCTTGTTTGGGGTTTGGTTTGGTTTGGTTTGGTTAGGTTTGGTTTTTGTTTCTTCTCTCTGTTTGACATAGAATTTCCCTTATTGGTTGTTGAGATGCCCAATGGATTACAGAGGAGATGTCCTCCTAGGGACCCCTTTAGGAATTCTGGGCACAATCTCGGGGCCAAGGCCCCCGTTCCTGCTGGGACACCACAGTCGGTCCCCAGACAGGACACGGCTGTTTCCTCCTGTGGCCCACACAGAAACCAGGGAAATGCAGAAAGCTGGAAGACACACCGCAGAGGGCAAAAGCGTCGCTCCCAACCCTGGGCCGGAGAAAGGTCTCCCATGGGTCTGCTCCGATCCATGCTCCAAGTCACTGGGTCCCACAGGGACAGAGACAGGGACAGAGACTAAACATGTGCAAGATCAAGGGGGAGGAGAGGCACACAGGCACTATGTGTCAGGAGATGCAGGAGCTCCCGGGGAAGGACTCAGGCAAAGGAAACCCTGGGGAGGCAGTGCTGGTCACCCTCAGACTGGCAGGTGTCTGGTCTGGGGACCAGCAGCCCTGGGGAGAACGTGAGGAAGCAGAAGTCCAATGCAGGGCCCCTGGAGAGAAGGCGGACAGGCACCCCTGTCTGAGATACCAGAGAGCGGCGCCCATCCCGGGCCACAGGTCCACCTATGACCTAGGAGGGCTCAGCCTGGGACTCACCCCCAGAAACTCTGGCTCGGTTGGCCACGGATGTGTTTTCAGTAGTATTGGGCACAGCTCCTGTTGTGAGACAGCAGGGAATGGAACAGTGTTCATGCCCAAGGAGATGGAGGGGATCCTCATCCCAGTCCTCAGGACACAATGTCCTAGGGCTCCTTTCTCAGTGTTGCCTGGGGCACAGGACCACGGCAGGCCCTCCTGAACCCCACTCCTGCCACCCTACTCCTGGGGACATTAATAATAGTTTAAGGAGGACGTGGAGAGGATCCAGGATGACAGAGGGCCAAGGAGAAGGAAGGTCAGCACTGGGAGGACAGATGGGCCAGCCCAGAGCCACCATTCAGGGCCTGATCCTAACCCGAACCAGAACCCTAATACTAAGCCAAATCTGAACCGGAACCCGAACCCTAACCCATAACCCTAACACCAAAGCTCAACACGAACCCAAATCCTAACCTCAAATCCTAAACCTGAAGCCAAACCCGAACCCTACCCTAACCCTAACACTAACGCCTAACCCTGACCCAGACCCTGACAGTGAGCCTGACCCTAACCCTAACCATACCCTGATGCTGAACCTGACCCTAAACGAGACACAAACCCTGACCCTAACACTGACCCTGACCCAATCCCTGACCTGACCCTAAACCTAACCCTGACCCTGAGCGTGAGCCTGACCCTAGCCCTGACCGTAACACCAAAGACGCTGACCCTAAACCTAACCCTGACCCTGACCCTAACACGGACCCTGACCCTAAACCTAACCCTGAATCTAGGCCAAACCCTAACCCCTACCCTAACCCAAACCCTGACCCTAACCCTGTCTAAACCTACCCTAACCCCACCCTAGCACTAACGCTAACTCCAACACCAGACCCTACCCTCACGGGGTAGACCCTGATGGTGACCCTGAACCTAACCCTAACCCTGACCATAAGCTGGAACCTGAACTGAACCCTGACTCTGACCAAAAACCTAACCCTGAACCTGACCAGAACACTGACCCTGAATATAACCCAGTCCCTAAACCTAACCCTGACCCTAACAATAACCCTATTCCTAACCCTGACCCTGACCCTAACCCTGAGCCTAACCCTAAAACTTACCCTAACACTGACCTTGGCCCTGACCCTAACCCTGACCATAACACGGACCACGACGCTGACCCTAAACCTAACCCTGACCCTGGCCCTAACACGGACCCTGACCCTAAACCTAACCCTGATTCTAAACTTAACCCAAATCACTACATAACCCTAACCCTGACCCTCACCCTGTCTAACCCTACCCTAACCCCAACCCTAACACTAACCCCAACCCCGAGCCCTAATCCCAACCTTAACCCTGACCCTGAACCTAACCCTAACCCTAACCCTAACCGCTAACCCTAACCCTAACCCCTAACCCTAACCCTAACCCTAACCCTAACCCCTAACCCTAACCCTAACCCTAACCCTCTAACCCTAACCCTAACCCTAACCCGTACCCTAACCCTAACCCGTACCCTAACCCTAACCCTAACCCTAACCCTAACCCTAACCCGTACCCTAACCCTAACCCTAACCCTAACCCGTACCCTAACCCTAACCCGTACCCTAACCCTAACCCTAACCCTAACCCGTACCCTAACCCTAACCCTAACCCTAACCCTAACCCTAACCCTAACCCGTACCCTAACCCTAACCCTAACCCTAACCCGTACCCTAACCCTAACCCTAACCCTAACCCTAACCCTAACCCTAACCCGTACCCTAACCCTAACCCTAACCCTAACCCGTACCCTAACCCTAACCCTAACCCTAACCCTAACCCGTACCCTAACCCTAACCCGTACCCTAACCCGTACCCTAACCCTAACCCTAACCCTAACCCTAACCCTAACCCTAACCCGTACCCTAACCCTAACCCTAACCCTAACCCTAACCCTAACCCGTACCCTAACCCTAACCCTAACCCTAACCCTAACCCTAACCCTAACCCTAACCCTAACCCTAACCCTAACCCTGAAGGAAGCGACATGTTCTGGTGCTGCCTACCGAAGCCCAGAGGATGCAGGCAGAGGAGAGCTCGCCCGCCCGACACGTCCCCTCACTGGGCGGGTCGTGTCAGGCTTCCCCGACGACTCTGGCCCTTTGGCAAAAAGAATCGAAAGGTGACACCCCGGGAGGCTCCGAGTCAGACAGCCCCACACCTTCTGACCGACCCGTGTAGGCCTAGGTCTCCTCCCCGGGTGTGTGTGTGTGTGTGTGTGTGTGTGTGTGTGTGTGTGTGAAGAGAGCTCATCGGGGATGGAGACGTCCCAAGCAGGAGCAGACTGATGAGGGGTCAGATGCCTGGTGGGCAGGTCATGTTCACACCCCAGGTTAAAGCTGGCGAGGTGGGACGGGGTGTGGGGGCTGCACCCTTCTGCCCAGGGTTGATCCTGAGACCCTGCAGGGACGGGTCACCGACCCAGGTGCGGGGCTGTGCACACACAGGTCTGCTGCGTGGGATCTGGGAGAAGCAGGGGCACTGGGCAGGGGGACGGTGGGTAGGCCGGGCAGGGCTCTGACGCCTCTTGCACACTCCCCGTCTCTGCCTTGGCAGGCCACGGATGAACGAGGAAGGAGGCGGGAAGACACGCCCTCCTCCCCGACCCCGGAGTCCCCGGTCCTGGGAAGGCCTCCGCTACCTCCCAGACCACTGCCCGCGGGACTCCACTGGACCGCGGTCCTGGACACGGAGCCCACGGAGGCCAAGTCCGAGGGTGAGAAGGCTGGGATGGGGTGTCTGTGGCTGTGTGGGGAGGGGTCGGTGCTGGGCCCCACAGGGAGAAGCCCCCACGGGCTGGTGTGGGGCCAGGAGCCTCTACTGGGCTCGGAGCACCCAGGGGGTGGACTGCAGTCGGGGAGACGTCCCCGGGAGGGTTCCTTCGTGGCTGCGGCTTCTCCGGGAGGCCCTGGGCTGTGCTGTCTCTGCAAAGCCACAGGGAAAGGCAGGCCAGCGGGTGACCTTCTCTCCTCTCCCAGCTTCTCCAGCAGAGGAGCTAGACCCACTCCCAAATTCAGCCACTCCGGAGGGGCAGATGGTGTCTGGAGACACTTCAGCAGGAGACCGCGAGCCGACAGGTGCCCTGGTGCCTGCCCACGGAGATGCTGATGCTGTCCAGGGAGAGCTGGCTCCTGCTCCTGCCCCCAGCCCTGCTCCTGCCGCTCCCCCTGCCCCTGCCCCTGCCAGAGCGACTCCCACTTCCCCTGCCCCTGCCTGTGCTCCTGTTCTGGCCCTTAACCCAGATCCTCCCTTGGTCCCACCCCTTCCCCGACCCCTCCCTGGGCCCCTGTTCCTGCCCCAGACCCAGCTCCTGCCCTTGACACTGCACCAGTCATCACCAATGCACTTGCCTCTGTTCCTGCTCCTGCCCCTGCGTCTGCCTCTGCCCCTGTCCTTTCTCCTTTCCCTGCCAGGGCCACTGCCCCTGCCCCTGCACCTGCCCCAGACCCAGGTCCTACCCCTGTTCTTGCCCCTGGCCCTGCCCCTGCCCCTGCCAGGAAGGCCTCCACTTTCCCTGCCTGTGCTCCTGTTCCTGCCCCAGACCCAGGCCCTGTCCCCGCGTCTTCCCCTTCAACTGCCGCCATCCCTTCCCCTGGCCCTGCCAGGAACACTGCCCCTTCCCCTGGCCCTGCCTAGGCCCCTGTTCCCGCCCCAGACTCAGCTCCTGCCCTTGACCTGGCACAGGCCATCACCCCTGCCCTTGCCCCAGCTCCTGCCCATACCCATTCCCCTGCTCCTATCCTTTCTCCTTTCCCTGACAGGGCCACGGCCCCTGCACCTGCCCCAGACCCAGGTCCTACCCCTGGTCTTGGCCCTGGCCCTGCCCCTGCCCCTACCCCTGCGTCTGCCCCTGCCCCTGCCCCTGCCAGGAAGGTCTCCACTTTCCCTGCCTGTGCCCCTGTTCCTGCCCCAGACCCAGGCCCTGTCCCTGCATCTTCCCCTTCAACTGCTGCCATCCCTTCCCCTGGCCCTGCCTAGGCCCCTGTTCCCGCCCCAGACCCAGCTCCTGCCCTTGACCCTGAACCAGTCATCACCAATGCACTTGCCCCAGTTCCTGCTCCTGCCCCTTCCCCTGCCCCTGCGTCTGCCCCTGCCCCTGCCCCTGTCCTTTCTCTTTTCCTTGCCAGGGCCACTGCCCCTGCACCTGCCCCAGACCCAGGTCCTACCCCTGGTCTTGCCCCTGCCCCTGCCAGGAAGGCCTCCACTTTCCCTGCCTGCGCCCCTGTTCCTGCCCCAGACCCAGCCCCTGCCCCTACGTCTTCCCCTTCAAATGCCGCCATCCCTTCCCCTGGCCCTGCCAGGAACACTGCCCCTTCCCCTGGCCCTGCCTAGGCCCCTGTTCCTGCCCCAGACCCAGTCCCTATCATTTGCTCCTGCTCCTTTCCCTGCCCTTGCCTGTGCTCCCGTTCCTGTCTCTGACCCAGCTCCTGCTCTGGATCCTGCACTGGCCGCTATTGCTGACCCTGTCCCTGCCCCTAGCCCAACCCCTGCCCCTACACCTTCTCCTGCGGGACTCCCAGACCCGCATCCAGAGCCCACAACTCTGCGGGGAGATCTCCCCAGAAAAATACCGTCAGTTCCATCCCCTGACCTTGACATCCCCCCAGAATCTCTCATCCCCTCCCCTTGTGTTCTTCCTCTCCTGTATGGAGTCACCGTTATCGTCGCCGTCCATCTCCTGTATGCCGTGTATTATTTATTTTAAATAAAAGTTCTTGTTTTCCCTTGAACACGTCGTGAGCATGAAGTGCATTCCCAGCGCTGGGCCACCACGCCACGGAACATCGTTGCAGGATACCTCCTTCCCCAAAGGAGACCCTGAGCCCAAGCCCTCCTGCCCATTGTTCCCCCAGCCTGGCCCCTCACAAGCCCTAAGCTGCTTTCTCTTTCTGGTCCTGCACGTGTTCTGGAGGTTTCTGGAAGTGGAATCCCTCAATAGGTGCCTTTGTGTCTGCACCTATTTTCAAAGGGCCCTTGTTTGGGGTTTGGTTTGGTTTGGTTTGGTTAGGTTTGGTTTTTGTTTCTTCTCTCTGTTTGACATAGAATTTCCCTTATTGGTTGTTGAGATGCCCAATGGATTACAGAGGAGATGTCCTCCTAGGGACCCCTTTAGGAATTCTGGGCACAATCTCGGGGCCAAGGCCCCCGTTCCTGCTGGGACACCACAGTCGGTCCCCAGACAGGACACGGCTGTTTCCTCCTGTGGCCCACACAGAAACCAGGGAAATGCAGAAAGCTGGAAGACACACCGCAGAGGGCAAAAGCGTCGCTCCCAACCCTGGGCCGGAGAAAGGTCTCCCATGGGTCTGCTCCGATCCATGCTCCAAGTCACTGGGTCCCACAGGGACAGAGACAGGGACAGAGACTAAACATGTGCAAGATCAAGGGGGAGGAGAGGCACACAGGCACTATGTGTCAGGAGATGCAGGAGCTCCCGGGGAAGGACTCAGGCAAAGGAAACCCTGGGGAGGCAGTGCTGGTCACCCTCAGACTGGCAGGTGTCTGGTCTGGGGACCAGCAGCCCTGGGGAGAACGTGAGGAAGCAGAAGTCCAATGCAGGGCCCCTGGAGAGAAGGCGGACAGGCACCCCTGTCTGAGATACCAGAGAGCGGCGCCCATCCCGGGCCACAGGTCCACCTATGACCTAGGAGGGCTCAGCCTGGGACTCACCCCCAGAAACTCTGGCTCGGTTGGCCACGGATGTGTTTTCAGTAGTATTGGGCACAGCTCCTGTTGTGAGACAGCAGGGAATGGAACAGTGTTCATGCCCAAGGAGATGGAGGGGATCCTCATCCCAGTCCTCAGGACACAATGTCCTAGGGCTCCTTTCTCAGTGTTGCCTGGGGCACAGGACCACGGCAGGCCCTCCTGAACCCCACTCCTGCCACCCTACTCCTGGGGACATTAATAATAGTTTAAGGAGGACGTGGAGAGGATCCAGGATGACAGAGGGCCAAGGAGAAGGAAGGTCAGCACTGGGAGGACAGATGGGCCAGCCCAGAGCCACCATTCAGGGCCTGATCCTAACCCGAACCAGAACCCTAATACTAAGCCAAATCTGAACCGGAACCCGAACCCTAACCCATAACCCTAACACCAAAGCTCAACACGAACCCAAATCCTAACCTCAAATCCTAAACCTGAAGCCAAACCCGAACCCTACCCTAACCCTAACACTAACGCCTAACCCTGACCCAGACCCTGACAGTGAGCCTGACCCTAACCCTAACCATACCCTGATGCTGAACCTGACCCTAAACGAGACACAAACCCTGACCCTAACACTGACCCTGACCCAATCCCTGACCTGACCCTAAACCTAACCCTGACCCTGAGCGTGAGCCTGACCCTAGCCCTGACCGTAACACCAAAGACGCTGACCCTAAACCTAACCCTGACCCTGACCCTAACACGGACCCTGACCCTAAACCTAACCCTGAATCTAGGCCAAACCCTAACCCCTACCCTAACCCAAACCCTGACCCTAACCCTGTCTAAACCTACCCTAACCCCACCCTAGCACTAACGCTAACTCCAACACCAGACCCTACCCTCACGGGGTAGACCCTGATGGTGACCCTGAACCTAACCCTAACCCTGACCATAAGCTGGAACCTGAACTGAACCCTGACTCTGACCAAAAACCTAACCCTGAACCTGACCAGAACACTGACCCTGAATATAACCCAGTCCCTAAACCTAACCCTGACCCTAACAATAACCCTATTCCTAACCCTGACCCTGACCCTAACCCTGAGCCTAACCCTAAAACTTACCCTAACACTGACCTTGGCCCTGACCCTAACCCTGACCATAACACGGACCACGACGCTGACCCTAAACCTAACCCTGACCCTGGCCCTAACACGGACCCTGACCCTAAACCTAACCCTGATTCTAAACTTAACCCAAATCACTACATAACCCTAACCCTGACCCTCACCCTGTCTAACCCTACCCTAACCCCAACCCTAACACTAACCCCAACCCCGAGCCCTAATCCCAACCTTAACCCTGACCCTGAACCTAACCCTAACCCTAACCCTAACCGCTAACCCTAACCCTAACCCCTAACCCTAACCCTAACCCTAACCCTAACCCCTAACCCTAACCCTAACCCTAACCCTCTAACCCTAACCCTAACCCTAACCCGTACCCTAACCCTAACCCGTACCCTAACCCTAACCCTAACCCTAACCCTAACCCTAACCCGTACCCTAACCCTAACCCTAACCCTAACCCGTACCCTAACCCTAACCCGTACCCTAACCCTAACCCTAACCCTAACCCGTACCCTAACCCTAACCCTAACCCTAACCCTAACCCTAACCCTAACCCGTACCCTAACCCTAACCCTAACCCTAACCCGTACCCTAACCCTAACCCTAACCCTAACCCTAACCCTAACCCTAACCCGTACCCTAACCCTAACCCTAACCCTAACCCGTACCCTAACCCTAACCCTAACCCTAACCCTAACCCGTACCCTAACCCTAACCCGTACCCTAACCCGTACCCTAACCCTAACCCTAACCCTAACCCTAACCCTAACCCTAACCCGTACCCTAACCCTAACCCTAACCCTAACCCTAACCCTAACCCGTACCCTAACCCTAACCCTAACCCTAACCCTAACCCTAACCCTAACCCTAACCCTAACCCTAACCCTAACCCTGAAGGAAGCGACATGTTCTGGTGCTGCCTACCGAAGCCCAGAGGATGCAGGCAGAGGAGAGCTCGCCCGCCCGACACGTCCCCTCACTGGGCGGGTCGTGTCAGGCTTCCCCGACGACTCTGGCCCTTTGGCAAAAAGAATCGAAAGGTGACACCCCGGGAGGCTCCGAGTCAGACAGCCCCACACCTTCTGACCGACCCGTGTAGGCCTAGGTCTCCTCCCCGGGTGTGTGTGTGTGTGTGTGTGTGTGTGTGTGTGTGTGTGTGTGAAGAGAGCTCATCGGGGATGGAGACGTCCCGAGCAGGAGCAGACTGATGAGGGGTCAGATGCCTGGTGGGCAGGTCATGTTCACACCCCAGGTTAAAGCTGGCGAGGTGGGACGGGGTGTGGGGGCTGCACCCTTCTGCCCAGGGTTGATCCTGAGACCCTGCAGGGACGGGTCACCGACCCAGGTGCGGGGCTGTGCACACACAGGTCTGCTGCGTGGGATCTGGGAGAAGCAGGGGCACTGGGCAGGGGGACGGTGGGTAGGCCGGGCAGGGCTCTGACGCCTCTTGCACACTCCCCGTCTCTGCCTTGGCAGGCCACGGATGAACGAGGAAGGAGGCGGGAAGACACGCCCTCCTCCCCGACCCCGGAGTCCCCGGTCCTGGGAAGGCCTCCGCTACCTCCCAGACCACTGCCCGCGGGACTCCACTGGACCGCGGTCCTGGACACGGAGCGCACGGAGGCCAAGTCCGAGGGTGAGAAGGCTGGGATGGGGTGTCTGTGGCTGTGTGGGGAGGGGTCGGTGCTGGGCCCCACAGGGAGAAGCCCCCACGGGCTGGTGTGGGGCCAGGAGCCTCTACTGGGCTCGGAGCACCCAGGGGGTGGACTGCAGTCGGGGAGACGTCCCCGGGAGGGTTCCTTCGTGGCTGCGGCTTCTCCGGGAGGCCCTGGGCTGTGCTGTCTCTGCAAAGCCACAGGGAAAGGCAGGCCAGCGGGTGACCTTCTCTCCTCTCCCAGCTTCTCCAGCAGAGGAGCTAGACCCACTCCCAAATTCAGCCACTCCGGAGGGGCAGATGGTGTCTGGAGACACTTCAGCAGGAGACCGCGAGCCGACAGGTGCCCTGGTGCCTGCCCACGGAGATGCTGATGCTGTCCAGGGAGAGCTGGCTCCTGCTCCTGCCCCCAGCCCTGCTCCTGCCGCTCCCCCTGCCCCTGCCCCTGCCAGAGCGACTCCCACTTCCCCTGCCCCTGCCTGTGCTCCTGTTCTGGCCCTTAACCCAGATCCTCCCTTGGTCCCACCCCTTCCCCGACCCCTCCCTGGGCCCCTGTTCCTGCCCCAGACCCAGCTCCTGCCCTTGACACTGCACCAGTCATCACCAATGCACTTGCCTCTGTTCCTGCTCCTGCCCCTGCGTCTGCCTCTGCCCCTGTCCTTTCTCCTTTCCCTGCCAGGGCCACTGCCCCTGCCCCTGCACCTGCCCCAGACCCAGGTCCTACCCCTGTTCTTGCCCCTGGCCCTGCCCCTGCCCCTGCCAGGAAGGCCTCCACTTTCCCTGCCTGTGCTCCTGTTCCTGCCCCAGACCCAGGCCCTGTCCCCGCGTCTTCCCCTTCAACTGCCGCCATCCCTTCCCCTGGCCCTGCCAGGAACACTGCCCCTTCCCCTGGCCCTGCCTAGGCCCCTGTTCCCGCCCCAGACTCAGCTCCTGCCCTTGACCTGGCACAGGCCATCACCCCTGCCCTTGCCCCAGCTCCTGCCCATACCCATTCCCCTGCTCCTATCCTTTCTCCTTTCCCTGACAGGGCCACGGCCCCTGCACCTGCCCCAGACCCAGGTCCTACCCCTGGTCTTGGCCCTGGCCCTGCCCCTGCCCCTACCCCTGCGTCTGCCCCTGCCCCTGCCCCTGCCAGGAAGGTCTCCACTTTCCCTGCCTGTGCCCCTGTTCCTGCCCCAGACCCAGGCCCTGTCCCTGCATCTTCCCCTTCAACTGCTGCCATCCCTTCCCCTGGCCCTGCCTAGGCCCCTGTTCCCGCCCCAGACCCAGCTCCTGCCCTTGACCCTGAACCAGTCATCACCAATGCACTTGCCCCAGTTCCTGCTCCTGCCCCTTCCCCTGCCCCTGCGTCTGCCCCTGCCCCTGCCCCTGTCCTTTCTCTTTTCCTTGCCAGGGCCACTGCCCCTGCACCTGCCCCAGACCCAGGTCCTACCCCTGGTCTTGCCCCTGCCCCTGCCAGGAAGGCCTCCACTTTCCCTGCCTGCGCCCCTGTTCCTGCCCCAGACCCAGCCCCTGCCCCTACGTCTTCCCCTTCAAATGCCGCCATCCCTTCCCCTGGCCCTGCCAGGAACACTGCCCCTTCCCCTGGCCCTGCCTAGGCCCCTGTTCCTGCCCCAGACCCAGTCCCTATCATTTGCTCCTGCTCCTTTCCCTGCCCTTGCCTGTGCTCCCGTTCCTGTCTCTGACCCAGCTCCTGCTCTGGATCCTGCACTGGCCGCTATTGCTGACCCTGTCCCTGCCCCTAGCCCAACCCCTGCCCCTACACCTTCTCCTGCGGGACTCCCAGACCCGCATCCAGAGCCCACAACTCTGCGGGGAGATCTCCCCAGAAAAATACCGTCAGTTCCATCCCCTGACCTTGACATCCCCCCAGAATCTCTCATCCCCTCCCCTTGTGTTCTTCCTCTCCTGTATGGAGTCACCGTTATCGTCGCCGTCCATCTCCTGTATGCCGTGTATTATTTATTTTAAATAAAAGTTCTTGTTTTCCCTTGAACACGTCGTGAGCATGAAGTGCATTCCCAGCGCTGGGCCACCACGCCACGGAACATCGTTGCAGGATACCTCCTTCCCCAAAGGAGACCCTGAGCCCAAGCCCTCCTGCCCATTGTTCCCCCAGCCTGGCCCCTCACAAGCCCTAAGCTGCTTTCTCTTTCTGGTCCTGCACGTGTTCTGGAGGTTTCTGGAAGTGGAATCCCTCAATAGGTGCCTTTGTGTCTGCACCTATTTTCAAAGGGCCCTTGTTTGGGGTTTGGTTTGGTTTGGTTTGGTTAGGTTTGGTTTTTGTTTCTTCTCTCTGTTTGACATAGAATTTCCCTTATTGGTTGTTGAGATGCCCAATGGATTACAGAGGAGATGTCCTCCTAGGGACCCCTTTAGGAATTCTGGGCACAATCTCGGGGCCAAGGCCCCCGTTCCTGCTGGGACACCACAGTCGGTCCCCAGACAGGACACGGCTGTTTCCTCCTGTGGCCCACACAGAAACCAGGGAAATGCAGAAAGCTGGAAGACACACCGCAGAGGGCAAAAGCGTCGCTCCCAACCCTGGGCCGGAGAAAGGTCTCCCATGGGTCTGCTCCGATCCATGCTCCAAGTCACTGGGTCCCACAGGGACAGAGACAGGGACAGAGACTAAACATGTGCAAGATCAAGGGGGAGGAGAGGCACACAGGCACTATGTGTCAGGAGATGCAGGAGCTCCCGGGGAAGGACTCAGGCAAAGGAAACCCTGGGGAGGCAGTGCTGGTCACCCTCAGACTGGCAGGTGTCTGGTCTGGGGACCAGCAGCCCTGGGGAGAACGTGAGGAAGCAGAAGTCCAATGCAGGGCCCCTGGAGAGAAGGCGGACAGGCACCCCTGTCTGAGATACCAGAGAGCGGCGCCCATCCCGGGCCACAGGTCCACCTATGACCTAGGAGGGCTCAGCCTGGGACTCACCCCCAGAAACTCTGGCTCGGTTGGCCACGGATGTGTTTTCAGTAGTATTGGGCACAGCTCCTGTTGTGAGACAGCAGGGAATGGAACAGTGTTCATGCCCAAGGAGATGGAGGGGATCCTCATCCCAGTCCTCAGGACACAATGTCCTAGGGCTCCTTTCTCAGTGTTGCCTGGGGCACAGGACCACGGCAGGCCCTCCTGAACCCCACTCCTGCCACCCTACTCCTGGGGACATTAATAATAGTTTAAGGAGGACGTGGAGAGGATCCAGGATGACAGAGGGCCAAGGAGAAGGAAGGTCAGCACTGGGAGGACAGATGGGCCAGCCCAGAGCCACCATTCAGGGCCTGATCCTAACCCGAACCAGAACCCTAATACTAAGCCAAATCTGAACCGGAACCCGAACCCTAACCCATAACCCTAACACCAAAGCTCAACACGAACCCAAATCCTAACCTCAAATCCTAAACCTGAAGCCAAACCCGAACCCTACCCTAACCCTAACACTAACGCCTAACCCTGACCCAGACCCTGACAGTGAGCCTGACCCTAACCCTAACCATACCCTGATGCTGAACCTGACCCTAAACGAGACACAAACCCTGACCCTAACACTGACCCTGACCCAATCCCTGACCTGACCCTAAACCTAACCCTGACCCTGAGCGTGAGCCTGACCCTAGCCCTGACCGTAACACCAAAGACGCTGACCCTAAACCTAACCCTGACCCTGACCCTAACACGGACCCTGACCCTAAACCTAACCCTGAATCTAGGCCAAACCCTAACCCCTACCCTAACCCAAACCCTGACCCTAACCCTGTCTAAACCTACCCTAACCCCACCCTAGCACTAACGCTAACTCCAACACCAGACCCTACCCTCACGGGGTAGACCCTGATGGTGACCCTGAACCTAACCCTAACCCTGACCATAAGCTGGAACCTGAACTGAACCCTGACTCTGACCAAAAACCTAACCCTGAACCTGACCAGAACACTGACCCTGAATATAACCCAGTCCCTAAACCTAACCCTGACCCTAACAATAACCCTATTCCTAACCCTGACCCTGACCCTAACCCTGAGCCTAACCCTAAAACTTACCCTAACACTGACCTTGGCCCTGACCCTAACCCTGACCATAACACGGACCACGACGCTGACCCTAAACCTAACCCTGACCCTGGCCCTAACACGGACCCTGACCCTAAACCTAACCCTGATTCTAAACTTAACCCAAATCACTACATAACCCTAACCCTGACCCTCACCCTGTCTAACCCTACCCTAACCCCAACCCTAACACTAACCCCAACCCCGAGCCCTAATCCCAACCTTAACCCTGACCCTGAACCTAACCCTAACCCTAACCCTAACCCCTAACCCTAACCCTAACCCCTAACCCTAACCCTAACCCTAACCCTAACCCCTAACCCTAACCCTAACCCTAACCCTCTAACCCTAACCCTAACCCTAACCCGTACCCTAACCCTAACCCGTACCCTAACCCTAACCCTAACCCTAACCCTAACCCTAACCCGTACCCTAACCCTAACCCTAACCCTAACCCGTACCCTAACCCTAACCCGTACCCTAACCCTAACCCTAACCCTAACCCGTACCCTAACCCTAACCCTAACCCTAACCCTAACCCTAACCCGTACCCTAACCCTAACCCTAACCCTAACCCGTACCCTAACCCTAACCCTAACCCTAACCCTAACCCTAACCCTAACCCGTACCCTAACCCTAACCCTAACCCTAACCCGTACCCTAACCCTAACCCTAACCCTAACCCTAACCCGTACCCTAACCCTAACCCGTACCCTAACCCGTACCCTAACCCTAACCCTAACCCTAACCCTAACCCTAACCCTAACCCGTACCCTAACCCTAACCCTAACCCTAACCCTAACCCTAACCCTAACCCGTACCCTAACCCTAACCCTAACCCTAACCCTAACCCTAACCCTAACCCTAACCCTAACCCTAACCCTAACCCTGAAGGAAGCGACATGTTCTGGTGCTGCCTACCGAAGCCCAGAGGATGCAGGCAGAGGAGAGCTCGCCCGCCCGACACGTCCCCTCACTGGGCGGGTCGTGTCAGGCTTCCCCGACGACTCTGGCCCTTTGGCAAAAAGAATCGAAAGGTGACACCCCGGGAGGCTCCGAGTCAGACAGCCCCACACCTTCTGACCGACCCGTGTAGGCCTAGGTCTCCTCCCCGGGTGTGTGTGTGTGTGTGTGTGTGTGTGTGTGTGTGTGTGTGAAGAGAGCTCATCGGGGATGGAGACGTCCCGAGCAGGAGCAGACTGATGAGGGGTCAGATGCCTGGTGGGCAGGTCATGTTCACACCCCAGGTTAAAGCTGGCGAGGTGGGACGGGGTGTGGGGGCTGCACCCTTCTGCCCAGGGTTGATCCTGAGACCCTGCAGGGACGGGTCACCGACCCAGGTGCGGGGCTGTGCACACACAGGTCTGCTGCGTGGGATCTGGGAGAAGCAGGGGCACTGGGCAGGGGGACGGTGGGTAGGCCGGGCAGGGCTCTGACGCCTCTTGCACACTCCCCGTCTCTGCCTTGGCAGGCCACGGATGAACGAGGAAGGAGGCGGGAAGACACGCCCTCCTCCCCGACCCCGGAGTCCCCGGTCCTGGGAAGGCCTCCGCTACCTCCCAGACCACTGCCCGCGGGACTCCACTGGACCGCGGTCCTGGACACGGAGCGCACGGAGGCCAAGTCCGAGGGTGAGAAGGCTGGGATGGGGTGTCTGTGGCTGTGTGGGGAGGGGTCGGTGCTGGGCCCCACAGGGAGAAGCCCCCACGGGCTGGTGTGGGGCCAGGAGCCTCTACTGGGCTCGGAGCACCCAGGGGGTGGACTGCAGTCGGGGAGACGTCCCCGGGAGGGTTCCTTCGTGGCTGCGGCTTCTCCGGGAGGCCCTGGGCTGTGCTGTCTCTGCAAAGCCACAGGGAAAGGCAGGCCAGCGGGTGACCTTCTCTCCTCTCCCAGCTTCTCCAGCAGAGGAGCTAGACCCACTCCCAAATTCAGCCACTCCGGAGGGGCAGATGGTGTCTGGAGACACTTCAGCAGGAGACCGCGAGCCGACAGGTGCCCTGGTGCCTGCCCACGGAGATGCTGATGCTGTCCAGGGAGAGCTGGCTCCTGCTCCTGCCCCCAGCCCTGCTCCTGCCGCTCCCCCTGCCCCTGCCCCTGCCAGAGCGACTCCCACTTCCCCTGCCCCTGCCTGTGCTCCTGTTCTGGCCCTTAACCCAGATCCTCCCTTGGTCCCACCCCTTCCCCGACCCCTCCCTGGGCCCCTGTTCCTGCCCCAGACCCAGCTCCTGCCCTTGACACTGCACCAGTCATCACCAATGCACTTGCCTCTGTTCCTGCTCCTGCCCCTGCGTCTGCCTCTGCCCCTGTCCTTTCTCCTTTCCCTGCCAGGGCCACTGCCCCTGCCCCTGCACCTGCCCCAGACCCAGGTCCTACCCCTGTTCTTGCCCCTGGCCCTGCCCCTGCCCCTGCCAGGAAGGCCTCCACTTTCCCTGCCTGTGCTCCTGTTCCTGCCCCAGACCCAGGCCCTGTCCCCGCGTCTTCCCCTTCAACTGCCGCCATCCCTTCCCCTGGCCCTGCCAGGAACACTGCCCCTTCCCCTGGCCCTGCCTAGGCCCCTGTTCCCGCCCCAGACTCAGCTCCTGCCCTTGACCTGGCACAGGCCATCACCCCTGCCCTTGCCCCAGCTCCTGCCCATACCCATTCCCCTGCTCCTATCCTTTCTCCTTTCCCTGACAGGGCCACGGCCCCTGCACCTGCCCCAGACCCAGGTCCTACCCCTGGTCTTGGCCCTGGCCCTGCCCCTGCCCCTACCCCTGCGTCTGCCCCTGCCCCTGCCCCTGCCAGGAAGGTCTCCACTTTCCCTGCCTGTGCCCCTGTTCCTGCCCCAGACCCAGGCCCTGTCCCTGCATCTTCCCCTTCAACTGCTGCCATCCCTTCCCCTGGCCCTGCCTAGGCCCCTGTTCCCGCCCCAGACCCAGCTCCTGCCCTTGACCCTGAACCAGTCATCACCAATGCACTTGCCCCAGTTCCTGCTCCTGCCCCTTCCCCTGCCCCTGCGTCTGCCCCTGCCCCTGCCCCTGTCCTTTCTCTTTTCCTTGCCAGGGCCACTGCCCCTGCACCTGCCCCAGACCCAGGTCCTACCCCTGGTCTTGCCCCTGCCCCTGCCAGGAAGGCCTCCACTTTCCCTGCCTGCGCCCCTGTTCCTGCCCCAGACCCAGCCCCTGCCCCTACGTCTTCCCCTTCAAATGCCGCCATCCCTTCCCCTGGCCCTGCCAGGAACACTGCCCCTTCCCCTGGCCCTGCCTAGGCCCCTGTTCCTGCCCCAGACCCAGTCCCTATCATTTGCTCCTGCTCCTTTCCCTGCCCTTGCCTGTGCTCCCGTTCCTGTCTCTGACCCAGCTCCTGCTCTGGATCCTGCACTGGCCGCTATTGCTGACCCTGTCCCTGCCCCTAGCCCAACCCCTGCCCCTACACCTTCTCCTGCGGGACTCCCAGACCCGCATCCAGAGCCCACAACTCTGCGGGGAGATCTCCCCAGAAAAATACCGTCAGTTCCATCCCCTGACCTTGACATCCCCCCAGAATCTCTCATCCCCTCCCCTTGTGTTCTTCCTCTCCTGTATGGAGTCACCGTTATCGTCGCCGTCCATCTCCTGTATGCCGTGTATTATTTATTTTAAATAAAAGTTCTTGTTTTCCCTTGAACACGTCGTGAGCATGAAGTGCATTCCCAGCGCTGGGCCACCACGCCACGGAACATCGTTGCAGGATACCTCCTTCCCCAAAGGAGACCCTGAGCCCAAGCCCTCCTGCCCATTGTTCCCCCAGCCTGGCCCCTCACAAGCCCTAAGCTGCTTTCTCTTTCTGGTCCTGCACGTGTTCTGGAGGTTTCTGGAAGTGGAATCCCTCAATAGGTGCCTTTGTGTCTGCACCTATTTTCAAAGGGCCCTTGTTTGGGGTTTGGTTTGGTTTGGTTTGGTTAGGTTTGGTTTTTGTTTCTTCTCTCTGTTTGACATAGAATTTCCCTTATTGGTTGTTGAGATGCCCAATGGATTACAGAGGAGATGTCCTCCTAGGGACCCCTTTAGGAATTCTGGGCACAATCTCGGGGCCAAGGCCCCCGTTCCTGCTGGGACACCACAGTCGGTCCCCAGACAGGACACGGCTGTTTCCTCCTGTGGCCCACACAGAAACCAGGGAAATGCAGAAAGCTGGAAGACACACCGCAGAGGGCAAAAGCGTCGCTCCCAACCCTGGGCCGGAGAAAGGTCTCCCATGGGTCTGCTCCGATCCATGCTCCAAGTCACTGGGTCCCACAGGGACAGAGACAGGGACAGAGACTAAACATGTGCAAGATCAAGGGGGAGGAGAGGCACACAGGCACTATGTGTCAGGAGATGCAGGAGCTCCCGGGGAAGGACTCAGGCAAAGGAAACCCTGGGGAGGCAGTGCTGGTCACCCTCAGACTGGCAGGTGTCTGGTCTGGGGACCAGCAGCCCTGGGGAGAACGTGAGGAAGCAGAAGTCCAATGCAGGGCCCCTGGAGAGAAGGCGGACAGGCACCCCTGTCTGAGATACCAGAGAGCGGCGCCCATCCCGGGCCACAGGTCCACCTATGACCTAGGAGGGCTCAGCCTGGGACTCACCCCCAGAAACTCTGGCTCGGTTGGCCACGGATGTGTTTTCAGTAGTATTGGGCACAGCTCCTGTTGTGAGACAGCAGGGAATGGAACAGTGTTCGTGTTCATGCCCAAGGAGATGGAGGGGATCCTCATCCCAGTCCTCAGGACACAATGTCCTAGGGCTCCTTTCTCAGTGTTGCCTGGGGCACAGGACCACGGCAGGCCCTCCTGAACCCCACTCCTGCCACCCTACTCCTGGGGACATTAATAATAGTTTAAGGAGGACGTGGAGAGGATCCAGGATGACAGAGGGCCAAGGAGAAGGAAGGTCAGCACTGGGAGGACAGATGGGCCAGCCCAGAGCCACCATTCAGGGCCTGATCCTAACCCGAACCAGAACCCTAATACTAAGCCAAATCTGAACCGGAACCCGAACCCTAACCCATAACCCTAACACCAAAGCTCAACACGAACCCAAATCCTAACCTCAAATCCTAAACCTGAAGCCAAACCCGAACCCTACCCTAACCCTAACACTAACGCCTAACCCTGACCCAGACCCTGACAGTGAGCCTGACCCTAACCCTAACCATACCCTGATGCTGAACCTGACCCTAAACGAGACACAAACCCTGACCCTAACACTGACCCTGACCCAATCCCTGACCTGACCCTAAACCTAACCCTGACCCTGAGCGTGAGCCTGACCCTAGCCCTGACCGTAACACCAAAGACGCTGACCCTAAACCTAACCCTGACCCTGACCCTAACACGGACCCTGACCCTAAACCTAACCCTGAATCTAGGCCAAACCCTAACCCCTACCCTAACCCAAACCCTGACCCTAACCCTGTCTAAACCTACCCTAACCCCACCCTAGCACTAACGCTAACTCCAACACCAGACCCTACCCTCACGGGGTAGACCCTGATGGTGACCCTGAACCTAACCCTAACCCTGACCATAAGCTGGAACCTGAACTGAACCCTGACTCTGACCAAAAACCTAACCCTGAACCTGACCAGAACACTGACCCTGAATATAACCCAGTCCCTAAACCTAACCCTGACCCTAACAATAACCCTATTCCTAACCCTGACCCTGACCCTAACCCTGAGCCTAACCCTAAAACTTACCCTAACACTGACCTTGGCCCTGACCCTAACCCTGACCATAACACGGACCACGACGCTGACCCTAAACCTAACCCTGACCCTGGCCCTAACACGGACCCTGACCCTAAACCTAACCCTGATTCTAAACTTAACCCAAATCACTACATAACCCTAACCCTGACCCTCACCCTGTCTAACCCTACCCTAACCCCAACCCTAACACTAACCCCAACCCCGAGCCCTAATCCCAACCTTAACCCTGACCCTGAACCTAACCCTAACCCTAACCCTAACCCCTAACCCTAACCCTAACCCCTAACCCTAACCCTAACCCTAACCCTAACCCCTAACCCTAACCCTAACCCTAACCCTCTAACCCTAACCCTAACCCTAACCCGTACCCTAACCCTAACCCGTACCCTAACCCTAACCCTAACCCTAACCCTAACCCGTACCCTAACCCTAACCCTAACCCTAACCCGTACCCTAACCCTAACCCGTACCCTAACCCTAACCCTAACCCTAACCCGTACCCTAACCCTAACCCTAACCCTAACCCTAACCCTAACCCTAACCCGTACCCTAACCCTAACCCTAACCCTAACCCGTACCCTAACCCTAACCCTAACCCTAACCCTAACCCTAACCCTAACCCGTACCCTAACCCTAACCCTAACCCTAACCCGTACCCTAACCCTAACCCTAACCCTAACCCTAACCCGTACCCTAACCCTAACCCGTACCCTAACCCGTACCCTAACCCTAACCCTAACCCTAACCCTAACCCTAACCCTAACCCTAACCCGTACCCTAACCCTAACCCTAACCCTAACCCTAACCCTAACCCTAACCCGTACCCTAACCCTAACCCTAACCCTAACCCTAACCCTAACCCTAACCCTAACCCTAACCCTAACCCTGAAGGAAGCGACATGTTCTGGTGCTGCCTACCGAAGCCCAGAGGATGCAGGCAGAGGAGAGCTCGCCCGCCCGACACGTCCCCTCACTGGGCGGGTCGTGTCAGGCTTCCCCGACGACTCTGGCCCTTTGGCAAAAAGAATCGAAAGGTGACACCCCGGGAGGCTCCGAGTCAGACAGCCCCACACCTTCTGACCGACCCGTGTAGGCCTAGGTCTCCTCCCCGGGTGTGTGTGTGTGTGTGTGTGTGTGTGTGTGTGTGTGTGTGAAGAGAGCTCATCGGGGATGGAGACGTCCCGAGCAGGAGCAGACTGATGAGGGGTCAGATGCCTGGTGGGCAGGTCATGTTCACACCCCAGGTTAAAGCTGGCGAGGTGGGACGGGGTGTGGGGGCTGCACCCTTCTGCCCAGGGTTGATCCTGAGACCCTGCAGGGACGGGTCACCGACCCAGGTGCGGGGCTGTGCACACACAGGTCTGCTGCGTGGGATCTGGGAGAAGCAGGGGCACTGGGCAGGGGGACGGTGGGTAGGCCGGGCAGGGCTCTGACGCCTCTTGCACACTCCCCGTCTCTGCCTTGGCAGGCCACGGATGAACGAGGAAGGAGGCGGGAAGACACGCCCTCCTCCCCGACCCCGGAGTCCCCGGTCCTGGGAAGGCCTCCGCTACCTCCCAGACCACTGCCCGCGGGACTCCACTGGACCGCGGTCCTGGACACGGAGCGCACGGAGGCCAAGTCCGAGGGTGAGAAGGCTGGGATGGGGTGTCTGTGGCTGTGTGGGGAGGGGTCGGTGCTGGGCCCCACAGGGAGAAGCCCCCACGGGCTGGTGTGGGGCCAGGAGCCTCTACTGGGCTCGGAGCACCCAGGGGGTGGACTGCAGTCGGGGAGACGTCCCCGGGAGGGTTCCTTCGTGGCTGCGGCTTCTCCGGGAGGCCCTGGGCTGTGCTGTCTCTGCAAAGCCACAGGGAAAGGCAGGCCAGCGGGTGACCTTCTCTCCTCTCCCAGCTTCTCCAGCAGAGGAGCTAGACCCACTCCCAAATTCAGCCACTCCGGAGGGGCAGATGGTGTCTGGAGACACTTCAGCAGGAGACCGCGAGCCGACAGGTGCCCTGGTGCCTGCCCACGGAGATGCTGATGCTGTCCAGGGAGAGCTGGCTCCTGCTCCTGCCCCCAGCCCTGCTCCTGCCGCTCCCCCTGCCCCTGCCCCTGCCAGAGCGACTCCCACTTCCCCTGCCCCTGCCTGTGCTCCTGTTCTGGCCCTTAACCCAGATCCTCCCTTGGTCCCACCCCTTCCCCGACCCCTCCCTGGGCCCCTGTTCCTGCCCCAGACCCAGCTCCTGCCCTTGACACTGCACCAGTCATCACCAATGCACTTGCCTCTGTTCCTGCTCCTGCCCCTGCGTCTGCCTCTGCCCCTGTCCTTTCTCCTTTCCCTGCCAGGGCCACTGCCCCTGCCCCTGCACCTGCCCCAGACCCAGGTCCTACCCCTGTTCTTGCCCCTGGCCCTGCCCCTGCCCCTGCCAGGAAGGCCTCCACTTTCCCTGCCTGTGCTCCTGTTCCTGCCCCAGACCCAGGCCCTGTCCCCGCGTCTTCCCCTTCAACTGCCGCCATCCCTTCCCCTGGCCCTGCCAGGAACACTGCCCCTTCCCCTGGCCCTGCCTAGGCCCCTGTTCCCGCCCCAGACTCAGCTCCTGCCCTTGACCTGGCACAGGCCATCACCCCTGCCCTTGCCCCAGCTCCTGCCCATACCCATTCCCCTGCTCCTATCCTTTCTCCTTTCCCTGACAGGGCCACGGCCCCTGCACCTGCCCCAGACCCAGGTCCTACCCCTGGTCTTGGCCCTGGCCCTGCCCCTGCCCCTACCCCTGCGTCTGCCCCTGCCCCTGCCCCTGCCAGGAAGGTCTCCACTTTCCCTGCCTGTGCCCCTGTTCCTGCCCCAGACCCAGGCCCTGTCCCTGCATCTTCCCCTTCAACTGCTGCCATCCCTTCCCCTGGCCCTGCCTAGGCCCCTGTTCCCGCCCCAGACCCAGCTCCTGCCCTTGACCCTGAACCAGTCATCACCAATGCACTTGCCCCAGTTCCTGCTCCTGCCCCTTCCCCTGCCCCTGCGTCTGCCCCTGCCCCTGCCCCTGTCCTTTCTCTTTTCCTTGCCAGGGCCACTGCCCCTGCACCTGCCCCAGACCCAGGTCCTACCCCTGGTCTTGCCCCTGCCCCTGCCAGGAAGGCCTCCACTTTCCCTGCCTGCGCCCCTGTTCCTGCCCCAGACCCAGCCCCTGCCCCTACGTCTTCCCCTTCAAATGCCGCCATCCCTTCCCCTGGCCCTGCCAGGAACACTGCCCCTTCCCCTGGCCCTGCCTAGGCCCCTGTTCCTGCCCCAGACCCAGTCCCTATCATTTGCTCCTGCTCCTTTCCCTGCCCTTGCCTGTGCTCCCGTTCCTGTCTCTGACCCAGCTCCTGCTCTGGATCCTGCACTGGCCGCTATTGCTGACCCTGTCCCTGCCCCTAGCCCAACCCCTGCCCCTACACCTTCTCCTGCGGGACTCCCAGACCCGCATCCAGAGCCCACAACTCTGCGGGGAGATCTCCCCAGAAAAATACCGTCAGTTCCATCCCCTGACCTTGACATCCCCCCAGAATCTCTCATCCCCTCCCCTTGTGTTCTTCCTCTCCTGTATGGAGTCACCGTTATCGTCGCCGTCCATCTCCTGTATGCCGTGTATTATTTATTTTAAATAAAAGTTCTTGTTTTCCCTTGAACACGTCGTGAGCATGAAGTGCATTCCCAGCGCTGGGCCACCACGCCACGGAACATCGTTGCAGGATACCTCCTTCCCCAAAGGAGACCCTGAGCCCAAGCCCTCCTGCCCATTGTTCCCCCAGCCTGGCCCCTCACAAGCCCTAAGCTGCTTTCTCTTTCTGGTCCTGCACGTGTTCTGGAGGTTTCTGGAAGTGGAATCCCTCAATAGGTGCCTTTGTGTCTGCACCTATTTTCAAAGGGCCCTTGTTTGGGGTTTGGTTTGGTTTGGTTTGGTTAGGTTTGGTTTTTGTTTCTTCTCTCTGTT
Source organism: Neogale vison (assembly GCF_020171115.1). Classification (NCBI taxonomy): domain Eukaryota; kingdom Metazoa; phylum Chordata; class Mammalia; order Carnivora; family Mustelidae; genus Neogale; species Neogale vison. The sequence goes on from NC_058101.1 coordinate 206,952,941, forward strand.
TGACATAGAATTTCCCTTATTGGTTGTTGAGATGCCCAATGGATTACAGAGGAGATGTCCTCCTAGGGACCCCTTTAGGAATTCTGGGCACAATCTCGGGGCCAAGGCCCCCGTTCCTGCTGGGACACCACAGTCGGTCCCCAGACAGGACACGGCTGTTTCCTCCTGTGGCCCACACAGAAACCAGGGAAATGCAGAAAGCTGGAAGACACACCGCAGAGGGCAAAAGCGTCGCTCCCAACCCTGGGCCGGAGAAAGGTCTCCCATGGGTCTGCTCCGATCCATGCTCCAAGTCACTGGGTCCCACAGGGACAGAGACAGGGACAGAGACTAAACATGTGCAAGATCAAGGGGGAGGAGAGGCACACAGGCACTATGTGTCAGGAGATGCAGGAGCTCCCGGGGAAGGACTCAGGCAAAGGAAACCCTGGGGAGGCAGTGCTGGTCACCCTCAGACTGGCAGGTGTCTGGTCTGGGGACCAGCAGCCCTGGGGAGAACGTGAGGAAGCAGAAGTCCAATGCAGGGCCCCTGGAGAGAAGGCGGACAGGCACCCCTGTCTGAGATACCAGAGAGCGGCGCCCATCCCGGGCCACAGGTCCACCTATGACCTAGGAGGGCTCAGCCTGGGACTCACCCCCAGAAACTCTGGCTCGGTTGGCCACGGATGTGTTTTCAGTAGTATTGGGCACAGCTCCTGTTGTGAGACAGCAGGGAATGGAACAGTGTTCATGCCCAAGGAGATGGAGGGGATCCTCATCCCAGTCCTCAGGACACAATGTCCTAGGGCTCCTTTCTCAGTGTTGCCTGGGGCACAGGACCACGGCAGGCCCTCCTGAACCCCACTCCTGCCACCCTACTCCTGGGGACATTAATAATAGTTTAAGGAGGACGTGGAGAGGATCCAGGATGACAGAGGGCCAAGGAGAAGGAAGGTCAGCACTGGGAGGACAGATGGGCCAGCCCAGAGCCACCATTCAGGGCCTGATCCTAACCCGAACCAGAACCCTAATACTAAGCCAAATCTGAACCGGAACCCGAACCCTAACCCATAACCCTAACACCAAAGCTCAACACGAACCCAAATCCTAACCTCAAATCCTAAACCTGAAGCCAAACCCGAACCCTACCCTAACCCTAACACTAACGCCTAACCCTGACCCAGACCCTGACAGTGAGCCTGACCCTAACCCTAACCATACCCTGATGCTGAACCTGACCCTAAACGAGACACAAACCCTGACCCTAACACTGACCCTGACCCAATCCCTGACCTGACCCTAAACCTAACCCTGACCCTGAGCGTGAGCCTGACCCTAGCCCTGACCGTAACACCAAAGACGCTGACCCTAAACCTAACCCTGACCCTGACCCTAACACGGACCCTGACCCTAAACCTAACCCTGAATCTAGGCCAAACCCTAACCCCTACCCTAACCCAAACCCTGACCCTAACCCTGTCTAAACCTACCCTAACCCCACCCTAGCACTAACGCTAACTCCAACACCAGACCCTACCCTCACGGGGTAGACCCTGATGGTGACCCTGAACCTAACCCTAACCCTGACCATAAGCTGGAACCTGAACTGAACCCTGACTCTGACCAAAAACCTAACCCTGAACCTGACCAGAACACTGACCCTGAATATAACCCAGTCCCTAAACCTAACCCTGACCCTAACAATAACCCTATTCCTAACCCTGACCCTGACCCTAACCCTGAGCCTAACCCTAAAACTTACCCTAACACTGACCTTGGCCCTGACCCTAACCCTGACCATAACACGGACCACGACGCTGACCCTAAACCTAACCCTGACCCTGGCCCTAACACGGACCCTGACCCTAAACCTAACCCTGATTCTAAACTTAACCCAAATCACTACATAACCCTAACCCTGACCCTCACCCTGTCTAACCCTACCCTAACCCCAACCCTAACACTAACCCCAACCCCGAGCCCTAATCCCAACCTTAACCCTGACCCTGAACCTAACCCTAACCCTAACCCTAACCCCTAACCCTAACCCTAACCCCTAACCCTAACCCTAACCCTAACCCTAACCCCTAACCCTAACCCTAACCCTAACCCTCTAACCCTAACCCTAACCCTAACCCGTACCCTAACCCTAACCCGTACCCTAACCCTAACCCTAACCCTAACCCTAACCCGTACCCTAACCCTAACCCTAACCCTAACCCGTACCCTAACCCTAACCCGTACCCTAACCCTAACCCTAACCCTAACCCGTACCCTAACCCTAACCCTAACCCTAACCCTAACCCTAACCCTAACCCTAACCCTAACCCGTAACCCTAACCCTAACCCTAACCCTAACCCTAACCCTAACCCTAACCCGTACCCTAACCCTAACCCTAACCCTAACCCGTACCCTAACCCTAACCCTAACCCTAACCCTAACCCGTACCCTAACCCTAACCCGTACCCTAACCCGTACCCTAACCCTAACCCTAACCCTAACCCTAACCCTAACCCTAACCCGTACCCTAACCCTAACCCTAACCCTAACCCTAACCCTAACCCTAACCCTAACCCTAACCCTAACCCTAACCTAACCCTAACCCTAACCCTAACCCTAACCCTAACCCTAACCCTAACCCTGAAGGAAGCGACATGTTCTGGTGCTGCCTACCGAAGCCCAGAGGATGCAGGCAGAGGAGAGCTCGCCCGCCCGACACGTCCCCTCACTGGGCGGGTCGTGTCAGGCTTCCCCGACGACTCTGGCCCTTTGGCAAAAAGAATCGAAAGGTGACACCCCGGGAGGCTCCGAGTCAGACAGCCCCACACCTTCTGACCGACCCGTGTAGGCCTAGGTCTCCTCCCCGGGTGTGTGTGTGTGTGTGTGTGTGTGTGTGTGTGTGTGTGTGAAGAGAGCTCATCGGGGATGGAGACGTCCCGAGCAGGAGCAGACTGATGAGGGGTCAGATGCCTGGTGGGCAGGTCATGTTCACACCCCAGGTTAAAGCTGGCGAGGTGGGACGGGGTGTGGGGGCTGCACCCTTCTGCCCAGGGTTGATCCTGAGACCCTGCAGGGACGGGTCACCGACCCAGGTGCGGGGCTGTGCACACACAGGTCTGCTGCGTGGGATCTGGGAGAAGCAGGGGCACTGGGCAGGGGGACGGTGGGTAGGCCGGGCAGGGCTCTGACGCCTCTTGCACACTCCCCGTCTCTGCCTTGGCAGGCCACGGATGAACGAGGAAGGAGGCGGGAAGACACGCCCTCCTCCCCGACCCCGGAGTCCCCGGTCCTGGGAAGGCCTCCGCTACCTCCCAGACCACTGCCCGCGGGACTCCACTGGACCGCGGTCCTGGACACGGAGCGCACGGAGGCCAAGTCCGAGGGTGAGAAGGCTGGGATGGGGTGTCTGTGGCTGTGTGGGGAGGGGTCGGTGCTGGGCCCCACAGGGAGAAGCCCCCACGGGCTGGTGTGGGGCCAGGAGCCTCTACTGGGCTCGGAGCACCCAGGGGGTGGACTGCAGTCGGGGAGACGTCCCCGGGAGGGTTCCTTCGTGGCTGCGGCTTCTCCGGGAGGCCCTGGGCTGTGCTGTCTCTGCAAAGCCACAGGGAAAGGCAGGCCAGCGGGTGACCTTCTCTCCTCTCCCAGCTTCTCCAGCAGAGGAGCTAGACCCACTCCCAAATTCAGCCACTCCGGAGGGGCAGATGGTGTCTGGAGACACTTCAGCAGGAGACCGCGAGCCGACAGGTGCCCTGGTGCCTGCCCACGGAGATGCTGATGCTGTCCAGGGAGAGCTGGCTCCTGCTCCTGCCCCCAGCCCTGCTCCTGCCGCTCCCCCTGCCCCTGCCCCTGCCAGAGCGACTCCCACTTCCCCTGCCCCTGCCTGTGCTCCTGTTCTGGCCCTTAACCCAGATCCTCCCTTGGTCCCACCCCTTCCCCGACCCCTCCCTGGGCCCCTGTTCCTGCCCCAGACCCAGCTCCTGCCCTTGACACTGCACCAGTCATCACCAATGCACTTGCCTCTGTTCCTGCTCCTGCCCCTGCGTCTGCCTCTGCCCCTGTCCTTTCTCCTTTCCCTGCCAGGGCCACTGCCCCTGCCCCTGCACCTGCCCCAGACCCAGGTCCTACCCCTGTTCTTGCCCCTGGCCCTGCCCCTGCCCCTGCCAGGAAGGCCTCCACTTTCCCTGCCTGTGCTCCTGTTCCTGCCCCAGACCCAGGCCCTGTCCCCGCGTCTTCCCCTTCAACTGCCGCCATCCCTTCCCCTGGCCCTGCCAGGAACACTGCCCCTTCCCCTGGCCCTGCCTAGGCCCCTGTTCCCGCCCCAGACTCAGCTCCTGCCCTTGACCTGGCACAGGCCATCACCCCTGCCCTTGCCCCAGCTCCTGCCCATACCCATTCCCCTGCTCCTATCCTTTCTCCTTTCCCTGACAGGGCCACGGCCCCTGCACCTGCCCCAGACCCAGGTCCTACCCCTGGTCTTGGCCCTGGCCCTGCCCCTGCCCCTACCCCTGCGTCTGCCCCTGCCCCTGCCCCTGCCAGGAAGGTCTCCACTTTCCCTGCCTGTGCCCCTGTTCCTGCCCCAGACCCAGGCCCTGTCCCTGCATCTTCCCCTTCAACTGCTGCCATCCCTTCCCCTGGCCCTGCCTAGGCCCCTGTTCCCGCCCCAGACCCAGCTCCTGCCCTTGACCCTGAACCAGTCATCACCAATGCACTTGCCCCAGTTCCTGCTCCTGCCCCTTCCCCTGCCCCTGCGTCTGCCCCTGCCCCTGCCCCTGTCCTTTCTCTTTTCCTTGCCAGGGCCACTGCCCCTGCACCTGCCCCAGACCCAGGTCCTACCCCTGGTCTTGCCCCTGCCCCTGCCAGGAAGGCCTCCACTTTCCCTGCCTGCGCCCCTGTTCCTGCCCCAGACCCAGCCCCTGCCCCTACGTCTTCCCCTTCAAATGCCGCCATCCCTTCCCCTGGCCCTGCCAGGAACACTGCCCCTTCCCCTGGCCCTGCCTAGGCCCCTGTTCCTGCCCCAGACCCAGTCCCTATCATTTGCTCCTGCTCCTTTCCCTGCCCTTGCCTGTGCTCCCGTTCCTGTCTCTGACCCAGCTCCTGCTCTGGATCCTGCACTGGCCGCTATTGCTGACCCTGTCCCTGCCCCTAGCCCAACCCCTGCCCCTACACCTTCTCCTGCGGGACTCCCAGACCCGCATCCAGAGCCCACAACTCTGCGGGGAGATCTCCCCAGAAAAATACCGTCAGTTCCATCCCCTGACCTTGACATCCCCCCAGAATCTCTCATCCCCTCCCCTTGTGTTCTTCCTCTCCTGTATGGAGTCACCGTTATCGTCGCCGTCCATCTCCTGTATGCCGTGTATTATTTATTTTAAATAAAAGTTCTTGTTTTCCCTTGAACACGTCGTGAGCATGAAGTGCATTCCCAGCGCTGGGCCACCACGCCACGGAACATCGTTGCAGGATACCTCCTTCCCCAAAGGAGACCCTGAGCCCAAGCCCTCCTGCCCATTGTTCCCCCAGCCTGGCCCCTCACAAGCCCTAAGCTGCTTTCTCTTTCTGGTCCTGCACGTGTTCTGGAGGTTTCTGGAAGTGGAATCCCTCAATAGGTGCCTTTGTGTCTGCACCTATTTTCAAAGGGCCCTTGTTTGGGGTTTGGTTTGGTTTGGTTTGGTTAGGTTTGGTTTTTGTTTCTTCTCTCTGTTTGACATAGAATTTCCCTTATTGGTTGTTGAGATGCCCAATGGATTACAGAGGAGATGTCCTCCTAGGGACCCCTTTAGGAATTCTGGGCACAATCTCGGGGCCAAGGCCCCCGTTCCTGCTGGGACACCACAGTCGGTCCCCAGACAGGACACGGCTGTTTCCTCCTGTGGCCCACACAGAAACCAGGGAAATGCAGAAAGCTGGAAGACACACCGCAGAGGGCAAAAGCGTCGCTCCCAACCCTGGGCCGGAGAAAGGTCTCCCATGGGTCTGCTCCGATCCATGCTCCAAGTCACTGGGTCCCACAGGGACAGAGACAGGGACAGAGACTAAACATGTGCAAGATCAAGGGGGAGGAGAGGCACACAGGCACTATGTGTCAGGAGATGCAGGAGCTCCCGGGGAAGGACTCAGGCAAAGGAAACCCTGGGGAGGCAGTGCTGGTCACCCTCAGACTGGCAGGTGTCTGGTCTGGGGACCAGCAGCCCTGGGGAGAACGTGAGGAAGCAGAAGTCCAATGCAGGGCCCCTGGAGAGAAGGCGGACAGGCACCCCTGTCTGAGATACCAGAGAGCGGCGCCCATCCCGGGCCACAGGTCCACCTATGACCTAGGAGGGCTCAGCCTGGGACTCACCCCCAGAAACTCTGGCTCGGTTGGCCACGGATGTGTTTTCAGTAGTATTGGGCACAGCTCCTGTTGTGAGACAGCAGGGAATGGAACAGTGTTCATGCCCAAGGAGATGGAGGGGATCCTCATCCCAGTCCTCAGGACACAATGTCCTAGGGCTCCTTTCTCAGTGTTGCCTGGGGCACAGGACCACGGCAGGCCCTCCTGAACCCCACTCCTGCCACCCTACTCCTGGGGACATTAATAATAGTTTAAGGAGGACGTGGAGAGGATCCAGGATGACAGAGGGCCAAGGAGAAGGAAGGTCAGCACTGGGAGGACAGATGGGCCAGCCCAGAGCCACCATTCAGGGCCTGATCCTAACCCGAACCAGAACCCTAATACTAAGCCAAATCTGAACCGGAACCCGAACCCTAACCCATAACCCTAACACCAAAGCTCAACACGAACCCAAATCCTAACCTCAAATCCTAAACCTGAAGCCAAACCCGAACCCTACCCTAACCCTAACACTAACGCCTAACCCTGACCCAGACCCTGACAGTGAGCCTGACCCTAACCCTAACCATACCCTGATGCTGAACCTGACCCTAAACGAGACACAAACCCTGACCCTAACACTGACCCTGACCCAATCCCTGACCTGACCCTAAACCTAACCCTGACCCTGAGCGTGAGCCTGACCCTAGCCCTGACCGTAACACCAAAGACGCTGACCCTAAACCTAACCCTGACCCTGACCCTAACACGGACCCTGACCCTAAACCTAACCCTGAATCTAGGCCAAACCCTAACCCCTACCCTAACCCAAACCCTGACCCTAACCCTGTCTAAACCTACCCTAACCCCACCCTAGCACTAACGCTAACTCCAACACCAGACCCTACCCTCACGGGGTAGACCCTGATGGTGACCCTGAACCTAACCCTAACCCTGACCATAAGCTGGAACCTGAACTGAACCCTGACTCTGACCAAAAACCTAACCCTGAACCTGACCAGAACACTGACCCTGAATATAACCCAGTCCCTAAACCTAACCCTGACCCTAACAATAACCCTATTCCTAACCCTGACCCTGACCCTAACCCTGAGCCTAACCCTAAAACTTACCCTAACACTGACCTTGGCCCTGACCCTAACCCTGACCATAACACGGACCACGACGCTGACCCTAAACCTAACCCTGACCCTGGCCCTAACACGGACCCTGACCCTAAACCTAACCCTGATTCTAAACTTAACCCAAATCACTACATAACCCTAACCCTGACCCTCACCCTGTCTAACCCTACCCTAACCCCAACCCTAACACTAACCCCAACCCCGAGCCCTAATCCCAACCTTAACCCTGACCCTGAACCTAACCCTAACCCTAACCCTAACCCCTAACCCTAACCCTAACCCCTAACCCTAACCCTAACCCTAACCCTAACCCCTAACCCTAACCCTAACCCTAACCCTCTAACCCTAACCCTAACCCTAACCCGTACCCTAACCCTAACCCGTACCCTAACCCTAACCCTAACCCTAACCCTAACCCTAACCCGTACCCTAACCCTAACCCTAACCCTAACCCGTACCCTAACCCTAACCCGTACCCTAACCCTAACCCTAACCCTAACCCGTACCCTAACCCTAACCCTAACCCTAACCCTAACCCTAACCCGTACCCTAACCCTAACCCTAACCCTAACCCGTACCCTAACCCTAACCCTAACCCTAACCCTAACCCTAACCCTAACCCGTACCCTAACCCTAACCCTAACCCTAACCCGTACCCTAACCCTAACCCTAACCCTAACCCTAACCCGTACCCTAACCCTAACCCGTACCCTAACCCGTACCCTAACCCTAACCCTAACCCTAACCCTAACCCTAACCCTAACCCGTACCCTAACCCTAACCCTAACCCTAACCCTAACCCTAACCCTAACCCGTACCCTAACCCTAACCCTAACCCTAACCCTAACCCTAACCCTAACCCTAACCCTAACCCTAACCCTGAAGGAAGCGACATGTTCTGGTGCTGCCTACCGAAGCCCAGAGGATGCAGGCAGAGGAGAGCTCGCCCGCCCGACACGTCCCCTCACTGGGCGGGTCGTGTCAGGCTTCCCCGACGACTCTGGCCCTTTGGCAAAAAGAATCGAAAGGTGACACCCCGGGAGGCTCCGAGTCAGACAGCCCCACACCTTCTGACCGACCCGTGTAGGCCTAGGTCTCCTCCCCGGGTGTGTGTGTGTGTGTGTGTGTGTGTGTGTGTGTGTGTGTGAAGAGAGCTCATCGGGGATGGAGACGTCCCGAGCAGGAGCAGACTGATGAGGGGTCAGATGCCTGGTGGGCAGGTCATGTTCACACCCCAGGTTAAAGCTGGCGAGGTGGGACGGGGTGTGGGGGCTGCACCCTTCTGCCCAGGGTTGATCCTGAGACCCTGCAGGGACGGGTCACCGACCCAGGTGCGGGGCTGTGCACACACAGGTCTGCTGCGTGGGATCTGGGAGAAGCAGGGGCACTGGGCAGGGGGACGGTGGGTAGGCCGGGCAGGGCTCTGACGCCTCTTGCACACTCCCCGTCTCTGCCTTGGCAGGCCACGGATGAACGAGGAAGGAGGCGGGAAGACACGCCCTCCTCCCCGACCCCGGAGTCCCCGGTCCTGGGAAGGCCTCCGCTACCTCCCAGACCACTGCCCGCGGGACTCCACTGGACCGCGGTCCTGGACACGGAGCGCACGGAGGCCAAGTCCGAGGGTGAGAAGGCTGGGATGGGGTGTCTGTGGCTGTGTGGGGAGGGGTCGGTGCTGGGCCCCACAGGGAGAAGCCCCCACGGGCTGGTGTGGGGCCAGGAGCCTCTACTGGGCTCGGAGCACCCAGGGGGTGGACTGCAGTCGGGGAGACGTCCCCGGGAGGGTTCCTTCGTGGCTGCGGCTTCTCCGGGAGGCCCTGGGCTGTGCTGTCTCTGCAAAGCCACAGGGAAAGGCAGGCCAGCGGGTGACCTTCTCTCCTCTCCCAGCTTCTCCAGCAGAGGAGCTAGACCCACTCCCAAATTCAGCCACTCCGGAGGGGCAGATGGTGTCTGGAGACACTTCAGCAGGAGACCGCGAGCCGACAGGTGCCCTGGTGCCTGCCCACGGAGATGCTGATGCTGTCCAGGGAGAGCTGGCTCCTGCTCCTGCCCCCAGCCCTGCTCCTGCCGCTCCCCCTGCCCCTGCCCCTGCCAGAGCGACTCCCACTTCCCCTGCCCCTGCCTGTGCTCCTGTTCTGGCCCTTAACCCAGATCCTCCCTTGGTCCCACCCCTTCCCCGACCCCTCCCTGGGCCCCTGTTCCTGCCCCAGACCCAGCTCCTGCCCTTGACACTGCACCAGTCATCACCAATGCACTTGCCTCTGTTCCTGCTCCTGCCCCTGCGTCTGCCTCTGCCCCTGTCCTTTCTCCTTTCCCTGCCAGGGCCACTGCCCCTGCCCCTGCACCTGCCCCAGACCCAGGTCCTACCCCTGTTCTTGCCCCTGGCCCTGCCCCTGCCCCTGCCAGGAAGGCCTCCACTTTCCCTGCCTGTGCTCCTGTTCCTGCCCCAGACCCAGGCCCTGTCCCCGCGTCTTCCCCTTCAACTGCCGCCATCCCTTCCCCTGGCCCTGCCAGGAACACTGCCCCTTCCCCTGGCCCTGCCTAGGCCCCTGTTCCCGCCCCAGACTCAGCTCCTGCCCTTGACCTGGCACAGGCCATCACCCCTGCCCTTGCCCCAGCTCCTGCCCATACCCATTCCCCTGCTCCTATCCTTTCTCCTTTCCCTGACAGGGCCACGGCCCCTGCACCTGCCCCAGACCCAGGTCCTACCCCTGGTCTTGGCCCTGGCCCTGCCCCTGCCCCTACCCCTGCGTCTGCCCCTGCCCCTGCCCCTGCCAGGAAGGTCTCCACTTTCCCTGCCTGTGCCCCTGTTCCTGCCCCAGACCCAGGCCCTGTCCCTGCATCTTCCCCTTCAACTGCTGCCATCCCTTCCCCTGGCCCTGCCTAGGCCCCTGTTCCCGCCCCAGACCCAGCTCCTGCCCTTGACCCTGAACCAGTCATCACCAATGCACTTGCCCCAGTTCCTGCTCCTGCCCCTTCCCCTGCCCCTGCGTCTGCCCCTGCCCCTGCCCCTGTCCTTTCTCTTTTCCTTGCCAGGGCCACTGCCCCTGCACCTGCCCCAGACCCAGGTCCTACCCCTGGTCTTGCCCCTGCCCCTGCCAGGAAGGCCTCCACTTTCCCTGCCTGCGCCCCTGTTCCTGCCCCAGACCCAGCCCCTGCCCCTACGTCTTCCCCTTCAAATGCCGCCATCCCTTCCCCTGGCCCTGCCAGGAACACTGCCCCTTCCCCTGGCCCTGCCTAGGCCCCTGTTCCTGCCCCAGACCCAGTCCCTATCATTTGCTCCTGCTCCTTTCCCTGCCCTTGCCTGTGCTCCCGTTCCTGTCTCTGACCCAGCTCCTGCTCTGGATCCTGCACTGGCCGCTATTGCTGACCCTGTCCCTGCCCCTAGCCCAACCCCTGCCCCTACACCTTCTCCTGCGGGACTCCCAGACCCGCATCCAGAGCCCACAACTCTGCGGGGAGATCTCCCCAGAAAAATACCGTCAGTTCCATCCCCTGACCTTGACATCCCCCCAGAATCTCTCATCCCCTCCCCTTGTGTTCTTCCTCTCCTGTATGGAGTCACCGTTATCGTCGCCGTCCATCTCCTGTATGCCGTGTATTATTTATTTTAAATAAAAGTTCTTGTTTTCCCTTGAACACGTCGTGAGCATGAAGTGCATTCCCAGCGCTGGGCCACCACGCCACGGAACATCGTTGCAGGATACCTCCTTCCCCAAAGGAGACCCTGAGCCCAAGCCCTCCTGCCCATTGTTCCCCCAGCCTGGCCCCTCACAAGCCCTAAGCTGCTTTCTCTTTCTGGTCCTGCACGTGTTCTGGAGGTTTCTGGAAGTGGAATCCCTCAATAGGTGCCTTTGTGTCTGCACCTATTTTCAAAGGGCCCTTGTTTGGGGTTTGGTTTGGTTTGGTTTGGTTAGGTTTGGTTTTTGTTTCTTCTCTCTGTTTGACATAGAATTTCCCTTATTGGTTGTTGAGATGCCCAATGGATTACAGAGGAGATGTCCTCCTAGGGACCCCTTTAGGAATTCTGGGCACAATCTCGGGGCCAAGGCCCCCGTTCCTGCTGGGACACCACAGTCGGTCCCCAGACAGGACACGGCTGTTTCCTCCTGTGGCCCACACAGAAACCAGGGAAATGCAGAAAGCTGGAAGACACACCGCAGAGGGCAAAAGCGTCGCTCCCAACCCTGGGCCGGAGAAAGGTCTCCCATGGGTCTGCTCCGATCCATGCTCCAAGTCACTGGGTCCCACAGGGACAGAGACAGGGACAGAGACTAAACATGTGCAAGATCAAGGGGGAGGAGAGGCACACAGGCACTATGTGTCAGGAGATGCAGGAGCTCCCGGGGAAGGACTCAGGCAAAGGAAACCCTGGGGAGGCAGTGCTGGTCACCCTCAGACTGGCAGGTGTCTGGTCTGGGGACCAGCAGCCCTGGGGAGAACGTGAGGAAGCAGAAGTCCAATGCAGGGCCCCTGGAGAGAAGGCGGACAGGCACCCCTGTCTGAGATACCAGAGAGCGGCGCCCATCCCGGGCCACAGGTCCACCTATGACCTAGGAGGGCTCAGCCTGGGACTCACCCCCAGAAACTCTGGCTCGGTTGGCCACGGATGTGTTTTCAGTAGTATTGGGCACAGCTCCTGTTGTGAGACAGCAGGGAATGGAACAGTGTTCATGCCCAAGGAGATGGAGGGGATCCTCATCCCAGTCCTCAGGACACAATGTCCTAGGGCTCCTTTCTCAGTGTTGCCTGGGGCACAGGACCACGGCAGGCCCTCCTGAACCCCACTCCTGCCACCCTACTCCTGGGGACATTAATAATAGTTTAAGGAGGACGTGGAGAGGATCCAGGATGACAGAGGGCCAAGGAGAAGGAAGGTCAGCACTGGGAGGACAGATGGGCCAGCCCAGAGCCACCATTCAGGGCCTGATCCTAACCCGAACCAGAACCCTAATACTAAGCCAAATCTGAACCGGAACCCGAACCCTAACCCATAACCCTAACACCAAAGCTCAACACGAACCCAAATCCTAACCTCAAATCCTAAACCTGAAGCCAAACCCGAACCCTACCCTAACCCTAACACTAACGCCTAACCCTGACCCAGACCCTGACAGTGAGCCTGACCCTAACCCTAACCATACCCTGATGCTGAACCTGACCCTAAACGAGACACAAACCCTGACCCTAACACTGACCCTGACCCAATCCCTGACCTGACCCTAAACCTAACCCTGACCCTGAGCGTGAGCCTGACCCTAGCCCTGACCGTAACACCAAAGACGCTGACCCTAAACCTAACCCTGACCCTGACCCTAACACGGACCCTGACCCTAAACCTAACCCTGAATCTAGGCCAAACCCTAACCCCTACCCTAACCCAAACCCTGACCCTAACCCTGTCTAAACCTACCCTAACCCCACCCTAGCACTAACGCTAACTCCAACACCAGACCCTACCCTCACGGGGTAGACCCTGATGGTGACCCTGAACCTAACCCTAACCCTGACCATAAGCTGGAACCTGAACTGAACCCTGACTCTGACCAAAAACCTAACCCTGAACCTGACCAGAACACTGACCCTGAATATAACCCAGTCCCTAAACCTAACCCTGACCCTAACAATAACCCTATTCCTAACCCTGACCCTGACCCTAACCCTGAGCCTAACCCTAAAACTTACCCTAACACTGACCTTGGCCCTGACCCTAACCCTGACCATAACACGGACCACGACGCTGACCCTAAACCTAACCCTGACCCTGGCCCTAACACGGACCCTGACCCTAAACCTAACCCTGATTCTAAACTTAACCCAAATCACTACATAACCCTAACCCTGACCCTCACCCTGTCTAACCCTACCCTAACCCCAACCCTAACACTAACCCCAACCCCGAGCCCTAATCCCAACCTTAACCCTGACCCTGAACCTAACCCTAACCCTAACCCTAACCCCTAACCCTAACCCTAACCCCTAACCCTAACCCTAACCCTAACCCTAACCCCTAACCCTAACCCTAACCCTAACCCTCTAACCCTAACCCTAACCCTAACCCGTACCCTAACCCTAACCCGTACCCTAACCCTAACCCTAACCCTAACCCTAACCCGTACCCTAACCCTAACCCTAACCCTAACCCGTACCCTAACCCTAACCCGTACCCTAACCCTAACCCTAACCCTAACCCGTACCCTAACCCTAACCCTAACCCTAACCCTAACCCTAACCCTAACCCGTACCCTAACCCTAACCCTAACCCTAACCCGTACCCTAACCCTAACCCTAACCCTAACCCTAACCCTAACCCTAACCCGTACCCTAACCCTAACCCTAACCCTAACCCGTACCCTAACCCTAACCCTAACCCTAACCCTAACCCGTACCCTAACCCTAACCCGTACCCTAACCCGTACCCTAACCCTAACCCTAACCCTAACCCTAACCCTAACCCTAACCCGTACCCTAACCCTAACCCTAACCCTAACCCTAACCCTAACCCTAACCCGTACCCTAACCCTAACCCTAACCCTAACCCTAACCCTAACCCTAACCCTAACCCTAACCCTAACCCTAACCCTGAAGGAAGCGACATGTTCTGGTGCTGCCTACCGAAGCCCAGAGGATGCAGGCAGAGGAGAGCTCGCCCGCCCGACACGTCCCCTCACTGGGCGGGTCGTGTCAGGCTTCCCCGACGACTCTGGCCCTTTGGCAAAAAGAATCGAAAGGTGACACCCCGGGAGGCTCCGAGTCAGACAGCCCCACACCTTCTGACCGACCCGTGTAGGCCTAGGTCTCCTCCCCGGGTGTGTGTGTGTGTGTGTGTGTGTGTGTGTGTGTGTGTGTGAAGAGAGCTCATCGGGGATGGAGACGTCCCGAGCAGGAGCAGACTGATGAGGGGTCAGATGCCTGGTGGGCAGGTCATGTTCACACCCCAGGTTAAAGCTGGCGAGGTGGGACGGGGTGTGGGGGCTGCACCCTTCTGCCCAGGGTTGATCCTGAGACCCTGCAGGGACGGGTCACCGACCCAGGTGCGGGGCTGTGCACACACAGGTCTGCTGCGTGGGATCTGGGAGAAGCAGGGGCACTGGGCAGGGGGACGGTGGGTAGGCCGGGCAGGGCTCTGACGCCTCTTGCACACTCCCCGTCTCTGCCTTGGCAGGCCACGGATGAACGAGGAAGGAGGCGGGAAGACACGCCCTCCTCCCCGACCCCGGAGTCCCCGGTCCTGGGAAGGCCTCCGCTACCTCCCAGACCACTGCCCGCGGGACTCCACTGGACCGCGGTCCTGGACACGGAGCGCACGGAGGCCAAGTCCGAGGGTGAGAAGGCTGGGATGGGGTGTCTGTGGCTGTGTGGGGAGGGGTCGGTGCTGGGCCCCACAGGGAGAAGCCCCCACGGGCTGGTGTGGGGCCAGGAGCCTCTACTGGGCTCGGAGCACCCAGGGGGTGGACTGCAGTCGGGGAGACGTCCCCGGGAGGGTTCCTTCGTGGCTGCGGCTTCTCCGGGAGGCCCTGGGCTGTGCTGTCTCTGCAAAGCCACAGGGAAAGGCAGGCCAGCGGGTGACCTTCTCTCCTCTCCCAGCTTCTCCAGCAGAGGAGCTAGACCCACTCCCAAATTCAGCCACTCCGGAGGGGCAGATGGTGTCTGGAGACACTTCAGCAGGAGACCGCGAGCCGACAGGTGCCCTGGTGCCTGCCCACGGAGATGCT
The DNA here is from genome assembly GCF_020171115.1 of Neogale vison. Taxonomy (NCBI): domain Eukaryota; kingdom Metazoa; phylum Chordata; class Mammalia; order Carnivora; family Mustelidae; genus Neogale; species Neogale vison. Next base: position 206,968,088 of record NC_058101.1, read on the forward strand.
GATGCTGTCCAGGGAGAGCTGGCTCCTGCTCCTGCCCCCAGCCCTGCTCCTGCCGCTCCCCCTGCCCCTGCCCCTGCCAGAGCGACTCCCACTTCCCCTGCCCCTGCCTGTGCTCCTGTTCTGGCCCTTAACCCAGATCCTCCCTTGGTCCCACCCCTTCCCCGACCCCTCCCTGGGCCCCTGTTCCTGCCCCAGACCCAGCTCCTGCCCTTGACACTGCACCAGTCATCACCAATGCACTTGCCTCTGTTCCTGCTCCTGCCCCTGCGTCTGCCTCTGCCCCTGTCCTTTCTCCTTTCCCTGCCAGGGCCACTGCCCCTGCCCCTGCACCTGCCCCAGACCCAGGTCCTACCCCTGTTCTTGCCCCTGGCCCTGCCCCTGCCCCTGCCAGGAAGGCCTCCACTTTCCCTGCCTGTGCTCCTGTTCCTGCCCCAGACCCAGGCCCTGTCCCCGCGTCTTCCCCTTCAACTGCCGCCATCCCTTCCCCTGGCCCTGCCAGGAACACTGCCCCTTCCCCTGGCCCTGCCTAGGCCCCTGTTCCCGCCCCAGACTCAGCTCCTGCCCTTGACCTGGCACAGGCCATCACCCCTGCCCTTGCCCCAGCTCCTGCCCATACCCATTCCCCTGCTCCTATCCTTTCTCCTTTCCCTGACAGGGCCACGGCCCCTGCACCTGCCCCAGACCCAGGTCCTACCCCTGGTCTTGGCCCTGGCCCTGCCCCTGCCCCTACCCCTGCGTCTGCCCCTGCCCCTGCCCCTGCCAGGAAGGTCTCCACTTTCCCTGCCTGTGCCCCTGTTCCTGCCCCAGACCCAGGCCCTGTCCCTGCATCTTCCCCTTCAACTGCTGCCATCCCTTCCCCTGGCCCTGCCTAGGCCCCTGTTCCCGCCCCAGACCCAGCTCCTGCCCTTGACCCTGAACCAGTCATCACCAATGCACTTGCCCCAGTTCCTGCTCCTGCCCCTTCCCCTGCCCCTGCGTCTGCCCCTGCCCCTGCCCCTGTCCTTTCTCTTTTCCTTGCCAGGGCCACTGCCCCTGCACCTGCCCCAGACCCAGGTCCTACCCCTGGTCTTGCCCCTGCCCCTGCCAGGAAGGCCTCCACTTTCCCTGCCTGCGCCCCTGTTCCTGCCCCAGACCCAGCCCCTGCCCCTACGTCTTCCCCTTCAAATGCCGCCATCCCTTCCCCTGGCCCTGCCAGGAACACTGCCCCTTCCCCTGGCCCTGCCTAGGCCCCTGTTCCTGCCCCAGACCCAGTCCCTATCATTTGCTCCTGCTCCTTTCCCTGCCCTTGCCTGTGCTCCCGTTCCTGTCTCTGACCCAGCTCCTGCTCTGGATCCTGCACTGGCCGCTATTGCTGACCCTGTCCCTGCCCCTAGCCCAACCCCTGCCCCTACACCTTCTCCTGCGGGACTCCCAGACCCGCATCCAGAGCCCACAACTCTGCGGGGAGATCTCCCCAGAAAAATACCGTCAGTTCCATCCCCTGACCTTGACATCCCCCCAGAATCTCTCATCCCCTCCCCTTGTGTTCTTCCTCTCCTGTATGGAGTCACCGTTATCGTCGCCGTCCATCTCCTGTATGCCGTGTATTATTTATTTTAAATAAAAGTTCTTGTTTTCCCTTGAACACGTCGTGAGCATGAAGTGCATTCCCAGCGCTGGGCCACCACGCCACGGAACATCGTTGCAGGATACCTCCTTCCCCAAAGGAGACCCTGAGCCCAAGCCCTCCTGCCCATTGTTCCCCCAGCCTGGCCCCTCACAAGCCCTAAGCTGCTTTCTCTTTCTGGTCCTGCACGTGTTCTGGAGGTTTCTGGAAGTGGAATCCCTCAATAGGTGCCTTTGTGTCTGCACCTATTTTCAAAGGGCCCTTGTTTGGGGTTTGGTTTGGTTTGGTTTGGTTAGGTTTGGTTTTTGTTTCTTCTCTCTGTTTGACATAGAATTTCCCTTATTGGTTGTTGAGATGCCCAATGGATTACAGAGGAGATGTCCTCCTAGGGACCCCTTTAGGAATTCTGGGCACAATCTCGGGGCCAAGGCCCCCGTTCCTGCTGGGACACCACAGTCGGTCCCCAGACAGGACACGGCTGTTTCCTCCTGTGGCCCACACAGAAACCAGGGAAATGCAGAAAGCTGGAAGACACACCGCAGAGGGCAAAAGCGTCGCTCCCAACCCTGGGCCGGAGAAAGGTCTCCCATGGGTCTGCTCCGATCCATGCTCCAAGTCACTGGGTCCCACAGGGACAGAGACAGGGACAGAGACTAAACATGTGCAAGATCAAGGGGGAGGAGAGGCACACAGGCACTATGTGTCAGGAGATGCAGGAGCTCCCGGGGAAGGACTCAGGCAAAGGAAACCCTGGGGAGGCAGTGCTGGTCACCCTCAGACTGGCAGGTGTCTGGTCTGGGGACCAGCAGCCCTGGGGAGAACGTGAGGAAGCAGAAGTCCAATGCAGGGCCCCTGGAGAGAAGGCGGACAGGCACCCCTGTCTGAGATACCAGAGAGCGGCGCCCATCCCGGGCCACAGGTCCACCTATGACCTAGGAGGGCTCAGCCTGGGACTCACCCCCAGAAACTCTGGCTCGGTTGGCCACGGATGTGTTTTCAGTAGTATTGGGCACAGCTCCTGTTGTGAGACAGCAGGGAATGGAACAGTGTTCATGCCCAAGGAGATGGAGGGGATCCTCATCCCAGTCCTCAGGACACAATGTCCTAGGGCTCCTTTCTCAGTGTTGCCTGGGGCACAGGACCACGGCAGGCCCTCCTGAACCCCACTCCTGCCACCCTACTCCTGGGGACATTAATAATAGTTTAAGGAGGACGTGGAGAGGATCCAGGATGACAGAGGGCCAAGGAGAAGGAAGGTCAGCACTGGGAGGACAGATGGGCCAGCCCAGAGCCACCATTCAGGGCCTGATCCTAACCCGAACCAGAACCCTAATACTAAGCCAAATCTGAACCGGAACCCGAACCCTAACCCATAACCCTAACACCAAAGCTCAACACGAACCCAAATCCTAACCTCAAATCCTAAACCTGAAGCCAAACCCGAACCCTACCCTAACCCTAACACTAACGCCTAACCCTGACCCAGACCCTGACAGTGAGCCTGACCCTAACCCTAACCATACCCTGATGCTGAACCTGACCCTAAACGAGACACAAACCCTGACCCTAACACTGACCCTGACCCAATCCCTGACCTGACCCTAAACCTAACCCTGACCCTGAGCGTGAGCCTGACCCTAGCCCTGACCGTAACACCAAAGACGCTGACCCTAAACCTAACCCTGACCCTGACCCTAACACGGACCCTGACCCTAAACCTAACCCTGAATCTAGGCCAAACCCTAACCCCTACCCTAACCCAAACCCTGACCCTAACCCTGTCTAAACCTACCCTAACCCCACCCTAGCACTAACGCTAACTCCAACACCAGACCCTACCCTCACGGGGTAGACCCTGATGGTGACCCTGAACCTAACCCTAACCCTGACCATAAGCTGGAACCTGAACTGAACCCTGACTCTGACCAAAAACCTAACCCTGAACCTGACCAGAACACTGACCCTGAATATAACCCAGTCCCTAAACCTAACCCTGACCCTAACAATAACCCTATTCCTAACCCTGACCCTGACCCTAACCCTGAGCCTAACCCTAAAACTTACCCTAACACTGACCTTGGCCCTGACCCTAACCCTGACCATAACACGGACCACGACGCTGACCCTAAACCTAACCCTGACCCTGGCCCTAACACGGACCCTGACCCTAAACCTAACCCTGATTCTAAACTTAACCCAAATCACTACATAACCCTAACCCTGACCCTCACCCTGTCTAACCCTACCCTAACCCCAACCCTAACACTAACCCCAACCCCGAGCCCTAATCCCAACCTTAACCCTGACCCTGAACCTAACCCTAACCCTAACCCTAACCCCTAACCCTAACCCTAACCCCTAACCCTAACCCTAACCCTAACCCTAACCCCTAACCCTAACCCTAACCCTAACCCTCTAACCCTAACCCTAACCCTAACCCGTACCCTAACCCTAACCCGTACCCTAACCCTAACCCTAACCCTAACCCTAACCCTAACCCGTACCCTAACCCTAACCCTAACCCTAACCCGTACCCTAACCCTAACCCGTACCCTAACCCTAACCCTAACCCTAACCCGTACCCTAACCCTAACCCTAACCCTAACCCTAACCCTAACCCTAACCCGTACCCTAACCCTAACCCTAACCCTAACCCGTACCCTAACCCTAACCCTAACCCTAACCCTAACCCTAACCCTAACCCGTACCCTAACCCTAACCCTAACCCTAACCCGTACCCTAACCCTAACCCTAACCCTAACCCTAACCCGTACCCTAACCCTAACCCGTACCCTAACCCGTACCCTAACCCTAACCCTAACCCTAACCCTAACCCTAACCCGTACCCTAACCCTAACCCTAACCCTAACCCTAACCCTAACCCGTACCCTAACCCTAACCCTAACCCTAACCCTAACCCTAACCCTAACCCTAACCCTAACCCTAACCCTGAAGGAAGCGACATGTTCTGGTGCTGCCTACCGAAGCCCAGAGGATGCAGGCAGAGGAGAGCTCGCCCGCCCGACACGTCCCCTCACTGGGCGGGTCGTGTCAGGCTTCCCCGACGACTCTGGCCCTTTGGCAAAAAGAATCGAAAGGTGACACCCCGGGAGGCTCCGAGTCAGACAGCCCCACACCTTCTGACCGACCCGTGTAGGCCTAGGTCTCCTCCCCGGGTGTGTGTGTGTGTGTGTGTGTGTGTGTGTGTGTGTGTGTGAAGAGAGCTCATCGGGGATGGAGACGTCCCGAGCAGGAGCAGACTGATGAGGGGTCAGATGCCTGGTGGGCAGGTCATGTTCACACCCCAGGTTAAAGCTGGCGAGGTGGGACGGGGTGTGGGGGCTGCACCCTTCTGCCCAGGGTTGATCCTGAGACCCTGCAGGGACGGGTCACCGACCCAGGTGCGGGGCTGTGCACACACAGGTCTGCTGCGTGGGATCTGGGAGAAGCAGGGGCACTGGGCAGGGGGACGGTGGGTAGGCCGGGCAGGGCTCTGACGCCTCTTGCACACTCCCCGTCTCTGCCTTGGCAGGCCACGGATGAACGAGGAAGGAGGCGGGAAGACACGCCCTCCTCCCCGACCCCGGAGTCCCCGGTCCTGGGAAGGCCTCCGCTACCTCCCAGACCACTGCCCGCGGGACTCCACTGGACCGCGGTCCTGGACACGGAGCGCACGGAGGCCAAGTCCGAGGGTGAGAAGGCTGGGATGGGGTGTCTGTGGCTGTGTGGGGAGGGGTCGGTGCTGGGCCCCACAGGGAGAAGCCCCCACGGGCTGGTGTGGGGCCAGGAGCCTCTACTGGGCTCGGAGCACCCAGGGGGTGGACTGCAGTCGGGGAGACGTCCCCGGGAGGGTTCCTTCGTGGCTGCGGCTTCTCCGGGAGGCCCTGGGCTGTGCTGTCTCTGCAAAGCCACAGGGAAAGGCAGGCCAGCGGGTGACCTTCTCTCCTCTCCCAGCTTCTCCAGCAGAGGAGCTAGACCCACTCCCAAATTCAGCCACTCCGGAGGGGCAGATGGTGTCTGGAGACACTTCAGCAGGAGACCGCGAGCCGACAGGTGCCCTGGTGCCTGCCCACGGAGATGCTGATGCTGTCCAGGGAGAGCTGGCTCCTGCTCCTGCCCCCAGCCCTGCTCCTGCCGCTCCCCCTGCCCCTGCCCCTGCCAGAGCGACTCCCACTTCCCCTGCCCCTGCCTGTGCTCCTGTTCTGGCCCTTAACCCAGATCCTCCCTTGGTCCCACCCCTTCCCCGACCCCTCCCTGGGCCCCTGTTCCTGCCCCAGACCCAGCTCCTGCCCTTGACACTGCACCAGTCATCACCAATGCACTTGCCTCTGTTCCTGCTCCTGCCCCTGCGTCTGCCTCTGCCCCTGTCCTTTCTCCTTTCCCTGCCAGGGCCACTGCCCCTGCCCCTGCACCTGCCCCAGACCCAGGTCCTACCCCTGTTCTTGCCCCTGGCCCTGCCCCTGCCCCTGCCAGGAAGGCCTCCACTTTCCCTGCCTGTGCTCCTGTTCCTGCCCCAGACCCAGGCCCTGTCCCCGCGTCTTCCCCTTCAACTGCCGCCATCCCTTCCCCTGGCCCTGCCAGGAACACTGCCCCTTCCCCTGGCCCTGCCTAGGCCCCTGTTCCCGCCCCAGACTCAGCTCCTGCCCTTGACCTGGCACAGGCCATCACCCCTGCCCTTGCCCCAGCTCCTGCCCATACCCATTCCCCTGCTCCTATCCTTTCTCCTTTCCCTGACAGGGCCACGGCCCCTGCACCTGCCCCAGACCCAGGTCCTACCCCTGGTCTTGGCCCTGGCCCTGCCCCTGCCCCTACCCCTGCGTCTGCCCCTGCCCCTGCCCCTGCCAGGAAGGTCTCCACTTTCCCTGCCTGTGCCCCTGTTCCTGCCCCAGACCCAGGCCCTGTCCCTGCATCTTCCCCTTCAACTGCTGCCATCCCTTCCCCTGGCCCTGCCTAGGCCCCTGTTCCCGCCCCAGACCCAGCTCCTGCCCTTGACCCTGAACCAGTCATCACCAATGCACTTGCCCCAGTTCCTGCTCCTGCCCCTTCCCCTGCCCCTGCGTCTGCCCCTGCCCCTGCCCCTGTCCTTTCTCTTTTCCTTGCCAGGGCCACTGCCCCTGCACCTGCCCCAGACCCAGGTCCTACCCCTGGTCTTGCCCCTGCCCCTGCCAGGAAGGCCTCCACTTTCCCTGCCTGCGCCCCTGTTCCTGCCCCAGACCCAGCCCCTGCCCCTACGTCTTCCCCTTCAAATGCCGCCATCCCTTCCCCTGGCCCTGCCAGGAACACTGCCCCTTCCCCTGGCCCTGCCTAGGCCCCTGTTCCTGCCCCAGACCCAGTCCCTATCATTTGCTCCTGCTCCTTTCCCTGCCCTTGCCTGTGCTCCCGTTCCTGTCTCTGACCCAGCTCCTGCTCTGGATCCTGCACTGGCCGCTATTGCTGACCCTGTCCCTGCCCCTAGCCCAACCCCTGCCCCTACACCTTCTCCTGCGGGACTCCCAGACCCGCATCCAGAGCCCACAACTCTGCGGGGAGATCTCCCCAGAAAAATACCGTCAGTTCCATCCCCTGACCTTGACATCCCCCCAGAATCTCTCATCCCCTCCCCTTGTGTTCTTCCTCTCCTGTATGGAGTCACCGTTATCGTCGCCGTCCATCTCCTGTATGCCGTGTATTATTTATTTTAAATAAAAGTTCTTGTTTTCCCTTGAACACGTCGTGAGCATGAAGTACATTCCCAGCGCTGGGCCACCACGCCACAGAACATCGTTGCAGGATACCTCCTTCCCCAAAGGAGACCCTGAGCCCAAGCCCTCCTGCCCATTGTTCCCCCAGCCTGGCCCCTCACAAGCCCTAAGCTGCTTTCTCTTTCTGGTCCTGCACGTGTTCTGGAGGTTTCTGGAAGTGGAATCCCTCAATAGGTGCCTTTGTGTCTGCACCTATTTTCAAAGGGCCCTTGTTTGGGGTTTGGTTTGGTTTGGTTTGGTTAGGTTTGGTTTTTGTTTCTTCTCTCTGTTTGACATAGAATTTCCCTTATTGGTTGTTGAGATGCCCAATGGATTACAGAGGAGATGTCCTCCTAGGGACCCCTTTAGGAATTCTGGGCACAATCTCGGGGCCAAGGCCCCCGTTCCTGCTGGGACACCACAGTCGGTCCCCAGACAGGACACGGCTGTTTCCTCCTGTGGCCCACACAGAAACCAGGGAAATGCAGAAAGCTGGAAGACACACCGCAGAGGGCAAAAGCGTCGCTCCCAACCCTGGGCCGGAGAAAGGTCTCCCATGGGTCTGCTCCGATCCATGCTCCAAGTCACTGGGTCCCACAGGGACAGAGACAGGGACAGAGACTAAACATGTGCAAGATCAAGGGGGAGGAGAGGCACACAGGCACTATGTGTCAGGAGATGCAGGAGCTCCCGGGGAAGGACTCAGGCAAAGGAAACCCTGGGGAGGCAGTGCTGGTCACCCTCAGACTGGCAGGTGTCTGGTCTGGGGACCAGCAGCCCTGGGGAGAACGTGAGGAAGCAGAAGTCCAATGCAGGGCCCCTGGAGAGAAGGCGGACAGGCACCCCTGTCTGAGATACCAGAGAGCGGCGCCCATCCCGGGCCACAGGTCCACCTATGACCTAGGAGGGCTCAGCCTGGGACTCACCCCCAGAAACTCTGGCTCGGTTGGCCACGGATGTGTTTTCAGTAGTATTGGGCACAGCTCCTGTTGTGAGACAGCAGGGAATGGAACAGTGTTCATGCCCAAGGAGATGGAGGGGATCCTCATCCCAGTCCTCAGGACACAATGTCCTAGGGCTCCTTTCTCAGTGTTGCCTGGGGCACAGGACCACGGCAGGCCCTCCTGAACCCCACTCCTGCCACCCTACTCCTGGGGACATTAATAATAGTTTAAGGAGGACGTGGAGAGGATCCAGGATGACAGAGGGCCAAGGAGAAGGAAGGTCAGCACTGGGAGGACAGATGGGCCAGCCCAGAGCCACCATTCAGGGCCTGATCCTAACCCGAACCAGAACCCTAATACTAAGCCAAATCTGAACCGGAACCCGAACCCTAACCCATAACCCTAACACCAAAGCTCAACACGAACCCAAATCCTAACCTCAAATCCTAAACCTGAAGCCAAACCCGAACCCTACCCTAACCCTAACACTAACGCCTAACCCTGACCCAGACCCTGACAGTGAGCCTGACCCTAACCCTAACCATACCCTGATGCTGAACCTGACCCTAAACGAGACACAAACCCTGACCCTAACACTGACCCTGACCCAATCCCTGACCTGACCCTAAACCTAACCCTGACCCTGAGCGTGAGCCTGACCCTAGCCCTGACCGTAACACCAAAGACGCTGACCCTAAACCTAACCCTGACCCTGACCCTAACACGGACCCTGACCCTAAACCTAACCCTGAATCTAGGCCAAACCCTAACCCCTACCCTAACCCAAACCCTGACCCTAACCCTGTCTAAACCTACCCTAACCCCACCCTAGCACTAACGCTAACTCCAACACCAGACCCTACCCTCACGGGGTAGACCCTGATGGTGACCCTGAACCTAACCCTAACCCTGACCATAAGCTGGAACCTGAACTGAACCCTGACTCTGACCAAAAACCTAACCCTGAACCTGACCAGAACACTGACCCTGAATATAACCCAGTCCCTAAACCTAACCCTGACCCTAACAATAACCCTATTCCTAACCCTGACCCTGACCCTAACCCTGAGCCTAACCCTAAAACTTACCCTAACACTGACCTTGGCCCTGACCCTAACCCTGACCATAACACGGACCACGACGCTGACCCTAAACCTAACCCTGACCCTGGCCCTAACACGGACCCTGACCCTAAACCTAACCCTGATTCTAAACTTAACCCAAATCACTACATAACCCTAACCCTGACCCTCACCCTGTCTAACCCTACCCTAACCCCAACCCTAACACTAACCCCAACCCCGAGCCCTAATCCCAACCTTAACCCTGACCCTGAACCTAACCCTAACCCTAACCCTAACCCCTAACCCTAACCCTAACCCCTAACCCTAACCCTAACCCTAACCCTAACCCCTAACCCTAACCCTAACCCTAACCCTCTAACCCTAACCCTAACCCTAACCCGTACCCTAACCCTAACCCGTACCCTAACCCTAACCCTAACCCTAACCCTAACCCGTACCCTAACCCTAACCCTAACCCTAACCCGTACCCTAACCCTAACCCGTACCCTAACCCTAACCCTAACCCTAACCCGTACCCTAACCCTAACCCTAACCCTAACCCTAACCCTAACCCTAACCCGTACCCTAACCCTAACCCTAACCCTAACCCGTACCCTAACCCTAACCCTAACCCTAACCCTAACCCTAACCCGTACCCTAACCCTAACCCTAACCCTAACCCGTACCCTAACCCTAACCCTAACCCTAACCCTAACCCGTACCCTAACCCTAACCCGTACCCTAACCCGTACCCTAACCCTAACCCTAACCCTAACCCTAACCCTAACCCTAACCCGTACCCTAACCCTAACCCTAACCCTAACCCTAACCCTAACCCTAACCCGTACCCTAACCCTAACCCTAACCCTAACCCTAACCCTAACCCTAACCCTAACCCTAACCCTAACCCTGAAGGAAGCGACATGTTCTGGTGCTGCCTACCGAAGCCCAGAGGATGCAGGCAGAGGAGAGCTCGCCCGCCCGACACGTCCCCTCACTGGGCGGGTCGTGTCAGGCTTCCCCGACGACTCTGGCCCTTTGGCAAAAAGAATCGAAAGGTGACACCCCGGGAGGCTCCGAGTCAGACAGCCCCACACCTTCTGACCGACCCGTGTAGGCCTAGGTCTCCTCCCCGGGTGTGTGTGTGTGTGTGTGTGTGTGTGTGTGTGTGTGTGTGAAGAGAGCTCATCGGGGATGGAGACGTCCCGAGCAGGAGCAGACTGATGAGGGGTCAGATGCCTGGTGGGCAGGTCATGTTCACACCCCAGGTTAAAGCTGGCGAGGTGGGACGGGGTGTGGGGGCTGCACCCTTCTGCCCAGGGTTGATCCTGAGACCCTGCAGGGACGGGTCACCGACCCAGGTGCGGGGCTGTGCACACACAGGTCTGCTGCGTGGGATCTGGGAGAAGCAGGGGCACTGGGCAGGGGGACGGTGGGTAGGCCGGGCAGGGCTCTGACGCCTCTTGCACACTCCCCGTCTCTGCCTTGGCAGGCCACGGATGAACGAGGAAGGAGGCGGGAAGACACGCCCTCCTCCCCGACCCCGGAGTCCCCGGTCCTGGGAAGGCCTCCGCTACCTCCCAGACCACTGCCCGCGGGACTCCACTGGACCGCGGTCCTGGACACGGAGCGCACGGAGGCCAAGTCCGAGGGTGAGAAGGCTGGGATGGGGTGTCTGTGGCTGTGTGGGGAGGGGTCGGTGCTGGGCCCCACAGGGAGAAGCCCCCACGGGCTGGTGTGGGGCCAGGAGCCTCTACTGGGCTCGGAGCACCCAGGGGGTGGACTGCAGTCGGGGAGACGTCCCCGGGAGGGTTCCTTCGTGGCTGCGGCTTCTCCGGGAGGCCCTGGGCTGTGCTGTCTCTGCAAAGCCACAGGGAAAGGCAGGCCAGCGGGTGACCTTCTCTCCTCTCCCAGCTTCTCCAGCAGAGGAGCTAGACCCACTCCCAAATTCAGCCACTCCGGAGGGGCAGATGGTGTCTGGAGACACTTCAGCAGGAGACCGCGAGCCGACAGGTGCCCTGGTGCCTGCCCACGGAGATGCTGATGCTGTCCAGGGAGAGCTGGCTCCTGCTCCTGCCCCCAGCCCTGCTCCTGCCGCTCCCCCTGCCCCTGCCCCTGCCAGAGCGACTCCCACTTCCCCTGCCCCTGCCTGTGCTCCTGTTCTGGCCCTTAACCCAGATCCTCCCTTGGTCCCACCCCTTCCCCGACCCCTCCCTGGGCCCCTGTTCCTGCCCCAGACCCAGCTCCTGCCCTTGACACTGCACCAGTCATCACCAATGCACTTGCCTCTGTTCCTGCTCCTGCCCCTGCGTCTGCCTCTGCCCCTGTCCTTTCTCCTTTCCCTGCCAGGGCCACTGCCCCTGCCCCTGCACCTGCCCCAGACCCAGGTCCTACCCCTGTTCTTGCCCCTGGCCCTGCCCCTGCCCCTGCCAGGAAGGCCTCCACTTTCCCTGCCTGTGCTCCTGTTCCTGCCCCAGACCCAGGCCCTGTCCCCGCGTCTTCCCCTTCAACTGCCGCCATCCCTTCCCCTGGCCCTGCCAGGAACACTGCCCCTTCCCCTGGCCCTGCCTAGGCCCCTGTTCCCGCCCCAGACTCAGCTCCTGCCCTTGACCTGGCACAGGCCATCACCCCTGCCCTTGCCCCAGCTCCTGCCCATACCCATTCCCCTGCTCCTATCCTTTCTCCTTTCCCTGACAGGGCCACGGCCCCTGCACCTGCCCCAGACCCAGGTCCTACCCCTGGTCTTGGCCCTGGCCCTGCCCCTGCCCCTACCCCTGCGTCTGCCCCTGCCCCTGCCCCTGCCAGGAAGGTCTCCACTTTCCCTGCCTGTGCCCCTGTTCCTGCCCCAGACCCAGGCCCTGTCCCTGCATCTTCCCCTTCAACTGCTGCCATCCCTTCCCCTGGCCCTGCCTAGGCCCCTGTTCCCGCCCCAGACCCAGCTCCTGCCCTTGACCCTGAACCAGTCATCACCAATGCACTTGCCCCAGTTCCTGCTCCTGCCCCTTCCCCTGCCCCTGCGTCTGCCCCTGCCCCTGCCCCTGTCCTTTCTCTTTTCCTTGCCAGGGCCACTGCCCCTGCACCTGCCCCAGACCCAGGTCCTACCCCTGGTCTTGCCCCTGCCCCTGCCAGGAAGGCCTCCACTTTCCCTGCCTGCGCCCCTGTTCCTGCCCCAGACCCAGCCCCTGCCCCTACGTCTTCCCCTTCAAATGCCGCCATCCCTTCCCCTGGCCCTGCCAGGAACACTGCCCCTTCCCCTGGCCCTGCCTAGGCCCCTGTTCCTGCCCCAGACCCAGTCCCTATCATTTGCTCCTGCTCCTTTCCCTGCCCTTGCCTGTGCTCCCGTTCCTGTCTCTGACCCAGCTCCTGCTCTGGATCCTGCACTGGCCGCTATTGCTGACCCTGTCCCTGCCCCTAGCCCAACCCCTGCCCCTACACCTTCTCCTGCGGGACTCCCAGACCCGCATCCAGAGCCCACAACTCTGCGGGGAGATCTCCCCAGAAAAATACCGTCAGTTCCATCCCCTGACCTTGACATCCCCCCAGAATCTCTCATCCCCTCCCCTTGTGTTCTTCCTCTCCTGTATGGAGTCACCGTTATCGTCGCCGTCCATCTCCTGTATGCCGTGTATTATTTATTTTAAATAAAAGTTCTTGTTTTCCCTTGAACACGTCGTGAGCATGAAGTGCATTCCCAGCGCTGGGCCACCACGCCACGGAACATCGTTGCAGGATACCTCCTTCCCCAAAGGAGACCCTGAGCCCAAGCCCTCCTGCCCATTGTTCCCCCAGCCTGGCCCCTCACAAGCCCTAAGCTGCTTTCTCTTTCTGGTCCTGCACGTGTTCTGGAGGTTTCTGGAAGTGGAATCCCTCAATAGGTGCCTTTGTGTCTGCACCTATTTTCAAAGGGCCCTTGTTTGGGGTTTGGTTTGGTTTGGTTTGGTTAGGTTTGGTTTTTGTTTCTTCTCTCTGTTTGACATAGAATTTCCCTTATTGGTTGTTGAGATGCCCAATGGATTACAGAGGAGATGTCCTCCTAGGGACCCCTTTAGGAATTCTGGGCACAATCTCGGGGCCAAGGCCCCCGTTCCTGCTGGGACACCACAGTCGGTCCCCAGACAGGACACGGCTGTTTCCTCCTGTGGCCCACACAGAAACCAGGGAAATGCAGAAAGCTGGAAGACACACCGCAGAGGGCAAAAGCGTCGCTCCCAACCCTGGGCCGGAGAAAGGTCTCCCATGGGTCTGCTCCGATCCATGCTCCAAGTCACTGGGTCCCACAGGGACAGAGACAGGGACAGAGACTAAACATGTGCAAGATCAAGGGGGAGGAGAGGCACACAGGCACTATGTGTCAGGAGATGCAGGAGCTCCCGGGGAAGGACTCAGGCAAAGGAAACCCTGGGGAGGCAGTGCTGGTCACCCTCAGACTGGCAGGTGTCTGGTCTGGGGACCAGCAGCCCTGGGGAGAACGTGAGGAAGCAGAAGTCCAATGCAGGGCCCCTGGAGAGAAGGCGGACAGGCACCCCTGTCTGAGATACCAGAGAGCGGCGCCCATCCCGGGCCACAGGTCCACCTATGACCTAGGAGGGCTCAGCCTGGGACTCACCCCCAGAAACTCTGGCTCGGTTGGCCACGGATGTGTTTTCAGTAGTATTGGGCACAGCTCCTGTTGTGAGACAGCAGGGAATGGAACAGTGTTCATGCCCAAGGAGATGGAGGGGATCCTCATCCCAGTCCTCAGGACACAATGTCCTAGGGCTCCTTTCTCAGTGTTGCCTGGGGCACAGGACCACGGCAGGCCCTCCTGAACCCCACTCCTGCCACCCTACTCCTGGGGACATTAATAATAGTTTAAGGAGGACGTGGAGAGGATCCAGGATGACAGAGGGCCAAGGAGAAGGAAGGTCAGCACTGGGAGGACAGATGGGCCAGCCCAGAGCCACCATTCAGGGCCTGATCCTAACCCGAACCAGAACCCTAATACTAAGCCAAATCTGAACCGGAACCCGAACCCTAACCCATAACCCTAACACCAAAGCTCAACACGAACCCAAATCCTAACCTCAAATCCTAAACCTGAAGCCAAACCCGAACCCTACCCTAACCCTAACACTAACGCCTAACCCTGACCCAGACCCTGACAGTGAGCCTGACCCTAACCCTAACCATACCCTGATGCTGAACCTGACCCTAAACGAGACACAAACCCTGACCCTAACACTGACCCTGACCCAATCCCTGACCTGACCCTAAACCTAACCCTGACCCTGAGCGTGAGCCTGACCCTAGCCCTGACCGTAACACCAAAGACGCTGACCCTAAACCTAACCCTGACCCTGACCCTAACACGGACCCTGACCCTAAACCTAACCCTGAATCTAGGCCAAACCCTAACCCCTACCCTAACCCAAACCCTGACCCTAACCCTGTCTAAACCTACCCTAACCCCACCCTAGCACTAACGCTAACTCCAACACCAGACCCTACCCTCACGGGGTAGACCCTGATGGTGACCCTGAACCTAACCCTAACCCTGACCATAAGCTGGAACCTGAACTGAACCCTGACTCTGACCAAAAACCTAACCCTGAACCTGACCAGAACACTGACCCTGAATATAACCCAGTCCCTAAACCTAACCCTGACCCTAACAATAACCCTATTCCTAACCCTGACCCTGACCCTAACCCTGAGCCTAACCCTAAAACTTACCCTAACACTGACCTTGGCCCTGACCCTAACCCTGACCATAACACGGACCACGACGCTGACCCTAAACCTAACCCTGACCCTGGCCCTAACACGGACCCTGACCCTAAACCTAACCCTGATTCTAAACTTAACCCAAATCACTACATAACCCTAACCCTGACCCTCACCCTGTCTAACCCTACCCTAACCCCAACCCTAACACTAACCCCAACCCCGAGCCCTAATCCCAACCTTAACCCTGACCCTGAACCTAACCCTAACCCTAACCCTAACCCCTAACCCTAACCCTAACCCCTAACCCTAACCCTAACCCTAACCCTAACCCCTAACCCTAACCCTAACCCTAACCCTCTAACCCTAACCCTAACCCTAACCCGTACCCTAACCCTAACCCGTACCCTAACCCTAACCCTAACCCTAACCCTAACCCGTACCCTAACCCTAACCCTAACCCTAACCCGTACCCTAACCCTAACCCGTACCCTAACCCTAACCCTAACCCTAACCCGTACCCTAACCCTAACCCTAACCCTAACCCTAACCCTAACCCTAACCCGTACCCTAACCCTAACCCTAACCCTAACCCGTACCCTAACCCTAACCCTAACCCTAACCCTAACCCTAACCCTAACCCGTACCCTAACCCTAACCCTAACCCTAACCCGTACCCTAACCCTAACCCTAACCCTAACCCTAACCCGTACCCTAACCCTAACCCGTACCCTAACCCGTACCCTAACCCTAACCCTAACCCTAACCCTAACCCTAACCCTAACCCGTACCCTAACCCTAACCCTAACCCTAACCCTAACCCTAACCCGTACCCTAACCCTAACCCTAACCCTAACCCTAACCCTAACCCTAACCCTAACCCTAACCCTGAAGGAAGCGACATGTTCTGGTGCTGCCTACCGAAGCCCAGAGGATGCAGGCAGAGGAGAGCTCGCCCGCCCGACACGTCCCCTCACTGGGCGGGTCGTGTCAGGCTTCCCCGACGACTCTGGCCCTTTGGCAAAAAGAATCGAAAGGTGACACCCCGGGAGGCTCCGAGTCAGACAGCCCCACACCTTCTGACCGACCCGTGTAGGCCTAGGTCTCCTCCCCGGGTGTGTGTGTGTGTGTGTGTGTGTGTGTGTGTGTGTGAAGAGAGCTCATCGGGGATGGAGACGTCCCGAGCAGGAGCAGACTGATGAGGGGTCAGATGCCTGGTGGGCAGGTCATGTTCACACCCCAGGTTAAAGCTGGCGAGGTGGGACGGGGTGTGGGGGCTGCACCCTTCTGCCCAGGGTTGATCCTGAGACCCTGCAGGGACGGGTCACCGACCCAGGTGCGGGGCTGTGCACACACAGGTCTGCTGCGTGGGATCTGGGAGAAGCAGGGGCACTGGGCAGGGGGACGGTGGGTAGGCCGGGCAGGGCTCTGACGCCTCTTGCACACTCCCCGTCTCTGCCTTGGCAGGCCACGGATGAACGAGGAAGGAGGCGGGAAGACACGCCCTCCTCCCCGACCCCGGAGTCCCCGGTCCTGGGAAGGCCTCCGCTACCTCCCAGACCACTGCCCGCGGGACTCCACTGGACCGCGGTCCTGGACACGGAGCGCACGGAGGCCAAGTCCGAGGGTGAGAAGGCTGGGATGGGGTGTCTGTGGCTGTGTGGGGAGGGGTCGGTGCTGGGCCCCACAGGGAGAAGCCCCCACGGGCTGGTGTGGGGCCAGGAGCCTCTACTGGGCTCGGAGCACCCAGGGGGTGGACTGCAGTCGGGGAGACGTCCCCGGGAGGGTTCCTTCGTGGCTGCGGCTTCTCCGGGAGGCCCTGGGCTGTGCTGTCTCTGCAAAGCCACAGGGAAAGGCAGGCCAGCGGGTGACCTTCTCTCCTCTCCCAGCTTCTCCAGCAGAGGAGCTAGACCCACTCCCAAATTCAGCCACTCCGGAGGGGCAGATGGTGTCTGGAGACACTTCAGCAGGAGACCGCGAGCCGACAGGTGCCCTGGTGCCTGCCCACGGAGATGCTGATGCTGTCCAGGGAGAGCTGGCTCCTGCTCCTGCCCCCAGCCCTGCTCCTGCCGCTCCCCCTGCCCCTGCCCCTGCCAGAGCGACTCCCACTTCCCCTGCCCCTGCCTGTGCTCCTGTTCTGGCCCTTAACCCAGATCCTCCCTTGGTCCCACCCCTTCCCCGACCCCTCCCTGGGCCCCTGTTCCTGCCCCAGACCCAGCTCCTGCCCTTGACACTGCACCAGTCATCACCAATGCACTTGCCTCTGTTCCTGCTCCTGCCCCTGCGTCTGCCTCTGCCCCTGTCCTTTCTCCTTTCCCTGCCAGGGCCACTGCCCCTGCCCCTGCACCTGCCCCAGACCCAGGTCCTACCCCTGTTCTTGCCCCTGGCCCTGCCCCTGCCCCTGCCAGGAAGGCCTCCACTTTCCCTGCCTGTGCTCCTGTTCCTGCCCCAGACCCAGGCCCTGTCCCCGCGTCTTCCCCTTCAACTGCCGCCATCCCTTCCCCTGGCCCTGCCAGGAACACTGCCCCTTCCCCTGGCCCTGCCTAGGCCCCTGTTCCCGCCCCAGACTCAGCTCCTGCCCTTGACCTGGCACAGGCCATCACCCCTGCCCTTGCCCCAGCTCCTGCCCATACCCATTCCCCTGCTCCTATCCTTTCTCCTTTCCCTGACAGGGCCACGGCCCCTGCACCTGCCCCAGACCCAGGTCCTACCCCTGGTCTTGGCCCTGGCCCTGCCCCTGCCCCTACCCCTGCGTCTGCCCCTGCCCCTGCCCCTGCCAGGAAGGTCTCCACTTTCCCTGCCTGTGCCCCTGTTCCTGCCCCAGACCCAGGCCCTGTCCCTGCATCTTCCCCTTCAACTGCTGCCATCCCTTCCCCTGGCCCTGCCTAGGCCCCTGTTCCCGCCCCAGACCCAGCTCCTGCCCTTGACCCTGAACCAGTCATCACCAATGCACTTGCCCCAGTTCCTGCTCCTGCCCCTTCCCCTGCCCCTGCGTCTGCCCCTGCCCCTGCCCCTGTCCTTTCTCTTTTCCTTGCCAGGGCCACTGCCCCTGCACCTGCCCCAGACCCAGGTCCTACCCCTGGTCTTGCCCCTGCCCCTGCCAGGAAGGCCTCCACTTTCCCTGCCTGCGCCCCTGTTCCTGCCCCAGACCCAGCCCCTGCCCCTACGTCTTCCCCTTCAAATGCCGCCATCCCTTCCCCTGGCCCTGCCAGGAACACTGCCCCTTCCCCTGGCCCTGCCTAGGCCCCTGTTCCTGCCCCAGACCCAGTCCCTATCATTTGCTCCTGCTCCTTTCCCTGCCCTTGCCTGTGCTCCCGTTCCTGTCTCTGACCCAGCTCCTGCTCTGGATCCTGCACTGGCCGCTATTGCTGACCCTGTCCCTGCCCCTAGCCCAACCCCTGCCCCTACACCTTCTCCTGCGGGACTCCCAGACCCGCATCCAGAGCCCACAACTCTGCGGGGAGATCTCCCCAGAAAAATACCGTCAGTTCCATCCCCTGACCTTGACATCCCCCCAGAATCTCTCATCCCCTCCCCTTGTGTTCTTCCTCTCCTGTATGGAGTCACCGTTATCGTCGCCGTCCATCTCCTGTATGCCGTGTATTATTTATTTTAAATAAAAGTTCTTGTTTTCCCTTGAACACGTCGTGAGCATGAAGTGCATTCCCAGCGCTGGGCCACCACGCCACGGAACATCGTTGCAGGATACCTCCTTCCCCAAAGGAGACCCTGAGCCCAAGCCCTCCTGCCCATTGTTCCCCCAGCCTGGCCCCTCACAAGCCCTAAGCTGCTTTCTCTTTCTGGTCCTGCACGTGTTCTGGAGGTTTCTGGAAGTGGAATCCCTCAATAGGTGCCTTTGTGTCTGCACCTATTTTCAAAGGGCCCTTGTTTGGGGTTTGGTTTGGTTTGGTTTGGTTAGGTTTGGTTTTTGTTTCTTCTCTCTGTTTGACATAGAATTTCCCTTATTGGTTGTTGAGATGCCCAATGGATTACAGAGGAGATGTCCTCCTAGGGACCCCTTTAGGAATTCTGGGCACAATCTCGGGGCCAAGGCCCCCGTTCCTGCTGGGACACCACAGTCGGTCCCCAGACAGGACACGGCTGTTTCCTCCTGTGGCCCACACAGAAACCAGGGAAATGCAGAAAGCTGGAAGACACACCGCAGAGGGCAAAAGCGTCGCTCCCAACCCTGGGCCGGAGAAAGGTCTCCCATGGGTCTGCTCCGATCCATGCTCCAAGTCACTGGGTCCCACAGGGACAGAGACAGGGACAGAGACTAAACATGTGCAAGATCAAGGGGGAGGAGAGGCACACAGGCACTATGTGTCAGGAGATGCAGGAGCTCCCGGGGAAGGACTCAGGCAAAGGAAACCCTGGGGAGGCAGTGCTGGTCACCCTCAGACTGGCAGGTGTCTGGTCTGGGGACCAGCAGCCCTGGGGAGAACGTGAGGAAGCAGAAGTCCAATGCAGGGCCCCTGGAGAGAAGGCGGACAGGCACCCCTGTCTGAGATACCAGAGAGCGGCGCCCATCCCGGGCCACAGGTCCACCTATGACCTAGGAGGGCTCAGCCTGGGACTCACCCCCAGAAACTCTGGCTCGGTTGGCCACGGATGTGTTTTCAGTAGTATTGGGCACAGCTCCTGTTGTGAGACAGCAGGGAATGGAACAGTGTTCATGCCCAAGGAGATGGAGGGGATCCTCATCCCAGTCCTCAGGACACAATGTCCTAGGGCTCCTTTCTCAGTGTTGCCTGGGGCACAGGACCACGGCAGGCCCTCCTGAACCCCACTCCTGCCACCCTACTCCTGGGGACATTAATAATAGTTTAAGGAGGACGTGGAGAGGATCCAGGATGACAGAGGGCCAAGGAGAAGGAAGGTCAGCACTGGGAGGACAGATGGGCCAGCCCAGAGCCACCATTCAGGGCCTGATCCTAACCCGAACCAGAACCCTAATACTAAGCCAAATCTGAACCGGAACCCGAACCCTAACCCATAACCCTAACACCAAAGCTCAACACGAACCCAAATCCTAACCTCAAATCCTAAACCTGAAGCCAAACCCGAACCCTACCCTAACCCTAACACTAACGCCTAACCCTGACCCAGACCCTGACAGTGAGCCTGACCCTAACCCTAACCATACCCTGATGCTGAACCTGACCCTAAACGAGACACAAACCCTGACCCTAACACTGACCCTGACCCAATCCCTGACCTGACCCTAAACCTAACCCTGACCCTGAGCGTGAGCCTGACCCTAGCCCTGACCGTAACACCAAAGACGCTGACCCTAAACCTAACCCTGACCCTGACCCTAACACGGACCCTGACCCTAAACCTAACCCTGAATCTAGGCCAAACCCTAACCCCTACCCTAACCCAAACCCTGACCCTAACCCTGTCTAAACCTACCCTAACCCCACCCTAGCACTAACGCTAACTCCAACACCAGACCCTACCCTCACGGGGTAGACCCTGATGGTGACCCTGAACCTAACCCTAACCCTGACCATAAGCTGGAACCTGAACTGAACCCTGACTCTGACCAAAAACCTAACCCTGAACCTGACCAGAACACTGACCCTGAATATAACCCAGTCCCTAAACCTAACCCTGACCCTAACAATAACCCTATTCCTAACCCTGACCCTGACCCTAACCCTGAGCCTAACCCTAAAACTTACCCTAACACTGACCTTGGCCCTGACCCTAACCCTGACCATAACATGGACCACGACGCTGACCCTAAACCTAACCCTGACCCTGGCCCTAACACGGACCCTGACCCTAAACCTAACCCTGATTCTAAACTTAACCCAAATCACTACATAACCCTAACCCTGACCCTCACCCTGTCTAACCCTACCCTAACCCCAACCCTAACACTAACCCCAACCCCGAGCCCTAATCCCAACCTTAACCCTGACCCTGAACCTAACCCTAACCCTAACCCTAACCCCTAACCCTAACCCTAACCCCTAACCCTAACCCTAACCCTAACCCTAACCCCTAACCCTAACCCTAACCCTAACCCTCTAACCCTAACCCTAACCCTAACCCGTACCCTAACCCTAACCCGTACCCTAACCCTAACCCTAACCCTAACCCTAACCCTAACCCGTACCCTAACCCTAACCCTAACCCTAACCCGTACCCTAACCCTAACCCGTACCCTAACCCTAACCCTAACCCTAACCCGTACCCTAACCCTAACCCTAACCCTAACCCTAACCCTAACCCTAACCCGTACCCTAACCCTAACCCTAACCCTAACCCGTACCCTAACCCTAACCCTAACCCTAACCCTAACCCTAACCCTAACCCGTACCCTAACCCTAACCCTAACCCTAACCCGTACCCTAACCCTAACCCTAACCCTAACCCTAACCCGTACCCTAACCCTAACCCGTACCCTAACCCGTACCCTAACCCTAACCCTAACCCTAACCCTAACCCTAACCCTAACCCGTACCCTAACCCTAACCCTAACCCTAACCCTAACCCTAACCCTAACCCGTACCCTAACCCTAACCCTAACCCTAACCCTAACCCTAACCCTAACCCTAACCCTAACCCTAACCCTAACCCTGAAGGAAGCGACATGTTCTGGTGCTGCCTACCGAAGCCCAGAGGATGCAGGCAGAGGAGAGCTCGCCCGCCCGACACGTCCCCTCACTGGGCGGGTCGTGTCAGGCTTCCCCGACGACTCTGGCCCTTTGGCAAAAAGAATCGAAAGGTGACACCCCGGGAGGCTCCGAGTCAGACAGCCCCACACCTTCTGACCGACCCGTGTAGGCCTAGGTCTCCTCCCCGGGTGTGTGTGTGTGTGTGTGTGTGTGTGTGTGTGTGTGTGTGTGAAGAGAGCTCATCGGGGATGGAGACGTCCCGAGCAGGAGCAGACTGATGAGGGGTCAGATGCCTGGTGGGCAGGTCATGTTCACACCCCAGGTTAAAGCTGGCGAGGTGGGACGGGGTGTGGGGGCTGCACCCTTCTGCCCAGGGTTGATCCTGAGACCCTGCAGGGACGGGTCACCGACCCAGGTGCGGGGCTGTGCACACACAGGTCTGCTGCGTGGGATCTGGGAGAAGCAGGGGCACTGGGCAGGGGGACGGTGGGTAGGCCGGGCAGGGCTCTGACGCCTCTTGCACACTCCCCGTCTCTGCCTTGGCAGGCCACGGATGAACGAGGAAGGAGGCGGGAAGACACGCCCTCCTCCCCGACCCCGGAGTCCCCGGTCCTGGGAAGGCCTCCGCTACCTCCCAGACCACTGCCCGCGGGACTCCACTGGACCGCGGTCCTGGACACGGAGCGCACGGAGGCCAAGTCCGAGGGTGAGAAGGCTGGGATGGGGTGTCTGTGGCTGTGTGGGGAGGGGTCGGTGCTGGGCCCCACAGGGAGAAGCCCCCACGGGCTGGTGTGGGGCCAGGAGCCTCTACTGGGCTCGGAGCACCCAGGGGGTGGACTGCAGTCGGGGAGACGTCCCCGGGAGGGTTCCTTCGTGGCTGCGGCTTCTCCGGGAGGCCCTGGGCTGTGCTGTCTCTGCAAAGCCACAGGGAAAGGCAGGCCAGCGGGTGACCTTCTCTCCTCTCCCAGCTTCTCCAGCAGAGGAGCTAGACCCACTCCCAAATTCAGCCACTCCGGAGGGGCAGATGGTGTCTGGAGACACTTCAGCAGGAGACCGCGAGCCGACAGGTGCCCTGGTGCCTGCCCACGGAGATGCTGATGCTGTCCAGGGAGAGCTGGCTCCTGCTCCTGCCCCCAGCCCTGCTCCTGCCGCTCCCCCTGCCCCTGCCCCTGCCAGAGCGACTCCCACTTCCCCTGCCCCTGCCTGTGCTCCTGTTCTGGCCCTTAACCCAGATCCTCCCTTGGTCCCACCCCTTCCCCGACCCCTCCCTGGGCCCCTGTTCCTGCCCCAGACCCAGCTCCTGCCCTTGACACTGCACCAGTCATCACCAATGCACTTGCCTCTGTTCCTGCTCCTGCCCCTGCGTCTGCCTCTGCCCCTGTCCTTTCTCCTTTCCCTGCCAGGGCCACTGCCCCTGCCCCTGCACCTGCCCCAGACCCAGGTCCTACCCCTGTTCTTGCCCCTGGCCCTGCCCCTGCCCCTGCCAGGAAGGCCTCCACTTTCCCTGCCTGTGCTCCTGTTCCTGCCCCAGACCCAGGCCCTGTCCCCGCGTCTTCCCCTTCAACTGCCGCCATCCCTTCCCCTGGCCCTGCCAGGAACACTGCCCCTTCCCCTGGCCCTGCCTAGGCCCCTGTTCCCGCCCCAGACTCAGCTCCTGCCCTTGACCTGGCACAGGCCATCACCCCTGCCCTTGCCCCAGCTCCTGCCCATACCCATTCCCCTGCTCCTATCCTTTCTCCTTTCCCTGACAGGGCCACGGCCCCTGCACCTGCCCCAGACCCAGGTCCTACCCCTGGTCTTGGCCCTGGCCCTGCCCCTGCCCCTACCCCTGCGTCTGCCCCTGCCCCTGCCCCTGCCAGGAAGGTCTCCACTTTCCCTGCCTGTGCCCCTGTTCCTGCCCCAGACCCAGGCCCTGTCCCTGCATCTTCCCCTTCAACTGCTGCCATCCCTTCCCCTGGCCCTGCCTAGGCCCCTGTTCCCGCCCCAGACCCAGCTCCTGCCCTTGACCCTGAACCAGTCATCACCAATGCACTTGCCCCAGTTCCTGCTCCTGCCCCTTCCCCTGCCCCTGCGTCTGCCCCTGCCCCTGCCCCTGTCCTTTCTCTTTTCCTTGCCAGGGCCACTGCCCCTGCACCTGCCCCAGACCCAGGTCCTACCCCTGGTCTTGCCCCTGCCCCTGCCAGGAAGGCCTCCACTTTCCCTGCCTGCGCCCCTGTTCCTGCCCCAGACCCAGCCCCTGCCCCTACGTCTTCCCCTTCAAATGCCGCCATCCCTTCCCCTGGCCCTGCCAGGAACACTGCCCCTTCCCCTGGCCCTGCCTAGGCCCCTGTTCCTGCCCCAGACCCAGTCCCTATCATTTGCTCCTGCTCCTTTCCCTGCCCTTGCCTGTGCTCCCGTTCCTGTCTCTGACCCAGCTCCTGCTCTGGATCCTGCACTGGCCGCTATTGCTGACCCTGTCCCTGCCCCTAGCCCAACCCCTGCCCCTACACCTTCTCCTGCGGGACTCCCAGACCCGCATCCAGAGCCCACAACTCTGCGGGGAGATCTCCCCAGAAAAATACCGTCAGTTCCATCCCCTGACCTTGACATCCCCCCAGAATCTCTCATCCCCTCCCCTTGTGTTCTTCCTCTCCTGTATGGAGTCACCGTTATCGTCGCCGTCCATCTCCTGTATGCCGTGTATTATTTATTTTAAATAAAAGTTCTTGTTTTCCCTTGAACACGTCGTGAGCATGAAGTGCATTCCCAGCGCTGGGCCACCACGCCACGGAACATCGTTGCAGGATACCTCCTTCCCCAAAGGAGACCCTGAGCCCAAGCCCTCCTGCCCATTGTTCCCCCAGCCTGGCCCCTCACAAGCCCTAAGCTGCTTTCTCTTTCTGGTCCTGCACGTGTTCTGGAGGTTTCTGGAAGTGGAATCCCTCAATAGGTGCCTTTGTGTCTGCACCTATTTTCAAAGGGCCCTTGTTTGGGGTTTGGTTTGGTTTGGTTTGGTTAGGTTTGGTTTTTGTTTCTTCTCTCTGTTTGACATAGAATTTCCCTTATTGGTTGTTGAGATGCCCAATGGATTACAGAGGAGATGTCCTCCTAGGGACCCCTTTAGGAATTCTGGGCACAATCTCGGGGCCAAGGCCCCCGTTCCTGCTGGGACACCACAGTCGGTCCCCAGACAGGACACGGCTGTTTCCTCCTGTGGCCCACACAGAAACCAGGGAAATGCAGAAAGCTGGAAGACACACCGCAGAGGGCAAAAGCGTCGCTCCCAACCCTGGGCCGGAGAAAGGTCTCCCATGGGTCTGCTCCGATCCATGCTCCAAGTCACTGGGTCCCACAGGGACAGAGACAGGGACAGAGACTAAACATGTGCAAGATCAAGGGGGAGGAGAGGCACACAGGCACTATGTGTCAGGAGATGCAGGAGCTCCCGGGGAAGGACTCAGGCAAAGGAAACCCTGGGGAGGCAGTGCTGGTCACCCTCAGACTGGCAGGTGTCTGGTCTGGGGACCAGCAGCCCTGGGGAGAACGTGAGGAAGCAGAAGTCCAATGCAGGGCCCCTGGAGAGAAGGCGGACAGGCACCCCTGTCTGAGATACCAGAGAGCGGCGCCCATCCCGGGCCACAGGTCCACCTATGACCTAGGAGGGCTCAGCCTGGGACTCACCCCCAGAAACTCTGGCTCGGTTGGCCACGGATGTGTTTTCAGTAGTATTGGGCACAGCTCCTGTTGTGAGACAGCAGGGAATGGAACAGTGTTCATGCCCAAGGAGATGGAGGGGATCCTCATCCCAGTCCTCAGGACACAATGTCCTAGGGCTCCTTTCTCAGTGTTGCCTGGGGCACAGGACCACGGCAGGCCCTCCTGAACCCCACTCCTGCCACCCTACTCCTGGGGACATTAATAATAGTTTAAGGAGGACGTGGAGAGGATCCAGGATGACAGAGGGCCAAGGAGAAGGAAGGTCAGCACTGGGAGGACAGATGGGCCAGCCCAGAGCCACCATTCAGGGCCTGATCCTAACCCGAACCAGAACCCTAATACTAAGCCAAATCTGAACCGGAACCCGAACCCTAACCCATAACCCTAACACCAAAGCTCAACACGAACCCAAATCCTAACCTCAAATCCTAAACCTGAAGCCAAACCCGAACCCTACCCTAACCCTAACACTAACGCCTAACCCTGACCCAGACCCTGACAGTGAGCCTGACCCTAACCCTAACCATACCCTGATGCTGAACCTGACCCTAAACGAGACACAAACCCTGACCCTAACACTGACCCTGACCCAATCCCTGACCTGACCCTAAACCTAACCCTGACCCTGAGCGTGAGCCTGACCCTAGCCCTGACCGTAACACCAAAGACGCTGACCCTAAACCTAACCCTGACCCTGACCCTAACACGGACCCTGACCCTAAACCTAACCCTGAATCTAGGCCAAACCCTAACCCCTACCCTAACCCAAACCCTGACCCTAACCCTGTCTAAACCTACCCTAACCCCACCCTAGCACTAACGCTAACTCCAACACCAGACCCTACCCTCACGGGGTAGACCCTGATGGTGACCCTGAACCTAACCCTAACCCTGACCATAAGCTGGAACCTGAACTGAACCCTGACTCTGACCAAAAACCTAACCCTGAACCTGACCAGAACACTGACCCTGAATATAACCCAGTCCCTAAACCTAACCCTGACCCTAACAATAACCCTATTCCTAACCCTGACCCTGACCCTAACCCTGAGCCTAACCCTAAAACTTACCCTAACACTGACCTTGGCCCTGACCCTAACCCTGACCATAACACGGACCACGACGCTGACCCTAAACCTAACCCTGACCCTGGCCCTAACACGGACCCTGACCCTAAACCTAACCCTGATTCTAAACTTAACCCAAATCACTACATAACCCTAACCCTGACCCTCACCCTGTCTAACCCTACCCTAACCCCAACCCTAACACTAACCCCAACCCCGAGCCCTAATCCCAACCTTAACCCTGACCCTGAACCTAACCCTAACCCTAACCCTAACCCCTAACCCTAACCCTAACCCCTAACCCTAACCCTAACCCTAACCCTAACCCCTAACCCTAACCCTAACCCTAACCCTCTAACCCTAACCCTAACCCTAACCCGTACCCTAACCCTAACCCGTACCCTAACCCTAACCCTAACCCTAACCCTAACCCTAACCCGTACCCTAACCCTAACCCTAACCCTAACCCGTACCCTAACCCTAACCCTAACCCTAACCCGTACCCTAACCCTAACCCGTACCCTAACCCGTACCCTAACCCTAACCCTAACCCTAACCCTAACCCTAACCCTAACCCGTACCCTAACCCTAACCCTAACCCTAACCCTAACCCGTACCCTAACCCGTACCCTAACCCTAACCCTAACCCTAACCCTAACCCTAACCCTAACCCTAACCCTAACCCTGAAGGAAGCGACATGTTCTGGTGCTGCCTACCGAAGCCCAGAGGATGCAGGCAGAGGAGAGCTCGCCCGCCCGACACGTCCCCTCACTGGGCGGGTCGTGTCAGGCTTCCCCGACGACTCTGGCCCTTTGGCAAAAAGAATCGAAAGGTGACACCCCGGGAGGCTCCGAGTCAGACAGCCCCACACCTTCTGACCGACCCGTGTAGGCCTAGGTCTCCTCCCCGGGTGTGTGTGTGTGTGTGTGTGTGTGTGTGTGTGTGTGTGTGTGTGAAGAGAGCTCATCGGGGATGGAGACGTCCCGAGCAGGAGCAGACTGATGAGGGGTCAGATGCCTGGTGGGCAGGTCATGTTCACACCCCAGGTTAAAGCTGGCGAGGTGGGACGGGGTGTGGGGGCTGCACCCTTCTGCCCAGGGTTGATCCTGAGACCCTGCAGGGACGGGTCACCGACCCAGGTGCGGGGCTGTGCACACACAGGTCTGCTGCGTGGGATCTGGGAGAAGCAGGGGCACTGGGCAGGGGGACGGTGGGTAGGCCGGGCAGGGCTCTGACGCCTCTTGCACACTCCCCGTCTCTGCCTTGGCAGGCCACGGATGAACGAGGAAGGAGGCGGGAAGACACGCCCTCCTCCCCGACCCCGGAGTCCCCGGTCCTGGGAAGGCCTCCGCTACCTCCCAGACCACTGCCCGCGGGACTCCACTGGACCGCGGTCCTGGACACGGAGCGCACGGAGGCCAAGTCCGAGGGTGAGAAGGCTGGGATGGGGTGTCTGTGGCTGTGTGGGGAGGGGTCGGTGCTGGGCCCCACAGGGAGAAGCCCCCACGGGCTGGTGTGGGGCCAGGAGCCTCTACTGGGCTCGGAGCACCCAGGGGGTGGACTGCAGTCGGGGAGACGTCCCCGGGAGGGTTCCTTCGTGGCTGCGGCTTCTCCGGGAGGCCCTGGGCTGTGCTGTCTCTGCAAAGCCACAGGGAAAGGCAGGCCAGCGGGTGACCTTCTCTCCTCTCCCAGCTTCTCCAGCAGAGGAGCTAGACCCACTCCCAAATTCAGCCACTCCGGAGGGGCAGATGGTGTCTGGAGACACTTCAGCAGGAGACCGCGAGCCGACAGGTGCCCTGGTGCCTGCCCACGGAGATGCTGATGCTGTCCAGGGAGAGCTGGCTCCTGCTCCTGCCCCCAGCCCTGCTCCTGCCGCTCCCCCTGCCCCTGCCCCTGCCAGAGCGACTCCCACTTCCCCTGCCCCTGCCTGTGCTCCTGTTCTGGCCCTTAACCCAGATCCTCCCTTGGTCCCACCCCTTCCCCGACCCCTCCCTGGGCCCCTGTTCCTGCCCCAGACCCAGCTCCTGCCCTTGACACTGCACCAGTCATCACCAATGCACTTGCCTCTGTTCCTGCTCCTGCCCCTGCGTCTGCCTCTGCCCCTGTCCTTTCTCCTTTCCCTGCCAGGGCCACTGCCCCTGCCCCTGCACCTGCCCCAGACCCAGGTCCTACCCCTGTTCTTGCCCCTGGCCCTGCCCCTGCCCCTGCCAGGAAGGCCTCCACTTTCCCTGCCTGTGCTCCTGTTCCTGCCCCAGACCCAGGCCCTGTCCCCGCGTCTTCCCCTTCAACTGCCGCCATCCCTTCCCCTGGCCCTGCCAGGAACACTGCCCCTTCCCCTGGCCCTGCCTAGGCCCCTGTTCCCGCCCCAGACTCAGCTCCTGCCCTTGACCTGGCACAGGCCATCACCCCTGCCCTTGCCCCAGCTCCTGCCCATACCCATTCCCCTGCTCCTATCCTTTCTCCTTTCCCTGACAGGGCCACGGCCCCTGCACCTGCCCCAGACCCAGGTCCTACCCCTGGTCTTGGCCCTGGCCCTGCCCCTGCCCCTACCCCTGCGTCTGCCCCTGCCCCTGCCCCTGCCAGGAAGGTCTCCACTTTCCCTGCCTGTGCCCCTGTTCCTGCCCCAGACCCAGGCCCTGTCCCTGCATCTTCCCCTTCAACTGCTGCCATCCCTTCCCCTGGCCCTGCCTAGGCCCCTGTTCCCGCCCCAGACCCAGCTCCTGCCCTTGACCCTGAACCAGTCATCACCAATGCACTTGCCCCAGTTCCTGCTCCTGCCCCTTCCCCTGCCCCTGCGTCTGCCCCTGCCCCTGCCCCTGTCCTTTCTCTTTTCCTTGCCAGGGCCACTGCCCCTGCACCTGCCCCAGACCCAGGTCCTACCCCTGGTCTTGCCCCTGCCCCTGCCAGGAAGGCCTCCACTTTCCCTGCCTGCGCCCCTGTTCCTGCCCCAGACCCAGCCCCTGCCCCTACGTCTTCCCCTTCAAATGCCGCCATCCCTTCCCCTGGCCCTGCCAGGAACACTGCCCCTTCCCCTGGCCCTGCCTAGGCCCCTGTTCCTGCCCCAGACCCAGTCCCTATCATTTGCTCCTGCTCCTTTCCCTGCCCTTGCCTGTGCTCCCGTTCCTGTCTCTGACCCAGCTCCTGCTCTGGATCCTGCACTGGCCGCTATTGCTGACCCTGTCCCTGCCCCTAGCCCAACCCCTGCCCCTACACCTTCTCCTGCGGGACTCCCAGACCCGCATCCAGAGCCCACAACTCTGCGGGGAGATCTCCCCAGAAAAATACCGTCAGTTCCATCCCCTGACCTTGACATCCCCCCAGAATCTCTCATCCCCTCCCCTTGTGTTCTTCCTCTCCTGTATGGAGTCACCGTTATCGTCGCCGTCCATCTCCTGTATGCCGTGTATTATTTATTTTAAATAAAAGTTCTTGTTTTCCCTTGAACACGTCGTGAGCATGAAGTGCATTCCCAGCGCTGGGCCACCACGCCACGGAACATCGTTGCAGGATACCTCCTTCCCCAAAGGAGACCCTGAGCCCAAGCCCTCCTGCCCATTGTTCCCCCAGCCTGGCCCCTCACAAGCCCTAAGCTGCTTTCTCTTTCTGGTCCTGCACGTGTTCTGGAGGTTTCTGGAAGTGGAATCCCTCAATAGGTGCCTTTGTGTCTGCACCTATTTTCAAAGGGCCCTTGTTTGGGGTTTGGTTTGGTTTGGTTTGGTTAGGTTTGGTTTTTGTTTCTTCTCTCTGTTTGACATAGAATTTCCCTTATTGGTTGTTGAGATGCCCAATGGATTACAGAGGAGATGTCCTCCTAGGGACCCCTTTAGGAATTCTGGGCACAATCTCGGGGCCAAGGCCCCCGTTCCTGCTGGGACACCACAGTCGGTCCCCAGACAGGACACGGCTGTTTCCTCCTGTGGCCCACACAGAAACCAGGGAAATGCAGAAAGCTGGAAGACACACCGCAGAGGGCAAAAGCGTCGCTCCCAACCCTGGGCCGGAGAAAGGTCTCCCATGGGTCTGCTCCGATCCATGCTCCAAGTCACTGGGTCCCACAGGGACAGAGACAGGGACAGAGACTAAACATGTGCAAGATCAAGGGGGAGGAGAGGCACACAGGCACTATGTGTCAGGAGATGCAGGAGCTCCCGGGGAAGGACTCAGGCAAAGGAAACCCTGGGGAGGCAGTGCTGGTCACCCTCAGACTGGCAGGTGTCTGGTCTGGGGACCAGCAGCCCTGGGGAGAACGTGAGGAAGCAGAAGTCCAATGCAGGGCCCCTGGAGAGAAGGCGGACAGGCACCCCTGTCTGAGATACCAGAGAGCGGCGCCCATCCCGGGCCACAGGTCCACCTATGACCTAGGAGGGCTCAGCCTGGGACTCACCCCCAGAAACTCTGGCTCGGTTGGCCACGGATGTGTTTTCAGTAGTATTGGGCACAGCTCCTGTTGTGAGACAGCAGGGAATGGAACAGTGTTCATGCCCAAGGAGATGGAGGGGATCCTCATCCCAGTCCTCAGGACACAATGTCCTAGGGCTCCTTTCTCAGTGTTGCCTGGGGCACAGGACCACGGCAGGCCCTCCTGAACCCCACTCCTGCCACCCTACTCCTGGGGACATTAATAATAGTTTAAGGAGGACGTGGAGAGGATCCAGGATGACAGAGGGCCAAGGAGAAGGAAGGTCAGCACTGGGAGGACAGATGGGCCAGCCCAGAGCCACCATTCAGGGCCTGATCCTAACCCGAACCAGAACCCTAATACTAAGCCAAATCTGAACCGGAACCCGAACCCTAACCCATAACCCTAACACCAAAGCTCAACACGAACCCAAATCCTAACCTCAAATCCTAAACCTGAAGCCAAACCCGAACCCTACCCTAACCCTAACACTAACGCCTAACCCTGACCCAGACCCTGACAGTGAGCCTGACCCTAACCCTAACCATACCCTGATGCTGAACCTGACCCTAAACGAGACACAAACCCTGACCCTAACACTGACCCTGACCCAATCCCTGACCTGACCCTAAACCTAACCCTGACCCTGAGCGTGAGCCTGACCCTAGCCCTGACCGTAACACCAAAGACGCTGACCCTAAACCTAACCCTGACCCTGACCCTAACACGGACCCTGACCCTAAACCTAACCCTGAATCTAGGCCAAACCCTAACCCCTACCCTAACCCAAACCCTGACCCTAACCCTGTCTAAACCTACCCTAACCCCACCCTAGCACTAACGCTAACTCCAACACCAGACCCTACCCTCACGGGGTAGACCCTGATGGTGACCCTGAACCTAACCCTAACCCTGACCATAAGCTGGAACCTGAACTGAACCCTGACTCTGACCAAAAACCTAACCCTGAACCTGACCAGAACACTGACCCTGAATATAACCCAGTCCCTAAACCTAACCCTGACCCTAACAATAACCCTATTCCTAACCCTGACCCTGACCCTAACCCTGAGCCTAACCCTAAAACTTACCCTAACACTGACCTTGGCCCTGACCCTAACCCTGACCATAACACGGACCACGACGCTGACCCTAAACCTAACCCTGACCCTGGCCCTAACACGGACCCTGACCCTAAACCTAACCCTGATTCTAAACTTAACCCAAATCACTACATAACCCTAACCCTGACCCTCACCCTGTCTAACCCTACCCTAACCCCAACCCTAACACTAACCCCAACCCCGAGCCCTAATCCCAACCTTAACCCTGACCCTGAACCTAACCCTAACCCTAACCCTAACCCCTAACCCTAACCCTAACCCCTAACCCTAACCCTAACCCTAACCCTAACCCCTAACCCTAACCCTAACCCTAACCCTCTAACCCTAACCCTAACCCTAACCCGTACCCTAACCCTAACCCGTACCCTAACCCTAACCCTAACCCTAACCCTAACCCTAACCCGTACCCTAACCCTAACCCTAACCCTAACCCGTACCCTAACCCTAACCCGTACCCTAACCCTAACCCTAACCCTAACCCGTACCCTAACCCTAACCCTAACCCTAACCCTAACCCTAACCCTAACCCGTACCCTAACCCTAACCCTAACCCTAACCCGTACCCTAACCCTAACCCTAACCCTAACCCTAACCCTAACCCGTACCCTAACCCTAACCCTAACCCTAACCCGTACCCTAACCCTAACCCTAACCCTAACCCTAACCCGTACCCTAACCCTAACCCGTACCCTAACCCGTACCCTAACCCTAACCCTAACCCTAACCCTAACCCTAACCCTAACCCGTACCCTAACCCTAACCCTAACCCGTACCCTAACCCTAACCCTAACCCGTACCCTAACCCTAACCCTAACCCTAACCCTAACCCTAACCCTAACCCTAACCCTAACCCTAACCCTGAAGGAAGCGACATGTTCTGGTGCTGCCTACCGAAGCCCAGAGGATGCAGGCAGAGGAGAGCTCGCCCGCCCGACACGTCCCCTCACTGGGCGGGTCGTGTCAGGCTTCCCCGACGACTCTGGCCCTTTGGCAAAAAGAATCGAAAGGTGACACCCCGGGAGGCTCCGAGTCAGACAGCCCCACACCTTCTGACCGACCCGTGTAGGCCTAGGTCTCCTCCCCGGGTGTGTGTGTGTGTGTGTGTGTGTGTGTGTGTGTGTGTGTGAAGAGAGCTCATCGGGGATGGAGACGTCCCGAGCAGGAGCAGACTGATGAGGGGTCAGATGCCTGGTGGGCAGGTCATGTTCACACCCCAGGTTAAAGCTGGCGAGGTGGGACGGGGTGTGGGGGCTGCACCCTTCTGCCCAGGGTTGATCCTGAGACCCTGCAGGGACGGGTCACCGACCCAGGTGCGGGGCTGTGCACACACAGGTCTGCTGCGTGGGATCTGGGAGAAGCAGGGGCACTGGGCAGGGGGACGGTGGGTAGGCCGGGCAGGGCTCTGACGCCTCTTGCACACTCCCCGTCTCTGCCTTGGCAGGCCACGGATGAACGAGGAAGGAGGCGGGAAGACACGCCCTCCTCCCCGACCCCGGAGTCCCCGGTCCTGGGAAGGCCTCCGCTACCTCCCAGACCACTGCCCGCGGGACTCCACTGGACCGCGGTCCTGGACACGGAGCGCACGGAGGCCAAGTCCGAGGGTGAGAAGGCTGGGATGGGGTGTCTGTGGCTGTGTGGGGAGGGGTCGGTGCTGGGCCCCACAGGGAGAAGCCCCCACGGGCTGGTGTGGGGCCAGGAGCCTCTACTGGGCTCGGAGCACCCAGGGGGTGGACTGCAGTCGGGGAGACGTCCCCGGGAGGGTTCCTTCGTGGCTGCGGCTTCTCCGGGAGGCCCTGGGCTGTGCTGTCTCTGCAAAGCCACAGGGAAAGGCAGGCCAGCGGGTGACCTTCTCTCCTCTCCCAGCTTCTCCAGCAGAGGAGCTAGACCCACTCCCAAATTCAGCCACTCCGGAGGGGCAGATGGTGTCTGGAGACACTTCAGCAGGAGACCGCGAGCCGACAGGTGCCCTGGTGCCTGCCCACGGAGATGCTGATGCTGTCCAGGGAGAGCTGGCTCCTGCTCCTGCCCCCAGCCCTGCTCCTGCCGCTCCCCCTGCCCCTGCCCCTGCCAGAGCGACTCCCACTTCCCCTGCCCCTGCCTGTGCTCCTGTTCTGGCCCTTAACCCAGATCCTCCCTTGGTCCCACCCCTTCCCCGACCCCTCCCTGGGCCCCTGTTCCTGCCCCAGACCCAGCTCCTGCCCTTGACACTGCACCAGTCATCACCAATGCACTTGCCTCTGTTCCTGCTCCTGCCCCTGCGTCTGCCTCTGCCCCTGTCCTTTCTCCTTTCCCTGCCAGGGCCACTGCCCCTGCCCCTGCACCTGCCCCAGACCCAGGTCCTACCCCTGTTCTTGCCCCTGGCCCTGCCCCTGCCCCTGCCAGGAAGGCCTCCACTTTCCCTGCCTGTGCTCCTGTTCCTGCCCCAGACCCAGGCCCTGTCCCCGCGTCTTCCCCTTCAACTGCCGCCATCCCTTCCCCTGGCCCTGCCAGGAACACTGCCCCTTCCCCTGGCCCTGCCTAGGCCCCTGTTCCCGCCCCAGACTCAGCTCCTGCCCTTGACCTGGCACAGGCCATCACCCCTGCCCTTGCCCCAGCTCCTGCCCATACCCATTCCCCTGCTCCTATCCTTTCTCCTTTCCCTGACAGGGCCACGGCCCCTGCACCTGCCCCAGACCCAGGTCCTACCCCTGGTCTTGGCCCTGGCCCTGCCCCTGCCCCTACCCCTGCGTCTGCCCCTGCCCCTGCCCCTGCCAGGAAGGTCTCCACTTTCCCTGCCTGTGCCCCTGTTCCTGCCCCAGACCCAGGCCCTGTCCCTGCATCTTCCCCTTCAACTGCTGCCATCCCTTCCCCTGGCCCTGCCTAGGCCCCTGTTCCCGCCCCAGACCCAGCTCCTGCCCTTGACCCTGAACCAGTCATCACCAATGCACTTGCCCCAGTTCCTGCTCCTGCCCCTTCCCCTGCCCCTGCGTCTGCCCCTGCCCCTGCCCCTGTCCTTTCTCTTTTCCTTGCCAGGGCCACTGCCCCTGCACCTGCCCCAGACCCAGGTCCTACCCCTGGTCTTGCCCCTGCCCCTGCCAGGAAGGCCTCCACTTTCCCTGCCTGCGCCCCTGTTCCTGCCCCAGACCCAGCCCCTGCCCCTACGTCTTCCCCTTCAAATGCCGCCATCCCTTCCCCTGGCCCTGCCAGGAACACTGCCCCTTCCCCTGGCCCTGCCTAGGCCCCTGTTCCTGCCCCAGACCCAGTCCCTATCATTTGCTCCTGCTCCTTTCCCTGCCCTTGCCTGTGCTCCCGTTCCTGTCTCTGACCCAGCTCCTGCTCTGGATCCTGCACTGGCCGCTATTGCTGACCCTGTCCCTGCCCCTAGCCCAACCCCTGCCCCTACACCTTCTCCTGCGGGACTCCCAGACCCGCATCCAGAGCCCACAACTCTGCGGGGAGATCTCCCCAGAAAAATACCGTCAGTTCCATCCCCTGACCTTGACATCCCCCCAGAATCTCTCATCCCCTCCCCTTGTGTTCTTCCTCTCCTGTATGGAGTCACCGTTATCGTCGCCGTCCATCTCCTGTATGCCGTGTATTATTTATTTTAAATAAAAGTTCTTGTTTTCCCTTGAACACGTCGTGAGCATGAAGTGCATTCCCAGCGCTGGGCCACCACGCCACGGAACATCGTTGCAGGATACCTCCTTCCCCAAAGGAGACCCTGAGCCCAAGCCCTCCTGCCCATTGTTCCCCCAGCCTGGCCCCTCACAAGCCCTAAGCTGCTTTCTCTTTCTGGTCCTGCACGTGTTCTGGAGGTTTCTGGAAGTGGAATCCCTCAATAGGTGCCTTTGTGTCTGCACCTATTTTCAAAGGGCCCTTGTTTGGGGTTTGGTTTGGTTTGGTTTGGTTAGGTTTGGTTTTTGTTTCTTCTCTCTGTTTGACATAGAATTTCCCTTATTGGTTGTTGAGATGCCCAATGGATTACAGAGGAGATGTCCTCCTAGGGACCCCTTTAGGAATTCTGGGCACAATCTCGGGGCCAAGGCCCCCGTTCCTGCTGGGACACCACAGTCGGTCCCCAGACAGGACACGGCTGTTTCCTCCTGTGGCCCACACAGAAACCAGGGAAATGCAGAAAGCTGGAAGACACACCGCAGAGGGCAAAAGCGTCGCTCCCAACCCTGGGCCGGAGAAAGGTCTCCCATGGGTCTGCTCCGATCCATGCTCCAAGTCACTGGGTCCCACAGGGACAGAGACAGGGACAGAGACTAAACATGTGCAAGATCAAGGGGGAGGAGAGGCACACAGGCACTATGTGTCAGGAGATGCAGGAGCTCCCGGGGAAGGACTCAGGCAAAGGAAACCCTGGGGAGGCAGTGCTGGTCACCCTCAGACTGGCAGGTGTCTGGTCTGGGGACCAGCAGCCCTGGGGAGAACGTGAGGAAGCAGAAGTCCAATGCAGGGCCCCTGGAGAGAAGGCGGACAGGCACCCCTGTCTGAGATACCAGAGAGCGGCGCCCATCCCGGGCCACAGGTCCACCTATGACCTAGGAGGGCTCAGCCTGGGACTCACCCCCAGAAACTCTGGCTCGGTTGGCCACGGATGTGTTTTCAGTAGTATTGGGCACAGCTCCTGTTGTGAGACAGCAGGGAATGGAACAGTGTTCATGCCCAAGGAGATGGAGGGGATCCTCATCCCAGTCCTCAGGACACAATGTCCTAGGGCTCCTTTCTCAGTGTTGCCTGGGGCACAGGACCACGGCAGGCCCTCCTGAACCCCACTCCTGCCACCCTACTCCTGGGGACATTAATAATAGTTTAAGGAGGACGTGGAGAGGATCCAGGATGACAGAGGGCCAAGGAGAAGGAAGGTCAGCACTGGGAGGACAGATGGGCCAGCCCAGAGCCACCATTCAGGGCCTGATCCTAACCCGAACCAGAACCCTAATACTAAGCCAAATCTGAACCGGAACCCGAACCCTAACCCATAACCCTAACACCAAAGCTCAACACGAACCCAAATCCTAACCTCAAATCCTAAACCTGAAGCCAAACCCGAACCCTACCCTAACCCTAACACTAACGCCTAACCCTGACCCAGACCCTGACAGTGAGCCTGACCCTAACCCTAACCATACCCTGATGCTGAACCTGACCCTAAACGAGACACAAACCCTGACCCTAACACTGACCCTGACCCAATCCCTGACCTGACCCTAAACCTAACCCTGACCCTGAGCGTGAGCCTGACCCTAGCCCTGACCGTAACACCAAAGACGCTGACCCTAAACCTAACCCTGACCCTGACCCTAACACGGACCCTGACCCTAAACCTAACCCTGAATCTAGGCCAAACCCTAACCCCTACCCTAACCCAAACCCTGACCCTAACCCTGTCTAAACCTACCCTAACCCCACCCTAGCACTAACGCTAACTCCAACACCAGACCCTACCCTCACGGGGTAGACCCTGATGGTGACCCTGAACCTAACCCTAACCCTGACCATAAGCTGGAACCTGAACTGAACCCTGACTCTGACCAAAAACCTAACCCTGAACCTGACCAGAACACTGACCCTGAATATAACCCAGTCCCTAAACCTAACCCTGACCCTAACAATAACCCTATTCCTAACCCTGACCCTGACCCTAACCCTGAGCCTAACCCTAAAACTTACCCTAACACTGACCTTGGCCCTGACCCTAACCCTGACCATAACACGGACCACGACGCTGACCCTAAACCTAACCCTGACCCTGGCCCTAACACGGACCCTGACCCTAAACCTAACCCTGATTCTAAACTTAACCCAAATCACTACATAACCCTAACCCTGACCCTCACCCTGTCTAACCCTACCCTAACCCCAACCCTAACACTAACCCCAACCCCGAGCCCTAATCCCAACCTTAACCCTGACCCTGAACCTAACCCTAACCCTAACCCTAACCCTAACCCCTAACCCTAACCCTAACCCCTAACCCTAACCCTAACCCTAACCCTAACCCCTAACCCTAACCCTAACCCTAACCCTAACCCTCTAACCCTAACCCTAACCCTAACCCGTACCCTAACCCTAACCCGTACCCTAACCCTAACCCTAACCCTAACCCTAACCCGTACCCTAACCCTAACCCTAACCCTAACCCGTACCCTAACCCTAACCCTAACCCTAACCCTAACCCTAACCCTAACCCGTACCCTAACCCTAACCCTAACCCTAACCCGTACCCTAACCCTAACCCTAACCCTAACCCTAACCCGTACCCTAACCCTAACCCGTACCCTAACCCGTACCCTAACCCTAACCCTAACCCTAACCCTAACCCTAACCCTAACCCGTACCCTAACCCTAACCCTAACCCTAACCCTAACCCTAACCCTAACCCGTACCCTAACCCTAACCCTAACCCTAACCCTAACCCTAACCCTAACCCTAACCCTAACCCTAACCCTGAAGGAAGCGACATGTTCTGGTGCTGCCTACCGAAGCCCAGAGGATGCAGGCAGAGGAGAGCTCGCCCGCCCGACACGTCCCCTCACTGGGCGGGTCGTGTCAGGCTTCCCCGACGACTCTGGCCCTTTGGCAAAAAGAATCGAAAGGTGACACCCCGGGAGGCTCCGAGTCAGACAGCCCCACACCTTCTGACCGACCCGTGTAGGCCTAGGTCTCCTCCCCGGGTGTGTGTGTGTGTGTGTGTGTGTGTGTGTGTGTGTGAAGAGAGCTCATCGGGGATGGAGACGTCCCGAGCAGGAGCAGACTGATGAGGGGTCAGATGCCTGGTGGGCAGGTCATGTTCACACCCCAGGTTAAAGCTGGCGAGGTGGGACGGGGTGTGGGGGCTGCACCCTTCTGCCCAGGGTTGATCCTGAGACCCTGCAGGGACGGGTCACCGACCCAGGTGCGGGGCTGTGCACACACAGGTCTGCTGCGTGGGATCTGGGAGAAGCAGGGGCACTGGGCAGGGGGACGGTGGGTAGGCCGGGCAGGGCTCTGACGCCTCTTGCACACTCCCCGTCTCTGCCTTGGCAGGCCACGGATGAACGAGGAAGGAGGCGGGAAGACACGCCCTCCTCCCCGACCCCGGAGTCCCCGGTCCTGGGAAGGCCTCCGCTACCTCCCAGACCACTGCCCGCGGGACTCCACTGGACCGCGGTCCTGGACACGGAGCGCACGGAGGCCAAGTCCGAGGGTGAGAAGGCTGGGATGGGGTGTCTGTGGCTGTGTGGGGAGGGGTCGGTGCTGGGCCCCACAGGGAGAAGCCCCCACGGGCTGGTGTGGGGCCAGGAGCCTCTACTGGGCTCGGAGCACCCAGGGGGTGGACTGCAGTCGGGGAGACGTCCCCGGGAGGGTTCCTTCGTGGCTGCGGCTTCTCCGGGAGGCCCTGGGCTGTGCTGTCTCTGCAAAGCCACAGGGAAAGGCAGGCCAGCGGGTGACCTTCTCTCCTCTCCCAGCTTCTCCAGCAGAGGAGCTAGACCCACTCCCAAATTCAGCCACTCCGGAGGGGCAGATGGTGTCTGGAGACACTTCAGCAGGAGACCGCGAGCCGACAGGTGCCCTGGTGCCTGCCCACGGAGATGCTGATGCTGTCCAGGGAGAGCTGGCTCCTGCTCCTGCCCCCAGCCCTGCTCCTGCCGCTCCCCCTGCCCCTGCCCCTGCCAGAGCGACTCCCACTTCCCCTGCCCCTGCCTGTGCTCCTGTTCTGGCCCTTAACCCAGATCCTCCCTTGGTCCCACCCCTTCCCCGACCCCTCCCTGGGCCCCTGTTCCTGCCCCAGACCCAGCTCCTGCCCTTGACACTGCACCAGTCATCACCAATGCACTTGCCTCTGTTCCTGCTCCTGCCCCTGCGTCTGCCTCTGCCCCTGTCCTTTCTCCTTTCCCTGCCAGGGCCACTGCCCCTGCCCCTGCACCTGCCCCAGACCCAGGTCCTACCCCTGTTCTTGCCCCTGGCCCTGCCCCTGCCCCTGCCAGGAAGGCCTCCACTTTCCCTGCCTGTGCTCCTGTTCCTGCCCCAGACCCAGGCCCTGTCCCCGCGTCTTCCCCTTCAACTGCCGCCATCCCTTCCCCTGGCCCTGCCAGGAACACTGCCCCTTCCCCTGGCCCTGCCTAGGCCCCTGTTCCCGCCCCAGACTCAGCTCCTGCCCTTGACCTGGCACAGGCCATCACCCCTGCCCTTGCCCCAGCTCCTGCCCATACCCATTCCCCTGCTCCTATCCTTTCTCCTTTCCCTGACAGGGCCACGGCCCCTGCACCTGCCCCAGACCCAGGTCCTACCCCTGGTCTTGGCCCTGGCCCTGCCCCTGCCCCTACCCCTGCGTCTGCCCCTGCCCCTGCCCCTGCCAGGAAGGTCTCCACTTTCCCTGCCTGTGCCCCTGTTCCTGCCCCAGACCCAGGCCCTGTCCCTGCATCTTCCCCTTCAACTGCTGCCATCCCTTCCCCTGGCCCTGCCTAGGCCCCTGTTCCCGCCCCAGACCCAGCTCCTGCCCTTGACCCTGAACCAGTCATCACCAATGCACTTGCCCCAGTTCCTGCTCCTGCCCCTTCCCCTGCCCCTGCGTCTGCCCCTGCCCCTGCCCCTGTCCTTTCTCTTTTCCTTGCCAGGGCCACTGCCCCTGCACCTGCCCCAGACCCAGGTCCTACCCCTGGTCTTGCCCCTGCCCCTGCCAGGAAGGCCTCCACTTTCCCTGCCTGCGCCCCTGTTCCTGCCCCAGACCCAGCCCCTGCCCCTACGTCTTCCCCTTCAAATGCCGCCATCCCTTCCCCTGGCCCTGCCAGGAACACTGCCCCTTCCCCTGGCCCTGCCTAGGCCCCTGTTCCTGCCCCAGACCCAGTCCCTATCATTTGCTCCTGCTCCTTTCCCTGCCCTTGCCTGTGCTCCCGTTCCTGTCTCTGACCCAGCTCCTGCTCTGGATCCTGCACTGGCCGCTATTGCTGACCCTGTCCCTGCCCCTAGCCCAACCCCTGCCCCTACACCTTCTCCTGCGGGACTCCCAGACCCGCATCCAGAGCCCACAACTCTGCGGGGAGATCTCCCCAGAAAAATACCGTCAGTTCCATCCCCTGACCTTGACATCCCCCCAGAATCTCTCATCCCCTCCCCTTGTGTTCTTCCTCTCCTGTATGGAGTCACCGTTATCGTCGCCGTCCATCTCCTGTATGCCGTGTATTATTTATTTTAAATAAAAGTTCTTGTTTTCCCTTGAACACGTCGTGAGCATGAAGTGCATTCCCAGCGCTGGGCCACCACGCCACGGAACATCGTTGCAGGATACCTCCTTCCCCAAAGGAGACCCTGAGCCCAAGCCCTCCTGCCCATTGTTCCCCCAGCCTGGCCCCTCACAAGCCCTAAGCTGCTTTCTCTTTCTGGTCCTGCACGTGTTCTGGAGGTTTCTGGAAGTGGAATCCCTCAATAGGTGCCTTTGTGTCTGCACCTATTTTCAAAGGGCCCTTGTTTGGGGTTTGGTTTGGTTTGGTTTGGTTAGGTTTGGTTTTTGTTTCTTCTCTCTGTTTGACATAGAATTTCCCTTATTGGTTGTTGAGATGCCCAATGGATTACAGAGGAGATGTCCTCCTAGGGACCCCTTTAGGAATTCTGGGCACAATCTCGGGGCCAAGGCCCCCGTTCCTGCTGGGACACCACAGTCGGTCCCCAGACAGGACACGGCTGTTTCCTCCTGTGGCCCACACAGAAACCAGGGAAATGCAGAAAGCTGGAAGACACACCGCAGAGGGCAAAAGCGTCGCTCCCAACCCTGGGCCGGAGAAAGGTCTCCCATGGGTCTGCTCCGATCCATGCTCCAAGTCACTGGGTCCCACAGGGACAGAGACAGGGACAGAGACTAAACATGTGCAAGATCAAGGGGG
Organism: Neogale vison; assembly: GCF_020171115.1. Classification (NCBI taxonomy): domain Eukaryota; kingdom Metazoa; phylum Chordata; class Mammalia; order Carnivora; family Mustelidae; genus Neogale; species Neogale vison. Next base: position 207,009,892 of record NC_058101.1, read on the forward strand.
AGGAGAGGCACACAGGCACTATGTGTCAGGAGATGCAGGAGCTCCCGGGGAAGGACTCAGGCAAAGGAAACCCTGGGGAGGCAGTGCTGGTCACCCTCAGACTGGCAGGTGTCTGGTCTGGGGACCAGCAGCCCTGGGGAGAACGTGAGGAAGCAGAAGTCCAATGCAGGGCCCCTGGAGAGAAGGCGGACAGGCACCCCTGTCTGAGATACCAGAGAGCGGCGCCCATCCCGGGCCACAGGTCCACCTATGACCTAGGAGGGCTCAGCCTGGGACTCACCCCCAGAAACTCTGGCTCGGTTGGCCACGGATGTGTTTTCAGTAGTATTGGGCACAGCTCCTGTTGTGAGACAGCAGGGAATGGAACAGTGTTCATGCCCAAGGAGATGGAGGGGATCCTCATCCCAGTCCTCAGGACACAATGTCCTAGGGCTCCTTTCTCAGTGTTGCCTGGGGCACAGGACCACGGCAGGCCCTCCTGAACCCCACTCCTGCCACCCTACTCCTGGGGACATTAATAATAGTTTAAGGAGGACGTGGAGAGGATCCAGGATGACAGAGGGCCAAGGAGAAGGAAGGTCAGCACTGGGAGGACAGATGGGCCAGCCCAGAGCCACCATTCAGGGCCTGATCCTAACCCGAACCAGAACCCTAATACTAAGCCAAATCTGAACCGGAACCCGAACCCTAACCCATAACCCTAACACCAAAGCTCAACACGAACCCAAATCCTAACCTCAAATCCTAAACCTGAAGCCAAACCCGAACCCTACCCTAACCCTAACACTAACGCCTAACCCTGACCCAGACCCTGACAGTGAGCCTGACCCTAACCCTAACCATACCCTGATGCTGAACCTGACCCTAAACGAGACACAAACCCTGACCCTAACACTGACCCTGACCCAATCCCTGACCTGACCCTAAACCTAACCCTGACCCTGAGCGTGAGCCTGACCCTAGCCCTGACCGTAACACCAAAGACGCTGACCCTAAACCTAACCCTGACCCTGACCCTAACACGGACCCTGACCCTAAACCTAACCCTGAATCTAGGCCAAACCCTAACCCCTACCCTAACCCAAACCCTGACCCTAACCCTGTCTAAACCTACCCTAACCCCACCCTAGCACTAACGCTAACTCCAACACCAGACCCTACCCTCACGGGGTAGACCCTGATGGTGACCCTGAACCTAACCCTAACCCTGACCATAAGCTGGAACCTGAACTGAACCCTGACTCTGACCAAAAACCTAACCCTGAACCTGACCAGAACACTGACCCTGAATATAACCCAGTCCCTAAACCTAACCCTGACCCTAACAATAACCCTATTCCTAACCCTGACCCTGACCCTAACCCTGAGCCTAACCCTAAAACTTACCCTAACACTGACCTTGGCCCTGACCCTAACCCTGACCATAACACGGACCACGACGCTGACCCTAAACCTAACCCTGACCCTGGCCCTAACACGGACCCTGACCCTAAACCTAACCCTGATTCTAAACTTAACCCAAATCACTACATAACCCTAACCCTGACCCTCACCCTGTCTAACCCTACCCTAACCCCAACCCTAACACTAACCCCAACCCCGAGCCCTAATCCCAACCTTAACCCTGACCCTGAACCTAACCCTAACCCTAACCCTAACCGCTAACCCTAACCCTAACCCCTAACCCTAACCCTAACCCTAACCCTAACCCCTAACCCTAACCCTAACCCTAACCCTCTAACCCTAACCCTAACCCTAACCCGTACCCTAACCCTAACCCGTACCCTAACCCTAACCCTAACCCTAACCCTAACCCTAACCCGTACCCTAACCCTAACCCTAACCCTAACCCGTACCCTAACCCTAACCCGTACCCTAACCCTAACCCTAACCCTAACCCGTACCCTAACCCTAACCCTAACCCTAACCCTAACCCTAACCCTAACCCGTACCCTAACCCTAACCCTAACCCTAACCCGTACCCTAACCCTAACCCTAACCCTAACCCTAACCCTAACCCTAACCCGTACCCTAACCCTAACCCTAACCCTAACCCGTACCCTAACCCTAACCCTAACCCTAACCCTAACCCGTACCCTAACCCTAACCCGTACCCTAACCCGTACCCTAACCCTAACCCTAACCCTAACCCTAACCCTAACCCTAACCCGTACCCTAACCCTAACCCTAACCCTAACCCTAACCCTAACCCGTACCCTAACCCTAACCCTAACCCTAACCCTAACCCTAACCCTAACCCTAACCCTAACCCTAACCCTAACCCTGAAGGAAGCGACATGTTCTGGTGCTGCCTACCGAAGCCCAGAGGATGCAGGCAGAGGAGAGCTCGCCCGCCCGACACGTCCCCTCACTGGGCGGGTCGTGTCAGGCTTCCCCGACGACTCTGGCCCTTTGGCAAAAAGAATCGAAAGGTGACACCCCGGGAGGCTCCGAGTCAGACAGCCCCACACCTTCTGACCGACCCGTGTAGGCCTAGGTCTCCTCCCCGGGTGTGTGTGTGTGTGTGTGTGTGTGTGTGTGTGTGTGTGTGAAGAGAGCTCATCGGGGATGGAGACGTCCCAAGCAGGAGCAGACTGATGAGGGGTCAGATGCCTGGTGGGCAGGTCATGTTCACACCCCAGGTTAAAGCTGGCGAGGTGGGACGGGGTGTGGGGGCTGCACCCTTCTGCCCAGGGTTGATCCTGAGACCCTGCAGGGACGGGTCACCGACCCAGGTGCGGGGCTGTGCACACACAGGTCTGCTGCGTGGGATCTGGGAGAAGCAGGGGCACTGGGCAGGGGGACGGTGGGTAGGCCGGGCAGGGCTCTGACGCCTCTTGCACACTCCCCGTCTCTGCCTTGGCAGGCCACGGATGAACGAGGAAGGAGGCGGGAAGACACGCCCTCCTCCCCGACCCCGGAGTCCCCGGTCCTGGGAAGGCCTCCGCTACCTCCCAGACCACTGCCCGCGGGACTCCACTGGACCGCGGTCCTGGACACGGAGCCCACGGAGGCCAAGTCCGAGGGTGAGAAGGCTGGGATGGGGTGTCTGTGGCTGTGTGGGGAGGGGTCGGTGCTGGGCCCCACAGGGAGAAGCCCCCACGGGCTGGTGTGGGGCCAGGAGCCTCTACTGGGCTCGGAGCACCCAGGGGGTGGACTGCAGTCGGGGAGACGTCCCCGGGAGGGTTCCTTCGTGGCTGCGGCTTCTCCGGGAGGCCCTGGGCTGTGCTGTCTCTGCAAAGCCACAGGGAAAGGCAGGCCAGCGGGTGACCTTCTCTCCTCTCCCAGCTTCTCCAGCAGAGGAGCTAGACCCACTCCCAAATTCAGCCACTCCGGAGGGGCAGATGGTGTCTGGAGACACTTCAGCAGGAGACCGCGAGCCGACAGGTGCCCTGGTGCCTGCCCACGGAGATGCTGATGCTGTCCAGGGAGAGCTGGCTCCTGCTCCTGCCCCCAGCCCTGCTCCTGCCGCTCCCCCTGCCCCTGCCCCTGCCAGAGCGACTCCCACTTCCCCTGCCCCTGCCTGTGCTCCTGTTCTGGCCCTTAACCCAGATCCTCCCTTGGTCCCACCCCTTCCCCGACCCCTCCCTGGGCCCCTGTTCCTGCCCCAGACCCAGCTCCTGCCCTTGACACTGCACCAGTCATCACCAATGCACTTGCCTCTGTTCCTGCTCCTGCCCCTGCGTCTGCCTCTGCCCCTGTCCTTTCTCCTTTCCCTGCCAGGGCCACTGCCCCTGCCCCTGCACCTGCCCCAGACCCAGGTCCTACCCCTGTTCTTGCCCCTGGCCCTGCCCCTGCCCCTGCCAGGAAGGCCTCCACTTTCCCTGCCTGTGCTCCTGTTCCTGCCCCAGACCCAGGCCCTGTCCCCGCGTCTTCCCCTTCAACTGCCGCCATCCCTTCCCCTGGCCCTGCCAGGAACACTGCCCCTTCCCCTGGCCCTGCCTAGGCCCCTGTTCCCGCCCCAGACTCAGCTCCTGCCCTTGACCTGGCACAGGCCATCACCCCTGCCCTTGCCCCAGCTCCTGCCCATACCCATTCCCCTGCTCCTATCCTTTCTCCTTTCCCTGACAGGGCCACGGCCCCTGCACCTGCCCCAGACCCAGGTCCTACCCCTGGTCTTGGCCCTGGCCCTGCCCCTGCCCCTACCCCTGCGTCTGCCCCTGCCCCTGCCCCTGCCAGGAAGGTCTCCACTTTCCCTGCCTGTGCCCCTGTTCCTGCCCCAGACCCAGGCCCTGTCCCTGCATCTTCCCCTTCAACTGCTGCCATCCCTTCCCCTGGCCCTGCCTAGGCCCCTGTTCCCGCCCCAGACCCAGCTCCTGCCCTTGACCCTGAACCAGTCATCACCAATGCACTTGCCCCAGTTCCTGCTCCTGCCCCTTCCCCTGCCCCTGCGTCTGCCCCTGCCCCTGCCCCTGTCCTTTCTCTTTTCCTTGCCAGGGCCACTGCCCCTGCACCTGCCCCAGACCCAGGTCCTACCCCTGGTCTTGCCCCTGCCCCTGCCAGGAAGGCCTCCACTTTCCCTGCCTGCGCCCCTGTTCCTGCCCCAGACCCAGCCCCTGCCCCTACGTCTTCCCCTTCAAATGCCGCCATCCCTTCCCCTGGCCCTGCCAGGAACACTGCCCCTTCCCCTGGCCCTGCCTAGGCCCCTGTTCCTGCCCCAGACCCAGTCCCTATCATTTGCTCCTGCTCCTTTCCCTGCCCTTGCCTGTGCTCCCGTTCCTGTCTCTGACCCAGCTCCTGCTCTGGATCCTGCACTGGCCGCTATTGCTGACCCTGTCCCTGCCCCTAGCCCAACCCCTGCCCCTACACCTTCTCCTGCGGGACTCCCAGACCCGCATCCAGAGCCCACAACTCTGCGGGGAGATCTCCCCAGAAAAATACCGTCAGTTCCATCCCCTGACCTTGACATCCCCCCAGAATCTCTCATCCCCTCCCCTTGTGTTCTTCCTCTCCTGTATGGAGTCACCGTTATCGTCGCCGTCCATCTCCTGTATGCCGTGTATTATTTATTTTAAATAAAAGTTCTTGTTTTCCCTTGAACACGTCGTGAGCATGAAGTGCATTCCCAGCGCTGGGCCACCACGCCACGGAACATCGTTGCAGGATACCTCCTTCCCCAAAGGAGACCCTGAGCCCAAGCCCTCCTGCCCATTGTTCCCCCAGCCTGGCCCCTCACAAGCCCTAAGCTGCTTTCTCTTTCTGGTCCTGCACGTGTTCTGGAGGTTTCTGGAAGTGGAATCCCTCAATAGGTGCCTTTGTGTCTGCACCTATTTTCAAAGGGCCCTTGTTTGGGGTTTGGTTTGGTTTGGTTTGGTTAGGTTTGGTTTTTGTTTCTTCTCTCTGTTTGACATAGAATTTCCCTTATTGGTTGTTGAGATGCCCAATGGATTACAGAGGAGATGTCCTCCTAGGGACCCCTTTAGGAATTCTGGGCACAATCTCGGGGCCAAGGCCCCCGTTCCTGCTGGGACACCACAGTCGGTCCCCAGACAGGACACGGCTGTTTCCTCCTGTGGCCCACACAGAAACCAGGGAAATGCAGAAAGCTGGAAGACACACCGCAGAGGGCAAAAGCGTCGCTCCCAACCCTGGGCCGGAGAAAGGTCTCCCATGGGTCTGCTCCGATCCATGCTCCAAGTCACTGGGTCCCACAGGGACAGAGACAGGGACAGAGACTAAACATGTGCAAGATCAAGGGGGAGGAGAGGCACACAGGCACTATGTGTCAGGAGATGCAGGAGCTCCCGGGGAAGGACTCAGGCAAAGGAAACCCTGGGGAGGCAGTGCTGGTCACCCTCAGACTGGCAGGTGTCTGGTCTGGGGACCAGCAGCCCTGGGGAGAACGTGAGGAAGCAGAAGTCCAATGCAGGGCCCCTGGAGAGAAGGCGGACAGGCACCCCTGTCTGAGATACCAGAGAGCGGCGCCCATCCCGGGCCACAGGTCCACCTATGACCTAGGAGGGCTCAGCCTGGGACTCACCCCCAGAAACTCTGGCTCGGTTGGCCACGGATGTGTTTTCAGTAGTATTGGGCACAGCTCCTGTTGTGAGACAGCAGGGAATGGAACAGTGTTCATGCCCAAGGAGATGGAGGGGATCCTCATCCCAGTCCTCAGGACACAATGTCCTAGGGCTCCTTTCTCAGTGTTGCCTGGGGCACAGGACCACGGCAGGCCCTCCTGAACCCCACTCCTGCCACCCTACTCCTGGGGACATTAATAATAGTTTAAGGAGGACGTGGAGAGGATCCAGGATGACAGAGGGCCAAGGAGAAGGAAGGTCAGCACTGGGAGGACAGATGGGCCAGCCCAGAGCCACCATTCAGGGCCTGATCCTAACCCGAACCAGAACCCTAATACTAAGCCAAATCTGAACCGGAACCCGAACCCTAACCCATAACCCTAACACCAAAGCTCAACACGAACCCAAATCCTAACCTCAAATCCTAAACCTGAAGCCAAACCCGAACCCTACCCTAACCCTAACACTAACGCCTAACCCTGACCCAGACCCTGACAGTGAGCCTGACCCTAACCCTAACCATACCCTGATGCTGAACCTGACCCTAAACGAGACACAAACCCTGACCCTAACACTGACCCTGACCCAATCCCTGACCTGACCCTAAACCTAACCCTGACCCTGAGCGTGAGCCTGACCCTAGCCCTGACCGTAACACCAAAGACGCTGACCCTAAACCTAACCCTGACCCTGACCCTAACACGGACCCTGACCCTAAACCTAACCCTGAATCTAGGCCAAACCCTAACCCCTACCCTAACCCAAACCCTGACCCTAACCCTGTCTAAACCTACCCTAACCCCACCCTAGCACTAACGCTAACTCCAACACCAGACCCTACCCTCACGGGGTAGACCCTGATGGTGACCCTGAACCTAACCCTAACCCTGACCATAAGCTGGAACCTGAACTGAACCCTGACTCTGACCAAAAACCTAACCCTGAACCTGACCAGAACACTGACCCTGAATATAACCCAGTCCCTAAACCTAACCCTGACCCTAACAATAACCCTATTCCTAACCCTGACCCTGACCCTAACCCTGAGCCTAACCCTAAAACTTACCCTAACACTGACCTTGGCCCTGACCCTAACCCTGACCATAACACGGACCACGACGCTGACCCTAAACCTAACCCTGACCCTGGCCCTAACACGGACCCTGACCCTAAACCTAACCCTGATTCTAAACTTAACCCAAATCACTACATAACCCTAACCCTGACCCTCACCCTGTCTAACCCTACCCTAACCCCAACCCTAACACTAACCCCAACCCCGAGCCCTAATCCCAACCTTAACCCTGACCCTGAACCTAACCCTAACCCTAACCCTAACCGCTAACCCTAACCCTAACCCCTAACCCTAACCCTAACCCTAACCCTAACCCCTAACCCTAACCCTAACCCTAACCCTCTAACCCTAACCCTAACCCTAACCCGTACCCTAACCCTAACCCGTACCCTAACCCTAACCCTAACCCTAACCCTAACCCTAACCCGTACCCTAACCCTAACCCTAACCCTAACCCGTACCCTAACCCTAACCCGTACCCTAACCCTAACCCTAACCCTAACCCGTACCCTAACCCTAACCCTAACCCTAACCCTAACCCTAACCCTAACCCGTACCCTAACCCTAACCCTAACCCTAACCCGTACCCTAACCCTAACCCTAACCCTAACCCTAACCCTAACCCTAACCCGTACCCTAACCCTAACCCTAACCCTAACCCGTACCCTAACCCTAACCCTAACCCTAACCCTAACCCGTACCCTAACCCTAACCCGTACCCTAACCCGTACCCTAACCCTAACCCTAACCCTAACCCTAACCCTAACCCTAACCCGTACCCTAACCCTAACCCTAACCCTAACCCTAACCCTAACCCGTACCCTAACCCTAACCCTAACCCTAACCCTAACCCTAACCCTAACCCTAACCCTAACCCTAACCCTAACCCTGAAGGAAGCGACATGTTCTGGTGCTGCCTACCGAAGCCCAGAGGATGCAGGCAGAGGAGAGCTCGCCCGCCCGACACGTCCCCTCACTGGGCGGGTCGTGTCAGGCTTCCCCGACGACTCTGGCCCTTTGGCAAAAAGAATCGAAAGGTGACACCCCGGGAGGCTCCGAGTCAGACAGCCCCACACCTTCTGACCGACCCGTGTAGGCCTAGGTCTCCTCCCCGGGTGTGTGTGTGTGTGTGTGTGTGTGTGTGTGTGTGTGTGTGTGAAGAGAGCTCATCGGGGATGGAGACGTCCCGAGCAGGAGCAGACTGATGAGGGGTCAGATGCCTGGTGGGCAGGTCATGTTCACACCCCAGGTTAAAGCTGGCGAGGTGGGACGGGGTGTGGGGGCTGCACCCTTCTGCCCAGGGTTGATCCTGAGACCCTGCAGGGACGGGTCACCGACCCAGGTGCGGGGCTGTGCACACACAGGTCTGCTGCGTGGGATCTGGGAGAAGCAGGGGCACTGGGCAGGGGGACGGTGGGTAGGCCGGGCAGGGCTCTGACGCCTCTTGCACACTCCCCGTCTCTGCCTTGGCAGGCCACGGATGAACGAGGAAGGAGGCGGGAAGACACGCCCTCCTCCCCGACCCCGGAGTCCCCGGTCCTGGGAAGGCCTCCGCTACCTCCCAGACCACTGCCCGCGGGACTCCACTGGACCGCGGTCCTGGACACGGAGCGCACGGAGGCCAAGTCCGAGGGTGAGAAGGCTGGGATGGGGTGTCTGTGGCTGTGTGGGGAGGGGTCGGTGCTGGGCCCCACAGGGAGAAGCCCCCACGGGCTGGTGTGGGGCCAGGAGCCTCTACTGGGCTCGGAGCACCCAGGGGGTGGACTGCAGTCGGGGAGACGTCCCCGGGAGGGTTCCTTCGTGGCTGCGGCTTCTCCGGGAGGCCCTGGGCTGTGCTGTCTCTGCAAAGCCACAGGGAAAGGCAGGCCAGCGGGTGACCTTCTCTCCTCTCCCAGCTTCTCCAGCAGAGGAGCTAGACCCACTCCCAAATTCAGCCACTCCGGAGGGGCAGATGGTGTCTGGAGACACTTCAGCAGGAGACCGCGAGCCGACAGGTGCCCTGGTGCCTGCCCACGGAGATGCTGATGCTGTCCAGGGAGAGCTGGCTCCTGCTCCTGCCCCCAGCCCTGCTCCTGCCGCTCCCCCTGCCCCTGCCCCTGCCAGAGCGACTCCCACTTCCCCTGCCCCTGCCTGTGCTCCTGTTCTGGCCCTTAACCCAGATCCTCCCTTGGTCCCACCCCTTCCCCGACCCCTCCCTGGGCCCCTGTTCCTGCCCCAGACCCAGCTCCTGCCCTTGACACTGCACCAGTCATCACCAATGCACTTGCCTCTGTTCCTGCTCCTGCCCCTGCGTCTGCCTCTGCCCCTGTCCTTTCTCCTTTCCCTGCCAGGGCCACTGCCCCTGCCCCTGCACCTGCCCCAGACCCAGGTCCTACCCCTGTTCTTGCCCCTGGCCCTGCCCCTGCCCCTGCCAGGAAGGCCTCCACTTTCCCTGCCTGTGCTCCTGTTCCTGCCCCAGACCCAGGCCCTGTCCCCGCGTCTTCCCCTTCAACTGCCGCCATCCCTTCCCCTGGCCCTGCCAGGAACACTGCCCCTTCCCCTGGCCCTGCCTAGGCCCCTGTTCCCGCCCCAGACTCAGCTCCTGCCCTTGACCTGGCACAGGCCATCACCCCTGCCCTTGCCCCAGCTCCTGCCCATACCCATTCCCCTGCTCCTATCCTTTCTCCTTTCCCTGACAGGGCCACGGCCCCTGCACCTGCCCCAGACCCAGGTCCTACCCCTGGTCTTGGCCCTGGCCCTGCCCCTGCCCCTACCCCTGCGTCTGCCCCTGCCCCTGCCCCTGCCAGGAAGGTCTCCACTTTCCCTGCCTGTGCCCCTGTTCCTGCCCCAGACCCAGGCCCTGTCCCTGCATCTTCCCCTTCAACTGCTGCCATCCCTTCCCCTGGCCCTGCCTAGGCCCCTGTTCCCGCCCCAGACCCAGCTCCTGCCCTTGACCCTGAACCAGTCATCACCAATGCACTTGCCCCAGTTCCTGCTCCTGCCCCTTCCCCTGCCCCTGCGTCTGCCCCTGCCCCTGCCCCTGTCCTTTCTCTTTTCCTTGCCAGGGCCACTGCCCCTGCACCTGCCCCAGACCCAGGTCCTACCCCTGGTCTTGCCCCTGCCCCTGCCAGGAAGGCCTCCACTTTCCCTGCCTGCGCCCCTGTTCCTGCCCCAGACCCAGCCCCTGCCCCTACGTCTTCCCCTTCAAATGCCGCCATCCCTTCCCCTGGCCCTGCCAGGAACACTGCCCCTTCCCCTGGCCCTGCCTAGGCCCCTGTTCCTGCCCCAGACCCAGTCCCTATCATTTGCTCCTGCTCCTTTCCCTGCCCTTGCCTGTGCTCCCGTTCCTGTCTCTGACCCAGCTCCTGCTCTGGATCCTGCACTGGCCGCTATTGCTGACCCTGTCCCTGCCCCTAGCCCAACCCCTGCCCCTACACCTTCTCCTGCGGGACTCCCAGACCCGCATCCAGAGCCCACAACTCTGCGGGAAAATACCGTCAGTTCCATCCCCTGACCTTGACATCCCCCCAGAATCTCTCATCCCCTCCCCTTGTGTTCTTCCTCTCCTGTATGGAGTCACCGTTATCGTCGCCGTCCATCTCCTGTATGCCGTGTATTATTTATTTTAAATAAAAGTTCTTGTTTTCCCTTGAACACGTCGTGAGCATGAAGTGCATTCCCAGCGCTGGGCCACCACGCCACGGAACATCGTTGCAGGATACCTCCTTCCCCAAAGGAGACCCTGAGCCCAAGCCCTCCTGCCCATTGTTCCCCCAGCCTGGCCCCTCACAAGCCCTAAGCTGCTTTCTCTTTCTGGTCCTGCACGTGTTCTGGAGGTTTCTGGAAGTGGAATCCCTCAATAGGTGCCTTTGTGTCTGCACCTATTTTCAAAGGGCCCTTGTTTGGGGTTTGGTTTGGTTTGGTTTGGTTAGGTTTGGTTTTTGTTTCTTCTCTCTGTTTGACATAGAATTTCCCTTATTGGTTGTTGAGATGCCCAATGGATTACAGAGGAGATGTCCTCCTAGGGACCCCTTTAGGAATTCTGGGCACAATCTCGGGGCCAAGGCCCCCGTTCCTGCTGGGACACCACAGTCGGTCCCCAGACAGGACACGGCTGTTTCCTCCTGTGGCCCACACAGAAACCAGGGAAATGCAGAAAGCTGGAAGACACACCGCAGAGGGCAAAAGCGTCGCTCCCAACCCTGGGCCGGAGAAAGGTCTCCCATGGGTCTGCTCCGATCCATGCTCCAAGTCACTGGGTCCCACAGGGACAGAGACAGGGACAGAGACTAAACATGTGCAAGATCAAGGGGGAGGAGAGGCACACAGGCACTATGTGTCAGGAGATGCAGGAGCTCCCGGGGAAGGACTCAGGCAAAGGAAACCCTGGGGAGGCAGTGCTGGTCACCCTCAGACTGGCAGGTGTCTGGTCTGGGGACCAGCAGCCCTGGGGAGAACGTGAGGAAGCAGAAGTCCAATGCAGGGCCCCTGGAGAGAAGGCGGACAGGCACCCCTGTCTGAGATACCAGAGAGCGGCGCCCATCCCGGGCCACAGGTCCACCTATGACCTAGGAGGGCTCAGCCTGGGACTCACCCCCAGAAACTCTGGCTCGGTTGGCCACGGATGTGTTTTCAGTAGTATTGGGCACAGCTCCTGTTGTGAGACAGCAGGGAATGGAACAGTGTTCATGCCCAAGGAGATGGAGGGGATCCTCATCCCAGTCCTCAGGACACAATGTCCTAGGGCTCCTTTCTCAGTGTTGCCTGGGGCACAGGACCACGGCAGGCCCTCCTGAACCCCACTCCTGCCACCCTACTCCTGGGGACATTAATAATAGTTTAAGGAGGACGTGGAGAGGATCCAGGATGACAGAGGGCCAAGGAGAAGGAAGGTCAGCACTGGGAGGACAGATGGGCCAGCCCAGAGCCACCATTCAGGGCCTGATCCTAACCCGAACCAGAACCCTAATACTAAGCCAAATCTGAACCGGAACCCGAACCCTAACCCATAACCCTAACACCAAAGCTCAACACGAACCCAAATCCTAACCTCAAATCCTAAACCTGAAGCCAAACCCGAACCCTACCCTAACCCTAACACTAACGCCTAACCCTGACCCAGACCCTGACAGTGAGCCTGACCCTAACCCTAACCATACCCTGATGCTGAACCTGACCCTAAACGAGACACAAACCCTGACCCTAACACTGACCCTGACCCAATCCCTGACCTGACCCTAAACCTAACCCTGACCCTGAGCGTGAGCCTGACCCTAGCCCTGACCGTAACACCAAAGACGCTGACCCTAAACCTAACCCTGACCCTGACCCTAACACGGACCCTGACCCTAAACCTAACCCTGAATCTAGGCCAAACCCTAACCCCTACCCTAACCCAAACCCTGACCCTAACCCTGTCTAAACCTACCCTAACCCCACCCTAGCACTAACGCTAACTCCAACACCAGACCCTACCCTCACGGGGTAGACCCTGATGGTGACCCTGAACCTAACCCTAACCCTGACCATAAGCTGGAACCTGAACTGAACCCTGACTCTGACCAAAAACCTAACCCTGAACCTGACCAGAACACTGACCCTGAATATAACCCAGTCCCTAAACCTAACCCTGACCCTAACAATAACCCTATTCCTAACCCTGACCCTGACCCTAACCCTGAGCCTAACCCTAAAACTTACCCTAACACTGACCTTGGCCCTGACCCTAACCCTGACCATAACACGGACCACGACGCTGACCCTAAACCTAACCCTGACCCTGGCCCTAACACGGACCCTGACCCTAAACCTAACCCTGATTCTAAACTTAACCCAAATCACTACATAACCCTAACCCTGACCCTCACCCTGTCTAACCCTACCCTAACCCCAACCCTAACACTAACCCCAACCCCGAGCCCTAATCCCAACCTTAACCCTGACCCTGAACCTAACCCTAACCCTAACCCTAACCCCTAACCCTAACCCTAACCCCTAACCCTAACCCTAACCCTAACCCTAACCCCTAACCCTAACCCTAACCCTAACCCTCTAACCCTAACCCTAACCCGTACCCTAACCCTAACCCGTACCCTAACCCTAACCCTAACCCTAACCCTAACCCTAACCCGTACCCTAACCCTAACCCTAACCCTAACCCTAACCCTAACCCGTACCCTAACCCTAACCCTAACCCTAACCCTAACCCTAACCCGTACCCTAACCCTAACCCTAACCCTAACCCGTACCCTAACCCTAACCCTAACCCTAACCCTAACCCGTACCCTAACCCTAACCCGTACCCTAACCCGTACCCTAACCCTAACCCTAACCCTAACCCTAACCCTAACCCTAACCCGTACCCTAACCCTAACCCTAACCCTAACCCTAACCCTAACCCTAACCCATACCCTAACCCTAACCCTAACCCTAACCCTAACCCTAACCCTAACCCTAACCCTAACCCTAACCCTAACCCTAACCCTGAAGGAAGCGACATGTTCTGGTGCTGCCTACCGAAGCCCAGAGGATGCAGGCAGAGGAGAGCTCGCCCGCCCGACACGTCCCCTCACTGGGCGGGTCGTGTCAGGCTTCCCCGACGACTCTGGCCCTTTGGCAAAAAGAATCGAAAGGTGACACCCCGGGAGGCTCCGAGTCAGACAGCCCCACACCTTCTGACCGACCCGTGTAGGCCTAGGTCTCCTCCCCGGGTGTGTGTGTGTGTGTGTGTGTGTGTGTGTGTGTGTGTGTGAAGAGAGCTCATCGGGGATGGAGACGTCCCGAGCAGGAGCAGACTGATGAGGGGTCAGATGCCTGGTGGGCAGGTCATGTTCACACCCCAGGTTAAAGCTGGCGAGGTGGGACGGGGTGTGGGGGCTGCACCCTTCTGCCCAGGGTTGATCCTGAGACCCTGCAGGGACGGGTCACCGACCCAGGTGCGGGGCTGTGCACACACAGGTCTGCTGCGTGGGATCTGGGAGAAGCAGGGGCACTGGGCAGGGGGACGGTGGGTAGGCCGGGCAGGGCTCTGACGCCTCTTGCACACTCCCCGTCTCTGCCTTGGCAGGCCACGGATGAACGAGGAAGGAGGCGGGAAGACACGCCCTCCTCCCCGACCCCGGAGTCCCCGGTCCTGGGAAGGCCTCCGCTACCTCCCAGACCACTGCCCGCGGGACTCCACTGGACCGCGGTCCTGGACACGGAGCGCACGGAGGCCAAGTCCGAGGGTGAGAAGGCTGGGATGGGGTGTCTGTGGCTGTGTGGGGAGGGGTCGGTGCTGGGCCCCACAGGGAGAAGCCCCCACGGGCTGGTGTGGGGCCAGGAGCCTCTACTGGGCTCGGAGCACCCAGGGGGTGGACTGCAGTCGGGGAGACGTCCCCGGGAGGGTTCCTTCGTGGCTGCGGCTTCTCCGGGAGGCCCTGGGCTGTGCTGTCTCTGCAAAGCCACAGGGAAAGGCAGGCCAGCGGGTGACCTTCTCTCCTCTCCCAGCTTCTCCAGCAGAGGAGCTAGACCCACTCCCAAATTCAGCCACTCCGGAGGGGCAGATGGTGTCTGGAGACACTTCAGCAGGAGACCGCGAGCCGACAGGTGCCCTGGTGCCTGCCCACGGAGATGCTGATGCTGTCCAGGGAGAGCTGGCTCCTGCTCCTGCCCCCAGCCCTGCTCCTGCCGCTCCCCCTGCCCCTGCCCCTGCCAGAGCGACTCCCACTTCCCCTGCCCCTGCCTGTGCTCCTGTTCTGGCCCTTAACCCAGATCCTCCCTTGGTCCCACCCCTTCCCCGACCCCTCCCTGGGCCCCTGTTCCTGCCCCAGACCCAGCTCCTGCCCTTGACACTGCACCAGTCATCACCAATGCACTTGCCTCTGTTCCTGCTCCTGCCCCTGCGTCTGCCTCTGCCCCTGTCCTTTCTCCTTTCCCTGCCAGGGCCACTGCCCCTGCCCCTGCACCTGCCCCAGACCCAGGTCCTACCCCTGTTCTTGCCCCTGGCCCTGCCCCTGCCCCTGCCAGGAAGGCCTCCACTTTCCCTGCCTGTGCTCCTGTTCCTGCCCCAGACCCAGGCCCTGTCCCCGCGTCTTCCCCTTCAACTGCCGCCATCCCTTCCCCTGGCCCTGCCAGGAACACTGCCCCTTCCCCTGGCCCTGCCTAGGCCCCTGTTCCCGCCCCAGACTCAGCTCCTGCCCTTGACCTGGCACAGGCCATCACCCCTGCCCTTGCCCCAGCTCCTGCCCATACCCATTCCCCTGCTCCTATCCTTTCTCCTTTCCCTGACAGGGCCACGGCCCCTGCACCTGCCCCAGACCCAGGTCCTACCCCTGGTCTTGGCCCTGGCCCTGCCCCTGCCCCTACCCCTGCGTCTGCCCCTGCCCCTGCCCCTGCCAGGAAGGTCTCCACTTTCCCTGCCTGTGCCCCTGTTCCTGCCCCAGACCCAGGCCCTGTCCCTGCATCTTCCCCTTCAACTGCTGCCATCCCTTCCCCTGGCCCTGCCTAGGCCCCTGTTCCCGCCCCAGACCCAGCTCCTGCCCTTGACCCTGAACCAGTCATCACCAATGCACTTGCCCCAGTTCCTGCTCCTGCCCCTTCCCCTGCCCCTGCGTCTGCCCCTGCCCCTGCCCCTGTCCTTTCTCTTTTCCTTGCCAGGGCCACTGCCCCTGCACCTGCCCCAGACCCAGGTCCTACCCCTGGTCTTGCCCCTGCCCCTGCCAGGAAGGCCTCCACTTTCCCTGCCTGCGCCCCTGTTCCTGCCCCAGACCCAGCCCCTGCCCCTACGTCTTCCCCTTCAAATGCCGCCATCCCTTCCCCTGGCCCTGCCAGGAACACTGCCCCTTCCCCTGGCCCTGCCTAGGCCCCTGTTCCTGCCCCAGACCCAGTCCCTATCATTTGCTCCTGCTCCTTTCCCTGCCCTTGCCTGTGCTCCCGTTCCTGTCTCTGACCCAGCTCCTGCTCTGGATCCTGCACTGGCCGCTATTGCTGACCCTGTCCCTGCCCCTAGCCCAACCCCTGCCCCTACACCTTCTCCTGCGGGACTCCCAGACCCGCATCCAGAGCCCACAACTCTGCGGGGAGATCTCCCCAGAAAAATACCGTCAGTTCCATCCCCTGACCTTGACATCCCCCCAGAATCTCTCATCCCCTCCCCTTGTGTTCTTCCTCTCCTGTATGGAGTCACCGTTATCGTCGCCGTCCATCTCCTGTATGCCGTGTATTATTTATTTTAAATAAAAGTTCTTGTTTTCCCTTGAACACGTCGTGAGCATGAAGTGCATTCCCAGCGCTGGGCCACCACGCCACGGAACATCGTTGCAGGATACCTCCTTCCCCAAAGGAGACCCTGAGCCCAAGCCCTCCTGCCCATTGTTCCCCCAGCCTGGCCCCTCACAAGCCCTAAGCTGCTTTCTCTTTCTGGTCCTGCACGTGTTCTGGAGGTTTCTGGAAGTGGAATCCCTCAATAGGTGCCTTTGTGTCTGCACCTATTTTCAAAGGGCCCTTGTTTGGGGTTTGGTTTGGTTTGGTTTGGTTAGGTTTGGTTTTTGTTTCTTCTCTCTGTTTGACATAGAATTTCCCTTATTGGTTGTTGAGATGCCCAATGGATTACAGAGGAGATGTCCTCCTAGGGACCCCTTTAGGAATTCTGGGCACAATCTCGGGGCCAAGGCCCCCGTTCCTGCTGGGACACCACAGTCGGTCCCCAGACAGGACACGGCTGTTTCCTCCTGTGGCCCACACAGAAACCAGGGAAATGCAGAAAGCTGGAAGACACACCGCAGAGGGCAAAAGCGTCGCTCCCAACCCTGGGCCGGAGAAAGGTCTCCCATGGGTCTGCTCCGATCCATGCTCCAAGTCACTGGGTCCCACAGGGACAGAGACAGGGACAGAGACTAAACATGTGCAAGATCAAGGGGGAGGAGAGGCACACAGGCACTATGTGTCAGGAGATGCAGGAGCTCCCGGGGAAGGACTCAGGCAAAGGAAACCCTGGGGAGGCAGTGCTGGTCACCCTCAGACTGGCAGGTGTCTGGTCTGGGGACCAGCAGCCCTGGGGAGAACGTGAGGAAGCAGAAGTCCAATGCAGGGCCCCTGGAGAGAAGGCGGACAGGCACCCCTGTCTGAGATACCAGAGAGCGGCGCCCATCCCGGGCCACAGGTCCACCTATGACCTAGGAGGGCTCAGCCTGGGACTCACCCCCAGAAACTCTGGCTCGGTTGGCCACGGATGTGTTTTCAGTAGTATTGGGCACAGCTCCTGTTGTGAGACAGCAGGGAATGGAACAGTGTTCATGCCCAAGGAGATGGAGGGGATCCTCATCCCAGTCCTCAGGACACAATGTCCTAGGGCTCCTTTCTCAGTGTTGCCTGGGGCACAGGACCACGGCAGGCCCTCCTGAACCCCACTCCTGCCACCCTACTCCTGGGGACATTAATAATAGTTTAAGGAGGACGTGGAGAGGATCCAGGATGACAGAGGGCCAAGGAGAAGGAAGGTCAGCACTGGGAGGACAGATGGGCCAGCCCAGAGCCACCATTCAGGGCCTGATCCT